>NC_068939.1:5645607-6333835 GCF_016801865.2 Culex pipiens pallens
GTACACATATAAAGCGAAAAAAACTGATTCTAAAACACCCTCCATCATCACAAAATTCCGAAAATACGTAGTTTTACAAGCAAAAAACAAAAGGGCTAATCAACAACATCAATCAAAACAAACCAATTTGAGTTTCCGCCCTTGTGTTTTCATCCAATCACGAGGGGCGAATGTAGTGTTTTCTGCAAGTTCCGACGTATATTTAGAAACACTAAATTTTCGTTATAATTTATTGAATTTTAACCTGACAATCCTCAAAATGGATCAAAATGTATGTTTTTGATGTCTCTGACCACAATTCCACAACAAACACAGATTTGTATGTTCCTAAATACATAACTTTTTAATTTCAATTATTGTAGTATCGGATCTGGTCTGGATTCACAATCTAGATATGAAGGTCCATAATTTACCGGTTCTTGGGACATCCGGGGATTCTGGGTCGAGCAGTTGCAAGACAAAAAGTTAGTGTAGGGAGGTTTAGGAGGAATGCCGTACAAAATCATCGCCTCCGTAACCATTGAAGCTAAGCAAAGATTGAGAAGGCAGGATGGTGTCGCGGGGTGGCCTAGTCGTCAGGTGCCATGTCTCCCACTTCCGGCGGGGACACCCCAAGGAACGTCACTTCAATATAGACCACATCGTCAAACCAACTTGCTACTTACGGTGTATCCTAGCTCAACGAGTCTTGGCCTGAACCGGACTCCTTATGAAGGCTTTCTAGACCAATTTTTTATCACTGCGGTTGCAAATATCACTGTATGATCACTGACTGTAACGTTTCACAATGGTAAAATAGTTGTTTCACCACTTTTTTCTTTAAAAACCCGAAAAGTGAACAAAAACCAAAAGGGCGAATCTGTTGTTTACTTTTGCTTTGTGGCGTAACCTGACGGGCTAAACCGTTGTTTTGGTTGAGTGGGTGGCGAATACGGTGGGGCGAAAATGGAGGCACGCTCTTCAAAAAGGCGTAATTTGTTTTTCTCAATTTTTAAAAGCAAAAACACTTTAATTAATTTCAAATTGCTCTCTATGATGAAATTATTGCTATTTTCTATTACGTTTTGATAAAAATGATGGTTTTCATGCTTTTTTGTGGAAATAGGAATTGATCGGAATTGCAAAATTTTGAATGTTGATTTTCTCGAAACGGCAGGATCGTAGGTTTCGCCCTTTTGAAATGTTGTTACTGATTTTTAGATTTTCTACATATATGTAACCGCTTACAAAAGAAGAATTAAAAAAATATGTTTATTTAATGTTTAAAATTTTTAAATTTTAGAATTTGTGTTTACGTTAAACTCTTAGAATCAATAAATTAAAAAATGCATAAGTAAAAATCCAGATTTTCTCCAATTGCGATTGGCAGTTATTTGGTTTGTGTTTTCTTTGAATCAATCAAGGAATAGAATGCACTAAAAGCTAGTAAATGGACAAAAATGGTGGTTTAAATCTCAAACACAGCTAACGATGACTAATGTTGCTTCATTATAGTCAAATAGAAATACAAAACACCATCAACTTGTCTGGACATTTTTTTTCTCTGTTTCCATCGACAAGCTGTAAAAATAAACTTAACGACTATTAGCTTCCGATTAGATTTAGTCCGGTGGTGCAGGCACGGAATTTTCGTGTTTGTTTCAACCTTTCATTAATGCAACTGCTGAATCCTTTAAGATTATCGTGTAAAAAAAGGGGTTTTATTCAAAACAGACTCACCAAGGTTACAACGAAGCTATTAGCGGGCACACGCACGCCAAGGTTGCGATATTCAATGGAAATTTTGGGCTTTCTTTCCGAGAGTTCATTGAGAAGAAAAAAACCAACGTTTGCCTTTTCTCGGTTCTCTCTTTCGACGACAAACGCGCTACCCGTACGTTCACATTAAATCAATCTATTTGGGTACTTTTGCCTTCCAATTGTTAAATTAGTCTACGCGAAGGTCGCCGTCCTGGGTTCGGGGCTACGCGATGACCTAGACTTCCAAAGGGGGTGGGATGAAAGAGGGACCGCAATAAACGGTCCCTCCTCGTTGATGAATTATTAATTCGAATAAAACAATATCTACATAACGAACAACAACAAAAAATACCTCCACTTTCATTCAATCCTTTTGCTTGTGAGCCAGCGGCTCGCTAGGACCACCCGCCCACACGTGGCCAATCAAAATGTACAAATATTTTCATTCTTAATCCCGGCCCTGTCACGATTTGTTCGACACGAGCACGTGGCTCTTGATCGAGGGCGGCCCGAAGCGGTTGCCGGCCTCCGCTATGAACGCGTACTCCATCTGTTTGACGATCTGGTCAAAGAACAAATTGGACAGCTGCGAGTGAAGCACCGACTTGAACTCGAACGCGACCATGAAATCGATTACGCAGGACTGCGGGATGTCCTTGAGGCCCGGGCTGAACTGCCACGCCGTCAGCAGGTAGTTGAACAGCCGCCCGTCCACGCACTCGGCCTTGACCAGCGATGGTTTGACCAGCGTTACGTTCGAGGTGTAACTTTCGTTCAGCGGTGGAAATCCGATTATCAGGTCGGCCTTCAGCGAACCGGGCTTGCGGGCGTACACGTGCGATTTTTTACAAAACGGGACAAAGGTGTTGTACTTTTCGACGTCCGACACCACGCTAAACAGCTGTTCCGCCGAATATCTGTGAATATAGGGAAGCGGAAGTTCATGGTCAAGGTCGGTCACATTCAAGGCCAATAGCCAATCCCGAGCTTACCCTGCCAGCTTCTTTTGGGCAAACTCTCGTCTCGTATTTGTAATCGGCGTGAAATCGAAGAGGCCACGATAGGTTGAATAACTGAAACGGGCGTTTTTGAATAACTTTTTCTAAAGTATTGCAGGAAGTACTCACAGAAGTGGTTGCCTTTGAAATTGAACTAAGGATCGCGAAAGGACGATACTTTTAATACTGGATGCTACAGTTGTCGTCATATTCGCTAACTAATCACTTTTAAAATAACTGAAATGATTTAATTTTTTACAATTTAGTTAAAACTAAACTAGAGTTATTTCGTTCTTAATTTTGAGAAATTTCGCAATAATATTTTTGTGAGCGAATCACTTTGTCCGAGAACTGTCAAACGGGTTGTTTTCTTTTGTGTACATGCCCAGTGGTGTTGTGGTGTGGCGAATTGATGAGAAGGAAAATAACCTGCAAAAAGCTAGGGAAACGGCGCGTACATTTGGCAGATTTGCCGTTGATTAACAAAATTTAACGAATCGTTACTAAATGTGGCTAAATAAATTTACTGAAGTCTGCACTACTGAAATTTTCAGTAAATGAAAACTTGCTGAAATTTCAGCAACATTTGACAGCTCCATACAAATTTTAACAGAAGTTCAGCGAAAAACTAACTGAAAATTTCAGTAGTGCAGTTTTCAGTAAATATTAACTGAAAACGAACATCAGAATTTGCTGTGTATACTACAGAAGCTGGGGGCACCGATGGAAAACCCCACTGTCACCGTTCCTGTGCGACGTTTATATGGCTGCACTGGAACACGAGCTACAGACCGAACGCCTACTACCAGAACGTTGGTGGAGATATGTGGATGACATCTTTTGCGTCATCAAAAGGGGTTCACTAACATCGGTACTAGACACCATAAACAGCATTAAGTTCACTTACGAAGTTGAAGTTGAAGGAAAGTTACCTTTCTTAGACGATCCTTAGAGAACCAGGTTGCCCATCTTCGTTTACTTCATTCTACAGGATCTATAGGAAACCCACGAACACCACCCAAGTAACCATCCAGCACTTAAACATGGTCACTGTTTAGCACTGACAGCGCATTTACAGCTCCAAGTAAAAGCCTAAACTGCTTTGATAACAGCACTAACAGCTACTCCAGTGCTGAACAATGGCCGAGTTTGGACTTTACTCGGCTGGTTTAGTGCTGGCCCCTACTGTTGTTATCCAACCCTGCAGAAAACGTCAAAAAATTGAGAGAGGCAAAAATATATCTTTCTCCCTTTCCTCCAGCTCCCCATGCTATTTTTAATCTGTTTTGTTTACTCTGTACTCGATTACCGACACAGCTGACCGAGTTGGATTTTTTTTGTTGAAAATGAGTTGTTCGGGATTTGATACCATTTGTTGCATGCTGCCATCGCCGGGTGTAGATCTTGAGCCGGTATCCTCTCGACTAAATTAGAAGTGGATCACTGATGTGATTTTGGAGCATCTTATCGACTTAAATTTTAACACCATCATGGACGATAATCATGCTTTTTGTGATTGCAATTTTGATTGATTGATTGGAATGATTGAAGATTGGATAAATTAAACAACGAAGTTCATCAAACTATTTTTCATATTTTTATTTTACACAAATGAAAAACACGCAAGAAATAACAAACACTTGAAACAAGCCCACGGGGAAAATTACGGGAAGTTTCCGGAAATTATAGCCATCAACACACTTTAATACCAGACGTTCCTTGGAGTTGATTTTGTTTTCCAATGATGGCTTTCTTGGCACATCCTGGCCTGCATGTCAACTTCACCGGCTGGTTCTTTTGAAAAAGGATTTCGACCTCGATTTCGACGTTGACGTCTCCCGGAAAAATATGCTAATTTCTATCGCTGAATCTGCTGTAATATATCAAGTCAGGAAGTAAGATGAGTAACCAAGAAGAGGTTTCTGAAAATACATAGCATTTTAGTAAAATTATAAAATTTTATACATGAATTTAGTACTTACATTATTTTTTAAAGCCAGTAAACCCAAATAAATGAAGTGAGCAAATGATGACAATTCTGCATGAAGACATGCTATCTCACTCTCTCTTCCTACGTGGGCAACGCCTAGTTGCCAGTTTTGAGAAAACTGATGAACACAGTTGCCAGCACCGGCACTTAAGCAGCACTTAGTCAGCAATACTGAGTGCTACAATCTTAGTGCTGATCTGCATTAACACGTGCCGATGCATGACTAACATGCACTAGAGTACTGAAGTATTGCTGATTAAGTTTAGTTTTTGTCTCGCAACGTCAAATCATTCTTTCCAACATAGGGCCGGTATGCTCTTCGAAAGAAAGGGGGTCAACAAAAGAGAGGGAACGTTTTCTTGGAGCTTTTCTTCACCCTCTCTGGCTTGCTTTCACTACCGCTGCTGCCCATTTGAAATTTTTCTTGACCGGTTTCTTCCAAAGTGCATACCTTACAATAAGATGGAGGGATGGAAGGATTCAGGAGTCAATATGTCTGTTTAAGCCGTTACCTACACAGACAGCTAAAAATTTCTCTGTTATTTTTAAAAATTTATTCAAGGTTATTGAGCCAAGGAGGTATGGAATATATTAAAAACGACATTCTATCCCATTGATAAGTCGATCAAACCTTTGGCGCGCACACTATAGAATATTTGAAAATACATCCAAGTATTATTGCTTTCGTCATAATGTCTAGCGTCCAAGCGATAATCTCCAGCTGGCAAAAACTTTGGCATAATGTCCGGGGTTACCTGAAAATTGGTGATATTATAGCGGCCCTAAAACGAAAACTTAGACAGACTTTGTATTACAACTATAAACTTTAGGGTTTCTTACGTAGTACGGACAGCGGTCAATCCAACTGACCTGTGACGTCGCAAAATCAATGACAAAATCGGCGATTTTGTTAATACCTTTGCCCCTTTGCTCGCTAAAGTAATGACACAAATCTATGTCGAACTGCATGAGGAAAGGCTGGAAAGTCGTGTACTTATAGAACATCGTAAAAGCCAGATGCATAATTTTAGTCGGTTTAGTAAATGTAAAGTGCAAATTCAAGCTGGCCGGCTTGTTCCGGTGCAATTTGATGTTGCAAATATGCACTTCCGTGTTCTTGTACGGTTGCTCAACGCAAATAAACTTGGACACACGAATCAAGTACGGGCGGGTTAGGTTTAGGCCAAGGGTCGGTGAGATATCGGCCTGACCTTGTAGTAATAGTGGTATTAAGAACAATATAAATTTAGCCATTTTTTACGATTTTTCCTACTGAATGGCTGAAATTGAACTGCAGTGACGATTGGTATGAGTGCTAAAAATGTGCACTTGTAATTTAATCGGAGTCATGCACAGCGTTTAACTACAGCATGAAGCGTGAAGTCATGTCACGTACGGTAAAAAATCAAAATTCGCAACAATTCGCGTTTTTGGCAAAGCTGTTGCGTTTTGCAAGGTAAAAATAACAGCAATTAGAATTAGTGAATAGTATTTACATATATTTCAGTGTTTTCTTTATTTTACATCAGCATTGTGCAGGCACCTGTTCACATCGCTATCATATCAGTCAACTCTGAGCAACGGTTCCAAGTCCATCGATAGGACCGTTGACCGGTGGTGGCGGCTGTTGTTGCTGCTGAGGAACTCCGGGTATCTTATCGTGACAGTGAACTTTATAAATGTGCTTGTTGAGATTGTTGGACTGGTTGAACCGCTTCTGGCATATTGTGCACTGGTAGGGTTTGAGTCCCTGATGAATCCGTAGGTGTGTATTGAGGTTGTTTTTCTGGTTGAAAAGACGATCGCACACGAAACATTTGTACGGCTTTTCGCCTGTATGCGTACGGACGTGTGTTTTAAGGTTGTTGGATTGGATAAACTGCTTGTTGCAATACGGACAGCTGAATGGTTTTGGCGATGAATGGACCAGCGAGTGGCGAGCGAATTCTTCCTCGTTCTGGAAGGACCTCGAACAAAAGTGACATTTGAATGGATCCATGAAGATGTGAGTTTTCATGTGCGTTTTGAGATTGTTGGACTGGGTGAAGGTTTTTAAACATATTTGACAGCGATGTGGTTTGACCTGGTTGTGCTGCTTGTTCGTGTGTTCGGTTAGTTCTTCGTTGTTTATAAACACTTTGTTGCACACCGTACAAATGTTCGGCTTGAGGTCTGCGTAGCAAACGCGTACATGTTTGGTCAGTTCTGTTGGGTGATTGAACTGGGCCTGGCAGACCTTGCAGATTAGCGAATGGGTTCGCATGTGTGTAGTCAGATTGTTCTTCTGATTAAATCTTTTTTCGCAAATTGGACATGCGAATGGACGTTCGTTCGTATGGGTGCGGATGTGTGTCTTCAAATTATTTGATTGGCTAAATTGCTTCAAACATATTTCACATTTATACGGTTTAGATCCTGAGTGAATTTTCATATGCGTCGATAAATTGTTTGACTGTATAAAACCTTTGCCGCAAACAGAGCAATTGTAAGGTTTCTTGACTTCTCTGTGCTCACGCAAATGAATCGCTAACGAAGCCGCCGTTGGAAACTTCTTATGACACATAATGCAGTCAACTGGATTTCCATCGCCAGCCTCTTCCGGCTCTTGTTCCTTCACCTGTATCTGCTGCTGCTGCTGCTGGACACTTCCGGCCTGGTACAGAGCCCGGTTACGAAACTCGTTCTCGTGGATTTTCATGTGGGCCTGGAACTGGTCACCCGTGCTGAAGATCTTCTGACAAATTTGACACGCCTGACCAGTCGTAGTTCCGGAACCGGATGCCACCTGAAATCCTGGGTAAATCGGAGGCGACAGCAATTGGAAGGGTTGCGGCTCTGACTTGATGACGGCACCTGAGGCCACCAGCTGTTGTCCATTATAGCCGGAACTTGCGTGCCGGTAGTCTTGTTCGTGTGTGCTCAAGTGAGCCGTTAGGGTGGCCACACTAGCGAAGCACTTTAAACACAGTTGACACTGGTACTGAAGCGTCGTGGACGAGGTGGTGGATCCATCTTCAGCAGATGATGAGTCATTCGGTGGTCGACGGACAGCCGTGGATGGGACTACTGTTGTCGGGGTTGTAACCAAGGAAGGTGCTGGATATAGCGGGGGCGGTGGCACCATCATGGACATTACCACAGGATTTGGTCGATTTCGGGCGGCCTCCGGTGGCTCGCTGTATTTACCACCAAGCATCGTGAGTTGTGTCAGAGGATCTGCAAAATTCATACAAATAGTTGACCAAGAGCAATTTGTAGAGTATGATTACATACCACAACAGCAAAAAAAAGTTTTGATTTGATTGATGCTAGACCTCGGGAACTTAGTTACTTAAAATTACTAAATCTATTTATTTGAAGAAATTTATAATTTTTTACACTTTTGTTTTTATGCTGTTATTGCTCTTGCACTGGAAAAATACTTCTGCCACATTACTTTGACACTTCGTTTTTGTTTAATTTTCATCGACATATCCTTTTTGTGCAGTTGATTTAGGTTTGTCGGAGTTAGAAGGTCGGTCGAAAATGACGCCTCCCACTGAGAATTTTGGCTCGAGCCTCGAGTCCATCTTGCTCGAGATCGAGCCTGAATCGAGTCGAGGCTCGAGCCAAAATTCTCAGTGGGCTGTATAAAAGTCCACTCAATCCATGGTTCAATATACGCGTAGGTTTGTATAAATCTTGGCTTTTATGTATATAAAATACATCGACGCGTTTGCAAATGTATACATCGCTATTATACCGAAGAGAACCGAGAATAAACAACATGAGAATGAAAAGGAAATCTACTTATTTTTCAGACTATTGAACTAATAAGTTTAGCAAAACAAATATAGTGGTACTAAATATAAAATGTGACGTAGTAAAGTAGAGTGTACTCCAAAATGCTATCTGATAAAAATGATGATTACGGCGTATACCGATGCACCAAGAATAATTACTGAACATGTTTTTTTTAATTGCAACGTTTTTCGGAAGCTTGTCAAAAAATCAGCAATGATTTTGGACCAATCCAATAATGGTTGCTGTTCCCTAGTGGCAGTAGTGTCGGAGTTTGTTTTGTTTTGGAAGCCCGTTTTACGGTTTGACGTCTGTTTTTGAGGTATCATCCTTCGTGTTTTGTTTTGTTTTGCTGCTTAGTCATTCTCGAGAGCCGTGTCAGCAAAAAGTGCAGCAGTTTGTTACGAAAATCGTGATCTCCAGCGTCGTGGCCTCAATTCAGCAATCTTAGCGAATCAGAAATAAAGGTTGAGTGATTGAGTAACGCAAAATGACCACCCTGAATGAATCGCTGGTGATTGCACTAGAACGGTCCAACGGACGGGATAGTTTCTTGACCGGAGCGGAAACTCTTCTGCGACTTCTGGACAACATAATTCGAGACCCTCAAAATGGGAAGTTTCGGACGGTGCGCCTGGAGAATAAAACCATTAAGGAAAAATTGCTTGCTTGCAGTGGAATGAAACAGCTTATGTTGGAGATTGGCTACGTTGAAGCGAACGGGACGCTGTCGCTGCCTTCTAATGTGGTTATTGCCAAGCTGCGAAAATATCGGGACTTTATAGCCGAACGAATGGAGTTATGTAAAAATCCCGGGGCTGCGAAACCGTCCACTTCGAAGGACGTCCAGCAGCCGCTGCTGGAGGCCAAGGAGCGGGTTATTAGCGTGCCGAGGCCCACGATCCGGGCCGGGAGTGCTTTCCAGAAACGTATTGCCTTCCCGAAGATCGTGTGTGCGAGGAATGCTTTGTTGCAACAGTTGGAACTGCTTTCGGACCAAGTCATGCAGTACGAGGATGAGGAATTGCTGGAGAGCGGAAGAAATTTGGTTCCACTGGAAACTTTGAAGACACGAGCCAAGGAGAAGCTTCGGCAGGTGCAGAAGCTGGTCAAGGCTGGCACGTTCGACGGAGAGGAGCCGTGGTTGGAGGACTTGATCCTTGAAGAACTGGTTGGCTGGTTCAAGGCAGACTTCTTTCGTTGGGTTAACGCATTGCCTTGTACGGTTTGTGGCAACGAAAAGACCCAACAGGTGGATAGTCGAGTCGAGGACGGCGTTCGAGTTGAGGTCTACAAGTGCTGTAATGAACTGAGAAGATTCTATCGATACAACGACGTCGAGAAACTGTTGCACACTCGGTGCGGACGTTGCGGGGAATGGGCCAACTGCTTCACCTTTCTGTGCCGAGCGTTAGGCTACGAAGCTCGTTTTGTATTCTCTACTGGCGATCACGTGTGGACAGAGGTCTACTCGGCTCGCCAGGGACGTTGGATTCACGTTGACCCGTGTGAAAACGCTATCGATTCTCCGTTGATGTACGAGCACGGTTGGAAGAAAGAGATTTCCTATGTGTTCGCCTTCTCCAAGGAAGATGTTACAGATGTGACGTGGCGATACTCCAACGATCACCAGAAGGTGCTGAAAAGTCGTCGAACTTGTTCCGAAAGTGAACTGCTGGACACGATCCTTAAGCTGAGAGCGAAACGTCGCGGCAAGCTGTCCGAACCAAGAAAGGCCTATCTGCGCAAGCGGACGCTTTGGGAGTGTCTGGATTTGCTGGCGACACGAGCTCCTTCGCAAGCCGAACTAGAAGGACGCAGTTCTGGAAGTATGGACTGGCGGCTGCAGCGTGGCGAGCAGAAGCTCAACACATTTTACATCTTCATTCCGAACGAACAGGAAATTCGTGCAAAGCAATTCAACGTGCGCTACTCCTGCGCAAAGGACACTTATGAGCGATTTTTGAAAGAATCGACCGGAGTTCAGGTGCTGGAAAGTGCCAAGGATTGGCAGAGCCGCCAGTACACCAGCGAAAACGTTTTCAGAAAGGAGGAGCACGATTGGAAGATGGTTTACTTGGCACGGACCGAGGGCACCGAGCGAGGCAGCGTCTGCTGGAAGTTTGATTTTTCTATCCAAGGCATGCGAGTTCGAGATATCAAACTTAAGCTTGACTCGATGGTTTATGAGGGCGCAAAGGTGGAGCTGGTTTATTTTACCGATGAAGGTAAGGGATTAACGGTCTAATGAAACAACCAAACATAATGCTTTTAATTTTCCCAGGCAAGCCCACCACCAATCTACAAAGTTTGGTCGGGTCGGGCAAGTTCACGATTCAGGCGCGGCTTTCCGGAGGCAAGATGTGGCAGCATTCGCAAATTTTCCGCCAAGGAAAACACGCCGAGGACTACCCGTTTGAGCTGAACGTTCAGTTTATGTAACTGTTATCGAACTTATTGTAATAAGCAAGTGCGGCACCACCACCTGTGAATCTTTAATGAGAAAGCACTTTTTGAGCACATTTTACTATTACTTCCTAATACTTAGTAAAGCATTACATCGAAAAAAAATATGTCGCGTAAACGAAATTAACGTTTAATATAAAATAATTCCTATTTGAACCAATACTATGAGGTTATTACAAACAATAATCAATGAACAGTGATTTTCGAGTTTTAGATATTCTAGTCGAGATATGAAGAGTCGGGGATTTTATGACGATGCATTATTCAATAATAAATAGTTTCTATCAATGTAATCCACCTCTGTTAAAACTTAGTAAACTCGTGTGAAAGTCTGATCCGAATTTTCCTTTATTTAAACTTGTTATTGTTGAAATTTGATCAGTGAAATTCGTCATCCATGTAGTAACTACGTCACACTTAAATTGGCCTAATCAAAAATTCAAAATATTAAAAAAAAAATCTACAATTCTTGAGTTGTTTAAGTCCGACGGAATTTTACAGAATATTTTGAATTTCTCAATCAAAATTTTCATTTTTTTTTTAATTATTGACTTTTTGGTTTTGGAACTTTAGACATTTTTAATTGATAAATTTTTGCATTCTTAATATTTTTCAGTTTTTGAATTTCCAAATTTTTGTAGTTTTAAAAAATTTAACATTTAGGTTTTAAAATGCTCCTTTTTTAAATTCTTGAATTTATGAATTTTGACATTTTTAAGTTTATAAATTTAAGAAATATTATAATTTTTGATTTTCTTTAAATTCCTGTTTTTTTTATTTATTATTGCGGCTCTGCTGCGATCGTATTCCGCACTGCGGAAAACGCAGAGGTTCCTTAGCAAGCTTAATGGAGCATTTCCATTCGAGCAGTTTTAGCTTTTTTCTACAATGTATTTCTTAGATTACTTGCAACGCGTCTCTACTTTGTTCTAGCTGTTTCATTTTTCAAATGGAACTGAAACAATCCACCCGCAACCACCAAACCGAAGTGCGCATCTCTTCTGTTGCGCGAAAAAATCTGTTGCGCCGTACATAAATTGAGTGGTTTGTGGCGCAACAGGCTTTGACAGGTTGCGCTTGTATTTTGATTTTTGTCTGCCTTCACAATAAATCGCAGCAGAATCATAATTTATAATCCTGAGAGCCGCAATAATGAGTTTTTTTTATTTTGGAACTTTTACAAAAGGAAGTTTCGCAAAATTTTTGATTTTCTAAATCATTAATTTTCAGATTTTTTTGTTACCTATTGAATTTTTGGTTTTTGGGATTTAGACCATTTGAATTGGTAAATTTGTGAATTCTTATTTTGTTAAGGTTTTTAATTCCCAAATTAAAAGTTCATTAAAAATAACCAATTTTTTTCGTGTACCTGTTTTTTTTTCTGAATAGTCCTCATGAATGCAGCATTTCCATCCGGTGCTCCATACCTACAACTTTGCTTAAGACACCAAATTAATCATAAACTTCCTTGAAAATTAACAGATTTTCGAATATTTACGTATCATCTTTGTATGAACAGCTGCTAAAATTTTATGGAATGGAAACTTTTATTTTTTTCATGACACAAAATGGCTTCATTAGCCATTGAGAAGGCCCCCAAAAAGTTTGAGCCAAATGAAAAAAATATAAGTAAAATCCATTTCCGGGTTTGGTGAAGAATTGCTCAGTTTATACATTTTTAAACAAATGATTGAACCTGTGAATACAAAGAGACGAGTTGTTCCTTTTAATTCCGCTATATATTTTAATATCTTGACAGATACGTATTTCGTCTACTACTTGCAGACTTCATCAGTGTTCTGTTCTCGACTGAAGGTTCATCGCTGGTGTATCCATATTTGTAGTTACTGTAGGTACTACCTCCTCGTTCTTCTTTTTTTTTTTTTTCTTTTTTCCTTTGGGCTGACAGGCTAAGACCGCGGTTGGTCCATCTCGCCTCGTTCTTCTTTTGTGCCTGTATAGGTAACAGCTTAAACAGCCACGTTGAGCCGTTACCTGAATCCTTGTTGAGTAAACGTTTGTTGCCTGCCTTGAAGATTTCCAAACTTTCAGCGACAGCCAGCTTCGATGGGTTAGTGATGTGTCTTAAGATGACCGCGTCGCTAGCTGTGATGTTATGTTTTTCCTCGATGACGTTTACTCAACAAGGATTCAGGTAACGGCTCAACGTGGCTGTTTAAGCTGTTACCTATACAGGCACAAAAGAAGATCGAGGAGGTAGTACCTACAGTAACTACAAATATGGATACACCAGCGATGAACCTTCAGTCGAGAACAGAACACTGATGAAGTCTGCAAGTAGTAGACGAAATACGTATCTGTCAAGATATTAAAATATATAGCGGAATTAAAAGGAACAACTCGTCTCTTTGTATTCACAGTAATGCATTCTGCTAAAACGCTCAACCAAACCACAATTACCATGGCAACCAAGCCTTCGGAGCACAACAAGTTCATCGGACTGAAGAAAATCATCGCAGGTATCCACAAAGACATCGCCTTCTTGAAAAAATGCGTCGAACACCGAGTTACACCAACTAGCCACAAGATTAGGACGAAGGGTCATACGGACAGCAAAATCATCCGGAGGGTGGAGTTAGAGCTTGTCAAAGAGAGCATCAAAAAACTCTACGGCAGACTGAGTATCAAAACTCTCGAATGCTATTCACTCCATCTGAAACTAGCCAAAGAATTCCCCATCGAATTCGAAGCCTTTTTGACGAAGGTTAAGGTAGCCGAGAAGTGCGAATCAGAAAGGAAACGCAAGATACTGGACAACAAATTCCGACAACTGATTTCCCACATTGCCCCTAAACAGGGAAAAATATTCACTACAACGAGGATACACGCTAATCGATATGGTCAAAAAAGTAGAGAACACCATCAAAGAATGTGCAGGCCTTTTGAAATCGGTTGGGAAAACTGCAAAATCGTTGAGAGTACCGAACCCAACTCTACCAAGGATTAAAGCACTACCTAAAGTGCATAAACCAGGCAACGAGATGCGAGAAATCATTTCAGCAGTGGATGCCCCAACCAGTCGGATCGCAAAGTGGCTTGTCGAGGAATTCAAGAGTATGCCGAAACCCTTCCCGAGCCGTTCGATCATCAGTTCGCAGGTGTTCACAAAGGAGCTCTTAGAGTCGGGACCGATAGCTGAGGATGAAATAATGGTTTCCTTCGACGTAACAGCACTGTTCCCAAGCATACCAGTAAAAAACGCAATAGGAACTCTACGGGATTGGCTGCAATCACAATACGAGGGAGAACCATGGAGACAAAAAACGATCCAGTATATAACATTCGTCAAATTATGCATGGAACAGAGCTACTTCCAGTTCAGGGATTGCATCTACCAACAGAGGATGGGAGCATCGATGGGTAACCCACTGTCACCGTTCATGAGCGATGTTTATATGGCAGCTTTGGAACACGAACTACAAACCAAAAACCTACTACCAGAACGTTGGTGGAGATACGTAGATGACATCTTCTGCATCATCAAAAGGGACTCACTAACAACGGTACTGGACACCATAAACAGTGCACGCAGGAGCATCAAGTTCACTTACGAAATGGAAGTCGAAGGAAAGTTACCTTTCTTAGACATCCTGATCCTAAGAGAACCAGGTTGCCCATCTTCGTTTTCTTTCGAGATCTACAGGAAGCCAACAAACACCAGAAGAACAATCCCAGCCACGTCAAACCATTCATTCCAACATAAGATGGCAGCATATCATTATTTTATACATAGGATGACAACTTTACCCCTCAGCGAAGCAGGAAAACAGAAAGAATTGGAGTACATATTTGAAACAGCATTCCTTTGTGGACCATCATTCAGTGAGGTACTCCTGGATTTTAGCTCCTGAAAAGTGCTTAAAAAGTGCTAAAATGCCTCAGGGCAAGAAAAAGAGGCGGTCCTCTCCAGCAGGATCGGCAGATTTGAAGAAGCTAAAGAATGCCGAAGCGCTACCTGCAAAGCCAGGCAGTTTGAGCAAGGACGCTCAAAAATTGTCTGGAAACCAGTTCGCTACCCTCCCTGTGGACGTGAGCGAGAAGGAAGAATTTGAACGACGGGAAAAGTTGCCACCCATTTTTGTGAAAACATCGTCATCGGACTCGGTGCGAAAGTGGCTGACCGGGTTTATCAAATCTGGTGCTTTACGAGCTTCCATTCGCTTGTGTGCTGATGGACTCAAAATTCTGCTACCTACCAGAAAGGATTACAACTACGTTCGGGATTTCCTGAACAACACTAAGATTGAATACTACAGCCATGACGATCCAGGTAAACGTCCCATGAAACAGGTCCTCCGAGGCCTGTACGACATGGATGTGAGTGTGTTGAAAGAAGAGCTCAAAACTCTTAAGTTGAACGTAATCGAAGTCTTCAAGATGACGAGACACAACAAGGACATCAAGTATCGTGATCAACTGTACCTGGTTCATCTCGAGAAAGGATCGACAACGCCGTCTGAGCTGAAAGCAGTTCGGGCAATTTTCAACATCATCGTGACTTGGGAACGTTATCGTCCAGTGCACCGTGACGTGACGCAATGTTCGAACTGCTTACAGTTTGGACATGGTGGAAGGAACTGTTTCATCAAGAGTCGTTGTGCAACCTGCGGAGGTGAGCACAAAACACAAGCTTGCGAAACAATCAACGAGAACATCGAAGCGAAATGCTTCAATTGCGGCGGCGACCATTCTACCAAGAATCGAAGCTGCCCAAAACGTGCTGAGTTTGTGAAAATTCGGCAGCAAGCGACGACGAGGCACCAACCAAATCGTCGCAAAACACCACCAACTTTCACGGACGTGGATTTTCCTGCTTTGGCGTCACCTGGAGCGGGATCTGTTCGAGTGGTTCCAAATCTGCAGCCATTGCCGTTGAATCAGCGGCAAAGAGTTCCAGAGCATACAACACCTCCAGGCTTCAGTCAGCAACCGAGGGAAAACCAACCAACATCAACGGGTGAAGGCAGTAGTGACCTGTTTTCACCACAAGAACTTCTGAACATTTTCATCGAGATGACAACAACTCTGCGTGGGTGCAAAACTCGCCAGGAACAAGTAAGAACTCTTGGAGCATTCATCTTAAAATACAGTTCGTAGTTTAGTTTGAATATTTCAATGGATTTATTTTTTTAGTTTTAGGTTAGGATTAGCTGTTAAAGTGATTTTTTTTTTCTTTTTTTACCCAAATGTATTCAATTCAATGCAATAATGTAAAACAATTTGAAGCAAATAAATAAATGTGATCAGTTAATAATAAAACGAAAAATACAACAAAGATGAAGAGCATTAGGCCATACCACTTATCATGTAAAAGAAATGTAATTATTATAAGAATATTCAATAAAGACATATTTAATTTCAAAAAAAAATATTTGAAACAGCGGAAATCAACGGTTACAGCAGAACAACTATCCAAGCAATCATCGATAAGAAGGAAAGAAAACTGCACAGAACTTCACTCACAACCCTTACGCCATCAGCAGAGCCACTGCGAAGAGCAGCAGTAGAATTCGACTACAGGATAACACGCCCATTACGACAAAAACTGGCTAAATTTGGCATCGATTTAGTGTTCAGCAGTAGAAACAGCCAGTTGGAATCCATCTTAGGTTCAACGAAAGACCCCATACCGACTTTAGGCAAACCCGGCATCTACGAGGTATCCTGCGGCCACTGTGATATGAGCTACATTGGACAAACTAAGAGATTGCTGCAAACCAGGTTGGATGAGCATATACACACATATGTCAAAATTGCCATGGAGGAAAAACGGAAAGGATTTGTCCCCCATTTCAAGTCAGCAGTAACCGAACACATCATCGAGGAAAAACATAACATCACAGCTAGCGACGCGGTCATCTTAAGACACATCACTAACCCATCGAAGCTGGCTGTCGCTGAAAGTTTGGAAATCTTCAAGGCAGGCAACAAACGTTTACTCAACAAGGATTCAGGTAACGGCTCAACGTGGCTGTTTAAGCTGTTACCTATACAGGCACAAAAGAAGAACGAGGAGGTAGTACCTACAGTAACTACAAATATGGATACACCAGCGATGAACCTTCAGTCGAGAACAGAACACTGATGAAGTCTGCAAGTAGTAGACGAAATACGTATCTGTCAAGATATTAAAATATATAGCGGAATTAAAAGGAACAACTCGTCTCTTTGTATTCACAGTAATGCATTCTGCTAAAACGCTCAACCAAACCACAATGATTGAACCTGTTTTCTTAAAAAAGCGGAAACAATGGCTTGATTTTTTTTTAGTTTTGGTTCCTCGGTCAAGGTAGATGAGAAGTACTTTGATTTAATTTTGAGGTTAAATTTTCTAATTTATACGTAATGAATTTTTAAATGTGGGAGTTTGAATAAAATTTTGTATTTGCCTTATTTTAATTTATCATTTCCGTAGTAACAGTTCAATAGGGCGAATCTGCGATTGTAAACAAGCAGTCTATCCCCTCTTACTTCTAGCAAAACATTGTAATAGGGCCGAAGCCGAAGTGTAAACAAAGAGTCTATCTTGCTCGTTCCTAATGTAAACAGCAACTGACATGAGCAGGATAGGGTCTTTGTTTACACTTTGGCTTCGGTCCTTTTACATTGTTTTGCTTGACATTGTCGTGATCGGGGACTTTCTTTTATAATAAAACCCAGATATTTTGCAATTAACAAACAACACGTCTTATTCCACACAAATTAACCACAAAACTGATTTGACAATCTTCATTCTCCCTTTCGTCGGCCGAGCGCATCTCGTTGTTTTCCCGCTCGTTGTTCTCTCTCGCAGCTCGCCAGCGCGCTCTCGCACTCAATCCGCAATCAGCTAACAAGGCAATATTCATGAAGGTGCGCACTTTTTTTTTGCGCTCTAAATTCTTATTTATGAATTATATCAGTCTTATAATAAATACTCATTTAATAATTTATTACATATTCAATCCTGCAACCCATAATCCCTACAGACATGAACTGTCACTTTAGCAAAAGGGATAGACTGCTTGTTTCCAATCTCAGATTCGCCCTATTGAACTGTTACTACGGATTTTATTGTTGTGGAGTGTTGACTGTCTGTTTTTTTGTTTATTTCGTTTGGTAGCGTACACTCAAAGTAAAAAGTATCCTTTTTTCAAGTTCACCCGTCGTCACCCTTTAAAAGGGTATCGAAAATGTACTGAATTTGACATACCCTTTTGAAAGGGTGATCTGATAACCTAAATTTAATTATTTGATTCACTAAAATTAAAAAAAAACTAGAATGACAGAACATATCTGGAGTTTTTTTTTGAAAAGGTCCAATAAACCAAATTTTCAGTTTTTGCTTTTTGGGTGTTTTTTAATACCCCTGACTCAAGACGGTTTCAAAACACCCAAAAAGCAAAAACTGAAAAATTTGGTTTATCGACCCTTTAAAAAAAAACTCCAGATATTTGCTAGCTTAAATCGTCCTTCTCGTTGTCGTCTCGTGTTGCTAAGGGAGCGTTCTTTTATTACGTAACGCAATAGGGGGGGGGAGGGGGTCGGAGGCCGTGTTACGCTCCATACAAAATTATTAAAATTAGTATGGAAATTTTGTTACGAGGGGGGAGGAGGGGGTCTAAAAGTCCGATTTTTCGCGTTACGTAATAAAAGAACGCTCCCTAAACGGTCAAACTAAAAAAATGACCCCGTTCGTTTGATAGCAATAATTGGTGTCAAATCATCGGGGTTTCAGTGTAGTGCAGCGTAGTCGTGCGTCCAAGGTTCATCGAAGGAGATGGAGTTTTGCCCATTGTATGACCTCTTCTAGGGAGCCTTAGGAGCCCGTATCAAGTTAATTTAGAGTAAATTCACTTGAAAAACATAATTGTGTTCAAAACAGAAAATTTATTTTTAAAATATTAATTTTCCTCACCACACTTGTCAACCCCACTGGGTATTCCTGCACGATAGCTGTCAAAATTCGTTAAAGCACAGCTCTGTCGAAAATTCAAAATTCGTCCGCGCTCGAATTATCCCAGCATAGACACAAACCATTTTGGTTCTCGGTTTGACCGCATGGTGGCGCGCACGCATGGGCAAGCCGCAAAAAAAAACTGACGTTTGGTTGAATCGTCGTCGAGAAAAGAAAAAAACGGGAATTTACTCGCGTACGGTTTCAAGTGCAAATTTAAGCGTAATCCGGGCCACTTCCGGCCCCGAACCGTGCTACGTCAGTTGGACGGAAGTCCCGCGCGTCGATTGGTGATTGTGGAAGGTGGATTACGGCAGGGGAAAGGTGCGAAAAAGTGTTTTCAAAGGGGGTGAATTTATGGTCCGAGGGGAGACCGGGGCAAAGTGAACCTTTTTTTCTGTGAGGAGGTCGTTCGTTTGGAAGTTGTTGCCTTGAGACTGGTTGGTTGGTTGGCTGGTTGGAGAGGGGCAGAGAAGTTATTATTTCGTGGCTGCTGCTGCTGTTGGTGGATTGGCCAAACACGGGGCCATGGGCTGTGCAGCGCCGTGGATGTTTGTGGTTTGTGTGGTGTTCGACTGCGGCTGCTGCGATTAGGCAACAATCAAGAGTAATAATACGCAACCGAGGCAGTAGCAGCGCCAACTTGGATGCATGACGGCAGCGCAGCAGCATCGGAGAAGAGCCACCATCGCTGAGGGGGAGTAACATTGCATTGGGGTCGAGGGAGATGGATTTATGATATTTTGCATTATTATTTTCTGCTTAATGCCGTCATTATATTCTAAAAGTATTCGAGCAACTATTTTAATTTTGAATGTCAAATAATAAAACTATTTTAAAAATTTCCTGTCTTCCAATAAAAATATTTTCAAAATTTGCAAAAAAAAAAACAAGTTTGAGATTGAAATTTTTCTGGGCATGCTCAATCTTCCAGAACCAGTTTTAGCGTTTCGATGCCTCTGTGTTCTCTTGCTAACTAGATAGGAAAACCAGCAAGCTTAGTACAAGAGAACACAGAGGCATCGGTTTATGTAATGTTCAAAAAGATACAGCAAATCTAGATTTTTAATGAACCTAGATTAAATCAGCTACTTACAAGTAATAATTTTAAATAAGGAAAAGGAAAATTTGATAAAAAATATTTAGAAATCTTACCTATTCATAATGACAGAATATCTGCCCAATCGTTTTTCTTCAAATCCATTTTGAAACCAAACTTAATTCAAGGATTTATAATCCCAATTTGTAATCCCAATTTATAATCCCATTGCGACATTCTCCCTTATGAAATGTTGCTCCCAAACTCTCTACGAGTGCGTATAATGTTTTTAGAAGGGGACGTCTTTGGCTGATTATTGTGTATCCAACCAAAGATCGGTGAAGCGCCAGCCCAGCCCAACCCAGCAGTTTCTTGCGGCAGCAACCCAACAACCACGTCTCTACTAAACTCAAACCCAACGTTAGTCAGTGTGGATCATATTGTGTAGAGCACTAGTTTGGGAAATAAAATAAAAACATACCCACTACCTAGTGCTGTGTGTGAAGCAAGAAGAGGCAAAATAAAACTAGATTCGTCCGTGAACAATGCTCTTCGCAGCAACAACAGCAACCCCCTCGAAGTGCTCAAACGTATTGATGGTCGTCGTAGCTCCGGTGGCCAACCGCAGCAGCAGCAGCAACTCGTCGCTGAGAAAGTAGTGTTGTAATGTATTTAGTGAAATTTCAACGCGATCGTCGTGTGGAAGTTTGTTGCCTTGAACAGCAAGAGCACCACTGTTGAGGAGACCCTGACTGGAAGAGAGTGAAGAGAAGGGGGTGAGGAAATCCTTTCGATTGTTTTGGTTCTGCGGGGAGGAACCCGGAAAATTCGGGATTGAGTTTGACATACGAGGGCAAGCAAGCAGCCAGTTTACTTCCGGGATATCGAGTTTTGGCTGGCTCGAGGGTGAGGAGGAGCAGACGACGGCGACGAGATGATTGTGCAGGAACCTGTGCAGGTGAGTGAGCTGACAGTTATGTCAACGCGTGAGCCAAGTGAAGGGCGTAGTGTGAAGAAGAAGAAGAAGACGGGCAGGAATAGTTTTAAAGAGGGAGCAGTAAAGTGCCTTTGCATGGGGGTCATCAACTCCAGTCGTCCGGACGCGGGATTCCCGCGAGCCGGTTGGCCAGGAACACGATGGCAGAGAACAAGTTTTGCTATCGTGATTGGCATGAGGAAAGTTTGAAGGTTGCTATTTTGGGGCGGTGTTATGATCAATAAATCGATAAACAGACGAGATAGTTTCAAGGTAGTTTTGAGGAGAGAGTTGCCAATTATGCAATTTAAATTTTTTAGCTCGTTTGTAAGCTATTTCGATCAACCGTTGGCTAATTTTGGAATCACTTGTGAATTGTTTAATTTCCTAGTGTTAACTAATTTTCATTTCAAAATCTTCGAGTGCTAGTCAGTTCTCATGTATTCTCAATAATAATAGTTCTTTCTAGGATTTATTATATACATTTGACCAAAATTGTATTTCAATACATTTAAAGTTTGTGAAAAAAATGTGTGTATACCCCTTAAGCACTACACACAATATGTGCTAAAACTTGCAAAAAATTGAAAGATTTCAGGATAACCACTCAAATCGGAAATATCGGAAATTTGCTAAAATCCTAAAAAAAATCGGAAAGAGTCTAGAAATTTTGTCTTTTGAGCAATTCCAGCTCAAATCGGGAATTTTTCTGGTACTTCTGTACCCGACCCTCTCCGATTTCAATGAAACTTTTAAGACATGTTATCCTAGGCCTATATAAGCCATTTTTGTGTATATGGAGCCAATTGTACTCAAAAATGACATTTGAGAAGGGCGTAAGTTATTTAAATATTTTTGTATTTTGTAATTCAAAAATTACTGTATCTCGAAGCCGTTGCATCGTATCAAAAAGTGGTCAAAGACAAACTTGTAAGAAATTTGATGGGTTTTCTGAAAAAAAAAATACACTGAAAGAAAAATACACGCAAATTTTATGAGAATTTTCAATAAATTTAAAAGTTAAATTTTAAGGTGATGTCATGATTTTTTTCGTTAAAATTTTTTGTGAAAATAGCCTAAAATGTAACAAAAAAAATCACGAAAAATGCAGTATGTCTCTCCTAAAAAAAACAAAAATCATTTACTAAAACTGTTTTTTTGAAAAGTGGTCTAAACGTCAAAATTTTCAAAAATGATAGTGAGAATCGATTCCCCAGACAATTTCACATCAAAGTCTTCATATTGACCATTGTCCTATGTCCAATCCTTGTAAAGATACAGCGGTCTCAAAAAAAAAAAAAAAAAATGAAAAAAAAAGGTTTTTTGCAATTTCTATATGACATACTTGATTTTTCAGTCTCCTAAATATTTTTACCGGAAAGCTCGTCCAATTTCCCATAAGTTTGCCTTTGACAGCTTTTCAATTTGACTCGTTTAAATATTTACATAAGCTTATTTATTATCCAGGTTTTTACCACACTGAAAAAAATATTCAATTTTCAGTATGAGTAAGGCTACCAACTCTTGCTGAGTAAAAATCCGTATACTTTACCGATGTGACACCATGGTATAACAAAAACTGTCAAGGAATTATTTAGATAAATTTGGAATTTAAGAATTAAAAATATTTTTGTTAAACGTTTAAAAGTTTACGAAATGTCAAGTTTGCCTTTACGAATAATATCATTGTTAGTGTTTTCACGAAAACATTTCTAGAGTTTTTATTGGAAAGGTCCTATAAATACAAGCACAACACAAGGTTTTCACAAGCCAAAATTTGATCTTTTATTTAATAAATATGTTTTGTAAGGAATTTGAAAAGAACAATTATTGAAAATCAATTTTGAACTGAGGAAAACCCGGAAAATTTTGCAAACGGAATCGACGTAACACCTTATAATGGACCCTCTTAAACCTTGCGGTTTCGTCAACGGATCCACAGGCGTGTATTATCCGCGCACCACCAAACCGAAGTGCGCAACACTTCTGTTGCGCAAAAAAATCTGTTGCGCCGAACAAAAATGTAGTGGTTTGTCGTTAGCGTGTACATCAACCTGTGGCGCAACAGCTTTGACAGGTTGCGTTCGTATTTTGATTTTTGTCTGCTTTCACAATATCGTTCTTTTTGCGACAAGACTCCGCCTCCCGGGTCTCCTAAGTGTGAAGGTATGGCACGGGGAGAGGGCACCGAATAACTATATTTACACTTAGAATTTTTTGCGCCCTCCTCGGGATTCGAATCGGCGACCTCCGGATTGTAAGTACAGTGCGCGGTCCGATTGATCCACGTAGGCAGACGATTATGCAAGTTATCCCTTTATAATCAAACTGACAGTTGAATAAAAATATCTAATTAGAGAAAGCTTTGGCCCAACTAAAAAAGCAATGAATTTTTTAAAAAGTTGTTAAAATTCCGTACAAATCCGTATTATGCGAAAAATTCCGTACAAAAATTCCGGCCTGTTAAAAATCCGCGGAAATGGTCGAAAATCCGTACGGTAAGGAAAAAATCCGTACAGTTGGTAGCCTTAAGTATGAGCAATGTAATAAAGCTTATATCTGTAAGCCCATACATCCAATAGAAATGCTGTCAAGGGCAATGTTATGGGAAATCGGACGAGCTTTCCGGTAAAAATATTTACGAGACTGAAACATCAAGTCTGTCATATAGAAATTGCAAAAAAACCACCAAAAAACCTATTTTCACAACATTTTTTATTTTTAAAACCGCTGTATCTGTACAAGGATTGGACATAGGACAATGTTCAATATGAAGACTTTTATGTAAAATTGTCTGGGGAATCGATTCTCACTATCATTTTTGAAAATTTTGACGTTTAGACCACTTAAAAAAAAAACGGTTTTAGTAAATGATTTTTTGTATTTTTTAGGAGAGACATACCATCCTGCATTTTTCGTCAGTCTTTTTGTGTCATTTTAGGCTATTTCACAAAAATTGCGAACGAAAAAAAATCTTGACATCACCTTAAAATTTAACTTTTAAACTTAAAAATGGAAAATACTCATAAAATTGGCGTGTATTTTTCTTTCAGTGTATTTTTCAGAAAGCCCATCAAATTTCCTACATGTTTGTCTTTGACCACTTTTTGATACGATGCAACGGCTTCGAGATACTGTCATTTTTGAATTACAAAATACAAAAATATTTAAATAACTTACGCCCTTCTCAAATTAATGTCATTTTTGAGTACAATTGGCTCCATATACACAAAAATGGCTTATATAGGCCTAGGATAACATGTCTACAAAGTTTCATTAAAATCGGAGAGGGTCGGGTACAAAAGTACTAGAAAAATTCCCGATTTGAGCTGGAATTACTCTTTTATCAAAATGTCGAAATTCCAGTACGTTTTGCAAAGCAAAATATTTTCTAGTGCTTGAAGATATTTTTAAAGATTTTGAACAGTAAATAACACATTTGATTAGTTATTCCAGATTTTTTTTGTTCAAATGTGAACCAAAAAAGGGGATTTTTTTCAGTTTACCATTTTTTCTCGAATTGTCCTTACCTGTACCCTAACATTTGCACTTCATCCAAAATACCGTTAGATACCATTTTTGTATGGTTTCTTTGATCAGACCCCTACAATGCTTGAATAATTTTAAAAAAGATACAAAAAATATTCAATCGATGTTTATCATTTCTAAAGCTTGTTTTTTTTTTTACAAAAAAAAACGTTGCTTTATCCACCTTAAGGCGGTTGATGCCTTCCTCACATTAATATACTTTTGATAGTGTTATCAAATCTTCAATATTTTTGGCTAAACCTAAAGGTCATTTGACTACACATCTTGCGATGAGTCGCTTGATTTATCCACTTTTTTTTTTAATTCAAAATATCTGAGACCCGGCCTAAAAAAATACAAATAACACTTAAATGCTCATAACTTTTGATAGGGTTATCAAAACCGGCTCCGTGGCTTAATGGTTGCGGCTTCTGTCTTAAAAGCAGAAGGTTCAGGGATCAAATCCCAGTCGGTTACCTTGAAATTTGGAATCAGGAATTCTAAAGTTTTTTTTTTGAAAAGGACCAATAAACCAAATTTCCAGTTTTTGCTTTTTGGGTATTTTTTAATATACCTGACTCAAGGCGGTTTCAAAAACACACAAAAAGCAAAAACTGAAAATTTGGTTTATTGGACCTTTTTTAAAAAAAACGCCTTTTGCTGTGTTTTTTACTAACATTTCACATATTTTTAGTAAAAAGAAGTATGCAATAATTTTTGTAGTGTCCCAGACTATGTATCTACGCATTTTTTTAACAATTTAAATTATGATGGTGCCATTCTATAGCAAAAAAATGAAAAAGTGACTATAAAATCGTGAAAAAATAGATAGGCAAAATTTAATTACATTAGGTGGTAGAATAGGCCAAATACTACCAAAAACAAACATAAACTAAACAAAATAAATGCCAAATAAAAAACAAAAAATACTACAAGAAAAACATAAAATAAGGGAAGTAATATTATTCGTAGAGCAAATGTCGCTCATAATGACCTCCTAAACACGAGAAAAATAAACATTTTCGAAAAAAAACTGGGCAGTAGAGGGTTAACTGAAAACCAAAAACATTTTAAATCGTTCAAAACTTGACAACTCAACGTTGATTGTGTACTATGAAATAAAATTTATACTGTTTTCCAAATTATCTCCCATTGCATTTTTTACGCGCGTAATTTTGCAGATGTTTTGAAATCTTTAAAAGAACAAAAGTTGTCAACAGTTGTTGAGCATTTTGTAATATTTTTCCGACACGAAGGCACATGCTCTCTCTCTCTCTCTCTCTTTCTCTGTCTCTCTATCTCTTTCTTTCTCTGTTTTCTCTCGCAATCTCTTCTCTTTCTTGCTCGTATCATTTGGATGCAGTCGAGGGGAAGGTTATCGAAATTTCGGCAAAATTTGTAATAAACTAGGGGAAATATGCCCATTTCAAGCCCAATAATAAGCGGTCGTGTTTGAATGATGCTGGATAATCTGGATTGTTCACTAAAACCAAGTACACCAACGAGTAGAGCAACTTTTTGTGAACATTTCTGTTTATTTTCACTTTTATTAAAGGTTATGCTATTCCTTTTACAAGCATTTAATAAAAATATTTCAAAAATGCATTCTAATCGGTCGAGTGCATTGGGCCACGCCCATTTTTCTATTTTCAGCTAAGTTCTTTTTTTTCTTACAGTGCTCTTTTGGGTCTGCTTAGTGCTACCAAAATTGATGAAATTTTGAGCGAACACTCACAAAAAGTAGCATTTATAGAGAAAGTTTCCTGGCAGCACTTGCTCACTCCAACAGGCGCTACACCGGCATGTTGGTGGCCACCCTTTGTTCTTTATTTGCCTTCGCTCCTCGCTCGGTTTTCTTCTGCCTTCGATTGGAATGGGTATTCAAAATTCAATCGTCAGAAGACTTAGCGTGTTTGTTTTTTTGATGGCGCTTGCTAATTATTTACATTTTTCGGGATTATTTTTCAAGTGAGGTACTAAGTAATGGTCAAAAGAACATGTTGCCGGTAGTTGGAAGCAATTTTATATCTTAAGCGCTTTGAAATCGTTAGCGCAAGTCAAAAAAATATTGATGGCAACTTTCGTTAAGCAGTTAACCTCTGATCTTGCGTGTGGATGTGTGTGCCACCAAAATGATGAGAGATAGTCTCGCAAAATAGAAATAATGATCAAAAGTGCATTAAATTTGATCTAAGTGGCATAAATTTGCATGCTTACTCGAGGCGGTGCTGTTGCTGGTAAGTTTACAGCCTAAATAGTATTTTTGAAGCTTTAATCGAGCATCAAACTCTCCATATGACGAAGATAGGTGTTTGATTAGAAAGGGTATATTTCCCCTAGTGATAACTTCGATTTATTGGACCTTTTTTTTAAAAAAAAAACCCTGGTTATTTTCTTTTGTATTTATTAAAAAAGTCTAATGAAATCAAATTATAATTCGCTCAAAACTATTTTTTCAACCTTCTTTGTTTTTTAAAAGTATGGGAAAGAAAAGAAAAATATAAACATAAGTATGCAGAGTAGTGAGGTAGATCGCTTTGCAATGTTCTACAAATAAATTACTCAGGATGTCGTGATTTTTCATAGATGAGGATAAGTCTATATGGCTATCGGAGTTATGAGGAAATAGTTAAAAGAATATCGAGCATAATAATATGAATATTAAAAGTTATTCAAAGGGAAACTGTCGAGATGCTGTCCCGACAGAGATGAACAAACTTCATTATTCCCATCCCATCTTCGAAAATAGTTTCCGTGTGACGTAAATGCCAGATTATCGATCGAAACGTGAACTATATTTATAGTAAATAAAAACGCCTTCGCGCTTTTCGTCTTCCCTTTTATTTCCAGGCCGCAATATGGCACTGCCTGAACCATTACGACTACCAGGATGCCATCTTCCTGGCGGAACGCCTCTGTGCGGAAGGTAAATAACGGTGTTTGATTTACGCTAATTGGTCCGGATATTAACTGAGTTTGTTTGTTGTTTTTCAGTGGAATCCGAGGAGAGTCTGTTCCTGTTGGCGACCTGCTACTACCGGGCCGGCCAGAAACACCAGGCCCACTGGCTGCTGTCGACGAAGAGCGTCCGCTCGACGCAGTGCCGGTTCCTGCTGTCCAAGTGTGCCTTCGATCTGAAGCAGTAAGTAGTTGGTACCTTTTTGTTTGGTTTGGTTTAGTTTGATAAGGAGCAAATTGAGTCACAACAAATGCAAACGTGGACAAGTGACCTTTTCTTTGTTTGCTTGTCCCACCACACCCCAGACTGTAAAATGTAGAGTGGTGAGGGTAGTTTGTTGGCTTTATGATACGAACACTGGATTGTAACACGATACACGTGAGTCGTCTCGCAGGTGTCACGTTGTTGTAGGAGAAACTATTCTGACCGGTGAAACATTTTTCCATTCCAGATATTCCGAGGCGGAGCACACGCTGATCAACGATGACCACCTGCGGGCTCGGCACCTGGACGAGGTCGCGAAGGAGTTTGGCGAGATTGGCTGCTTCGCGTTGGAGCTGCTGTCGAAGATTTGTCTCAAGACTGAGCAGGCAAAGCTGGCGAACGATGCCAGCCGGAGGGCGGTCAAGCTGAACCCGTTTATGTGGCAATCGTTTGCCGATCTGTGCAACCGGGGTGAAAAGCCCGACCCGGCCGCGGTCTTCCAGCTGTCCAGTACGGATGTATTTGCGACTAGCCAAGCGCCTCATCCGGCACTCAACTCGTCGGTCATGTGGTTCGGGAATGCTGGCAGCGGTGGGGGAGGAGGAGGAGGAGGAGGGACATTACTGGAAGAGTCACTTATTGGAGGTGGCCTTGGCGGTCATCCGTCTACGCCGATCGATCAGGTTTCACAGTGTCTGATTCAGAACATTATCAATACACCAAATAATCCTCCACAACAGCAACCTCAGTCCCATCAGCAGAGCAGTATAGCTAGCTTCAGGACGGCATCGTCGACGATGGCCACCGGAGGGAATCTCAGTGACGAGCAGACGCCAAACGCCGACATCGGAACGCCCTTCCGAAAGCAGCAGTTCAAATATCTGACCGCGTTGAGTCCGACGACGCCCAGCTTTGGCGTGCTTCCAATCATGCATAGTCCGGCGACAATCGGAGATCAGTCGGCACTCATAATGACCCCCTCGCCGCAGCAGCTATCCACGGCAACCGGTGGAACCTTCCAGCAGATCGGAGGATCGGCAGCGGCGATAGGCGGCAGTCAACAGTCGCAACAGATTATTCCCGAAAGCGAACAGCAAAAAATTGCCCTGCTGAGCAGCAACAAGAAGCTGCGTGGCCATCACAACCTCGGAACGATGGGCAACATCATCAACCGGAAAAACGACGCGACGGCGGCGACGATGCTGCTGCAGTCGCAAAGTGCAAACACCAAACCGATCTTGTTTAGCCAAACTGGCAACCAGCTGCCGACGCCGCGGACACCCAACACGACGGGTGGAGCCCTCCAGGCGCAGAATGTCCGCCGAAGCTCGCGCCTCTTCAGCAACAGCAACTACTCCGTCAAGGAGAACACCAAAAGCCCCCAACTCAACAACAAATTCGTTGCGCCCAGGTCACCTCCTCGCAAGTCCAAGCAGCGCATATCCAAAAACCTCAACAGCAGCACCAACAGTCTGCTGGAGAACGTCGTCGAACGGAAAGGATCCACCGACGGCAAAGAAAAAATCGAAACCATCACGTCGAACGAGACGCTCAGCGAAAAAGTACTCTTCAACAACAGCATCAACAGTGCCCAAAAGATGGCCCAGCACGTGCTGGCCATGAAGAAGCAGAGTGCCGACGGACTGATGACCCTCCTTCGAGAACTCGGCCAGGGCTACCTCCGACTGCAGAGTTACGACTGCGACAAGGCCATCGACGCCTTCTCCAACGTGTCCCCCCATCACTACACCAGCAGCTGGGTCCAAAGTATGATCGCCCTGGCGTACCACGAGCAGCGTGACTACGAGTCGGCCGTCAACATCTTCCGGGAGATTCACGAGCGCGAACCGCACCGGCTGCAGTACATGGAGATTTACAGCACGGACCTGTGGCACCTGCAGAAGGACGTGGTGCTGTCGGCGCTGGCCCAAGATCTGATGGCCCAGGACAAGAACTCGCCCATCACGTGGTGCGTGGCCGGGAACTGCTTTTCCGCCCACAAGGAGCACGAGACGGCCATCAAGTTCTTCTTTCGTGCAATACAGGTGAGTTTGGGGCTTTTGCGGGTTTGACTGTTCCTGATTTTGTTTGTCTAACTTTAAAATATGTCAAAAATATCGAGTTTCAATTACTGAACAGTTTGCTAAATCAAATCTACCGAATTCGGTAAAATCTTAACTCTACTGTTTATCGCTTAACCGGTTTTCGGTAAAATATTGTTCGTTTTGACAGACGGTTGCCGACTATTCACCGATTTTTCATTTACCGGATTCGGTAAAAAATCTATGTTTTACCTCAGTTTCAGCCGATCTAAATATTTAAAATACTCTAAAAGTATTCTAGAGTTTTTTTTAATGGGTTCTAATAAACATATGAAACACAATAGCTTATCGAGAAATTAAAAGTGAGAGTGTGTGCGTGCAACATGGAGTTAAACTTTTCGATGTGCCTTGGAAAACTTCACAGAAGGTTTAACTTCATGTTGCAGAAAAAAACTAGATATGAACAAACCTTCTCAACACTCTGAGAACAAAAAAAAAAGGCTCAATGGTCCAACAATTTAAAATATAATTAAAATTTTTAATTCTTTTGGTGAATGAAATTCTCAAATTTAAAAATTCAGGAATGTTTAAGAGCGAGTCCACGAGCAAAGCATACCCATCTCGCATCGACCTCACCAATCTGCCTGATATTTTCAGGGGTTGTTTGTACATATAAAACTAGCATCTGGCCAAAATATGAGCACTCTAGGTCAACGGGAAGTGGGGCAAATCGGGACACAAAGTTTGAAGGTTCAAAAACGTCAAAAATCTTAAAAAGGCTATAACTTTGGCAAAATTCAATTTAATTTCAAAATTCAAAATGCATCTTAAAGGGCTTCAAAAATGCAACAAAATGCAGGGTAGAACATCCCAATTGGTTAATTCTAAAGGGAGTTATTGGCATTTTAGTGAAAAAATAGCATAATTTTCAAACTCAAATAAAAAAGTGTTCCATCCAGTTATCAACTCGGATCGACCTGCAGCTTGTAGGGGACATCTGGGACTACCATTTGAGACTGAAAACACTTTGGGTAAGGCAGTTTATCATATTGAATAGACACTTTTACTTTTAGTGAATTTTTTGGTATTAAATTTTTGCTCGGAGGACCCCTTAGATCCCATTTTCTGGTGATAATTTTATCATAATCGTGTTCCTGAGACAATTTCACATTAAAAACATGCATAAAAATGCTTGTTTTGGTCCATTTTAACCCTTTAAAAAATGAAAGTTAAAAAAAAAACTTTGATTCACATTTATTGAAAATCAAGTTCGTTTCCAAGGATACTAGATGACACCAGAAAAAAGCAGCTTCTTAATTTTTCTATCTTTCATTTTTTAAAGGATTGAAATGGATGATAATATACATTTTTATGTATGTTTCTATTGTGAAATTGTCTCAGGAACACGAATATGATAAAATTATCACCAGAAAATGGGATCTAAGGGGTCCTCCGAGCAAAAATTTACTACCAAAAAATTCACTAAAAGAAAAAGTGTCTGTTCAATATGATAAACTGCCTTACCCAAAGTGTTCTCAGTCTCAGATGGTAGTCCCAGATGTCCCCTACAAGCTGCAGGTCGATCCGAGTTGATATCTGGATGGAACACTTTTTTATTTGAGTTTGAAAATTATGCTATTTTTTCACTAAAATGCCAATAACTCCCTTTAGAATTAACCAATTGGGATGTTCTACCCTGCATTTTGTTGCATTTTTGAAGTCCTTTAAGATGCATTTTGAATTTTGAAATTAAATTGAATTTTGCCAAAGTTATAGCCCTTTTAAGATTTTTGACGTTTTTGAACCTTCAAACTTTGTGTCCCGATTTGCCCCACTTCCCGTTGACCTAGAGTGCTCATATTTTGACCAGATGCTAGTTTTATATGTACAAACAACCCCTGAAAATTTCAGGCAGATTGGTGAGGTCCAAACGACGTCCCATACAAAGGGGTATGCCCTATTCGTGGACTCGCTCTTAAGTTGTTTCATGTCATGTTTTTTTAAGTTAGGAATTTTGAGATTTTAAAAATTTTGTGAATCTACCGAATTTACGAAACTTAGCGAATAAAAGAATTTTTAGAATTTAAGATTATTGATAAATTTGAGAATTTAAGAAATTTAAGAATTCAAGAATTTTGCGTGTTTAAAAATAATAGATTTTTGAGAATTAAAGAATTTAAAAACAGAGAATTAAAAAAAATGACAATTTTATGTGTTTGTGAGTTTAAGAACCTTGCGAGTTAAGAAATTTGGGAATTCACAAGATTAAGAGTTTGAGAATTTAGGAATTTTGAGAGTAAAAGCATTCTTAGACTATTAGAATTTTAAACATTTTGAGAATTGTTAGAATTTTTGTAATTTTTAGATATTTTATATACAAAGAAACCTTTTTTTTATTTTTTTTTTTTTATAATTCCAAGATTTGTTTTAAGTTTTAGAATCTTTAGAATTTCAAGAATTTATTTTTTTAAAGAATTTTAAAATTATCAAAAACATTAGAAATTTTGGGATCTTTTGTTTTTTTTTAATTTTAGGAATTCTATAGATTTTTAAAATTCCTTAACTTTTTCACAAAAACTAAAATCCCTGAAATTATTAAAATTCTTAAAAAAAATTCTTGAAATTCAAAAAAATTATAATAAAAACAATAAAAAATATGTTTTAGAGATTTAGTAAATTTTTGAGAATTTCGAAAATATTCTGAATTTTAGGAAATCTCAAAGTAGGGGAAATATACCCATTTTAATCACACTAAGCCGTTCGACCAATTCTCATCACTTTTGCCGTTTTCCGCTTTTAAATCAACATTTTCAGATGTATCAACAATGATGAGTTGCTTGCTCACTTTTATTTGAGCTATTTATTACTTTGGAATAGTCAAAAACATTTTATTTAAGCTGTAATTCATGATCAAAGTGCTGATAGGCCGATAATAGAAATTGGCTGAGAAAGGGTATAGTTCCCCTATGAAAGTTTTTTGTGAATTTTAAGAATGTTTAGAGTGCTAAATTTTAAGAATTTTAAAAAATTTTAAAATTCGAAACTATTTAAAAATTTAAAATATTTGAAATATTTTAAGAATTTTAAGAATGTCATGAATTTTAAGAATATTAAGAATTTTAAAACAATAAGAACTTTAGAAAATTTAAAAGTATGTAGAATTTTAGGAAATTTAAGGGTTTTTTTTTAGAATTTAAGTTAAATTTAAGAATTTAAGAATTAAGCGTATTTAAGTATTAGAGAATTTAAGAATTTTGAGAGTTTTTAACCAAACCACAGTTTTTAAGAGTTTTAAGAATTTTAGGAATTTTAAAAATATAGAGAACTTTGAAAAATTTAAAAAAATTAACTTTAAGAATTTTAGGAATTTTATGAATTTTATAAATTTTAAGAAAATTAAGAAAAAAAACTCATCAATTTCGACAATAACAATTTTTTAAAAAGGGTCTGATAAGCTTTTGTGTTTCGTATGTTTATAGGACCTTTTCAAAAACAAAACAAAAAACTAGATATTAAGATTTGTAAGGGCTTTGTGAATTTATGGAATTTTAAGACCTCAAGGATTTTTAGAATTTAAGAGTTTTTTGGATTCTAAGAAATTTAAGAATTTTTCGTATTCACGAATTTGGGAATTTAAGAATTTTGAGAACTTTAAGAATTTGAGAATTTAAACAATTTGAGAGTTTTTAAGTGTTTTGAAAATTTCGATAATTTTAAGAATTTTATGAATTCGAAAAGTTGTCTTGAGGATTCAAGAATTTTGATAGTTTAAGAATTTTGAGAACATAACAAATGAAAGAATGTAGGAGTTTTGAGAATTCTAGAATTTTTTGAACTTAAATTCAAATTTATAAGCTTTGAAACTACTTTAAATAAATTAACCAAATTTATAAACTACGAATTTAATACTTCAATCAGAAAATAATAATAATTGTGGTTTGAAATCCACAAAGGCGTAATGCTTGAAATTTCGAAATATATAGAAAATTAAAAAAAAAAATATGCTCAAAAACTATGTACAATTTCAAAAAAAAATCTAAAAAAATCCCTAAATAAAAAACTAATTTTGTCCGGTATTTTTTTAATTGTAATTTTCTCTTGCAATCTTAAGAATTTGAGAACTTCATAATTTTAAGAGTTAAGAGATTTGAATAACTAATTTAACAATGTTGAGATTTATTTTATGCAGATTGAGATTTAAATTTACATTTTGAGGATTCAGAGAAAAAAAATCAAAGACAGAATGTTGAAAAAGAGTGTTGTTCAGACCATTTTTTTTATATTTAGTATTTGATATTTTTCAAATGTTTTTTTTTTTCTGGCAGTAATCAGGGTCTAACATGTAGATCACAGATTTAAATATTTATTTTTGAATTTGAAAGTCGTTGATCAAAATATTTCGATCGTAAATTTACGATTGGCAAATGAGAAATAACCATGAAGTTAATCTCGTCGTTTCCAGGTGGACGAGGACTTCCCGTACAGCTACACCCTGCTCGGCCATGAGTTGGTCATGACAGAGGAGCTGGAAAAGGCACTGTCGATGTACCGGTACGCGATCCTGCGGGATCCACGCCACTACAACGCGTGGTTCGGCATCGGAACGATCTTCAGCAAGCAGGAGCGGTACGAGCTGGCCGAGTTGCACTACCGGAAGGCGTTGGCCATCAACCCGCGGAATTCGGTCATTATGGTGCACATCGGAGCGACGCAGTTCTTCCTGCGCAAAATGGACCAGGCGTTGCGGACGTTGAACGCGGCCATCGCCCTCGATCCGAAGAATCCGCTGTGCAAGTTCCACCGGGGGTCGATGTACTTTACGATGGGTCGCTACCAGGAGGCGCTCCGGGAGTTGGAAGAGCTGAAGCAAATCGTGCCAAAGGAAGCCGTCGTGTACTACGTCATGGGCAAGATCTACAAAAAGCTGGGCAACGTCGACCTGGCCCTGATGCATCTCAGCTGGGCAACCGATCTCGGCTCGAAGGGAGCCAACAACCAGATCAAGGACAACTTTGATTCGATCATGCGAACGCAGGACGGAACGGCTGCGACGACGACGTCGGCGGCGGAAGGAACCGACGAGGATGGGGCGGAAGCAGGCGCAAGCACCGGCCAAGGACTGAACGAGGCGGACATTGGCAGCAGCAGTGCGGACCCGGACTATTCGATCGGCGGAGAGCAGGCCTCTAGCGACGACTCGACGGCTGCGGCGACCAACGCACGGAACGAGTCCCTCGACGTAATTAGCGGTAATCTGTACGACAGCGATAGTTACTAAAAAAAACAAGTTCTGCGTGCGTGTGCGAGATTTTATTCCAAGTCTGCGCGAGAAATAGCTTTGTGTTTAGTGCGAGATTGTTGTGTTGGTAAATGAAAATATATCTAGCTTAAAACAGAACAGAACCTCTGGTCTGGTCCTCCCCCATACAATTCTTCGCGATGCGTTGATCGACTGACGTGGCAGAACTAAACATTAGTGTAGAGTAATTGAATTGTCGCTCCCCCACAGAAAACACCCCCCGGAAACATACACAACTTAAGCTTAGCCCACCACAGTAAAAAAAGAGCAACCAAAAGCGGTATCGAACAAAACAGAAACAAGTTTTTGAACAACCAATTCAGGAGAAACTTACTAAAAAACAACTATCGTAATATAGAAACCGAAACAAATTAGAAATCAACGGATGAAATAGTCATTGTGAAGGAAAAAAAGAAATACACACACAAACACACCTCAAATTTGAATTAAATCTGTATGTGTTGAAGCGTTGTAGTGTTTCACTTTCGTAAAACAAAAATAATCCACCCTCTCTCGTTCTACACGCTATTATCTATATCTCTTAAAAAATGCAAACTTCCCGGGAAAACAAAAAGTCATTGCTGTCGAATGTCTTCTGCCTTTACCTACGTTTTTTTTTTCTCCAACAAACAGTGAGGCGCTCTCGATTCCCTTGACAAAAAAAAAGAAACGTAAAAAATCTCGATGTAATGATGTGCAGCGGCAGCCAGGCAGAGTTAGCGAAATAAACACAAAACATTAAAGTGAATTCAAAGTAAATGATAAATAAATAAATAATGGAGCTTGTGGGAGTGCGAGTGAAAATAAAAAAAAAACGTGCGAATGAGTGCCCGAATTTGTGTGCGGTTTGTAGAAGGAATGAAGGGAAGAAAAAACTTTTGGAGAGAAAAATAAAAGCTAAACATACATCAGTGGACGACAGTTTGTATGAATGATTCAACCGTAGCTGAGTGTTGTTTTTTTTTCAATTGAGAAAATATGGCCGATTATAGAAAAACGTTTTTCGAATGGCTTTGAACAATAATTATTGAATAATTTTGCTGCGTCGCTAAAAAAATAAATTTCTCATTGTATTTTTAAAGGTTTTTTTTTACTGATGTTACTTCAGCAGGCAAAATTTTTATTCTCGTTTTGGCCACCACATAGCGTCATTGAAATCCACTTTACCTGTTCACTTCTAAAAGTTATTGATTTTTTTAAAATTCGATTTCTTTTTTTATTTCTTTATATTTTTGTTTAAAAATCCTTATTTCTCATTAAAGTTTTGAATTCTAGAATTTTAAAATTCTTCAGTTTTGAAATGCTTAGATTGCAAAATTAAAGAATTTTTAATTTTTTAGATCTAACATATCAAAGCTTTCTAAAATTTAAAGATAAATTTTTGATTTAAAAAAGTCATTCAAAACTTTAAAAAATCACATACTTCTAAAATATAAATATAAACAAAAAAACTCTACTCACAAAACATTAAAAAATTAAACAAAATGGAAAAAAATATCAAAAAAATGCTAATTTAAATATTATAAAAATATGAGGCGTTAGGTATCCAAATTTAGCGAGCACAGCTATTTTTCATTTCCTTTTGGGGTCCTAAACAACTCCCCTAAGTTTGGGAACGATTGGTTTAGTCCTCGCTTTGCGCAAAGAGATTCAATTTCCCATATAAATGTGTATGGGAAAAACATTTTTTTTGGATTTTGATATTTATAAAAACCACGTTTCACGCTGTACTAAAACCGGATTCATATTCGGATGCTTTGGAAGGTGTTCTACAACTTTCCCGAAGAGAGTATGGTGCTAACTTGCTCCTGAAAAAAGATACAGCGTGTTCAAAACTCGTCTAAAACGTGTTTTTTGATCGAAAATCACGTTTGAGACGAGTTTTGAGGACGCTGTATCTTCTTTCAGGAGCAAGTTAGCACCATACTCTCTTCGGGAAAGTTGTAGAACACCTTCCAAAGCATCCGAATATGAATCCGGTTTTAGTACAGCGTGAAACGTGGGTTTTATAAATATCAAAATCCAAAAAAAATGTTTTTCCCATACACATTTATATGGGAAATTGAATCTCTTTGCGCAAAGCGAGGACTAAACCAATCGTTCCCAAACTTTGGGGAGTTGTTTAGGACCCCAAAAGGAACTGAAAAATTGCTGTGCTGGAAAATCGATTTTGATATTACACCCTAGTGACGCATGTCGTTTGGCTCTTGAACGGCAATAGGCCCCTAAAACCAAAGCTAAAAACACGACTCGCCATCTACATTCGAGTAGGAGAACTTTGGTGGAAGGTTACGTTTACGTTTTTGCGCGATAAGTACATACCTATGGGAGTGAAAACTATTTTTAAGATTTTTACCATGAAAACTGGTCTTTTGGAATAAAATAAAGTCAACAGGAGGTAAGAAATAAAAAGTATTATCGATTGACTTATTGAGTTTTTTGCTAAGTTGCCATTTTAATTGAAAATTCTGAGATCCGGATTCAAAACGCGAGAGTGAGGTTAGATTGCTTATTTTGAAAATCAATCCAATTTCAATTTTTGAGACAGAGTTTTTCTTTAAGGTAAAAATGCCTTTAAAAAACATTTGTCCACTTGAACAAACTTACTTTCTGGTTTCCGTTGATTGACAAAATTCCTTATTTTGAATCAAATAATGAACAGGTTAAATCGGCCATCACAAAAATATTTTTGTTTATATCAATGAAGCTCTTTATTTCTTACCCTAAAATGGTATAATGTTTAACAAATTTCGTTTTGACGATAAAATAAATCAATTTCAAATTTCAAACCGATTTGCTCTCTTTAGGATATAATGAAAACATCACCCCAAGTTTCAGCGCCCTCTAGTGGGGGGTAATTTTGACGTTTGTTCGCCTATCGAGAAATTAAAAAGAGAGATGTGAGCCGGTAACATGGAGTGAAACTTTCTCAGCTGTCATGGAATCCTTCACAGCAGCTTGACAGAAAGTTTAACTCCATGTTGCACTTTTAATTTCTCGATACGTATACGTTTACGTTTTTGCGCGATAAGTGCAAAGGGGAGTGAACATTATTTTAAGATTTTTTTTAATGAAAACTGTTCTTTTGGATTAAAATAAAGTCAACAGGAGGTAAAAAATGAAAAGTATTGTCGATTGACTATTTGAATTTTTTGCTAAGTTGCCATTTTCATTAAAAATTCTGAGATCCGGATTGAAAACGCGAGAATGAGGTTAGATTGCTATACTTTTGATCCAATTAAAATTTTTGAGACAGAGTTTTTCTTTTGCGGGAAAAAAGACTTTAAAAAACATAAGTTTACTTGAAGAACTCACTTTCTCAACTAATTACACTCAAACCCCGATGGTTTGACACCAACTGTTGTCAAACGAACGGGGTCACTTTTTAGTTTGACACCCCTTTTACACGGAGTCATGGTACGAAAACAACATTACACTAAATATCTCTCTAAATTTAAAGATCAAGACTTTTCCTTCAAATTATCACACAAAATACACTCTTTTAAAATATTTTTCTTGGCCTGTATCTCAGCAACAAAAGAATGGATCAAAAATGTTCAAAAAAGAATGTAGTAAAGAATTTTCTCAACCATTTGTTTTTTTAGAGATAAAATAGAATTGTTTTTTAATTGAAAATAGCTACAACTTCAAAAAAGTATGTGTAGTATGTTTAAATCTGAAAAAATATAAAAATTCAAAGAACAAGCCATAGTCTCAACATTTGAATGCAAAAAGTGTTAAAAAATGCATTTTACGCTAGTTCAGTTGTTTTGCAATCATTAGTCTTCAAAAAATGTAAGATTTGACGAAAACAAAAAAATTAACGAAAAAAAACTTAAGATCGAAAATTTTCAAAAATTCAAAAGATTATTAAATCAACTCAAACATGCTTAAAAATGATTCTAGACTCAAGGGAATGCATTTTAAATTTCACTTAAATTTCCATTAAAATTTTGATGTTTTTTGAAAAAAAATAATAATAATTTTTTGTCCCGATTTTTCGGGGCAGCAAAAACTTTGAATGAAATTTGTACCCGCCTTATGTGTTGTTGAAAAAATCACAGCACGGTAATTTTTTAATTGTTTTTACCATTATGTGTTTTGGGTTTTTTAGAAAGTTTTTTTTCATTAAAATTATTCTAAAAAGAAAGTTTCAAGGTATCGATTTTTTTTACATTTGTATGACACTTTTCCTGCACTGCTGCCAAAGTGTATCGAGAAATTAAAAAGAGAGATGTGAGCCGGTAACATGGAGTGAAACTTTCGCAGCTGTCATGGTAAACTTCACAGCAGCTCGACAGAAAGTTTAACTCCATGTTGCACTTTTAATTTCTCGATACATTTTTGTTTGGACTAATGATGCAAAAAGACTTTTTTTAATAAAAAGAAAGTACTCACATAATTTTACCAAAAAAAAAAAATCACAGAAATTGATAATTCTTGGAAGAATTGTTCTTTTTGAATTCACAAAACCTTTTTTCAAAGTAAATTAACGAGCGTTTACATCAATGTTGATAACAATGTATTTTTGTAAATCTATTTTACAAAATTATTAAGTTCTATTAATAATTTATCTCATTTTAAAAAATAAAAACGATTTTTGATGAAAAAAACCCAATCGAGAAATTAAAAAGAGAGATGTGAGCCGGTAACATGGAGTTAAACTTTCGCAACTGTCATGGTAAACTTCACAGAAGCTTGACAGAAAGTTTGACGCCATGTTGCACTTTTAATTTCTCGATAAGTTGAAAATTAGATGTTTGATTGATAACAGATAAAAACGGCTTCGTTTACAACTTACTTACTTTTTACTCAAGATTTGAAAGCTTTCTTGAGGAATTCAAACTTTGAACCAAATGTATGCGTTCAAAAAGTATGATGAAAAAAATGAAAACATTGTAATTTGGTTTAAAAACATTCCGGAAAATTCCTTCTGGTCTCGGGAGAAAACCGGGAAAAAACCGGGAAACTGAAAATCGAAATCTGGTGGCAACCCTGTAGTAATGGTATAATCACAGTCACTAGTCTGTGGTATAATGTTTTACAAATGTCGATTTTACGATAAAATAAATCAATTTCAAATTTCAAACCGATTTGCTCTCTTTAGGATATACCTAATGAAAACATCACCCCAATTTTCAGCGCCCTCTAGTGGCGGATGATTTTGACGTTTGATTCGCGATTAAAAGCTCAAAAATTCCGACAGATGGCGCAAAGCATCGAAGAATGACGATTCAAATTATCGCTGTTCGGTTACATAGGGAGCGTTCTTTTATTACGTAACGCAGTAGGGGGGGAGGGGGGGGTCGGAGGCCGTGTTACGCTCCACACAAATTTTTTTAAAATTTGTATGGAAATTTTGTTACGAGGGGGGGGGGGAGGGGGTCTAAAAGTCCGATTTTTCGCGTTACGTAATAAAAGAACGCTCCCATAGGAATGCAAACTTAAAATTGAATAGAGATATCTACGCGCGAGAATGTGTTAGTTTGTAACAAAATTTACACGCAGACATAGGCAAATCGAGTAGAATGATTCGTCTGTCAAAATCAGCTGTGTCCTTTGTTATACCACGAGCACGTGGTTAACAGCTGTTTTTTACAGCCGATTGATCTACTCGATTTTCCTATGTCTGCGTAAAAAAAGTGTAAACAAAATCAGCTGCTTGGAATTCAGCCAATCACAATCGTTCAAAACCAAAACAATACTTCAAATACAAATACTAACACAGAATGATGGTGTGCGTGAGAGAAACCGTGGAGATCTCTATTTACAGCTGTAATTTTATTTAGTAACGACATAACAGTTAATCTCTCGACGCATCGGATAACAAGATTTTTTAGGAAAATTAAAGGCAGATCACGACCAGTCTCTGAAAAACACAATCACACTTCATTTGTACAGTTCGGTGCGCACCCGCTGCTGGCGTCTCTTCCGCACGGGCAATACCACCGACGGTGAGTCCTCCGAGTCGGACAGACAAATCGCAACGGGCGAGTTGCTCTGCACCGTATAGCTGTTGGAGCCGGCTTCGCTGATCTTGATCCGCTTCGGCGCTGGCGACCCGCCGCCGCCTTCAACCGATGCCGACGACTCGAGCACAATGTTCCATTTGCGTTCCACCAGTACCGGACGATGCGAACGGTTAACGGCCTGCTGGGCTAGTTCCAGCTCTTGCGGCGTCAGTCCGTACGCGATTCGAATGACCAACGGGTCTACCATGGCGCGCATTTGAAGAACGCGGACGGCGTTCGTTGGTTTTAGGACGGGGAATAGTGTGGCGGTGATGGCGTCGTTGAGTGAGTTCACGTTGCTGAAGACGTCGGCTGTCGTGCGGTGGAATAGTTGGGGCCAGCGATGGCGGAGGGTGGCGACCAGGGCCAGGTGACGGCGGATGACCGGCTCGAGGGTTTGGTGGGGAGCGAGCCAGCGACGGAACACGATCCACGGGACCGTTGGGCGAACTGGTTTCGATTTCGACCTGTCTCGTGAGTCGTCTTGCACGCTGTCGTCCTCTTCCCAATAAAACGCCTGAAACAAACTCAGAGCGTTAATATTCGTGAAAAAAAACTTGACTTTTCGCAAACTTAGTTTAACAAGAAAATTTTTAAGGCGATAAAATAAAAAATAGCAATAATTCAATTCAATTAGTGTTTATTAGTAAATAATCAATTTACAATTTAGTGTTTCTTATAACCTAATAGAGTTTTGGAGTTCCTTTCAACTATGGTTTACACTATAATTCATTTAGATGTAATTGGATATTCTAACAATGGATTTGGCAAGAGAAGGAAAAATAAAAAAAAAAACCTTCGAGATTTGCTAAGGAAAAGGATAGAAATAGGAAAAGCTTAAAACTAAATCACAGTTTGTATTGTCTGTTGACGTCGAAAAACTTCGCTGCACAAGGCAGCTTATCCGTTGTAGATGTACTTCATCATCAGCTCACTGAGAGCTTGGAATTGTTCTGCCTTGTTTCGGCAGGCACGAAAGCGCGTGAGCATCTCTCCAGCAAGGGCGAAAAACTCAGGAAGCGTGAAGAGATCATCACCAGTAACATCAGCTTGTCCCGGGGGAGTACCGACGCCAGAAGCGGCTACTCTAGCGTATGAACCTCCCCAACCGGGAGGGAACGCTGGGTTGGTCGATGGAACCGCTCCGCCGCCAGCTGCTGCAGCGTTCGAGCTCAAAGTCTTCGGAGGTTGGCGGGACGCTGGCGCTTTCTTCTTCTTGTCCTGCTCCTCGAGGTACTTTTTCCGCGCGGCACAGCCACGGAAATTCGCCGTGTGGTTTCCACCACAGTTCGCGCACTTGACGCGCGCTTTGTGCTGCTGGGCGTTTTCCCCCAGCTGGTCTTTCCGCGGAAGATTGCACCTTTCGGTGAAGTGGGTCTCACCGCACTTTACGCACCGGGGCGGAAGATTGCAGTTTCTTGAACCGTGTCCGAACTTTTGACAGCGGTGGCATTGCGCTGCGTCGGTCGGATTTTTCGTGTAGAATCGCCACGTCACGAAGAAGCCGTCCAGTGCTTTAATCCGCCGTAGATCCTGGATTTTGACGGACCCACGATCGAAGTACAGGAGGTACAAAGTGTACGTACCTGTCACTGTAGTCGATTTCGAGAGCACCTTTATCTCTCGAGGCTTTACCTTGACGCCCGTCAGGTGTTCTTCCAGGTCGGAAATCGGGCGGTCCGGATATCCCTGAAGGACGATCTTCACTGGGACCTTCTCTGCAGGGTCAAATGTGAAGAATTTGAAGTTTCGCAACTTCAACTTCTTCACCACCAAGTCGAAATTCAGTTTGTTATGTGTAATAACTTGCACTGACGTTTTACCTATTTTCAGACAATATTGGAGGCCCTCAAGCAACTCGTCAACATCGTCTGCCAGCGTATCCAAAATAAAAATTGGAGGTGGACGTCGTTCCTTCGGAGAGTTACATTTTTTCTTCTTTTCTTGCTTGCGCGCAAGTTCATCATCGTCATCGTCGTCGCTAGCACTGCTGCTGTCACTGGCGGTGTTGTTTTCTTCTCCACTCAGCATCTCAAATTCGTTGCTGGTGGGAACGTTGGAAGTGGTTGTTGTCGTGGTGCTTGTGGACGGCTGCTGCTGCTGCTGCTGGCCGGAAGTGCTTCCGGATGCCCGAGTCGATTGTCTCGTCCGTACAGGGGACTCACGTGGACGGTATGACACGTGTAAAAACGATGGATCGGTGACGTCACTGGGCACGCTCCCGTGCGCGATGGCGGTCGATGCGGCGTTGGTGTGTTTACCTTTCTGCACTCTGCCGGTAGATGAGCTTCGCGGGTTTTTCGAGGCCGCACTCGAACTGCCACGGCCACGGCCGGCCCTTGGCATGCTGGAGCAGCAAACTCGCGGGTAATCACGGTAAATTACGGCGAAAAAATCGAAAAGTTTGAAGAGCTCCGAACACTTGACTGTTGCTGGCTGGTGTTGCCAGTCCCGATAAAAAAAAAAAAAAAAAAAAAAAAAAAAAAAAAAATAGCAATAAAAAAAAGCTTAACGCTTTTTCTTATACAGTGCTTGAGCATGAGCATGAGAGATCACCCATGGTTGTCCTTCTCCGTTGCTGAACAGGACCATAATATCCCATCAGCACAACCGGTCACACGCTTCAACGATCAAATGATGTTTCCCTTATCAACAGCATGCATGAATGCGCTGAAAAGATAAAACATCACGATCATCAAAACTAGAGCCGGTGCGAATAGGAAACAGTCGTTGGCCACCAACGGCGCCCGCCATGTCAGTTTGTAGATCTCGAGGGAATGGGACGGGAATGTAAGTTAGCACAGGCTGCTACCAAGGGTGGGTTCTATACGATATCCACACCCCCGCGTGTGCCGGAAAACTACTTCTACTTGGGATTTTGTCAGTGGGTAAGGGTAATGGCCAGGATTCAACATAGAGGATGATGATGCGACCCAATAATCAATAAATTTTGTTTAATGGTGTGATGTATTATGCATTCTCAAGGCAAACAGTCGGAGTATGCGGATGAGACTATTCCTGGTTATTTGGTGTTGAGTTTAGCATAAATGATTTAATCTTAGACAGCCGGCTATGGATAAAACCAACTAAAATGCGAAAACGCGAAACCGCCCGGATCGAAGTACACGCACAATCGGGGGGACAACAAAGGTGCGAATCTTGGGTGAGTTTTCAAAAAGTCGTAAGAGCCACCGTGGCCTCCGACACTAATATTCGTTTTTCTCTAAATTGTATCAAAATTTAATTTATTTTTAGTTCGGGGCACTTGAAAGGCGTGTAGATGAACAATCTTAAGCATTTTTGAAATTAGTTTTTCGTAAGTAGGTCGAAGACCTATGCAAACAAAGGCTTCGTTTACCATTGGTTCTGACGTCTTTTTGAAAACTAATCCGAGAAATAAACGTAACAAAAACTATTTTCGAATTTTATTATCAATATAATTGTAAGTAATGAAATGAACCTTAAAAAAATAAAAGATTTTTTTAAGCTTGCTGTTAGCATCCATTTTTTACGTTGGTCTTTTAACTGGGCAATAAACTAGTTATCGAGCGTTAAACAACGCCCAATCACCAGACAAGTGCTGTACTAGAAGTCATGTCGAATAAGTGTTTGGATTTTTGCTCAGCCTAAGCGGGTTTAGGATCGTATATAAGTACAGTTCAGACTCAGATGTGTGATGTAAATTTTAAATATTTGAAAATAACAAATTCGAAAATTAAAAAAAATTTAAAGGCTAAAAAACGTTAATTATCAATTTCTTTAAATTTAAAAATTCAAAAATTTAAATTTTAAGCTTTAAAAACATTATTTTTTTAAAATCCAGGAGTTCGAAATATTTAATAACTCTACAGTTTTAAATAATAGCTAAAATTTTAAATTTTAAAAATAAAAAAAAAACATCAATCAATCAATCAATTTAAAAATATTAAATTTCAAAAAATCTCTAAATTGGAAATATAAAAATCTAGGTATCATTTTCAATATTTGAAAATTTAAAAAATCGAACAACTGAACATTTAAAAAAAATAAACTTATAGAAGTTTTTCTCAATTCAAAAAATAAAAAAATCTATAGTTCTGATATCAAAAATATCAAATTTTAAAAGTTCGAAATTTAAAAATCGAATATTTTTTAAAAATTTGAAATTTTGGAAATAAGAGCATCTGAAAATACTCAAAGAAGTTTTTCTTGATTTGAAAGTACAGTCCAGACTCGATTATCCGAAGGCCTCGGAAAAAAAAATCACTTCGGATAATCGAATCACGAAATACATTTTTTTTTTCGTTGTCCAATTTTTGATTGTCGAGCCTTTCTGAAAATCTTCGGGACGTACGGAAAAATCGTTTTTAAGCATAACTTTTGAAGTACTTAACTAAACTTTCTGATTTCAAATAGAGATCTATGGGACCCCAAGACGGATCGAATGAGACTAATACGGTCAAAATCCGTTCATCCAGTTTGGCGATAATCGAGTGACAATTTGTTGTCCACCCACCTACACACATCCACACAGACATTTGCTCAGAACATGATTCTGAGTCGATATCTATACGTGAAGGCATATTCAATTTGTTAAAAGTAAGTTGGTCATGATTCGACTATCCGAAGTCCCATACAAACCTTCGGATAATCGAACTTCGGATAATCGAGGCTTCGGATAATCGAGTCTGGACTGTACAAAAATAAAAAATAAAAAAGGAAAAATTTAAAATTCAAAAATTTATTTGATTAATAAAACTTAATATCAAAAATTTTAAATTTCAAAAATAAAAAAAAAAACTAAAAAATTTTAATATTGATCCTTGCACTGTAACTTGGATTTAGCCCGCACTTTTCTCTCGCACTTTTGACAACAAGAATTCGAAAAACTAGGCAACCAGCAGTTGTTTATTTACATTTCCAGTCGCAGTTTCCACCAAACTGGAAATTCGCACTTTAAAATTGCGATTGACAGGTGAGTAACATCGGCTCGCTTTGATCTTTTTTGAGAAAATTAAAATTTCCCGAGCCAGTTTGGCAAGTCGCAATAGTGCGATCGATAGCAATAATGTAGTGCGAAGTCCAAGTTAGTGAGAATTGCGCAATATATCAATAATTTAGAGATTCAAGAATAAAAAGAAAAGAAGATAAAAAAAAATCAAAGTTAATTTCAATAATTTAAAGAAAAAACAATACAAATATTTATAATTTGAAAAATTCTAGAAATCAAAGAGTTTTCATTTGAACAAGATTAAAAAAAACTAAGAAACGTTAAAAAATAAGTTTTTTTTAATTCAGAAAATATCAGAAATTAAAAAAAAACATGTAAAGTCATCAGGGGTGCCATTGGGTCATACAATAATGCCGAAATTTGTATGACCCGATCTCACCCCTCAGACCCAATGTCACCCCTGATGACGGTACCTAAAATTTTTAAACATTAGGCAAGCTTCGAACACAATTCGCAATTCTCTCAATCGTAAATCGAGGAATTACGATCGATTTCTACCACCATCATAAAATCAGCTCTACTTGAGAAAAAGGTTGAACCACTTGAGTACTTACACCCGGAACGAGTTCACCGGAGGTTGATGCTTGTGACCGGTATTGTGCTGAACTGTTTGGAAGGCTCTCTTCGCTGACTGATGTAGCTTTGGACGTCGATGTTACAGTGTTACCCTGCGGAACGGAAGTCTGGATCACGTTTTCACTTCCGGGGCTACTCTGAACGGCTAGGTTGCCTCCGGGCCCGATGACCGGATCGGGTTGACCCGTTGCGCGCTGCTCGGTTGAGATCGACTCGGAGTTGATCGGTGGATCCTTTGCACTAGAGGTAGCGGTCTCACTGGCGTCAACTGATGGTGTTATTTGTTTCGCGGTCGCGATCTCGATAGCAGGCGATACTACCGGTCCAACAACCTCTGCGGGTCGAGCGGGAGGATCTTCGGTGGGAGGCAAAGTTGAGTCGACGGTTGGTCGACTTCCCTCTGCTGTCGACGGTTCTTCTTGCGGAATCAAGGTTGGAGGTTGACTCTTGGCCACGAGGTTCTCTTCACGGATGATACTGCTTGTCTCTTCCGGAGCGTTGTTGTGGAGTTGTTGAGGTACATTTTCACGATCAGTGTTACGCTGAACCGTTGGGTTGCCTCCAGGCCCTTGAGTGTGTTCATTGATTGGTCCCACAACTGATGGTTGGATTTGATCGACGGTTGCACACGAGTACAGTGTCGGAGCAGCACGGAGCGCCTTTCGTACCGGAGTTCGCAACTGAAGGAGCGGGGGAATCGCTGTCACTGTCGCTGTCAAAGTCGCCGTATAGCTCTATAAATTTATTGATCGCCGCCGACAAGCTCGAAGAACTAGTCGTCTTGACTTTCTCGGACGGTTCCGCCTTCACAACCTTTGCGGGTCGAGCTGGAGGATCTTCGGTGGGAGGCAAAGTTGCGTCGGCGGTTGGTCGACTTCCCTCTGCTGTCGACGGTTCTTCTTGCGGTATCAAGCTCGGAGGTTGACGCTTGGCCACGAGGTCCTCCTCACGGATGATCTCAATGCTGCTCGTCTTTTCCGGAGCCTTGTTGTGGAGTTGTTGAGGTACATCTACACGACCGGAGCTACTCGGTACATTGATCGGCTTCACAACATCGGATTGACCCGTTGCGCGCTGCTCGGTTGAGATCGGTCCGGAGTTGATCTGTGGATCCTTTGCACTAAAGGTAGCGATCTCACCGGCGTCCGGGCTGCATGGACCGCTTTTCGTGCCGGAGTTTGCAACTGAAGGAGCGGGGGAATCGCTGTCACTGTCGTCGTACAGCGCTAAATATTTATCGATCGACGCCAACAAGCTCGAAAAACCAGCCTCCGACGGTTCCGCCTTCACAACAGCTGGTTGGATTTGTTCCGCGGTCGGCGCCATTCCGGCAGGCGGAACTTCGTGCACAAATTCTGTTGAGGATCGATTGGGAGGACTTTTGGTGGGAAGTGAAGCTACGTCGGCAGTTGGCCGACTTCCCTCTGCTGGCGATGGTTCGCCTTGCGGAATCAAGTTCGGTGGTTGACTCTTGGCCACGCGGTCCTCCTCACGGATTACCTTCGAAGTCTTCTTGTGGAGTTGTTGAAGCACATTTTCACGATCAGAGCTACTCTGAACCGCTGGGTCGCCTCCAGGCCCTTCAGCGTGTTCATTGACCGGCCTCACAACTCCTGGTTGGATTTGCTTCGCGTTCGCAACCATTTCAGAAGTGCTTCCAGTGATCTTCCCGGTTTCATTCTGTTGGGGTTGGACGATCTCAACGGCAGGTGGAACTTCGTGTTCAGTGTCCGTTGACCCACTCACGGAGCCATTTAGAACCGCAAGAATCTCTGCGGGTTGAGCGCTAGGATCTGCAGTTGGTCGACTTCCCTCTGCGAGGTCCTCTTCACGAACGATCTTCGAAGATCCAACTTGCGATCCCTGCTCGACACTGCTCGCATTTTCCGGAGCCTCGTTGTGGAGGTGTAGAGGCACATTTTCAGGATCGGAGCTACTCTGAACCGCTGGGTTGCCTTCAGTTTGTTCATTGACCGGACTCACAACTCCTGGTTGGATTTGCTTGGCGATCGCGCTCTCAACGACAGGCGGAACAATGTTTTCAGCGTCGGTTGACGCACTCACGGAGCCAACCTGTGCGGGTCGAGCGTCAGGATCTGCTGTCGACGGTTCTTCTTGCGGTATCAAGCTCGGAGGTTGACTCTTGGCCGCGAGGTCCTCTTCACGAACGATCTTCGCTGATCCAACTTGCGATCCCTGCTCGACACTGCTAGTCTTTTCCGGAGTCTTGCTGTGGAGTTGTTGAGTTGTAGTGTGTTCACTGACCGGCCTGGCAACGTCGGGTTGGCTCATCTTCGCACTGGAAGACTGGATCACGTGTACGGCGTCGAATGACGACGCCGATCGTGTTCCACTAACAGTGATCGTAGCATGATAGCCGTCGAACATTGCGTCAAGTTTATCGAATACCGCCAGCAAGCTCTGGAAAACCAATAAAAACGAAAATTTTAAGAAGCAATATTCAAGATTGCGACCGCCGCTTTCCTTACAGCCGAAATGGTCATCTTCGGTTTGGCACTGTCCGGCGGTTCCACCTTCACAACTGCTGGTTGGACTTTCTTCGCGGTCCCAGCAATTTCAGGTTGCGTTTGTACGATCTCAACGGAGGGAGCGTGGAGTTCGTTTTCAGCGTTGGATGACGGCACCGGGGGTTCCTCACTTTGAACCGCTGCTGAGTCGCCTCCAGGTCCGTCAGTTACTGTGCCGGATAGTCTGTTGAAAAGGTCTTCCGCATTCTAGAAAACAGAAAAAAAACATTTGTTAATGCATGGATTCAGTTACGACGGCGGATTTCCGTACCTTGATCGGCGGTGATGCCACCTCCACCACGGTTGGCCGTTTTTCCTCCACGGTCTTGGTAGAAACCTGCTCAGCAGTAATGGTACGCTGTTCGGTCGGAATCGTTCCGGTTGTGCTCTGTTGATCAAAAAGTTAAATTAGTCACCCCTGGTAATTTCAAGCGATCGTAACACAGTCCAGACTCGATTATCCGAAGTTGCCTTTCGAAGCTCGACAATCAAAAATAAGACAAACAAAAAAAATAATTATTGATTCGAATTAGAGGGTGACGATTCTCGAGATTTTCAATTTCCCGGGAATCGAGAGTTGTATTTTGCTATTTTCCGGGAATTCCCGGGACCCGGGAATTATTTTTTAAACTATGCAATAGTGCCAATAATTTAACAGAAATGTAATAAATTTGTTCAGTAACATGTTATGTTATAAACTAATTCAGTTACAATTAATTCAAACTTATTTTTAAACGTTAATTTAAGTAGCCTCGTTTTATAGTTCACAGTTCTACATTTTGATATATTTTTTCTGAATTCTGAAGCTTTTTGCATGAACTTTTTATTAGATTTTAAAAAATTTAAAATTAGCTAATATATTATTTCCCAGTATCTTTATTTTTGCAATTTTATAAATAACGACTCAAAAGAACAATTTCAAAATGTTTTTCCTTCTTGGGCCAACTGTAAATATTAAATGAAGAAATATTAACAGTTATCCGGAAAACCAGAATTTTAACAATTGGCGGACCTAAACATTACAAAGAGTTGCAGAGTTATTTTTCCAAAATGTTATTTAATATTGAGGTTGATGCTAAACCCAATACTACTATTGACATCAAAAAGGAAATTACCTTGATACAGCGAAATTAACTTACTTAGAATTAAAAAAAAACTAAATTATAAGGTTTGCTATGCTTGAGAGATGATATAGAAAATGAACTTATTTTAAAAATGCTTTCCCTTCTTAGAAATAATAAATTGAAATAATATAAAAAAAACTTGAGTTTTTTTTATTTCTGGGGTCTTTTTGCAAAGTATGCTTCAATGTAAATTTTGTTTACACTCAATTATAGTTATTGGAATTTTTTGACATGTTAAAATTTACACTTTCTAAATAAGAAGATTATAAAACCATTGGTTTATTCGGACTTAAATATCGACCATTGAATACTCAATGTTCTGTACAATTTCGATTTTTTCAAATGGTTTTCTGATTAGTTTATATAATTTGGCTTTCATATTTATAAGAATAAAATTTCCCGGGAGTCTCGACCAAATTTCCCGGGAATCGAGAGGTCCAAAAATGATCGATTTCCCGGGAATTTTTTCCCGGGAATTCCCGCTCGTCACCCTCTAATTCGAATAATCGAGTCCGAATTGTTAAGTCATCAACATATTTGGATCATCGACCGTAGACTGTTCTTTATGTTGCTATTTGAATAGCTAAGAAGGCATTAGACTATGACAATCAAACAAACTCGCAAACAGGCATGCAGGCGGCCGTTTCTGCAAACAAAGCCGACAAACTGCAAAACTCTCAAAAAGTGCGAGTTTGTTTGTCGTAGTCTGATATTTCCTTTGGCTTAAATTTCAAAATTTGAGATTTTTTTCAATGTTTATGATAACACAGAACTGAAGAAAATCCATTTTAATTAACACAATGACCACCAACTGCATTCAAAACGGGACCACAAGTGAAACAAAAGAAATGCAAAAAAGAAATCAACCACGCGGTTGCACTCCTTCCACAGAATTCCCAAGCTCGAGAAAAGGCGGAATTTCCATACAAATTCCCCTCTTTCTCGAGCTTCGGGGTGTTTTAATAGGCAATCCGACCATTAAAATTTTACTAATATAGGTGTTGTTTGTAAAAGCATTTTTCATATCGTGATTAGTTTTTCATTAGAATTTACTATTTCTGGGCTCTGTATCCAGAACCATCGTTAACAGTCATTAATCCAAAATTGAATGACACCATCTACGACAGGGGTGCTCAAAGTTTTCGAGTGGCGGGCTAAATTTGAAGCTCACATAAGCTTGCGGGCCAAATGCAAAAAAATGTTTCTTTAAAAAATTAAATTGTAGGTATTTTTTTCGTCATTTAAATATTATTGTGGTGCATTGGCACCAAGATCAACAAACACACCTATACGATATCATCTTGGTAAGCCAACGTAGCGGGGAGAGATAAACCATTGTAGCAGTGGATAGGCAGACGTGTACGGAAAGCGAGAGAAGGCAGACGTGCGGCGGAGAGCCGTCGTGGATTAGAGGTGGAATAAAGAGTTTAGCTATCACAAATTGGCGACTGTGGATGGGTTGCGGAATACACCACGCGATTGGTAAGATTTTGTTCTTTATCGTTGAACGTTTTTTCTTCCAGCGTCAAATTCTGCAGGGCGGAGCCCCTCCATATGCTTTGACCTGTTACACACACACACACAGTGATGCCAAACGGGTCCGGCACCGGAAGGAGTGGTCGAAGAGAGTGAAAACTCACACGCCGTGGCTTCGAGTCGGAAAAAATGGTCAAAGGCCTTGGGCCGGCGACGAGACTTCGAGTCAGAAACGAAAAGACTGGACTCGGAATCGAGTAGAGGCTTCGAGCCAGGTTACAACAAAGGCCCTGAGCCAGGTGTTGGAAAGGCCTAGAGCCAGGGAAAGTTGGTTAAATCCACAAAAAAAAAAGAAGAAGAAAGAAATTGAGCTGAGTTGTCAAAACAACAGGCCACCCAGGCTGACAGACATTTCTCTGTAACAGCATTCGGAAAAGTCTGCGATTAAAAGTTCTATCGACAGCTTGGCAACCCAGCCAACTGTCAAGCTGAAAACAGACAACGAAACGAGAACCAGATGTAAACATTGTGTAATCGAAAAAATTGTATTGTTACAGATAATACATGATTTCGAGTTACCAGAAGGCTTACTGAAACAAGGGTTTCGGGTAAGATCAGACTGACCGGTAAGAAAAACAACATTTGAGTTGTGTAAACTGTAAATACATGAGTAAATGACATTGCAGGACGAAAGCAGAAAAAAGCGAAGTCAACTGAGTGCGCTGTCAACTAGTGGAGAGCGATATCGATTAGCCCAGGTAATTTTTACAGTCTGACGAATGTATGAGAAAAAGCTGAGAAAGTTGTGATTTCAGCAAGCACCATGGACAAGTTTGACATACCGCCGTTTAAGTTCAAACAAATGCCGCCAAACGAAGTGCGCGAGGAGTGGACTCGCTACAAACGAAACTTCGAGTACATGGCTCTGGCGAACGCAGTGACGAATAAGACCAGGCTGAAGCATATCTTCCTCGCCCGAGCTGGAGTCGACGTCCAAGACGTGTTCAGCAGCATTCCAGACGCTGACGTCGAAGAGCGCCTGGGCGTCGACCCGTTCAGAATCGCTATCAACAAGCTGGACGAGTACTTCGCACCTAAGCAACACGAAGCCTACCAGAGATTCTTGTTCTGGTCACAGAAAATGAAGGACGGAGAATCACTGGACAAGTTTATGCTGCGCGCTATGGACTTGGCTTCGAAGTGTAACTTCGGGAATACCCAACAGGAAGCACGAGACATAAGCGTAATCGACAAAGTCATCCAAATGGCCCCTGACGACCTGCGCGAAAAGCTTCTGCAGAAGGAGCACCTGAGCGTTGATTCGGTGACCAAGACCGTTAACGCTTATCAGTCCGTCAAATTCCAAGCGGGACAGATGGCAGGTCACTCGAACCAGCCCAAACCGTTTCAAGAGGTGAACGTGGTGAACAATGACGCGGCCGGCGCGGTCGGCGAATGCTCGCGGTGCGGCTATCCAGGTCATTTCCACTACGATGAAAGATGTCCGGCGCGGGACCGGACCTGCAAGGTCTGCGGAAATGTGGGCCATTTTGGAATCAAATGCCGTTCGAGAAAAGCTCGAAAGCGCAAGTTCAATGGACCAACTGGACAACGGAAGCGAGTGAAGTTCGAGCGGGTGCGAGCGGTGGACACCGAGGAAGAAGGTAAAAGCACTGATTTTATTTTCACGATCGGTGATGGTGATGAGCTCATCTGGGTGACACTTGGAGGCATCGTCGTACAAATGCTGATCGACTCGGGCTGCGAGAAAAACATTGTTGACAGCGGAACGTGGGACAAGTTGAAAAACCAAGGAGTTTCAGTATCGGACATGCGCACGGACTCCCGAGTAAACTTCCGGGCATACGGACACACGGATCCCCTAAAGGTCAGCCGGGTATTCGAGGCATCCATCGCGGTGGGGGACAACGGTGAACGTGCCAAGACGATGGCAACTTTCTACGTGGTGGAGGGCGGTCAACAACCTTTATTGGGCCGCGCCACAGCGAAAGTGTTGGGTGTTCTAGTGTTGGGATTACCTAGCACTCGTCCCCCAGAGCTGTACCAGATGAGCTGCGAGCAAAAGCGGCCGTTTCCAAAAATAAAAGGCGTCAAAGTAGTCATACCAATTGACCCGACGGTATCACCCGTCGCGCAACATGCCCGACGCCCACCCCTGGCGTTGCTTGATAAAATTGAATGTAAGATTGATTCTTTGCTGGCCTCGGACATTATTGAACCTGTTGAAGAGTACAGTCCGTGGGTGTCGCCGCTGGTTGCCGTGCTGAAGGACAACGGAGAGATTCGACTCTGCGTAGACATGCGAAGAGCTAATTTCGCAATCAAGCGCGAGTCGCATCTGATGCCCACATTCGAAGATTTTCTTCCAAGGCTGAAGGAAGCACGCGTGTTCAGCCGTCTGGACATCAAAGATGCCTTCCATCAGCTGGAGCTGGACGAGTCATGCCGTCAAATTACGACGTTCATCTCTCACAAGGGGATGTTCCGATACAAACGGTTGATGTTCGGACTTTCGAATGCATCTGAGGTTTTCCAAAAGATCGTGGAACAGATGTTGGCAGGATGTCCGAATGCCTTGAACTACATTGACGACATTCTGGTCTACGGCAAGAATGAGGAGGAACACGACGCGGCGTTGGCGAAGGTGATGGACAAACTGAAGGCGAAAAATGTGCTGCTCAACCACAAGAAGTGCGTTTTCAGGGTATCCGAGGTTGTGTTCTTGGGTCACCATATTTCAGGAACGGGTATTCGGCCAGCAGAGGAGAAATTAAGCGCATTGAAATCGTTTCGAGCCCCGCAGACCGTCGAAGAGCTCCGGAGTTTTCTGGGCCTCGTTACGTACGTTGGCCGTTTCCTTCCGGATCTGGCCACAGCTACGGCTGCTTTAAGAAAGCTCACGCACGCAGGGGAGAAGTTCCGCTGGGAGCAGGAACACGAAAATGCCTTCCAGAAGGTGAAGCGGTTGATTTGTGATCTGAAGACGTTGCAATACTTTGACAACAAGCTACGAACCCGTGTGATCGCTGACGCATCTCCCGTGGGACTGGGAGCTGTACTTGTTCAATTCACGGACTACAGAAATGATTCGGAGGTGCGGGTGATCGGTTACGCTAGTAAAAGCCTCAGTCCAACCGAAAAGAGGTACTGCCAAACGGAGAAAGAAGCCCTCGCATTAGTGTGGGCAGTTGAGCGTTTTTCGGTGTACTTGCTTGGACGTCATTTCGAACTAGAAACGGATCACAAGCCGCTGGAGATTATTTTCTCTCCCAGTTCGAGTCCGTGCCCTAGAATCGAGCGTTGGGTCCTGAGGCTGCAAGCATACCGGTTTGCAGTTAAGTATCGGAAGGGCAGCAGTAACATCGCAGATCCGTTCTCGAGACTGTGCACGCTGGATGAAGGCGTGGACTTCGACAGCGACAGTAAGTTTCTGGTGTTGGCAATCGCTGAGTCAGCAGCTATCGATACGAACGAACTGGAGAGAGCCTCACAGGGAGATGGAGAGCTGGCAGCAGTCCGCGAGTGCGTCCGTAGCGGCGTATGGAACCAACCTGATGCTAAGCCGTACGAGAGATTCCAGGGGGAGCTCGGCGTGCTAGGAGAATCACTGCTGGTTCGAGGGTCAAAGCTAGTTGTTCCGCGGGCGTTGCGACCGAGGATGCTTGACCTCGGACATGAAGGTCATCCGGGAGAGACAGTCATGAAGCGTCGGCTAAGAGATAGGGTGTGGTGGCCTAACATGGACGGTGACATCGTTAAACACGTAACAGGTTGCGAGGGATGCAGACTGATCGGCCTGCCGAGTAAGCCCGAACCGATGTGCCGTAGGGAGCTTCCGACGAAACCATGGGTGGACGTCGCAATCGACTTCCTGGGTCCGTTGCCGTCTGGAGAATACCTGCTAGTGATCGTGGATTATTACAGCCGGTATAAGGAGATCGAGGTAATGAAGCACATAACCGCTGAGGAAACTACGAAACGGCTGCACAGGATATTCACTCGTCTGGGTTTTCCGGTCACTATCACTCTGGACAATGGCAGACAATTTGTGAGCACACATTTCGATCATTACTGCAAGCAACATGGAATATCACTGAACTACTCAACTCCTTACTGGCCACAAGAGAACGGCCTCGTCGAGCGCCAGAATCGATCCCTGATCAAGCGACTGCAGATCAGCCACGCGTTGGGACGCGACTGGAAAGAGGATTTGGCGGGCTATTTGTTGATGTACTACACGACTCCACACTCAACAACGGGGAAGACGCCGACTGAGCTGTGCTACGGCAGAACCATCAGATCGAAAATTCCCAGCTTGATCGACGTGGAGTCGACTCCTAATGACGAGGACTTCCGAGAAAAGGACCGTTTGCTGAAACAAAAAGGGAAAGAATTGGAGGACAAGAAACGCCACGCCAGACCATCTGATCTACAACCGGGAGACACAGTCCTAATGAAAAATGTACTTCCGGGCAACAAGCTGACGACGGCCTACAGTCCAAAGGAACATGTCGTTTTGAGCAAGGAGGGCGGTCGCGTCACCGTGCAAGACAAGGAGTCACGGAAGGTATACAAACGGAACGTCACACATTTGAAGCGAGTGCCAGTCGAGGCACCGAGCGAATCTTCGGTGGCGGGAAGTGTGGAAGCGCCCCAGGAAGATCCAGTGCCCCCAGTCGAACTCAGACCATCACCGATAGCGGAGGAAGCTCAAGCAGATAATCATTTCAGGAACCGACGCGAAGTGAAACGACCAACTAGATTCAGGGACTACATTGTTTCTCACCTAGTTGACGATTAGAGTCTAGAAAGAAAAGGAGATGTGGTGCATTGGCACCAAGATCAACAAACACACCTATACGATATCATCTTGGTAAGCCAACGTAGCGGGGAGAGATAAACCATTGTAGCAGTGGATAGGCAGACGTGTACGGAAAGCGAGAGAAGGCAGACGTGCGGCGGAGAGCCGTCGTGGATTAGAGGTGGAATAAAGAGTTTAGCTATCACAATTATAAATAAAAAAAATTCAACAGTTGGTTCAACTTTAAATTAAAAACAAATATCAAAAATTGTGCAATTTTATGCCTAAGGTTAACCAATATTTTTTTAAATAAAATATATTCCACGGTCTGGTCTAGGTTGATGGATGATTGATACTTTTGTGACTGAAAACAATCGTTGTTGAAAAAATTTAATAAAAGAAAAAAAAAATTTTCTTATCTTGTTTTTTTCAATTTTTTTTTTTGGAAAAAAGTTCTAAAGGAGATTTTAAATGAATTATTTTTATGTAAATTGATATTCTTCCATGGCACAGTGTTCGGAATGGCAAAATTAAGTGGAATAAATTGATAACTCCTTTATTTGACGTCCTAGCCAAATGGTGTCTTCGGAAGAGTTGTTGTACTTGATAAGGGCTATCTTTTAAAGTTATTGACATACAGGGTGACGACCTTCCAGGGTGTCAACCAAAAACTAACTTTGTTGGATGACGTTGTAGGGCTTTAGTTTTTAGCTCTTAATTTACTCGAGATATACGCCATAAAAAACGATCAATTTACCCTTCAATATTCCGATTATTACCACGATTTCAATAAGATTCCGCTTAAAATTTATAAACAAATTAATTAAAAACCGTCAAATTCAAATTGACTTATCAAAAAACAGACACCGATAGACACGGAGATATTTTCAGGAAATGAGCATGAGCATGAGCATGAGCATGAGAGATCACCCATGGTTGCCCCTCCGTTGCTGAACAGAACCGTAATATCCTTTCAGCACTACTGATTATATGCTTCGACGATCTAGTGGTGTTTCCCTTATCAACAGCATGTATGAATGCGCTGAAAAGATAAAACACCATGATTGCTAAAGCTAGATCAGTTGCGAATAGGTAACAGTCATTGGCCACCAACGGCGCCCGCCATGTCAGTTTGTAGATCTCGATTTTAAGGGACGGGAATGTTAGTTAGCGCAGGTTGCTACTAGGGCAGCTGATTTACTCTGTGCTTACACCCCACATGCGCCAGGAACCTGAAAATTTGTTAGTAGGATAGGGTGTTTGGTCAGGATTCACCATAGAAGATGATGATGCGACCCAAAATCATAGTGTTTGTTGAAAGGTATTATGTTTTAATCTCAAGGCAAGCAATCGGATGCTGCGGATGAGTCATTTCCCGTTTATCGGCTGTTAACTTTTAATTGAAATGGATTTATCTTAGACAGCCGGCTGTGGAAAGATAGAACCAAAATTATTTGTAATTAAATGATGAAGAATTTAACAGTCTGACTTTTTAATTGAGATGTTTTTACGAGTTTTACATGATTCATGTTTAGTGGGGTACTGATTAACGAAGCGAACGACGAGTTACGATGTTTATCGAGCTGAAATGGTATGATAAGGTTTTGTTGTTATTGCACACCGACGACGAACGCGAAAAAACCCTGCGACCCGACCGAAAGGCATCGCAAATAAGACTGGCTCAATTGTCATCGATGACAACCAGAACCAGCCGCACTTTTACACACATACACGCACGCGAAAAAAAAAAAAAACAAAAAACACACCGACGACGAACGCGAAAAAAAAAACACGACCCGACGGAAAGGCATCGCAAATCAAACTGAGGAAATGGAGAGAAAGAAAATAACATAAAAAATAAAACCTACTCACATAAAACCAATCACCCCATGCACACAAATAGCAACACAAAAGAGACGAAAATTATCACGAAAAAACAGAACTGCGCGTCCCAAGAAGCACTGCACTTTTGATGGCATTATTCAATTATTATGCCCAATCACCTCATGCACACAAAGAGCGACACAAAAGAGACGAAAATTATCACAAAAAAACAGGACTGCGCGTCCACCGAAGCACCGCACTTCTCACGGAGATATTTTCAGGAAATGTAGTTGAAAGTGTGTACTTTCAGGTGTATTGTTCGGTTTTGCGCCAAAATGCGCCATTTTGAAAACCTAGCAACTTGAAAATAGGCTCAAAATCACTTAAAAATGGTAATAACTTCTCAATAAAGGCCCAAAAATTTGTGCTGTCTTCGGCAAAGATGTGTAACTTTATGTCATAAACAACTCTTCAGAACATAGTAGGCCGCTAAAATGCTAACATTTTGAGTTATCACCAAAGAAGTGCTTTTTTGACATTTTTTGCAAAAATGGCGTATATCTCGAGTAAATTAATAGCTAAAAATTTGGCGCTTTCGACAAACTTTCATGAAATTTTCTCCTCTACAACTTTGCCGAAGACACCAAAGCCCTACAACGTCATGCAACAAAGTTAGTTTTTGGTTGACACCATGGAAGGTCGTCACCCTGTTTGTCAATAACTTTAAAAGATAGCCCTTATCAAGTACAACAACTCTTCCGAAGACACCATTTGGCTAGGACGTCAAATAAAGGAGTTATCAATTTATTCCACTTAATTTTGCCATTCCGAACACTGTGCAAGGGTGCATGATACTGATGATACTCGTCGGTTGACACCCAGGCGAGGAACATCCCGGAAGGAGCCCAACTACATCCGTAGTGCTGTTTGGACAAAACAGCATGGCTCTGGTTCCTTGCAAGTGTCCTATTTTCTTACCTCCACGTTGGCTTGGTTTAATCATCATGATGACAAGGTGTAACCTAGCTGGTGGCCTGTGGAAACGGCTCGTAAACCTTTGACCGCCGTGGGTCAGAATCGAGACGGCTAAATGAAAGGGGCGCGCCAATGTGGGACAGGAAAGTAATTTGTGATTGTAGACGGTATTGTTTTGATTCGCAGTATGTTGATTCAACTGCTGTGGATGTACCTGAAACATCGCACAACGCGGTTTCTCTTCTCTTCATTCTCAGCTACCACCTACCTTCTGTTTATTTTGTTTCACTGATTTTCTACGCGGCTTGTGTTTACTATCCTCCATTTGATTTCGATTTTACTCATTATTTCTCAACGCTTTTCCACTCTATTTTACCAATTGATGCTGCTGTAACAAACTGTCTGCTTTCCCTTAATATGGCAGCGATGTCAATTTTGTTTATCATGTGCCATTTATTTATTTATCTATTTGAATAATTTCTCATTTTCCCTGTAAATTGTCCTCAATACAATCTAAGCTTGTTTGTTGCCTCTATTTATTAACTATTGTTAATTTCTTTATCTACTTCATAAATTACTATCTTTCTTTTACTATTGATTCTTTACATAGTATATTTCCTTCACTGTTCATTGTTTTCAATCTTGACCCTTTTCTTCAAACAAATGAGGTTCGAGCCCTTACTCAATTTATGGAATGGTTAAAGGATTAACACAAATATTACTATTGTATTTTTGGTAAACTTTTATAACATGCTTAGGACCAAAACTTGTAACAAAACACCGCGACAAAAGAAATAGCAACAGATAAACAGACTCAACAATAGGGAAGATTTCAGGAGAAAACAATACACAGTAAATAACAATTAGTTTTTGAATTCAAACTAAAAATATAACAGTTTTTGCCTTAAATGAAAGTTGTTAGACACACTTTAAATTGTTAGGCGCTTATACTTGCATCAAACCCTACGTAATGTACCACCCCCGGCCGAGTTAAAATGCATAACCGGAAAAGAAGGTGTGCATGCCTGGCACGAACACTCAAAGCGTGTTCTAGCGTGTTGCTCGTACTGACTCAGAGCAAGGGTGAGATGTAGGTGTAAGGGCAGTGCGTGTTCGTCGGGAACCTAGTGCATAAGATCGGTCAAAGCCCGTTCTTACACTGAAAATTGCGAATTGCGAAAATGATATTCTTCCAATTTTAATAATATTTCATAAAATTTAGGTCAGCCTGAATCACATGATACGTACTCAATTCGTAACCAAAATGTCACGAGTTCGAATCCCAAGGAGGGGCTTTTATAAGTGCCTAAAAAGTTTGGGGCTCAGCCCATACAAATGTTGCGTCATGACTCTTCAATTAATATGGAATACTTTTATTTTTGCTGTCTTTGCAGTTTTCCACATTAGTAAATTCTGAACGTTTCAGAACCCATAAATTTTTTTAAAAGTTTTTGATGAAATTTACTGTTTTCAATCACATTTACACGTGTAAAATTGTTTCAATAAAATAGATTCAACAAAATATCTATTTCGTTAGTTTTATATTAACAAGAAAATAAATGTTAACTAAACCTTAATTTTAAGAATTATAAAATCACTTAACAGGTGATCATTCAAAATTTTTTTTTTTTTTTTTTTTTTTTTTTTTTTTTTTTTTCTTTTTTTTTATATATTAGAGTTACTGGCCTTTTGTTGCCATAATTTGGCCAAGTTTTGAAAAATAATACAATAATAATAATAATAATAATACATTTTATCGACGTAGTTCTACGTCAAACAGTTTGCTTCCAAACTCTTCTTTTTGGCGTGGTTGTTGTTGGTAGTCCAATCAGATGTCCATTATCATTGCGTTGGTCGTTATCGAGAGTTGGTGATTTGTCGTCGTCGTCGTCGTCCAAGCACGATCTTTTTTCTTCGGGTGCTTGCTTCTCTTCCAACTGCCTCTTTGTTTTGCCTTTCTTTACAACAGTAATAAATCCGTCATTACCATTGTCCTCGTGAGTGTGAGGAACAACGACTTGGGATTGTACTGCTGCTAGATCGGCGATAGGCAAAACAGGGCCAGATGGAGATGGATTTTTTTGTGGTTTCGGCTTCGGTTGCTGTTTTTTAGCCGCCTCGGAGCAGCTTTTCGACACGTGTCGCTGGAATCCACATCGTCGGCACGTGGAAATCTGACCCGTGTGTGTGGCCAAACTGCTAAGGCCGCAAATCGTGACGTACGAGGGAACGGGCTTGGAGATCTTCATTTTTAGCACCCGCACACCATTGGGTACGCCGGCGAAAATGTCTCTCCAAACCTCGTCCCTGATCGTCAAAACTTCGCCGTACTGGAGCATTGCTTCGGCGATCTGCATGTTGGACATGTCCGGCGGGAGATCGTGGATCCGAACGTCGACGATGTCATCGTCGACGTAGACCGGAATCGCGATCTTCTTCGTCGGGCTGATCCGGAAGGCGTGCTTGAGGTGATGCTGCACTGCTACTTCAACGGCGGCTGCTGGATCCGCCATCTGGATGAGCACGCAATGGCGAATGTTGTGCAGCTGGATGCTTCTCAAGTCAGTGGGATTTAGTCCCAGACTTTTTTCCACAAACCGCTGCACCATGTCCAGCTTGGGACGCTCTGGGAGGACGCTGAAGTCCACGACGAGCGTATTTTTGCGGACAGTACTCATTTCAGAGTCTTCCACAACGCGTTGTTTGTTTGTTCGAGCAACAATAGCGAATTTTTGAACGCGGAGCACAAAGCTACGTCTGGTGCACACGCGAGTACAGAGCCGACTGTCATTCAAAATGGGTCCGCGGGCCATACTGAAGTCACCCCTGATCTACGACCTTAAAAGTAAGGAAATAAAAAAATACGATTTGTTTTGTTCGCTATCCATTATCTAATGTCCCTTACAAATAATACAAATACAAATAAATAATCGAAACTTTCGAAAATTGATGCTTCGGATAAAAGAGTCTGGTCTGTATTTAAGAATTTTCATTATATAATGATTAATGATTAATATTTAATAATATTTAATAATTTATTATTTAATAACTAAAGAATTTTAGAATTTAGAAATTTTAGTTATATATTTAATATTTTTGAGTTTTTTTAATTTGAAAATTTATAAATAAAAAAAAATAAATTCAATTAGAGTGAGTGTATTTTTTAATTTTAAATTTTAAAAATTTACATGTCTAAAGTTTATATTATTAGGTCCTATAAACACATGAGAGACAATAGTTTATTGGTCCTTTAGAAAAAATTCTGGAAGTTAATATATTTAAAAGATACAGATATCGTTTTTTTAGATACTGAATTTTAATATTTCAATCAACTATCAAAGTATACAAATGTTTTAGTTTTAGAAAAAAAAAGAATTTATTGATTTTAACGAATTATTTTTTGAAATTTTAGATTTTTTCAATGAATTAATTTACGATTTGTTAATTTTTTTATTCAGTTTTTATTGAAATTTCTACCTTTATGAAATTTTAAAACATTCTTAAGGTGAAACTGGACGTTGGCCAACAAAAAACTTCTATGCGACTTAAGTCAATGTTCAAACTCGACAGCTTGTTTGCCTACGGCTTCTTATCCATCTGCCAAACAGAGAACTTTTTAAGATATGATGGTTTTCTTAAAAATGCATTCAAAAAACGAGAGTCGTGGAATCAACATGGCGGACCTTCCCGTATCCCCTTAAGTTCATGGCTAGAGACCATCCATAAACCACGTGGACATTTTTTTTAGAAATTTGGATTTTTTTCGGAGATGGAAGGCCTCTAAATACTTGAAAAAAGAAAAATCTTAGGAAGGTGGAGAAATAATATGGGCGGTTTGAAAGTGTTACGTCGTTTATGGACAACCCCTTACCTTTTTTTGTGCATGATCTCCAATCTAAATATTTTAATCATTTGATCTTATAAGTGAAACGTACCTTTGCATTCGAAGCGTCGGCAGTCCGGGCCACACATCCGGTGTTGGTCGACGGCACAGCTAATTCCCCACTCCCGGATCCACTCGGTACCGCTGGGTTGTTTCCAACCTTTTTCGCCGACCGGGCGGGAGGATCGTCCAGCGATTCCTCTTTCACCGTCACCGGTGGTCGACTTTCCCCTGCCGGCGATGGTTCTTCCTTCAGAATCAACGTCGGAGGTTGACTCTTGGCCACGAGGTCCTCCGCACGAATAATCTCCGATGACGCTGGCGCTGTCGACCTCTCTTCGTCAATCGGAGCCTTGTTGGGGAGTTGTAGAGGCACTTCGTGTTGGTTTGTTATTGCAGCGATGTCGGCCATTAATGTCTAGAAAAGATAAAATATTCAAGATTTTATCGGCGATTTTCTTCCACCGGTCAGGATTACCTTCGCACTGGAGGAAGATTGAACCACGGGTACGGCGTCGGATGACACATTTTGAACCTCTGCCTTTCTAGCGGGCTCCTGCGAAACAGTTTGCTCCGGTTCTACAGGATGTTCGGAGTTGTTCTTGGCGCTCTCACCGCTGGACGGCGTAAACAGAGGTTCGGACGTAACTGTGTCCTTTTCTCCACCTTCTTGGGACTCTTGGGAGTTGGCCTCAAGCTGGGCGTTGGACATTTGCAACGGATCATGGGTGGCATTGATTAGAGAGTTTGCGAATTGATCGTTTGGATCTACGAACACGATGCTGTTCTGGCATTCACTGTCGGACGAGGTCAAATCGATGACACTTGTTGCTTCTAATTCGTCCTGCTCCTCTTCGGAATCAACGGTACTGTCTATAGTGAAGCGACGCCTTTTGGGTAGCGACGGAAGCTGCGGTTCGAGGGAATCTTTCATCATCTGCTCGTACTCCTGGGTGTTGATATCGAGCGATTCGTCGTCCAGCAGTCTTCGGACGGAACCATTCGCTTTCTGCACTGGACTGGCGACCTGTTCGATCACCACCGGATCACCCTCCGTGCCACCCACTCGTGAACCGCTGGCCGCATCGTGCCACACGCCAGCTTCCAACTGGCGGACTGGTTTGTGCTTACGTGCCCTTCGTTGCTCGATTTGCATCAGCAGCTCTCGCTGGTCGGCGCGCAGCTTGTACCGTGGGTCGTTCACGTTGATGTAGACGAAAACCCTCCTTCCTTTGCATGCGTAACGCTTGTACACGGCCACCACAGCCGGATCGTACGTTCCATCGAGGACAGATTTGGTGAAAAGTACGTTGTCTTCGGCGTTTTCCTTTTCATTCGGGGCCTTGTCCACGAAGCTGACGGTGATGGAGTACACCTTCCGTAGGTACGGATACTGAAGGCGGTCGATCAGCTCCTGATCGTCGGTGAATCGCGTTTTGGAAAGTTTAAACACGAGACTTCTCTTGAAGTATGCCCGCAGCTCTTGCCAGCTTTGCAGCGGCACGCCGTCGAAATCGTTCAGCTCAAGGGCGATCCGCTTCCAGCCACTCTGTTCGTCCCGTTGGACTTCCTCGAAATGTTTGGCCAATGTTTCGATCAACTTCTTGCTGAAGGCAAAGCTGTACTGAGGACTGAAATAAAGTTAGAACAATAATTTAAAAGATCAGTCAAGCTAGGAAAAAGACTATAAAACGGAAATTTAGGTCGCTCCGGAATAAGATCCGGCACCAAGTTCGCATGGGTTTACGTTTGGTTGTTGAAAAAGTTTCGTGCTTTCCACAATATTGAGGAGGGCTTTAAGCATGTTTAATTTACTAATCACTTACTTGGTCATTTTAGCACAATTCATTGAAGTAATAAATAGCCAACATTTTTCTAATACACATATTTCCCGTAACTTTTTAGATAAGTTTTAAGTTTTGTTGTCAAAATTCGCACGGTAACTTCAAAGCCGGTTTCTGTTTTGTTTTGACAGCTCTTTCTTCGCTTCAAACAAGCAAATCTGTTTACTTCGATACACGCCAAACGTGAAATGTAAAAAAATCAAAATTGACTTACTTATTCCATAGTTTGTTCAACGAATGTTTCAACAAACCTGTTGAAAAATTTAGAAATTCAAAATAAAAATTACAATATTTTTTTAAATACAAGCTCAACAAAATCTGGAGTTTTTTTTAAAAGGCCCTATAAACCAAATTTTCATTGTTTGCTTTTTGGGTGTTTTTGAATACCCCTGACTCAAGGCGTTTCTAAAAACACCCAAAAAGCAAAAATTGAAAATTTGGTTTATAGGACCTTTTTTTTTAAAAAAAATCCAGAATTGTTGTTTTTTTGCTCTAGAAAACGTATTGATCGTAGCGAAAGATCAAACTGCAAATCAGTTATATGTTCATTGTTTTAACAATTTTTGTTTAGCGTACAGAGTCGACAGCGTTTCATCCGAGACACACACCTTTGTCGACTTTGTGTGAGTCGCTGCTAAATCAAGGTGGGCTTGATATTTTATTTAATAGAGGAAAATCTCTTAAGAATTAAAAAAAAAAATATTTTTTTCTTGTCACCCTTTGTACACAAAAAATCTCTAGCAACATTTGAAAGGGGCGGTACAACATTGCTCTTACGGCCTTTAGTCCAATTTAAACGCGTGTATTGAGAGGCCGTAAGAGCAATGTCGTACCGCCCCTTTCAAATGTTGCTCCAGAAATACTCAAATACGGTCAGCTGTAAATTTGATTGGCATTTGAAAGTCCTATCAAAGTTACCACGGGATATCAATATCTCCCCAGTTTACGATTATTACATGATTTTGCTTAATCGATGCAAAAGTTTACATTGTAAAGGCTCGAGTAAAAATCTGTGAGGGATTAATTCAAAGATTTTTTGTACGAAAGTTCAGAGCTTCCAACTTGCTGAGTTTTACGCTTTTTTGCTTTTTTTATGACTTGAAAGTCTTCTTTCCCAAGAGATTCCTTTCTGGGGGATGCTGGTCTCGGGTATGTTGTGCCCTTTGAGCAAAGGCCAAAGGATTAACCGCACTGCTGGCCTGGGCTGACCACGTTTTCCCGGTTGCACGTGCACGTGGTGCAAAAACCTCATCATCGGGAGTTTGTTCGAGGTCAACCAGGTTCAATTGGTCCGACTTTTGGTGTTGCTGGACTTTCAAGAATAACGTCTCTGCATCCTATGAATCCTTTTATTCATGGCTGTTATTGAGTTGCTATAAAATTTTATTTTAAACCAAATCTTATTCATAAGCTAAGATAAAAAAAGTCTCATCCTCTCAAGCTCAGCCTTGAGCGTTATGCAAAGACCCCGCAGATCGCATCCCAGGTGTCTTCTCGATCAGACTGGAATTCCAGCAGCAGCAGCAGCGCAAACAATCCTCAGGTGTTCAATAAATACTCCATCGGCAAGCAAGCCAAAGGATGTGAGTACAACCTCGATGATAAAAAAAGGCGAACGCATTTCAGCAGCCTCCAAGAAACCAGTCAACCATCCCAAACCGCGCGCTCGACACACCTTATAAGGCATCGTCGGACCGCGGAGAAGAGAATCAACATCAAGTTCAAGGCAAACCGTAAGTCTGCCTAGCATGTGGCTGAGGACGGAGATGGTCCAAGTCGGGGATGCTAGAGCGCACTAATGGCGGCGTATCATGATTTTTGGACCACTTCAAAAAAGTCGTCGTCGTTTTCGGACGACCAACGCGGCCCGATGGCATCCCGCTGCGTTTGTTAGTATCTAAGGCCATTTATGGAAGCTAAATTGGTTCTTTTTTCTGTACCGTGGCCACCAACCACAGACGGGTGGGGAGTAATCAGAACGTTGTGGTTGGGCTTTTCTAAAGTTCTTTGGCATGAAGTGGATGAAAATGTGACTAAATGATTCATAATCTTCTATATAAAAAATTTCGACGGTTTTGTTCGAACGCGAATCAATTCAACACGGAAGGTCGGATCGAGATGCTCTTTGTTGCGTTGGGTTCGTATAAGTCCAAGGAAGGTTTATACGCTAACTTATTGACACTTTGGCCACTCCGGAACCGATTCCCGAGTATCGGCAAATGGTATGAAGAAAGTTGCGTAAAAACAAATTTTGATGACAGGAGGCGGAATTAGCAAAGAAGCAAGAAACGTCAGGAAACCAAAACAGGGCAGGACGAAGTTTGCTGGGTAAGGCTTATTTTATATACAGTCGACTCTCTGGCTGTCGATCTTCTCGATATCAATATTGCTCCATCTATCGATGAATTCTTCAGTCCCTTCAAATTGCATACTTCGATTGGCTTTATTCCTCGATATTTTATCTTGCTTGAAGGATCTCTTCCTCGACGGTCCCTTGAATTCTGTTTGCTTTAGAAATCTCTTCCAGTTGTCAATATTGTCACTATCTCATGGCTTGCATAGACATGTTTCTTCGCGAAACGAAGCTTTGAAGGGTGTTTGTCATTAGTTTGTTTTTGTTTGCTGGACGTTGCCATGATTCTCTCCCATAGCTGGGTACCAAGAAAAACATATTTTCAATCGAGTCTTCATTTTGCATCGTTCTGTAAACTGATGATTCTCTTCCTCGATGGTCCCTTGGATATTGACAACCAGAGAGTCGACTGTATTAAAAAAATCTTCAAAAACTCCGACGATTTGCCAGAGTTCATGAGTACTATTTCTTTGACTTAAGAAGTAATTTTAGGTTCATTAGAAAAAAAGAAATATTCAAGATCTGGGAGGGTTTGAGATTTCAAAAAAGTGTCAACGTGGTTTATAAACGTGGTTTATGGATGGCCCCTTATGTGTGGGACAAATTTTCGTTGCATTTTTCTCAGGTTGTTGTTTTTACAGATTTGACATTTATGCGAACATGGGCAGTGTAGGCTTATAAAGTAATACTTCGAAATACTATGTCATTTGCATACATATTTTCAGTGCTGCTTTTGCTTCATATTTTTTTTCAAAATAAAACATTTAAATCAACATCGAAAAAAAAAATCTCACTGTCAACTGGGGCGAATTAGCGGGTGAAAGTATAGTCTGAATAGGGACAGCAGATTAAAAAGCCCCTAAATGTTTCAAAATCTGAAATAGATATATACTAATTTTGTTGTTGTTTAGATTTTATATAGGAATTTTCGATATTTTCCTCAAGAAACAAATTTCAAGAAAATTTTTGTAAAATTATTGTTTCATGAAACATTGCCAATGTTTAAATTTTTTTTTTGGTCAGGTAATATAAAAAATCACCCAACAATGAATAATTAAAAAAAATTAACGTTGATTTTTGGCAAGTAAACATATTTGAAAAATTCGTTTTGCCAAAATGGGATGGCACTGTAATAGACGAAAACTTTAAGGCAGACCTTTCTAAAATAGAACAAATTATACCTACTTCGCAGAAAAACACATCCCATAACCAGTAAGTACTTTTAATAACCATTCCAAAACCACCCGGCACAGTTCCCACCGAATTCGGCCAAGGAAACGCAAGGTGTTTTGCCAAAAATGTTCCCATGGTCCTGGTTGCTGTCCTCTGCTTTGCTTTCTTCCGCTTTTGGGCAATTTAAAGTGCCTTGCTTGCTATTTAAACCCGAATCTTGGCCTATTCCGCTTCTCTCAGCTTGTCCTTGTCCTCCTCCTTCTCTTCTCTCTCACTCTTTATTTTTTCCGTTTTCTCACGCATATGATTTTTACCTTTTTTATGCCGTACGTTTTTGTGTTTTCACCTGTTTTCCCACATTTTTGGCCGGATCGGATCGTCGTCGTTCGCCAAAAAAGGAGGCTGTTTACACACAAGACGATGATTCTAGTCAGAAACTTCTGTACTGTACTGTTTTCGTGTAGTTTTTGCCACAGTTTATGTTGTCTAGTTTTCCCACTCTACGTTACATGTAAACACACACATATTTGTAAATAACAGAACACAAACAGGACGAAGAGGTCAGTGAACTTGTCCTGACCGTACATTTTCTTGTAGGAAAACCACCTCAGAACAGTCCCATTCCCTGACAGACCTCAGAGCAGGTCAGAACAGTTAATTTACTGCAAAATAGAGCCAAGTTGACGCGAATAAAGTCTTTTTGTTGTAACCAGTTTTGTTATCTGTAATCTTAGTGTTTAAATTTGTATTTACCGGGAAAAGAAGTGCGACAGGATCAACAGACGTTCTTATGTGCGCAATCATAAAATGGTCCTTCGAGCCGGATCATGTCGCACCTGTCACTGCGAGCTCCACCAGCTGTCAGTGAAGAGAAGAGCTGGGAGCTATTTCGCCGCATCAGGAAAAAGTCTGCAGAAAGCTACTGCAGAAGTTTACACTCCAGAAGTTTCGTCTAAAAAGCTAAGTCGTGATAAATCCCGGTTTCAAAATCTCATGTAATTGTGTACTGCATCCTCCATTTTGTTTTGTGTCGCCATTTTGTCCACGCGAGGAGAAAAAATATTACCGAAGGTGAGCAAACTCGATCAAGTTGCAAAATTGTGTGTGCCGGTGTAATACCGCACAGCTCTGCCGTCGGGCGAAAATTGAATGGCGAACTGGCATCGCTGCTCTGCAGTGACAGTTCTAATCGGAGAAGAGAAACGTCAAACGGATCGGTTTGTTTACGAAACGGGTGAGACGACGATGAAGAAAAGCAGAAATCGGTTGGTTTGAAAAGTGCAGCTTGGTGCTCGGTCGTCGCCGTCGTCGCTGCGATTCGATTCGCGAAGTCGCAGAAGTGCGTTCCGCTGCAAAAATACTGCGATTCGGTGCAGTGCAAAACGGTCGTGATGCGAGGAAGTTTACGGACCGGGTGCGGTGTTGTGGCCAGCAGAGACCACCGGTAAACGACGAGACGGACGAAACCGTCGCGCAAACTGTGAAACGACTACGGTGAAGAAACCCGGGCAGACGTTGGTGCACGAAAAAGTGTTTGGAGGCTGGTGAAGATTATTTGCTGAGCCAGAAGAGGACCGCAAAGTGTCAACGCCCTCGGAAAAGATCCGAGACTGCAAGTGCACAGTTCGATCGCTCATCGCCGGTGTGCTCAGAGCGCACGCACATCACACGCACACGCAGCTGCGGATTATTATCTGGCCGGTGCACAACAACAAACATCAGAGGTGTCGTCGGAGTTCTGATCGACGCGCCCCAACAAACCAGCAGAATGTTCAGCACGTCTCAAGCTGATAGGAGGATCCAGCGTAAAGGCCTAAGGGGTGGCGCGTTCGTGGTCGGACGGACCAGAACAGCCCCCCACCGCCAACCCAAGTTAAGTACACATCTTATTTCTTTCAACGACCAGTTGTTAAGTGCTCTACAACTTAGGTGTGGCGTCGCTGGATCGCTCGAGTAATGACAGCAACGTTCGATTTCGCGTTGCATCTGAGTCGATTGCCGTGGAGATCGGCGATGCAGTCAGCAATTCATCGTTCTTCGCACGGAGCTGTACCAGCAGCACGCGCACGTACAGCAGTGAACCGCAGCAGCATCTTCGAACGCGGTCGCGGAGGAATTCTACCGGGATGGTAGACCTCACGAGCAGCCGCAACCTGGAAACCAGAACATCACACCTTGTCCGGCAAGTCAACTTGTCGGAGATTCATCGCCTACGGGTAGCGGCAGCAGTCGCTCAAGTATGCAGATGTTCGTGGTTCCAGCAAAAAGCCTAATGGGGTGGCACGGTTGTGGTCGGACGGGCCAGACCAGCCACTCCAAAACGGCTCCGAGTTAAGTAGCCCTATTTTACTGTTTAACCATCAGACAATCAGCCGTCCTTAAATCTGTCTCCAGACTTCAACGCCAACAACAGTACTGCATCCATCTGACGTCAACTCCAACAGCAGTGTGGAGTACTACTGACCACTCAACGAGTGTGGACGGTCATGCCGTGTTGTCGTGTACAGCAGCGTGATCCGTACAGGTCGCTAGGCCAGCGGCAGAAGCTTTCGGTGCGCCGACCGGAAGTTTCATTGATGTTCGCCCAGCTTTGGGGAACAATCTCCACGAACAGTGGTGGAGACGCAACTACAGGCGCAAAGATGACGTCAAGCATGGAAGGGACACACTGGTCCCAACTTCCATTCCAGTAGAGACGCAGTTCTCTTTGGTTAGCGGACGCTGATCCGCTGACACCGGCACCACGAGGTGCCTACAAACTGGAATGGTCTAGCAGAAGTTGAAGGCGAAGAAGAAGAAGAACCCAACAGCAGTTGGACTACAGTTCAGATGTGGGGAACAGACGGACGGACGGAGGAGAGCAGAAGTTGGACAAGTTAGCAGCAGATTGTTTCGTCGGTTATGGATGGCCTGTGGGAACAGGCAACAACAACAACAAGTCGTTCGAGGAAGGACGTCACTGTAACTGCAGTACCAGTGAGTCAACACACGTCAGCAAGCAGGATGAGAAGGAGAAAGGTCTGCCCAACCTGGGAGACAACAACAACAAACAGTACAGCAAGCGCAAGTGGACGAAACAATCAGCAACAGTTCGACAAACAACAACGGGCAACTTACGGAGGACAAAGAAGGAGATTATGGCAGGCGGCACAACTGTCGCACGCACACACAAGCGGTCGACACAGTGAGCGACAAGAAGCGGGCGATTTCCGAGGCAGAGCAGACAACGGCGGGCGGCATCACGGTCACTCAAGAACCACACGTCAACAGCAACAACAACACAGCTCAGCAAGCCAAAAGCTGAATGCAGGTTCCAGCACAAAGCAACAGGGGTGGCGCGTTTTTGTGATCGGACGGGTCAGAACTGCCCCCCACCACAGTCTCAAGTTAAGTACCCTCTAATTTGTGACTCCAACAGCAAACTTAGCACACAATTTCAGCAGGTACGAACGGTTGGAAACTCTGGCAACGACGAAGCACGGCTAGTGCAACAGCAACAGGAGGGAGAAGCGACGCAGGCCAAGAACACGGCAACTGCAGCAGCAACAGTACAAACGGTACGTGAGGTCACGCGTACGTAAGCAGCGGTCGAGAGGCAGTCAAAAGCAGCAGCAGGTCGGACAACAGCACATCAACAGCCCCGTATCAGCATGGCGGGCGGCATTTTATGTTTGACAACATCACGCAGTACCTGAAGAAAGAAGAAGAAAACGTTCGAACCACTGATCGTATGATCACACACAGACATACACAGTAGATGTAGTATTTGTTTACAAACAGTTTTGTCAAAGTCAGTACAGAAGTACACAGGAAGAGCCAAGTAGGAAGATATTATGTTGAAAGCACGCTCAGAGCCGCCGTCTTTCAAGGCGGGCGGCATGTTTACACACAAGACGATGATTCTAGTCAGAAACTTCTGTACTGTACTGTTTTCGTGTAGTTTTTGCCACAGTTTATGTTGTCTAGTTTTCCCACTCTACGTTACATGTAAACACACACATATTTGTAAATAACAGAACACAAACAGGACGAAGAGGTCAGTGAACTTGTCCTGACCGTACATTTTCTTGTAGGAAAACCACCTCAGAACAGTCCCATTCCCTGACAGACCTCAGAGCAGGTCAGAACAGTTAATTTACTGCAAAATAGAGCCAAGTTGACGCGAATAAAGTCTTTTTGTTGTAACCAGTTTTGTTATCTGTAATCTTAGTGTTTAAATTTGTATTTACCGGGAAAGAAAGTGCGACAGGATCAACAGACGTTCTTATGTGCGCAAACATAAAATGACGCCAAACCTCGGTCGGTCGCTGGTTCAGATCCGGCTCGAAGGACCATTTTATGTTTGCGCACATAAGAACGTCTGTTGATCCTGTCGCACTTCTTTTCCCGGTAAATACAAATTTAAACACTAAGATTACAGATAACAAAACTGGTTACAACAAAAAGACTTTATTCGCGTCAACTTGGCTCTATTTTGCAGTAAATTAACTGTTCTGACCTGCTCTGAGGTCTGTCAGGGAATGGGACTGTTCTGAGGTGGTTTTCCTACAAGAAAATGTACGGTCAGGACAAGTTCACTGACCTCTTCGTCCTGTTTGTGTTCTGTTATTTACAAATATGTGTGTGTTTACATGTAACGTAGAGTGGGAAAACTAGACAACATAAACTGTGGCAAAAACTACACGAAAACAGTACAGGACAGAAGTTTCTGACTAGAATCATCGTCTTGTGTGTAAACAGAGGCCTTTCACACGCGAAAGGATGCGATTTTGTTCCCACACATCTCGTTACAGCTGGGCCTAGTTGCGTTGAATATGTATCACCACCACGTGGTCTGTTGATCTTCGAGTCTCTATTAAATTAGGTGAATTTTCAGCAAAGAACTTAACGTGAAGACTTCCATCATTGTCATGATTTTTCGTTCAAAGATATAAATTTTGCGTCGCTTTCAATATTTTGACAAAATTCCTTCAACAAGTTGTTTAGAATAGTGTCCTACACTTGCTGATTCCTTTTGGTAACGATTATGCCATTCCTTGTAAAGTTATGGAAATCGTCATTAATCAATGATTGCGAACTTGGGCGTCAATGATTGTTCCACAAAATTATATAAATTTTGAAACACATTTGATTTAGAGCAAAAATTCCTTCAGTGGCTTCAAGAAGGCAACAACCGGCACTTGCTGATTCATTTTGGTGCAGATATTCGTTGAAATGAAATTTATACAGAATATTTTATAGTGATGATCAATTTTCTTTGAAAATGATCAACGGCTTCACCTTAAGCACCTCTGAACACCTCAGATTCCAGTCACATGTGGATACTGCCGCAGGTCATTTCAAACGACAAAATCCGGTCGTGGCGCCATTTTTGAGCGCGCTCATGTTCTCGGAATAAACACAATCTCATAAACAAATTATCAAATTGTCCTATAACCGGGACCACGCTGGCCACACGACAACCGGTCGTCGCGCCGGAGATCACGATAAGTGACCATTCGAACGTGAACTCGGTGAACAAAATGGTGTTGATCAATTTTACAGCTGATTTGATGTGCCCGATAACCTCTCGCGAATTTGTCTACGTTGCTGGGAGGAAAAATTAGACCATCGGACCGTCAACCGGCTTTGGCGAGATTGTGAGGTGCCAAATTGACCGAATGGCCGGTCGACCCCCTTCTTTCGGGTCGGGCCTGAAACCGGAGACCCTTGAGATAGGATCTGACGACGCTGCTACTCGTAGACTCAGACTCACTCAGGTAATCAGGTGGAGCCTATTTTAAGCGAAATGCAAATTAAGTCGAACTACTTTGGCGTGACTTGGTCACTGAAGTGAGTCATTATGGTTTGAGTTGGGGGATTAGAGAAAGACCATGTGGACTGCTCTTTCGTGTAGGATAAGTATTCTTTTTTGTAGTTCTTTTTATGGTTATGACTTGATTATCCGAAGTCTTGAAAATAATGAGTTTACAAAATCAATGAAACAATTTCAACTCAAAAATGTCGCGAAATCACCATCATCTCCGCTCCACACACCGGATAAGCCGCGAGAAAATCCGCCATGGTGGTGGGGTGTAATGACTACCCATTGCGGGTCTCCTCTAATACCGATCCATCCATCCGCCTTCATCCGTTCATACAAACACTCTTTCGCTCGGTTTACGACCGATCGCGGCCTGCTGTGGCGACAGCTTGGCGGGCGCACACCTGCATCATTTTGACGAAGGTAAACAGAGACCAGACCAAACCAGACCCAATCACGCCACTGTCCGGATGATGACCATCGCAACGGCCAACGGACTTTGAGAGATTTGATCGTTGTGGATCTTCCGGACCGTGGTAGTAGGCGATGCAAAGGTTACTTGGATTCGCAAGTTGGGTTTCCCCTTTTAGAAAGGCACCCCCAAATTGGACCGATATGGTTTAATTGTTGTACCTTCGGGCAATGAATGGTCGAGATCGCTTTTTGACGTCGTGACACAACGTGACGCCGCCCGTTAACGATCTCAGCTGCTGAATCTGTCTACTCAATTCCGCCGTGGGGGACATGCGACCTGCACAGTCTGGTGGCCATGTCGCGTTTCACACCCACGCAGAGTCAGTGGCCCATTCGGCAAGCTCGTTATTCAAATGAGCCGTTTGTTTTCTCTCACCTGGTGTTTGAGTGCTGAGGGGATTGAGTTTTTGGTTGCGGTGCGTGTGTGTGTGCAAAACAGTTTGAGGCGCGAAAAAATCCCCCGCCGTTTGTCTTTCCGCCAGGGGTCATGTTGGCAGCCGGGGCCGCGCCCCTGCTGGGCGGCGATGACCTGCAAAGGGTGGAATTTGGAGACCCCTTGAGTGTAGAATAAGTTCAGACTGTGCGTGGTGCCACGCCACGAAAGGTGCGTTCTTTGCTAGTGGATTACAGCAGGGGCTCTCATCGTTTATGGCCAATTCAAAAATCAAAACTGTGTCCCAAAGTATTACTTTTCGATACAAGTGCTATAAAGTTGAACTTTTAAGCTCTCTGTTATTTTTGGTGATGATAAGTAGGCCATTTCGTCACAATAGAGTGACAGGAAAAGTAAGGATGTTCAAGACGGAATTGCAAATAAAATTTATTAGAAATGAGAAAATAAATCTGAGAACCTCTGCAAAGAAGCCAGAAACATTCCAACCCGGTATCCTCAGAAGTCACGCAATCACGGAAAGAGATATTATGTTGACTTCTTCGGTCACGGACGTGGCACTGCTGACCATGTTACGGGCCTTGTTATTTTATCGCAGCTGCGTTTCTTGCATGCAAACACCTCCTCTTAAAGTTGAACTAGTCACGCCGATTTTGGCATGCATATTCATATTTGCTACCTTAAATACATCAATAAATTTATAAATCGCGTTAGATGGATTGGCCAACTCAGGGTGCGGTCTCACGTAGAGCGTCCATTTTTTTCGGGGATACAAATTTCCCGGGAAATCCCGGAAATTCCCGGGAAATTTTAAGTTTATTGAAAATTTTTATGGTCTTGGTTTTAATTAATATTAATCAACAAAATTGTATGGGACATCAACATTAATGGTTTGAATAAGTGTGAAGATCAATTAACAGCTTAACTGCATTTAAAAAATCGTTCAACTACAAGAAAATGACATTACACTGTATTTTGGTATTTTTTTGGAGAAATTTTAAACATGCCTCTGTGACCAGTTTATTGAAATGAGAAAAAAAAAACATGCAGAAATTATGTTTTTCATGACAAATACTGGTTTCAGCCCTTGAACAAATGGTAAAGTTTTTAAGTGTTGGTTTTACTCCAAACAACCCAATGTTTTCAAATATTTGAGCAAGCTTTGAATATATTTTTGCATTTTTTTTAGAACAAACAATAGATTATCATGTTGCATAATTTAAATTACAAGATAAACTAACATCATTCCACAAAAAGTCTTCTATTTTCACATTTAACCCTCTAACACCTGTAGTTGCCAGTGCTCCATAATTCTTTTACTTAAAATTGTAATTTCTTTAGTACTAGTTATTCAACCAATTGAATTAATTCTTTTTGCACAAATTCGATTTTCATCTCATTTGATCATGGTAAACAAAAACGTTTAAATATCTCAATTTTAATTTGGAGGTAAGGAGTTAATATTGTTTTGATTAAATTACATCAATCTGTTGAAAGCTTACCTAATTGTAATAATTTAATACTCATTAAGCAAGATCTATTCCCAGTTGCCTTAAAAAATAATATTATCAGAAATAATTCTGATGTCATAATTTCTGATAATCTGATTAATTTTATATAAACCAAACAATATATTTTATTTAACAAAATCATGTTGAGTTTGTTCATTTATTATTTTTTCAGAGCATTTTCGAAAAAAAGTTTAAAAAAATTAAGAAATGTATACTTCCGCTTGCATTTCGAGAATTCCCGGGAAATTTACAAATTTCCCGGAAAATGGGAAATATTTTTTTCGGGAATTCCCGGGAAATTTTTTCCCGGGACGGGAAATTGGATGCTCTAGTCTCACGGCGGTGGACTGACCAAGAGAAGTCTTAAAAGCACCAAGGACCGTTGTTGAATGTAACATCTGTTTGGTTCTTGTTGATGGGTTTTGTCAACAGTCAATTCATAACCATTTGACACTCGATAATGGCTTCCATTTTATTACCGTGAATAAAATAAAACTGCCATCACTTGAAGACCACTGTGACGTGAAACAGTGCGGTTAACACTCACTGAAAACTAATTAACCCAGCTGTCACAATGAATGATTGTTCCATACGGAAAACGGACCGCGAATGGCCACCACAAGAAATCACTCTGAACTGCGGCACTGCCCACAACTGCCCTGCACTTCTTAATTAATCAATCACAACACGTGTTCTTGTGTCCGTTGTCGTCGCAAAAGTCGTGCCCTGCAAAACTGCCTCACGAGCTAACGGTTAGAGGCCCTTAATAGAATCATAAGAAATTAATTAGATCGATTGAACCACCAGGTTAACCCTTAACCAACTTTAAATTTGGACCATTTCAAAAATAATCAAAATTGATTTTTATTAGAAATTTGAATTTCAAGATTTTCAGTAAGTTTTTCAATATTTTTTTTCAATTCAATTTAAGGGATAGGTTCAGCAAGCCTAAGACAACCGTGATAGCGCGTAGCACATGTTAAGAAACTCCGAGTGCGGCCAACCGTGGCAACAATGTGACCAATGAGTTGAAACTATTTTAATCTTGTTCCCGAGGCTTTCGATCTGATAATAGGAACTTTAAACCCGCAGACCGCCAGCTTGCTGGGGAGCTATGCTAAATGGTGGCGGCCGGCTTGCTTCGATTATTGAAACGTCAAAGACAATTAATAGAACTTCAAAGGGGCTCGATTCTCGCTTCAAGTTCTCTTCGACATGGCAGGCGACGGGGAAATTGGAGTCACGCCTTTGGTTGCTGCGGTGGGGCTTGCTGGGTGTGGGCCAGCGCAGTAGGCTGCAATCAATTTCGTGATTGCTCCATTGGAAGTGACTTTGGAATTACCTTCCCGCCTGACGGTGGAATGTAACAAAGGACGTGTTTTTTTTTTTGGGAACATGGTAGATTCATTGTCGTGGCTCGTGGCGATGATTCATGTTTAGATTGATTTAAAATCATTCCTCGTTAATCAAGTAAAAATTATAGTTTTTTTAATAATCTGATAATTTAGTTATTCCGTGCTCAAAATCAACCTTCTTCAACAAATCATGTTTACGGTAAATGTTACGCAGTAGGCCTGGCCACTTAAATATTTGTGATGTTTTAATGCATTCTTATGGAATGGCCCACTACAAATGTCAAAATATGATAAAAAGAATGCTAGGCGTAATCTAACCTAAGGCTTCCTCCGGGATCTCTTCGAAAGATTGACTGTGCTATGGTTTGATTAGATTAGATTAGATTAAATAATGTACTTAGCGCTTAGATTAGATAGTTATAATCGCTGAAAAGCGATTGATAGTTTATATTATTACTTATTTCTGTTACAGTTTCACACTTTAAAGCGCATAATTATCATTTTCATCATTCATTGTTCATCATCGCATTGTTCAAGATTGAAAGAAGTTTAAAAGTAGTAAAGATTGTAGACTTGTTTTGATGTACAGTTTTTTTTGTTTTCGTCAATATGTGTAGTTTTCAAGTTAAACCATTACCTGTCTACCTTTCTAGACCCCCGTACCGTTTTTGAAATGTTATCAAAAACGTGACAAATGTTTATATGACAGTATCTCACCAACTAACATATATTCAAAATTCAAGGCAGATTTTTGAAAATGGTCCAAAATACTGATTATGAACTTTTGGTATTTTGTTTACCTGATTTTAAATTATAAAATGTATTTTTAACCTGAAATATCAGATAATTTATCATTTTTGTTATTTTAACATTGAATCAATCTTTTTGCTGTTGAGATATCGTTGATTAAAATCTGAATGCGAATTTGGTCATATAAAAAAACTTTATATTTTGTTTTATTTTCCAATCTTCAATTGTTTTTAAATAATTGCATGATAATGGTTTTTTATGCATAAATAATTTTTTAACAACAAAAAAAAATTAAATACTGAAAAACTGATCCTTACCAGAAGAAATTGAAAGAAAATCAATCAAATTTTACTACAAACAAGTTGAAAGACATCTGTTTAATTCCGCAAATCATCACGCAGCGTAAATTTTTATTCCGAAGCTCAAGCAGCCTGCTGCGATCGGTTGTCATTAATTACAACGAAATTGATAATCGAAAATCACCATTTCACGGCGAGCGATCAAGTTTGGCATCCCACTGGGACTTAATTAACTGCTAGTAGTCGCCGTCCCGTGCATTTTACTACACGATTAGTGGTGGCCATTGACTCCTTATATAAGCTCGCAGGTAGCTCGTGGAACCAAGAGGATTGAGAACTGGTTTTGATTGATTGAAACAAGGATTATTATCCTTATTTTAAAACATAATTTATATGATAGTTTAAAATTTTGTGATATTTGCGGGACGAAGATTTACTCTAAATATAATTGAAAACAAAGCGCAAAATTTCATAGCACAGTTGTCAACCTATTTCCATCATCTTGTAGCACACAAAATTTCATGAAGCATGCCTTGGCGACGTCGCGAGCTCCCAATCGCCTAATCGCCACTCCGTCATCATATCATTAGTCGTGCGCGCCCTCAAATTCCACGACATATAATCCGCGCCAGACTATGAAGCTTGCAAGCAGGAAGTGAAATTTTACCCATGAAATTTAACGCTGAGAAATTTAAATTATTTACAAAAAATTGCTTGTTGATCCATTTCGAAATTCATTCAAAGTTTGTTGATGAAAAAAATGGAAATAATATTTAAAATATGAGAGCAAAACAATTCACAAATATATGACTACCATTTTCGTTCTGTCAAAAATTCTAAATTTTCAAGATTATTTTTTGTCTTTCTTCAACCTGTGTTCCAAATGACGTTTGCACATGGTTTTACCACAGACAAACAGACTTGACTTATGAAGCTTTTTCAAACAAATTTCCGTTGAACATTTCTTGCTGGAGCCATCTAGTTGCGAACATGTGCACCCCACAAAACAATTTAATATACTGTCAAACTCGTTTAAATGAGTTGCGGTGAATTCAAAATTGCCCTGGTAAGATTTGGTCGTTTAAATTGACCGTTAAATTTTCGACTGATGCTTTTTAACATTTCGACTCCATGAAAAATTTCGTTTCCTTCCTTTAAACCCCTCACCCCCAGTCACGTCGATGCGGGTTGATTTGCATATTTTGGCGACACGGCGCGACCAGTTTATTGGCCTCCCCCCTCAGACTCTCTCTCTAATCGGTTGCCATGACGTTTGAGGATTTTCGCAAGGCGCGGGCCCACAGGTGGCGCTTGTTTTGATTTTAGAGGTGGCTCGCGCAGGTGTTCATCCAAGGCTATTAATAGACCCATATTTTAACCCGTCTTAATGAGATTTAGGAATGGTGGATGGGAAGGGGGGACAGAGAGGTATTTTGAATATTGTTTCGAAATTTCCAGAATCGGGAATCCCGTTTTATCAGGTATTTTTGAGATGAGCTAATTTTAGGTTGAATCGATTATAATTTTGAAGAGGACGGTTTAGGGTTTTCTCACGACACATTCTGAAATATTACCAAAACTGTTGTCTATTTTGGTGATAAAAAATAAATTTTGAAATTTTGTTCGGTTTTATAGGTACGAAGGATTGTTCCATTTCAAACTAGGAAGGGGTTGACCTTTTGAATAAACCCATCATGTTTTTGATGAATTTGAATTTGTATGCAAATTTAATGCAAAAAATGTACAATGAATTCCAGCGAAAAAAGAAATAAAATAATGTTTATCGCTAATAATCTTTTTGATAACACTCAAAATATTTTCCAATTATTGCCAATTGACCTTGGAATTTGGCCGTCAAGTTCTCTGCCATTCTAAAATGGCAGAGCGAGGGCTAACCCAAGTACTGAAATATGTTGTATAATGCATATTCCAGGTCTGATAGAAATTATATTTTCCCATAATATCGCAGCCAGCTAACACCCCAAGTTTTTTTCCCGTTCAGAAAAAACTACATTAAACAAGATAAACCCATCACAGACTCTTAACGGTTTCTGAACCGGTCTCATCAATTTACCAAACTGAGTGCTCTGATTGTTTCTCCGCAAAAAAAGTTTCTCAAAAAACGACGTGAGAACAAAATTACCATAAATTATGGTCCTTTTTGCGGAAATCTTAACAGCATCCAAACGGCATGTAATGACCCTTTTTGGCGCTCCCGTTTTGCAGATTTTCGGTGGAGTTGCAAAAAAGTTGCAGCAGACCGTTATTTGCACTTTGCGCGACACTTTTTTGCTTCGAACCCCAACGGTAAAAGTGCACCGAAGTGACACATCTATTTAACATATTTTTATGACTAACGGTACAACGTGTTCTTGATCAAATATCAACAGGTTGTTGCGAAATTCACTTAAGAGTGGGTCCAGAGGAAAAAAAGAACTGGCTCATTGTGTTGCCAATCCCCTGTCCTCTGGGGTTGAGAGCAAAACTGGAATTGAAACATTTTGAACTTGTCAGGGAGGTAAAAAAGAGAAATACACTTGGATGCTGGGCCTCAGAACATCTGGGGTTCTAAAGTGCATCCCGAAACGTGCACAGAATCAACATTAACCTGTCATCGGGCTGGTGGACCCGGCGGGGAGGGGCAAATTTATTTGAAATTGTCCTCTTTTTTATGGTGACAGGGAAACCGTTTTGTTATTGGGCCGATAATCGAAAAGGTGGGTCCCGATAATCGATTTTTGGTCACGTTTTCAAGGCAAGTGAGTAGAATTTATTAGAATGAGTTTATTAAAAGCTTCAATACATTGTATGGATTGTTGGAAAGTTTGAAGAAAATTTAACTACTTTCAAAATTGAAATGATTGTTTAAAAAATACACAAAGCAAAACAAGTTTCATTCTATTGAGGCTGATGAAGCTACCATTCAGAAGATAATATTTAAATCATCCGTGATCGTTCCGTACCGAATCGTTCAATTAGGTAGCCCCTATAGGAAAGACCAATTAAACACGTGTGTTTTTACCTCCACACTCCTCCATTATCGACTTCCAAAAGATAATTTTTCATTTCGTATTTTGACTTTCGGAATCGTTTCATTTCACCGAAATCACAGTCTTCAGCCTCACCCATCCTTTTCCCCCAGCGTTCCTCCTTATTTTTAAGGGCCATAAAACGAACCGTGTCCGGCAACTTTCAATTTTGTAAGCCTTCCCCGGAATCTACACAATTGTTAACTTCGGTTTTAATCGAGCTTCGAGGATGTCTCAAGAAGCCAAAAGGACCTTCTACACCACCTTAAAACCAATTTCACAAAGCCTGATTGCTGGCTGCCCTTGTCCACCGAGAAAGACACCCCGAGATCTTGAGCCCAACCGTGGATCCTGCGAGGTATTGTTGTATTATGCACTTATGACCGGTTATTTTTTATGATTTTATTTTCTGGTTGTCCTCCGACAAGCTGTACTAACTTGGCGTTGAAGGTGCTTCGACCGGCCGGGTAGGATGCTGGTCTTCGGTTGTAATAAGGGACGCGACACGGTCAGCAGAAACAACAGTGGAAAAAATCGGATTGTAGTATGCAATGCATGCCCCCTCCGGTTCGTGGGAAAGCATCCACGCTGGAGAGTGAGAGGTTTTTTTTTTCTGTGCTCGATTGACTTCTGAATGCTTTTGACTTGCGGTTCATGGACGTGCTCGGCCGGGAGAATATTGCATCCTAAAGGAAGGATTTTGAACTCGAGGCTGAACCTGATTAACCTGGACTTTAAAATGATTTTTTTCGAATTGACTATCTATTCAAAGCACCTTCAGAGCGGAACCAAAAAAAAACATGATCTTTTTAAAGTTTCTAAATAAGACGAACTGTACTAACGATATCAATAGACTATTAGATATTTCACCCTAGTTTTCCGAAAAATAGTATAATTTAAAGTATAATTTAAACTACAATACAAAATTAAGTGAATTTGGTCTATTCAAATAACAAAATCCAGAATCCAGAATCCAGAATCCAGAATCCAGAATCCAGAATCCAGAATCCAGAATCCAGAATCCAGAATCCAGAATCCAGAATCCAGAATCCAGAATCCAGAATCCAGAATCCAGAATCCAGAATCCAGAATCCAGAATCCAGAATCCAGAATCCAGAATCCAGAATCCAGAATCCAGAATCCAGAATCCAGAATCCAGAATCCAGAATCCAAAATCCAAAATCCAAAACCCCAAATCCAAAATCCAGACTAGGGAGAAGGAAAGGCGAAGTCCAAGTACCAAGTACCAAGTACACTCACAATATAGACGCAATAGTGGCCAAATCGTCAATTTTTAATATTAAAAATTCTTGCGGGTCAATTTCCATTTAAAATTCATAGGTTGAGCTTCGCTTCCTGATACCTTCAACATATTTCACATATGGGTCATTCCATCTGAAGCGGAACAGCATTTGAAAATTACCCTCTCCGATCCTGCTCAAATTTGGCAGAGCTGTTGATACTATCAAAACATGCAAGAATCCCGAATTTCATCTAAATCGGACCACCCCCTCCATTTTTGTACCTCCCCAAAAAATCGACTTTTTGCCGATTTTTTACCAAACCTCCTAGTTTCAAACGACGATACCTCAGGAACCACAAATCTTAGAGGGTCGGTCTTAGACTCAATTTTGAAGAAAATTGGACGTAGAATCCATTTCCGTGATCAAAATTTTGATTAATTTATTTTGTCTACCTGTATTGCGCAATTGAAAACTTTAAACGGCCGTATCTCAAAACACCCCATCTTATTTTTTTTATTTGACCTCACCATCGTGTTCCCCGACCAATTTTACATAAGGATCACTTATCGACAGAAATGAATATGTTTCGTTCCAGAGGTATCGAATTTTAAAGTTTTGTGTTTTCGAGATAACCTACATCAGCTTCATTCGCCACATCTGCTAGAAACACACAGGCGGGCTGATCAATAACTGCTACCTGGTGTTTTAGGAGATGATTAATTTATATTTTTATAATTTTACGCAAATATTTATTCAAATGGCTAATAGGGGAAATTCTAGTATGTTTGGCAGGTTAAGTCCTCGCTCCTAGTTTCGTCCAATTTGCTCATTTTCACTATTTAAACAACAAATTTTGCAAAACTTTTGATACAAACTTGCTTGTTCACTTCTTATTGAGCTATTTATTACTCGATTTCAGTTGAAAACGCTTTTTATCAGCTGTAATTGAATGCCAAAGCGCTGATATGGAAACATTAGAGGAACGCTGGAATTAGATGCTGTTCCCCTACCTTGATCAATCTATTTTTGTGAATAGGAATATTTCCTTCAAAATTGAGTCTAAGACCGACCCTCTAAGATTTGTGGTTCCTGAGGTATCGTCGTTTGAAACTAGGAGGTTTGGTCAAAAATCGGCAAAAAGTTGATTTTTTGGGGAGGTACAAAAATGGAGGGGGTGGTCCGATTTGGATGAAATTCGGGATTCTTGCATGTTTTGATAGTATCAACAGCTCTGCCAAATTTGAGCAGGATCGGAGAGTGTTATTTTCAAATTTGCACTTTTTCGTGCACAGTTGAGATGGAATGACCCATATTTGGGATTTGGGCTGAGTTCGATTCCTGGAAAAAGCCCCTGAGTTTCCGGAAAAAAACGTAATTTTTGTTTATCTTAGTAATGCAATTTGTTGAAATTATTACTCAAACCATTTCATTTACAAGTTATAATCTTAATAAAACGTTTTTATGTTCTTTTTTAATTTCGTTCAACAAATTCGCATTTCTAGGAACATGTTCTTTAAGGAACAGCTTATGACCTGTTATTATTAATTTGAGATTCAATATTTAAAAAAGTTGCAAATTGAACAGCTATTAAAAAAATCAAGTCGCAACATATAAAAAAAGACCGGTAAAAACATCCAAAGTATTAAATAAACAGGCGTGCATATTTTTCGCTCCTTTTCTCCTCCCCGTGCATTAACATTTATTTTAAGTATGCCGCAAATTACAAACATTAGCCCCGAAATAACAATGTTACGGGCAGGGACACTTGTTTACCGAAAGCGAGAGAGACAGAGACGAGCAGTGGTAATTACGGCGAATTGTGTCCCACCCGAAATCTCGACCGCTAAAAATGCGCTCCCATCGACAAGTTTACACCACAAACGAGACCCCGGTTCCAACAAAGGAGGCCGTGGAGGAAGCAGCCACATTACATTGATGGGTTTTTGGTGGAGAGACTTTTTGAAAGGGGCTACTTTTTGTGATTGTAAAACTTGGCATTTGACAGTTAGTAATTTGCTAGCTTTGGATGTTAAAATTTTCTTAAAAATAGTATTCTTCTACGATAGTCCCTTTTCTAATGTGATTCGACGAATATCTCTGACCGGTTGCGTCGCGTTTACAGCGAGGATCGCAGGACACCTTGGCCGTCGTCAGTCAACGTGGAGGAGCTCGGGGGAGCCTACTTGGATGGGTTGGCTGGTGGGGGCCATGATATAATTGCAGACGTAGGACGTAAAGTGAAGAGAAACCACTTTTGCACAGGATTTTCGTTCGCACGGATGATTGCAACGCCCGTTTTGTGTCCAGGTGTTCCGCCGAGCCGGAGGAAAACCTGTCCGGATTCCCACAATGTGTGAGAAATGCAGTTTCGTGGGGGTTTTTTGGAGGCCCTTTTCTTTGGGGTTGGGCCGTGGAGACAACTTTCATTGCGCGGTTTAAATCACAGTCCTGGGGAAGGTCCGGTTTAATTTTATTCTGTTTTACTTGCATAATGATTTACTCTTAAACAATTAATTTTTTTAAGCTGAGCAAGAATTTTAGAAATTTTTGGTTGGAGATTTTCAGCATATATATTTTTTAAATCTATAACTTTCGTCATTTAATGTATGAATATTTGTTCTCCTTTTATTAGAACTTATTGGTTGAAAATGTTCTGCTCTATCTTCAAACTGCTGACAAGATCTAAAACCAATTTAAATCTCCAAAAATAACTGACAATACTCAGTGGCAACGAAGTATCACTATCGGGAAGCCAAAAAATAAACCTGAATTCCAAATCAACTTCCATAAATGTCCATCCTGCTGGGTTTCGGGCTTTTTTGCAAACTCCTCTTCTCAAACGGCCACAGCAAATAGGTCGGAGATTTTGGAGCCGCGCACCGTACAGGAATCCTTGCCCTGCTGGAGATCTCGGTGCTCGGATCTCTCCCGTCGTTGACGTCGACTCGAGTGTTTCAGCTTTCTTGGTTTTACCCTTTGGCTTCATTCCGTCTTAAATCGCGACTTACTGGCGCCAAGGAAGAGATCGCTTTTTTTCTGTTAGTTGTTGTTTGTTGCCTTTTTGCTCTGGCAAATTTTTGAATATAATGGTTGTTTGTCGGTTGGTCTGTGGGGATCGGCTCGAAAGCTCAACGAGCATTCCATTGTCGATGACGCGGTGTTTTGTCTTTTGTGCCTAAGCGACTTGGAGAAGTTTGAAACCGGGTTCGTCGTCTGGGCGCGTTCAAGTCTTTTGTTGGCTTGACGCGCTCAAGTGCCCAAATTTGGTGCACTTTTTTGCTGCAGTGAGCTGTAATGAAGCTGAGATTCATTGAAAACGAGTTCAGGTTTTTTTCGACGCGTTCTCACACCGCTGCATGCGAGATTACCTTCTCGAGACAACTGATATTGGAAACGTATTTAGGAGAGCGGAAAGTGTGGTAATTAATACCAGCCTTTCTAACCACATCTACAATCTGGCTGTTTTTGCTCGGTTACGAGATAGCCCAAGGAGACAGTAAAAAACCAACAGACGAACACCTGAACGAAATTCGATACTTTTTCATTCAAGATATTACGTTCATTCGGGGTTTTGAGTATTCATAAATGCATCCAACTGTACCGTGATTGGAATTTCAACGACGACATGCTAAAGCAATCAATGATCTGTACGTTGCCATCCCGAGCAGACGGAAATAACTTGGGAAGGTCAGTTTTTGATATTGTGAGAAGATCAAAATCCGTTATTGGGATGATCGGATTAGTTGTTAAAATAACAAATTTCCATAACAAAGATTTGTTCGAAAAATAACTCAAATTGTTATTGCTCTGTTATTACAATAACATACTAATAACAAAGAGTCCAGAACTATAGAATAACAAGATTAGTTATTCTGAGCGAAAGATGGGGAGCACCCAAATAACAAAAACTGTTATTATTATGGATTGATTGCATAACAAAAAGTGTTATTATTTTATCCGTCAAAATCCGTAATCTCTCATACTCCTCTGGTTTTTCGATACAATCAGATTGATTATTTTTGCCGATCAATGTTGAAGTCCAACCTAAAAATAAAGAAAAATTATCACAAAGTGTCTTATTCTTTTTCTTGAAAAATTAAGGCACTTATCTGAAGAATATCATTAAAGTGATAAGCATCGCCACAGGAAGAATTTCTGATAATAAATGGAGCGTTGTGGTCGTTAACTCGAGTTTCCAATATGCAGCCTTCATCGACTCCAAGACCGTAACCTGCAATAAAAAATATTTAAATATTTTAAACCAAATATTACATATACCAACAAAATATAGAGCAAACCAAAATGTCGGCTTTGATTTAGGCGAAAAAGTTGACAAATTTTGCTCAAATAAAAGTTTCAACAAAATGAAATATACATAACAAAATAATGTTAGGTTCTCTAAGAAGTATATAAAATTTCATAATAAATTATCATTCAAATTACTCAGATTCCTTGTAAAATCAATATAGGAGATAATACTTGCAAAGGCATATTTCATACACTATTTTCCCTTTGAAAATGCGATTTTGTTTACTCTATAATAATAGTTACCTGTTGGATACAACTATTTGGGACGAAATAAACATTTTTGTTCTAATCGAACAAAAACTTATTTTTTACTATTTTTTCTCAAAACTTTTTTAAACCACCTCAGAAATTGACGTTTTATCCACAAAATAAGTTGCAAAAGCTTACAGTTAAAAAAATTGTGCCTGAATGCACTCAAAAAGCCTGTTAAAAAGCGTAGTTAAAGGTTATTTTCAAATTAAGCAAAACAAACTAAATGGGCCAATTTGGATTTGTGAATAAGCAGTCATGCCAAAAGGCCGTAGTGGGTTTGTAAACGAAGAGTGTATCCCTTTCATGCCAAATGTAAACATTATCAATAACGTGAGCAAGATACATTCTTTGTTTACAACCCCACTACACTCCTTTGGCATTGTTTTGCTAGATTTAACATGGCAGGATATGTTAAATGTAAACATGCACTGACGTGGACAGGATAGATTGCATGTTTACAAATCCAACTTTGCCCATTTACTTGTTTTACTTGAAATATATCCGTTAGAGGTCGAATGTCAAGGTGTTGATTTACGACATCACCTTTTTAGCTTTTGAGGTTATCTGTAATTCGTCTTTTTTGCATCCACCATCAGTGTTTGTAACGATACTTTTGAAGTACTTAACCAAACTTAATAATTTTCAAGTGGAACTTGTGGGTTCTAGTTGCAAAAAAGAGCTATTTCAAAATTAAAATCGTTAAAAGATTCAGAAAAGCCTAGGAGGATAAGCTGAAGAAGAACTTATAAGGTCAAACAGAAGGTGTAGGAGTAGTGGGGGGGGGGGGGGGGGAGGAGGAGGAGGAAGAAGAGAAGGGGGAGGAAAATCTACCGCTAAAAAAATAAGTTTACTTAACTGATTGCCCCGATTACCCAAGTTTGCTTCTGCTGGCTTGCAGGTCGTCCTCATCGCAACCGTTACAGGTTGCAGAATCATCTTTGGCTTCGGAACAGTCGGCATTCTGGACCGCTCCACCGTTAGCGTATTAAGCCTCCTCTTCTTTGAATCTGAAAAGAAATTCCCCGTCAATAAACAGCATTTGCAAAAGTTTGGAAACTTGGAAACACGAAAGTGTGTGAACAATCAAAAATAATGAAATAACTCTAGCACAACAATGTAATAAGGCCAATGTCTAAGTGTAAACAAAGAGTATGTCCTGATCGTTCTTAATGTAAACATAAACTGACGTGAGCAGGATAGCCGCTTTGTTTACACTTCGGCATTAGCCCATTTACATTGTTTTGCTTTCCGGATGAAGCACTTGAAAAACACAAAAATTTGCTCACCCTTTGACCAGGATCCTGCCGATTACTGAAGTTCCCCGAAATGATGGAACTGCCTCAGACCCCGATCAAAACTGAGGACATTCGTCCGACAGGTCCTGTCCTCTGTTTTGCTGCGAGGATTCGCTGTTGTGTCGCTTACAGCTGTGTTTTTTTCCCTCCAGCTGCAGCAATCTTCTCCTTGACGAAGAAAAACACAAAACTTTCGCCAAAAAGAACATTTTTCCCGATTATCGCGTTTTACCCTTTGCACATACACACACGACGGAACTACCGAAAAGGGATCCGGAAACGGAATTCGGTACAAACTCGATCCACACGCGACGAGCAACTGCAGATCTGGCGCACACGAAAAATAAACAACAGCCTGCCGCGACGACGAAAAAACAGTGCCTGCTGCGATCGCATTGTTGACGTTTACGTGTGAGAGCAGGGGGCGTCCATAAAAAACGTTTATGCATATTTGAGTTAGAAAATATAAAATTAATAGCTTTTAAATTGAAAACCAGTTCTCCCATAAATGAGCATCCTGCACATTCATATTTCTTTTTTCTTATGAAACAATTCGTTTTTTTTTTCAGAAAATTAAGTTCAAAACATTAGCAGAGAAACGTAATTTGGAGACGACCACTTTGGGCGGATTCCTTTTCCAAGCGTTCCCATTCCCACCTCACCACCCCCGGTTTAATGTAAACAAACCCTACACTCTAAAATCAGAAACAGTTGCAAATTGGAATTTACTCAGAAAATAATCCTTAATTCGGTACAAAGCTACTCATTATCAAGTTCAATAGTTTTGGGAATTGGTTTGAGAGTGCATTTTAAACAGTTTGTTTTGAACTTGGTTTGACGTTCCGAATAAAATTTCTTCTTCAAAAGTCTCTCTTGCTAGCGTCAAGCATCCCTAAGTTTCCTGCCGGAGAATTTTGTTCGAATTTTTGCGGTGGCGGGCGGCAACAGTTCCGCCGAGGAGTTTGGCGAAGAATGGACCATGTACGGGCCCGGCCCGAGTGCAAGGACATCGAGCCGCTGAAGCAGGATGACGACGAGAATCCGGTGGCGAGAATCCGCTACAGCGAAAAGTTCAACGACGTGTTTTCCTACCTGATGGTGGTCATTTCCAAGCAGGAAAAGTCCCTGCGGGCGCTTGGGTTGAAACAGGATGCGGAAAAACTATACGGTATGGCAGTACCAGCGGGACATTCTTAAGGCGTCGATAAGCTGGACTACTCTAGGACAATCCGAAGAATTATCAAGTTTGGTACTTTCGCGAGGTGATTGTCGAATGGTTGAACGATCCTTCAATGTAGCTGGATCTGACGGAGAACATCCTGAACACCGACGAGAAGAACTATCACGAATGGCCGCACCGCCGATCGGCCATCAAGAGTTAACGATTGTTTGAGGAAGAGCTGGTGTACGTGGACCGGTTGATTTCCGAGGACATGCGCAACAATTCGGCATGGAACGAACAGTACATTGTGGTGAAGCATACCGGATTAACACCGGAAGTCCTTGAGCGCAAGGTTGTGGAATTGTGGACACCCTTGGTTGATTAGAGATTTTTAGAATAAACAACGAAATTACGAAGCTGGTTAATAACGTCGATCCGGAGCAGAATATGGCCATGTCGCATAACCCTATGAGCATCGAAAGCGATTCAAAAACTGCTCTTTGGATCGAATATGAGTGAAAAATACCAAATAAAATCATAAAAGAACAAAAAAATACTGGTAGAACTATATTCACAATTACTTTTTTATATTTTAATGTTACGAAAGTCCTATAAGCTATGAGATTCCCTATGTTCACAGGACCTTTCCAAATAAAACTCTAGATGAGTGTATAATAAATTTGTTGGTGAGGGCTTAACAAAGGATTTTTGTACGAAAATATTTTTCAAAAATCTACTTTCAATGTTGTAAAGTCTGCAAAAAATACTTTTGAGAAAGCTCGACAAATAATTAAACTAAGTCTTTGGCAATACAGACTGATGTACACTAGAGTGTAACAAAAATGACTTTTTGGCGGGCATTCAGGGGATTGCTCCGGTGGGCATACTGAGCCCAAATCTTAAGTATGAGCTTTATTGGACGTAACAGGAGCTGGCGCTTTGCATTTGAATTTTAAATGGGAAAATCAAATAGCGTCTCGGGCGTCGCGAGGTTCTTTAACGGGGCCGATTTTTTGAAAAAATATCAAACTTTGAAGGTCTGTACCGAGCTCTAGGGTGCTTCAAACTTACCAAAAAGATGCGTAAGGATCTGGCCTACAGTGGTGCTGAAAATAAACGCTTCAGTGGCCAAAGTGCCTCAAAGAGTGTCATTTTTGAAAAAAAAAATCACAGATTAAATACCATTTAAAATTCAAATGCAAAGCGCCAGCTCCTGTTACGTCCAATCAAGCTCATACTTAAGATTTGGGCTCAGTATGCCCACCGGAACAAACCCTTGAGTGCCCGCCTAAAGTCATTTTTGTTACATCCTAATGTACACGCGAACGAAAAACTAAACATTGTCCAAAGCTTGGGTAAGCGGAAATCTCATTTCTTGTTTTTTTAACAACCGGCTTTAAAAAATTGGCTATGTCCATGAATATCTAAAAAATTACAAAATATAATTTTGATAAAAAATATCAGGGAAAAACATATTCAAATACTTTCCAAAGTTCAATTTTTCAAATTAAAAAAGTCAATGATTATTTTGCTATAAAAAATAAAAAGTTTTTTTTGTTATGGTTATGTTACGACCTCCAGTTGCCTGCTCAGAAATATGAAAAACATAACTTAAACTGTTATTTTCATCTTATTTCACTTTTCCAATCGAATATCAAACAAATAACAGTTCCTGTTATTATGGAATTAAATGAAGAAACATAACTTAATCTGTTATTATTATCTTATTTCACATTTCCAATGGAATATCAAACCAATAACAGTTCTTGTTATTATGGAATTAAATGGAAAAACATAACTTAAACTGTTATTATTATCTTATTCCACATTTCCTATTGAATACCATCCCAATAACATTTATTGTTAAAATAACAGAAACTGTTATTATTTTTTCTTCCAAATTTTTTTTTCAAGAATATTCAATAACAGTTTCTGTTATTTTAACAAAATCTGTTATTGAAATGACATGAATTTTGTTATTACCGTCTGCCCGGGATAAGTTAACCATCTGACTCAGGGTTCCAGTTTCGGGATCCAGCGCCAAACTTGACGCAAATGTTCGTCCTTTTAAAACAAACCCCTAGAACCAACGTTTACACGGTTGATTTAGGTTTCCTCCGGTGCCAAGTGCCTGCAAGCAACGGGTATCTCCAATTAAAAAAACACGGCGAAGGACTCGAAAGACAAAAAAAAAATCATTTCCATCATCCGGCTCGGGAGCGAAGGAGAGGATAGTGATTTGTTGGACGATGTTCCATTTAAATTTGGACGAGAAGGCCGGCAGGTAGAAGCTAGAATCGAACGGTAGCATCATCACCACATGAGAATCTCCGATCACCGAGGGAAACAGGTCCCAGGGATCAAAATATTTAAAGGCTCACGGAATGACTCATCGACTCTTGGCGGGAGATGGACCGTGAAAAATTAGGGGTTTAGGACCTGTGTCTGGAGGTTGTATTATTTATCACATTTTGGAAGCTTGATGAGTTGAAATATAACGGCCAATAAACAAAACGAGCTGTAAATGGCTTAGTTCAAAGTTATTTTGTTACGCAAAATGGTATAAAATTTCCTTTCAGGATAAAATATTTGATTTGATTCCTTCCAGAGCATTTCTTCAAAAAGCAGTTTCTGGTTTACAAAACAAATAACTGTGGAATCAAGCAATCAACAATTAAACTGATATCACGAATGAATTGATAAAAGTTGAAAACGAGAGCAGGCAATGCAAAAAAATAACAAACATGTTTTTTTTGTTGATATTTTTGTGTATTGTCCTGAAGTTTGGTTGAATTTGATTGCTAGAATCTCGAGTTATAATTACAAATGTTTACCGTCAGCTGGAGCGAATCGGGACACATGGGGCGACTGTCCCTATTCAGACTGTAGTCACGATTCACCCCAGTTGACGGTACGGTAGTCGAGCTCGTACTTGTGTCAAACGCGTTCTGACCTGAAATCCCTTTAGCCAGTTGTCGCACTTACATCAATTTTCAGGGTATGTCAAGACAGCCCGACAAGATTGAAACTTCTTTTATATGAGAAGTGACAAAAATTCACGGAGTTTTTTCGGTTTTTACTGAATATCTCAGGATTGAAATCAAATTTTGGGGATCTGTGAAGGTCAAAAGGTGAGGCATTGAGAGCTGCACAAAATGGCGTTCTTAACTCAATTTGGCTTAAAATGCACCCCCCTCCCCTTTGTATACAATTTCGTGATTCGTGAAGATTTATAGATACCGTGTATTCAAACACTCCATAAGACTTATAACTGGCACTTTGGAAACACTTGTAAATGCATTCAAGTTTAGAACTTATTTTCGAAAATGTTGCTAATTACAATTTATTATGAAATGCAGTAAATGATTCTATTCTATGTCGATGATCGGTTTGGTGTCTTCGGCAAAGTTGAAGGTTATTGATGAAAACCATTTAAAAAAAGATGGAACACGGAAAAAATTACGTTTTTTATGACTTTTTTTACAAAGAAATATTTTCCATACTTTGATTTTTTTTAAAGGTATTCGATATGGTTTAGGAGAAAAAAACCCGCATCTTTTGAGCCATAGAAAAGTATGGACAAAGTTATCAATGTAAAATCAAATTTTGAAATGAAAAAATTCTTAACATTTTTTTATAAAGTGAAGAAAAAGAAACTAAAAGTTAAATTTTAATTGTAGAATTTTGAAATTAAAAAAAATGTTCATGATTGTTCATTTCTGAAAATATTTTTTTCGAAAGGTTGAGCGAATTTTCAACAAAATTGCCTAAGAGACGTTAAAGTTCGGACCTCTGGTTGCGGAAAACACCTTTTTAAAAGAAAAAAGAACAGTTTTGTGAAATTTTCTGATATTAAAAAAACACTTTTTTGAGATACATAAATTTTTTTTAGCTGAAAACCTCTAAAAAGCATGACAACAAAAACAATTTTATTTCACTTATTTGACTGCTTCACTATTTGATGCCGGTTTACTCTTTTGTACTAAGTTTGCTGGGATTCATATCTAGATAGAACAAAAGAGCACACGGGCATCGTATTGTTAATTTTTTGGTTTAGTATGTCCTTTTTCAGTTATTTTAGCACTATGTTAACTTAATTTATAAAATGCGAATTGCCGAATCGTTAATTCAGCTGATGAAATTTTACTAACTTTTTCAAAATAGATTTTTTTTTAGACTCGACCTTTTAGACCAAACATAGAGAAAACTTTCATCTGTCAATATTTATTGGAAATCTAAAGATGAGTCGTCAGTTTTTGGTATCGTCTTCGTTTTTGACGATTTAAATTTTTAGTAGTTTTGAAAATTCTGTTATGTTGCTTAAAAAATACAAAATATTGTTTTACAACCGCACAATCTCGTTCATCTTAGTGCAACATTATACAGGAAGGACCCCAAAAAGGCGGTTTCTTCTTCTAGCTCTTTCCCATCACTTCAACATTGTCGTGCATTCCTTGATTTTGAATCTTTTCTTACTGAAGACGACGACGACCAACCCTCTGGCACCACTGTAAATGGCTGGAACGTTTGACAGTCACCAAAACCTCGAAGAGCCCACGTAGTAGTATAAGTGAAGAGCCCACGTTGTTTATCGTGGGCTCTTCACTAATACTACTGCATGGGCTCGACCCGCACAGGGAATTGCCGTTCAAGAGCTAAACGACATGCGGCACCTAGTGTTGAGTAGCAGAACAGAGCGAAGAATGTCGATTGAAATTTCCGCCCTTTGAGGTTATGTATGCGAATTCTGTTTTGTTAAATTCCAGCGTTGAGAACAACTTTTGAGCAAAAATTCGAGCTGATACTTTGTTAACTTTTGATGCTCTATCATTTTAAACAATATTATTTTTTCAAAATTATTTTTTTTTTCAATTTTTTTTATTGCGTTAATTTATAGAGGGCAAAGAGTTAACAATCGTACTACTTGAATTTTTTCTCAAAAGTTGTTCTATGAGCTGTAAATTCAATTTTAAGTTTGCATTCCTATGTAACCGAACAGCGAAAATTTGAATCGTCATTCTTCGATGCTTTGCGCCATCTGTCGGAATTTTTGAGCTTTTGATCGCGAATCGAAGGAATCGCGTGCTTGTGTAGAATCCGACCTTTTGTGGAATCACAAGAAGTTCATCGCGAAGTGGTTCGTACAAAATTGAACTTCGAGCTTGCAAAACCGTCTTTATCGCAACTTCATCCATAGTCTCTGGCGGATAGGGTCGTTATTTTTTTATGGAAATCATTTCAACATTATGGAATTACGCCTTTTTTACCACGCGGTTTGTTTATTTTCAAATTTTGACAGCAAATGCGTTCTTCATCTTCTTTGTTGTCTTCATGTTCGCGTCGAACATTTAGGTTTCATAAACATGGCCGTCGTGACAGTGGGCTGACGACGACGGAACCTCGGTGTGCGCCTTTGCTGCCCCCGAAAAGACCTCAAAGGTAGCGTCATGTATTTTTTATCTCTTTCTCTTCCACTCTCCATCCACCGTATTCATCATCTTCTTTCTCTTCTTCTTCTTTGGCCATCATTCCTTCGTCTTGGTTTTTTTTTCCTTTTGCCCCCAAGCTCCGAAAGTTTTTCGGTCACACCAAAAATTCTCAGGTGTTCGTCCGGCGTTCGAAACTTGTTGCCTTTTTTTCAACGCTCATTTTTCTACTTGCTTTTATTTTTTGTTTTTATGCCTGTTTTTGTTGTTGTTATGTTTGTGATCGCTCCTTCCTCGGGGATCGTTTGCGCTGCATCTCGGTTTCATCTTCGCCCAAAAACGGCGGCCAAGCCTCGCGGTCGGAGGTTTTTTTTCTCGTTCTGGCCATATTCGGTTATTTATTATAATTGTTGGTATGGTTGGTTATTTAACAATGCTGATCGGGCATCGGAGATTAATGTAACAATGATTGCATCTCGGCGATCTTTTAGTACTTGTAGTGTACGTGAACTCCATTCTGATGGGATTTAATCATGGCGAATGGAAACGGGCATTCAGGGAACGTTATCTTGGGTTAAGATTTGGCCAAAGATTTGGATAAAAAATTGCATTTCTCTTCTGGAAATATTACACTACTGAACAAAAATGATAGCTTGAATTCGAAATATATTTAGCTTGTATTCAGGTTTTTTTGGCTCATAAAAATAAAAAAAAATGTGGTATAAAATTATAAATCATACTAATTAAACGCGCAAGAAGTGAATATACTAAACTTGAATTAACTATTCCATAAACTTCCCCGCAATCACGTGCCAAATGGCATGGCGAATGCCACTACATATTTTTCAACGAAATTACCGCCAACCGTGGGGTCCTGAAATTGCCGTTCAACACCCCGGATATCTGTCCACACTTGGTCCACCGCCGTCGTGCCTACCAAACTCGAGCACCAGTGGGCAAGCAAATCGTATTTTATTAAATTAAAACTAATCAATTTGTTCCACACTTGACCCGTCGAAAACGCGTTCAGTTTTCGAAAGGGCTCAAGACACCTCTCGCGGTCGGTGGCCACTCCTGAGTTTCAACACTTTTTTTTCGTGGTGTTGTTATTTTCTCACTTTAGGACCCTAACCAAACAGAGTCCACCCGGCCTCGGCGAGCGTTGATTTTGTGGTGCACGTGTGATGCAATAACTCAACAAATATAAAAAAATAAGGCTGAGCTCGATCCTGGTGGTCCCCCGCGTCGTCGGTCAGGTCATCTCGGAGTGAACCCGCGGCACCGGTGAAGTCATTAAATCTCAAACCGCTCAACGGACCCCAGCATCAGATCTTTGGAACGGTGTTGTTGATCGTGTTACAAATAAACGTGATAAAAGCGACTGAAAAACGTCTTTTCTTGCGCGCGATGTCTCAAAAAGCGTCAGTCGACCACACTTTGGGGGCCTTTGGGGGCCCACCTCTCTGGGAATTGGGGAATGACGCGGAGGTGGTCGTGATTTTTGTTATATTTATTCGGTTAGCTCGATTGGATACAGCCTTTTTTGTGGAGCTGTCCAGCACGTTTCTCAGACATGAGAAGAAAAAAATCTCGATCGACGTGTACGTGATGAATAAAATGGAACCGTAATGAAATTGGACACACTGCGCACAACAGCCGCACCGGTGGTGGTCCACTTCCAGACCTCCCTGGCCAGAAGACCTATTCAAGTCGACGATCCTGCCCACCGACAATACCCGCTACGAACGTCAATCATAACCTAACAACTGCAACGCCTTCAATATCTCTAATTTCCGTTCACTTTATAATACCTTCCCGCCATTTTATGGCCCCATTTACCCCAGCATCCCCTTCTAAAGGAAGAAATCAACTTCATCGCACTGGGTGGCAATCGCGGATTCTCGGACATCTTTCAGTCGCAATTATTGTTATTATCATTTATGTTTATATAACTTGTGTGCATGTGCATCCTGGCGGTGGACTAACCACACCTGGGTGGTCATACCGGGCAGGCCAGCATAAAATGTTTGATTATAATCAGATTATATGACCGGGGCTCGTTTGTTGTCCGTTTATTGGCCACACTCTCAGCCTGTTTGTATCTTCCTTAATAGAGGTCCCGAGGGTGATTTTTTAAGAATCTTGCGTGCAGGTTTGTTGAAAATGTATTCATTAAAAAGTCAAACTGCAATTTTGATTTCTCTGACTAGTAGTTGCATTTAACATGTATGTTTTATAATATCGTATGTGTATGAGACCAATAAAAAAAAGATTAAACATAGCCATAACCGCAAAGTTGTCCAATCTTCGCGTTTTTTTGCAACGGCCTTTATTGAATAAAAACATGACTCCGGTTCCAGTTCACTCGTCTCACTTCGTCTTACCTTAATTTCCCCTATTTTTGAAATTTTAGTTTTAGTAAGAGCAATATCAATTTTATTTAAATTTTTGTTTGACCCAGCACCAAATTTTCCTAAAAATCAGGGAGAAAACAATTATTTTTAAATTAATAATTTAATTAAAGGTTTTATTTATACTAGCGATTTCCAACTATTTCAAATAGATTGTATTATATTTGTGTTTTTATTCTTATTCGAATGGCACAATTTTATGCTTTTACAGATGTTGCATTTTGGGCTCATAGATTGGAAAAGAAGTGAAATTTGAAATATGGGTCATTTCACCTCACAACACACAAAAGTACAAATTCGAACTCAATATTTGCAATTTGCTTTAATAATAACTGTCGAGTTTTGCTCTATAATTTTATGTTTCCGAGATATTGCCATTTGAAAAAGAGGTGGGTCATTCTCCGCCAACTCACACAGCAGTTGCCCCGACCCCTCTTCGATTTTCGTGAAACTTTGATTTAAGGGGTAATTTTGGTCCCTTATCACGAATCCGAGGTTCATTTTTCGATATCTCGTGACGGTAGGGCAGTACGACCCCTTTCATTTTTCTGGTTTTTTACTAAGACACGTTTTTCAGTGATTTGTAGCTCGCAACAGTGAAGAGATAGTCAAAGGGATTTTTTTGTAAAATTAGACGCTCGATTTGATGGCTGCCATTTCCCGTTACTCAACTGCCAAAAATCGTGAGACATGTCATTTTATGGGAAATTTAATGTACTTTTCGAATCTGAAATAACCCAGAAGGGTATTTTTTTCGCTTAGAACAAAATTTTCATTTTAAAATTACGTGTTTTTTTCTAACTTTGCAGGGTTACATTTTAGAGTGTAACAATGTTCTACAAAGTTGTAGAACAGACAAAAACAAAAATTTTGATATATAGACATAAGGGGTTTGCATGTATTCTTCACGAGTTATCAGAATTTTACAAAAAAGTTTTTTGGAAAAGGTATGATTTTGACCATTTTTGACCGGCTTTTGGATTTTTAACCCCTAAAACTCAATCGTGTGCGTTTGAAAGTATTTTTTTCGGATATTGCATAAGAATGACCTCTTGGACGATTGTTGTGATTCGTGCATTGCGAGAATCAGATTTTTTTTGAAAAATCCCCTCATACAAGCAGTGCACAAGCTTTCAAAAGCACACGATTGAGTTTTAGGGGTTAAAAATTCGAAAAACTGGTCAAAAATGGTCAAAATCATAACTCTTTCAAAAAACTTTTTTGTTAAATTCTGATAACTCGTGAAGAATACATGCAAACCCCTTATGTCTATATATCAAATTTTTTGTTTTTGTCTGTTCTACACTCTAAAATGTAACCCTGCGAAGTTAGAAAAAACACGTAATTTTAAAATGAAAAATTTTGTTCTAAATGAAAAAATGACCCTTCTGGGTTATTTCAGATTCGAAAAGTACATTAAATTTCCCATAAAACGACATGTCTCAAGATTTTTGACAGTTAAGTAACGGGAAATGGCAGCGATTTCAAAACTATTTTTTAACTTTTTTTGATGAACTCTTTGACACCAAATTTCTATCTCTTCACGGTTGCGAGCTACAAATCACTGAAAAACGTGTCTTAGTAGAAAACCAGAAAAATGAAAGGGATCGTACCGCCCCACCGTCACGAGATATCGAAAAATGGACCTCGGATTCGTGAGCAGGGACCTAAATTACTCATAAGAGCAAAGTTTCACAAAAATCGAAGAGGGGTCGGGGCAACTTTTTCCGATTTCGTGTAAGTTGGTGGAGAATTACCCAGGATTTAAAAAAAAAAAATGATAATAGCAAAATTTTGAGGTGGTGACAAAATAGAAGGGGAGTTCCAATCAGGATTCCTACATCTATTGATAGTTTCAATTGCTTCACCAAAAAATATATTTAGCAACTATTGGAACTGTACGTATGAAAAGTAAGCTTGGAATTCAAATTTGATTTTTTAATAACTTTTGCCACCCTCCCCTTCCCAAGAAAAAAAAAAAGAGATTTCATTATAAATAATAGGTAAATATTAAAAAAAATGTTAAATAACATTTTTCTTCCTTATTTCTCTTTCTTTAAGTCGGCATAGACTTGAACGAATATTTGCAACCTTCCACTCATACATATTCGCATTCGCATGGATATGGTGATCTTAGCGGGTTGCAGACTGCTTTTCGTCATGTATATGTGATGATTGTCCAGCTCAGGTTGCTTGGAAATTGATTAGAGGACAGGCAACCTAATTTTGTATTTCACAACAAGTTCTGTTTTCATAGGTAATTTTCAATCGAGAAAAACATTGAAAAATAAATTAAATTATCCCGTAAATGTATGGAGGTCCAATGTGCTTTATTTTAATTTTTGAGATGTTTCTATGAAAATTCATTCATTGCCTTTTAGTGCACGTGGGACAAACACTCATTTCCAAGTGGAAAAAAATATATTTAATGACACAATATTTTGATGAAAGTAAAAAAATGCCAATCATTTTAAAGCCAATTAAACCAAACAATGATTGATTGCATCCTGCGAACAACGAGGCCAACTAACTGTTTTTTTTCGACATTCTGGGCAGCTTTCATAAAAATAAAGCACCATCGGTAGAACGATATTGGGACCTGTTTTTAGTTTCCCATTTCAGTACAACGTGTCGCTGCCCTTAATTTTGCATTCAAAGAACGGTTCCGCCACGGGCAACGAGAGCGCGACATCATTTCACGATGACAAGTCATGACAAATTGCGATGACCTACATCAAAAAATTTCATGAAATGGGACCCCAAGGGGCTGAAATTAAAGCTGGCAGATTTTTTTTGTTGCTTTTTTGCCGACCTGATGAGCACCCTAAAGCCGCGTCTTGAACCGTCTTAAGACCAACCGGATGGCCACCGAGGTTCGGCTTCCCGTCGATCGGATTAATAATTTATTGATATGATTTCGATAATCAGCTCGCGCCATAATGACCACCGAAATAACCCTTTTACGATGGGGGTTGGCAAACCCAAATTAGCTCCGTGGCCTGGCGGAAGTTGAACCGGTTCCATTCCGACACCGCTGGTAATTTACTCGAGGATGTGGGATTTGTTTTTGCTGTGTGGAAAACATTCATCTTAAGGTCGGCTGATGGTCTTTGTCTCAGGGTAAAACAACAGGAAAAAAGAAGAGACGCTATCCAAATAAGTTCTGAATCATCGTCACGTCTTGTCCGCCAGAGCCCGGAGGAAACGGCTTGGCCAACCAAAAGTCAAGTCGTTAAAATTGACCTTAAAATTAATGATGGAATTTCTCCTCTTTCTCCACACCGGCATCATATTCCAGCGTCTCAGCGTGAAGAACAAAGAAAAAGAACGAGTTTGGACTGACCACTTGGACTTCTTGAGACCTCGGTGACTTGGCAGCATCCACGCCGGACGTTGGTTGTTCAGGTTGGAGATTTTTTATCTTTCAACTGTAGCGAATACTGGGGCACCTAGAAATATGTGCTTTCAGCATAAACTCCATTCAAACCCACGTGACCCCAACTCCCCCTAGCTAAGTCTCCAGCAAAGAGAGGAAGCTTCACGGTCATCATTTATGGGATCGGTGGAGATCGCGCGGGCACCAAAGTCACTGTTTTAAGGGGGTGATGCGATCCAGGAAGACGGAGCTTAACTCGGTGCCTTTTTGGGGGCCTCTGAGAGCTTTTGCGCGCGCGCACCCCGTGAGGGTTAATGATAGCTGCCGTCGTGCTTCTTCGGATTTAATTTGAATATTTTTGGAGTCATCCCAAGATCTGATCTGAACACTCTGGCAGGAAGAGAAGCTTGAAGAAATAATAAATTTCACCCGACCGGCGACCGCAAAGCCATCATCAGAAAAGAGATGAAAAATGGACCGCTGGAAAAGGGTCTTCTTGGCGGGAGAGGAATTAATGTAGATGTCAAGGCCCGCAGCCCCCCATTAAGTGCGTGTGCGTCGTTCTCCCACGGAGAGTTATTGTGGCAATCTAAGGCCGACGTGGTTTTTAAAATATTCCAAAATTACCACGGGGTCTGGATTGAAGATGAAGATGTCCTGGCGCGGATGATGAATCGAAGATAAATTACCGGTTGCCGGTAAAGGATTGTTGACGCTGACACCAGATTGATGGGATCATTTGGAGCTTCGTAATTGGTTTGAAACTCAAGAGTGGTTCCAATTAAAATTACATTAGCTTTAAACAGTCTTTTTAATTTAATTTAATTGTTGAATATATTGAAAAAATTACCAAGCGCACTTTTTTCAATAAATTAAAACAGCCTTTTTCATATTTATACTGTATTTTTTATGTTTAGCCCAAATATTAAAAATAGTATAAATGATTCATAAATTTAATCTGAGAACTCTTAGTTTATGATAGGGATGTTAGATCTTCAAACATATACGATCTTTAATACTCGGCCATGATTGAAAACTTCATTAACCTTCTACAACCTAACCTCGCCTCTAGACGGGCTTCGATCTAAAAAATCGCCAAAAATATATTTTTCAACTAATTTTTGATCTTTGAAAAGCATTGGAAAGAAGAACAGTTTCTCTTCAAATATTAGCAAAATTTAGGGTTGGAAGTTTAATTTGTTTTATGGGACTTTGCAAATGTTTTGAAAAATGTCATAAGTGAACTTTGGCTGTGTTTTTTAACTAACATTTACTAAATTTTCAGTAAAAAGAAGTTTGCAGTAATTTTTGTAGAGTCGCATACTATGCCTCTACGCATTTTTACAATTAAAATGATCATCAAAAAACAAGCAAAAAAGTGACTGTTGAAATGTGATAAATTAGAAAGGCAAAATGAAATTAAATTAAGTGGTAGGCCAAAAACTACCCAAAACAAACATAAACTAAAATTAAAACAACAAAAACATAAAACAATGGAAGTATAGTTTTTCTTAGAACACAAGTTGCTCAAAATGACTTAATAAACACGGGAAAAATAAAAAAAATCTAAAAAAAATTGGGCTGTAGAGGGTCAAAAATATATTTTTTCAGTTCAAGTCACTTCAAAATTAATTTTGATTTTTTTAACATGACAAATGGGTTTTGAGATATGTATTTGAAAAATTTGCCTTCATATTTGAAACCTATTATTATCTATCTATTAAATCTATAACTAGATCTTCAAATCTAATTTGAATAACATTAAAAGAATAAAAAAATATTTAGGGCCCGTCGCTATTCGCATGACATTATTTCATGGGCCGAATCAGGCCCGCGGGTCGTAGTCGTAGTAGGCACCCCTGTTCTGAACATCTAAACAAATAAATCTTAACAACCATTCAATCCAAGGGAATGATGGAAAGAGAGAAATCACAAATCCGTATAAATAATTTCAAGATTTTTCAGGTGTAAACCGAAAACGCGATAAAAAATTAAAGTGGAAGAATAAGGCTTTTAACTGCTTATTTAATTGTGTGTGTACAGGACGCCGCACTGTTTAATCATTTTCTTTTTTACTTTTTGCTCTTTGGTCTGACAGTCTTGGTCTGACAGATTTGGTCTGACAGCTTTATCATGGATTTTGTTCTAATCTAGGCGAGGGATAGGACACAGCACCTTCCTGATTCAATCACCACGCGTCTCCATGACTGTTTTAGATTACTTTTGTAGTAGTTTTTATTTCTGAAGATTTAAGCTTATTTTTTGTACAACAAGCTAATTTCACAGAATTTCAAGCAAAAGCAATTGCGCAAATAAAAGCTTGATTAGTTATTCACCTCATTGCGTGATTTCTTCTGGGAGCCAATTTCCGCGATTGGCAAATTCCCAACAAAAAGAGCGACTCATTCTGGCAAACCCTACTTCTTGAACCGACCACAGCAGCAGCGACCACAAAAGGTCAAACCGTAATGGCCACTCAGCGTTGCCGTTGGTCGAAACCACTACCTTCTTCACAGCACCGAGCAGACCGTGATTTTCCAGGAGGGCGCCCCCGCGCAAACTCAAGGTGTACGGCAAAAGGGCACCACCAACGGGCGTCGTATCAAACCGGGGCGATCATTACCGTCATCATCATCGGAGGAACTTCAACCACGACCGACTCTGACCGGCCGACCACAATCATTAACCCTTGCGCGAGTTCGATGCGGTAATAAAGTGAGACGAGACATTGTTCCTGGACGGTGGGAGTTTGAACGTGGTCAAAATGAGTGTAGTCGGCGTGGACGTTTTAACGGTTCGCGACCACTGTCCGCGTGATCATGCTGCTCTTCCCCCATGGCCATAACGAGCGTACACAACCACAGCAACGCCGTCCGGATAGCCGGCACAAAACGGGCGAAGAACGCACATAAAAATAAAGCATTTCAATTCGCTCCCGCGCCGGTTCCAACCCTGGCCACAACCCTTTCCTTATATGGGGGAAGTGTATACGCGCTGGTCACCGCCGCCGCCGAGCAGCGAACAGAATAAATAACGAGAGTCATGGCCCCGGAGAGCAACTTAAAGAAGCCAAACCCGACGAACCCAAGTTGGGTTTTGGCGTGCAGGTGTCCTACAGACTCGATGGCGCCGGACTGCATTCCGCACAAGTTGAGTGCTTTTGTGCTGGCTGTGATATTCTTCGCGCGTCTCTTCGCTTTTGTGGCCGATCTTCAGCCGGGATGCTGTTGGAGAGGAACCGGTTCCCGCGGGCGATGAAATCAAACCCCGAGAGTTGGGGCCTTTGTTTCGGACTTCTACTTGGAATAAAAATGCACTCTAATTAAGATCCACTTCTGCTTTTATCACATCGCACTGTACACGGTTACACCTGAGGTTTCAAACTTCTACCAAATCGTCCGGCTTGTGGAGATGACCCATGAACAGGATCTGTTTGCTGGTCTTCTTGACTATTACAAAGAGGTAGGAACGCGCCACAACGTACTGGTAAATTGAACTCCGTTTGTTAAAGCTCCGAACTACGGAAGCACCACCGGCATCCGCTGTCTTCTCGTGCAAACGTATACCAGCTCGATGCATTACACTGTCCAGAGATGAATCAACGTCTTCGAAAACCCGCAGATCACGGTTCTTGAACAGCACATCAAGGCCAATTCCTTGGAGGAACTCTGTTGCGTTGAATTCGGACTCTATTGAGAACAGAGGAACCGTGATTTCAGCTCGTTTCAAAGAGAAATGCGCCTGGATTGCGTCGAAATGTCCAGGCTCCAAAGCTTTCATGATCGCTTCCAGCGAGGCATCCCTATCCGGAAGCATAATCCACATAACAGCATCGCTGGACTTGATAAACGGTAACTCCAACACCTCAATCTCCAGTTCCGGAATCCTCGAGAACCGAAAGTCTCCTCGTTTGAACATGGTCATTGTACTATACAGCTTCTCAATCAATCCACTCCAAAAGTCCCTCGGATTGGTGTCCTTCGGATCGAACGAACTCGCAAACGGAGGTCTAAAGCTAGCAGCACAAACCTGAACCAGCTGTAGATGCTTCGGAACATCGTCGATCTTCACAATCCCGCCAACAGCTCGGTTCGTGTTGAAATTCACAAAATGATTCACTCGACGCACCACCCCTTCCCGTTGAATGAAATCAAAGTAGGCGATCGTGGTATCCAGATCTTCCTTCATCACATCCCGCATGTGTACATCAACCTCCCTGAACCCGTTCACGATAATCCGATTCTTCATCCGGAACCCATCACCGCCACCCCCAAGAGTGTAGTGTAGCTCCTTCTGATTCGTCAAAAATTCCGTAAAGTTCGTCGGCAGGCCAAACACCTCCCGCAGCTTGTCTCGCACAGCATCCGTCGCGATCGAGTACAGCATCACGACGCTGTTTCGCAAAACAAACGGCGCCACCACAATGTTCCGGTCGGGGTCAAAGGCGGCCTTGAAACGTGTAGAGATAGTCAACAATCGTTCCGAATTCAACCGGCAAACCATGGCCTACCTTGTACACGGCCAAACTAAAGCTGGTATCACCGTACGGAAACCGCAATTGACTCCCGCAGCAGGCCACGATGCTGCATGCTGCCGTCACCCATCCAAGGAGCCGCATCCTCGCCTACTAGGATTAGAGAGCCAACAGAAACGCACTTGCACCGACCCGATCGCACACTGAACTGTAACTGAAGCGGCGACGCGGATGGTCAGCTGTGTGTGTGTGTGTGTGCGTCAAAGGTGATAACGGCTTGATAGTGCGGCGAACTAATCAAAAACAACAACATGTGGTCGTAAAACAAATCACCCCGACTGCGACGACGACGCTGGGGTTCCGCGGCCAATCCCCATGTGACGGGGCGTCAATTGGTTCTGGGGCGGTTAAAAATAGTCCAGCGCGGGAGAGTGATCATCGCTGGATTAGTGCAGCAGTCCGCGGAGCTTCTGGACGGATTGTGGAGCGCTGCTGGAGAGACTGATAAAAATAGCAGCTGCGCGCGCGGTGAGAGCGATTGAATTTCAGGTCAGTGCCGCGATAATGACCAAAATGATGATGGTTGATGACGGTCAGCTAGGGGAGACCGTGGATGAGAGTTCACCATGCGTCTCCGTCGATTATTTTTTGCCTAGAGGAGACGCATGGTGTCTGACGCGACAAAGTAAAAATGTTTTTGGAAGATCATTTTTTGTCAGGCCAGGCCTACTGCGTTACATCAACCACAGAGGCGATTTCAGTGTATGGATCACATTTCACAAAACCAACAAGGGAGGAAGGAGGCGTGGACATTCTGTACCAAAACTTATAGTCCAATTTTACCAATGTTATGCTAATTCAGTCAATTTGAACCTTCTTTTCGGCATCCAACCTCCAGATCAGCTTCCAGCACGAAATAACCGTCATTTCATGCATGGTTTCAAACCGAACCTAAACGGCGGCCAACCGTCACGATTCTCCAAAATGCAAACCAAGACAAAGAAAACTGTCTGTCTTTTGCTGGATGCTGGGGATGGATGTGCCCTTTCCAGAGACCCCATCACGTCTCCACCGTTGACCACGACGTTTGATTTATCGCAAAATTTGCCCTGATTCCGCGAGAACGCCTTTCATTACGGGTCCGTAACTTGAAGAGACAGTTTGCCCTGCGGGGTCCAGCGGCAAAAACGCTGTAAGCCGCTTATTTCGTGATCTTTTTTTTTTGCGCGGAAGATTCCCAAACCACGGACCCGTGAGGCGTTATACTCCTCCTTTACCTACTAATTTGTCTTCCGCCGTATCACACACAGCTTCCAAACGAAGAATTTGGTAGAAGGAAGGGGCGACGGAGATATGGAGTTGGGGCAGCAACAAAAAATCTCAAGATGTTTATCGATAATGACTGTCAATATTGCCGAGGTACTCAGGTCGATCTTTTCCATCGCGGCGAACACGTGTTCCCTTTTCGGCGATATTTTTCCCGTCCGCGGGGTCTAAGACTAGGTGATTTAGCACAAAGGGGGTTAACTGGAGGTACTCCCCTTTTTGAATAGGCCGTTAGGGTGATTAACCAAGGTCTTGAACAATTGTAACAGATTTGATATTTGTTACTGAATTTTGGTGAATCTTAAAAATTAAGTAGCGACAGCTACTTTTACAACTCTCAACGAAAGGTATTTTACCTTGAAGAAATTAAAATCTAAACCACCCTATTCTACACAAGCTGTGTGGGCGCCAAAACACAGGAGAGTCCCCCCCTCCTTTCTGAAAATGTCCTCTCGGGGGCATTTTCCGTACACCGTAGAGAAGTTTATATATCTGGAAAGCATCGAGATCACGACCTGCAAATGTGCTTCCCACGTCCCCGCAAGAGAAATAACCGTGCGGATCAAACGGGCCATGAAGAGAACCGGAGGCTGCCGGATTTGGTCCACGAGAGAGTTTGGCGAGTGTGGCGTCAAAACGGCGTAATCGCTTTATCACTTGCAGCAAATCGTGACTTGGACTTTGGGACCGAATGGCGGCCAGACTTATCCAGCAGGACTGGGGTGTGTCGAACGGCAATTTGGAGTCGTCGTTCCACCGGAATGGAATGTTCTGTCGGTGGTAATAAAAATAAGCAATATTCTTTGGTGAACCGTGGAATGAGGAACGTGGAACTTGAAATTAGATGTTTGAGTTTGATGGATATGCTGATCGACGGGTAGAAGGAATGTTTATTATGGATTTTTGAATCTTTCGGTACACAATAAATCTATAGTAATACAACACATTTACGATACTTCATGTTACGTCATTGTTGAATCAATATTAACATATAATAGAAAGATAGTGTTAATACAAACATTTGATCAGATGCATGTAATTTCTCAACTAGACAGAGCTAGATCGTATAAAGCACCATCTCACAAATGAGCTACAATTAGAATAGTTTCAAGATGCTTCGTTGGTTGTTACTTCTAGTTGTTTTCTACACTCCAGGAATAGTTTCGAACTCCTCAAAGCAACTACCTAAGAATTACCAAGCGGAGTTTGCTTGGAAGTTTTACAAGCAGGTATGTTTTTAGACACTTTTACATTCCTTAGATCAATATTCGTCATTTTCGCTACAGATTAGTCAATCGTTCGAAACCAATATCGTTAGCTCACCATACCACATCAGGGAAGCATTCGCGTGTCTTTCAAACGTCTCGTTGCCTTCAAATACATTGAGCAAAGAGTTCCAGAAGGCAATTCTGCTCCCCAGGACTAACCTAATTCACACCAGATACGACCTGCAACGGGAGCGCTTTCAGTGTCGGGATGAGCTGAGAGTTGCCACGTTGGCCGCTGGATTGGGCACAAAGCACGTGCTAGACGGCAAGTTCAGATCGACCATGGACCATTGCAGGATGTTTCAAACGAGGGTTGCAACTGATCATGCGATAAAGATGACGCAAAAGTTGAACGAAGTGTTTTGGAATGCGTCTAATAATGAGATGAGAATGTTCTTGAGCCCCACGGATATCGACGTTGATTGGGATTTCCTCATTATGAACTCTGTTGTATTGAGTGCTCAGTGGAAGTACCAGTTTAAGCCAAGTGATACAACAGTGTGCCCTTTTTACGCTAGCAAATCCAAACAAATTTACACAGAGTTTATGCAAGTTGAAGGATACTTCCGGTACGGATATTTTTCGCAATGGAATTTGGCAGCTGTTGAAGTACCATTCCAGGATGGTAGTCCCTATTCATGTCTGCTGATGCATTCTATCGACGGATCTCTCTCTAATATGATGAAGAATTACGATCATAATAGGTTTCGAGAGATTTATCAAAAGTTGAACGAAGGTAAAACGACCATTATTATGCCGAAAAGTATTATAAGAGTGTCACTTAAGAGTAGCAACATACTCAAAAGCTTGGGATTGAAGACTCCTTTTACGGAGAAAATTTGGAAGGTATTCAATTCACCAAACGGGGTTTCTCTTGGAGAATTTATGCAAAAAGTGACGATTCAGTTTGAAAGTGGAGTTGGACAAATAGGTAATTATCCCCCTTAACATTAATTGATTTGTAATGTTTTTTTTTATTAATGCTTTTTCAGTTAAAAACATTCCTGGTCGAGATCTTGGCAATCAGTTTATCGCCCACGAACCTTTTGTCTTCACCGTTTTTGATCGGCAGGAGCTCACGCCGATCATCGTGGGGCATTTGATTGAGCCAACAAAAACAGAAAAGCCCAAATCGAATCATTTGATGTGCCAAAATCCACCAAGGTGGACGTTTAAGGGATAATTCTGCTCGATTTGGTAGCCCTAGTAAAGTTATCTTTGAAAATAAAGTATGAAGTGGGTTATTGTAGAAATTTTGTGACTTGTAAAAAGAATAAAAGTAAAGAAAAGATGTTATATGAATCGACGATAACAATCATGCGTTTTTTTATTCCTTATGCAAGTATTTATATGTGCTAATTTTGGTACAAATCGGTTAAGGTTTAGGAGTCGCTGAAGTTTGTGTAGAAAATTTGTCCAAGTGTGAGATTCCTGATGAAAAGGTAGGCAAGTTTGCATGATGATTCAACCGGTCTGTTGCCATGGAGAAGCAGGGTGTTTTAGAGACTTTGCTTCTTTTGCACCTTTTTGTATTAGAACTAGATTGTTATATTCAGCTGGTCGTAAACGACAATCATGTACTAATAACAAAAATGAAACGATATAAAGCTATGCACAGAACTGCACCTGCCATTTCACAAAATGTTGCTCTTCCAAGCGTTATTTCTGTTCGCTGCCTTTGCATCTTCAACGACTCAGCAAGATCTGTTCACCACAGATTTTGTCTGGGATGTCGTCAAGGTAAGTTTGCTGTACTTATAATTGATCCTGCAGCAAACCTCCACCATTTTTTCGCAGACCAGCTTCAACGAGCGCCAGAACATGGTCCTCTCGCCGTTCGTGATTCGCGCCGGAATGACGATGATGGCTAGTTCGGTCAACAGTCACTTTACGATGCAAAAGCTGAGCCAAAAGCTTCGGCTGCAGGGTGTCAGCATGGCGGCGGTGCTGGAGCAGTTCCGGCGCCGGCTGCAGCTGCTGGCCATGGACCGGGATGTGCGAATCGGCACCAAGGTGTATGTGTACGGTACGAGCGACCTTAATCCGAACTTTGCCGCTGGAGTGCGCTACTTTAACGCGGGTGTTGAGAAACGTGCCCAGTTGGAAGTTGCTCAGTTGGTTAGGGAGGCCAACGATTGGGCGAACCGGACGACCTCGGGAATGGTCACTAGGGTGGTAAAGTCTAGTGATATTCGAGACAACACCCGATTGGTTCTGCTGAATGCGATCACGTTCCGTAGCGAGTGGCAACATCGATTTGAGCTGAAAAACACCAGGAAGGAGTTGTTTTACTCTACCGGGACAGGCCAGCCGTTCATGACCGATATGATGAACCTTCGGAGCATTGAACTCCCCTATGGATACTATGAACCGCTGAACGCTCTCTCGATAGAACTGCCGTTCAAAACCGGTAGCGATTACTCCTTGGTGGTGATCATCCCGGTTGATAAAAGTGGCAATTTGACTCAGCTAGTACAAAACCTGGATCACGAAACTTTCAAAAAAATACAAAACAGTAGAATCAAACAATCGGTACACGTTAAACTTCCCCGGATCAAGCTCACCGCCGAGGTGAATGTGAACGACGTTTTCCGGAAGTTGCACCTGACGGCACCGTTCGAGTGGTCCGTGTTTCAGGTGTTCAAGGACGAGAAGCTGGCCCTGGATAAGGCCATGCAAAGCGTTTCGGTGGAAATTGACGAGAGAGGGGCTCGAGCTGCGGCGGTTTCCAGTGAGTCGGCTAAATTTTTTTTATCGATTCATGTAATAATTTGATTTTTTTTTTCTAGGTATGTCATTCACCAGCAGAAGTGCTACTCCGACGTTCTATGCTGATCATCCCTTCCTGTATGCGATTGTGAAAAAATCTCAACAGTATCCGTTATTTGTAGGAATATTTGCATTCCCAATAAATAAGAGCCTGTAAAATAAACGTTTTAAGTAGTCTTTTTTGTAAACTTCAAGTAGGTAAGCAAATATGAATAACATTAATTAGCATACGAATTCTCCCTCAAGTTATTGTTACGTAATAAATCATAAACATAAAATAACTAATAAAAACAATAAATTTTTCCAGTAATTTAATTCTTCCTCAGAACAAACATCAATGTTATCTGTTGTTCACGAAATTGACCCGCGCGATGCTGCAAAATTTGGAAAAACCCAATCTCAAAATTTCCCACCTTCTGAAACATAAGGTACATCGTTTTTATTTCTTTCCTTGGAGGAGCTCATGTTTTTCCATCTCGCTGGGGATTTTTTTTATTATACGAGCTGGACTCAGGCAACGAACAACCTTATCGCTATAAAACCACAAGCCGAGCTATCATCTACAACTCAGTGTTGAAACAACCGTTAGTGCGCTACTACTAGTCAGGATGAAAGTCTCAGTGCGATCAAACAGGGTGTTGGCTTGCGTAGTGCTATTTGCTTGCGCAGCAACTCACATTCAAGGATATGCTATCGAAGGACAAGGTGAGAAGTTTTGTTGAAATTTACAAAGAAGCCATCAACTTACGAGTTTTCTCCCGTAGATTTTGCAACTCGATCGACCAAGTTTACTCTGGATTTCTTCCGGAAATCATTCAACGCCAATGAAAATACAGTAATGTCCCCGATATCCGTCCAGTCAACGCTGGCCCTGCTGTACCACGTGGCCAGTGAAAATGCCGCCACCGATATGCAACGCATCCTCGAATTACCACCGACAGCCGACCAACTTATCCCGGATCTTCGCCGATTCCTCGGTCGTACCAATAACAATGTTCTCAAAATGGTATCCAAAGTGTACCACAGCCAGGAAGAGCTCAATCCGGAGTTTCTACCAGTGCTGCAGGAGGCCCTCGATGTGCAAGTGGAATCGACTGACTTTACCCAAAAACAGCAGGTTGCTGATTCTGTGAACCAGTGGGTTGATCACTCTACCAACGGAATGATTACCGATCTGATAAATCCCGACGATATCCGCGATGACGAGCAAGTGATTTTGTTGAACGCGATCACTTTGAACGCTCGGTGGGAAATTCCGTTCATGACCGTGCCCTGGAAGAGGACATTCCATTTTGTGAACGGAGATCGCGAGATCGACATGATGACCGAAATGGACGATTACGCGTACGCTGAGGTGGATAACCTAAAGGTGCTGGAGATACCCTACGAAGAGCATACGGACCTTTCGATGGTGATGATTATGCCGACCAAGGGATCGCTGGAAGATTTAATGAAGCGATTCAACATGAAACTCTACAAGAAGCTGAACAGTGCAATGCGCGTTACAAAGGGAAACATTGAGATTCCCAAATTTACGATAAACTCCAAAATTCCGGCGAAGGACATCCTGGAAAAGATGGGACTGGGATCTGCCTTCGGTGTGGATGCTTTCGACGTGTTTGTGAAAAAGGGAGCCCAGCTTTCCGAGCTGAGGCAACGTGCAGTTATCAATGTTTTCGAAGGAGGCACCACGGCTGCTGCCGTCACGGAAGGACGCATCGTATTGCTGTCCGGACCATCGTACGAGTTCATCGCTGATAGACCGTTTGTGTACCTCATTCGAAGGCAATCAACCGAGGAGATATTCTTTATTGGACATTTCTCGCATCATGAATAGATTTCATAATTAGGTTAATAATTTATTATTTATTCAATAAAACTTAAGTAAGCTGCCATGTGACTCAATGCTTTCGTGTATATTCCAACTAATGGACATCCCTATCTCAGGAAATCCCAAGTCCTCTCGTTGAAATGGTCACAAAACCCGAAAAAGAGAGAGAATCAGCTTTGCGCAGACGCTCACTTTACTCAATTCTCACTCGCGTGTGGCGCCGTACAGTCATTGTGGTTTTGTTTTGAATACTCGTTTTTACTAAAGAATCGCAGTGATTCGGAAAACAGTAGTTTAGTGCCATGCTGTCGCAAATACTATCAACGTGCGTCCTAATCCATTCAGCAGCGCATGCCGATGACGGTGAGAGTGTTTAGCATTAATTGGCGGTAAAAAGATTAGCCTGCTTAGTAAACAGCGCCATTTCTCACCCCACCCAGATGATTCCGATTCGCCGGTCACGTTGGTGAGAGCTTGCAACAGGTTCAGTGTGAGATACTTCAAGGTGAGTCATTTGCGGTTGGGGATGTCAACGATGCCTAGCAGGAATTGTCAAGCTGGAGTCAAGTACTGGAAAGTGATTTTTTTTTTCTAGACTCAATATGGTAATAATTATCATTTAATCATATTTAAATTTCCGCTTGTATTATATCCTTCTTAATTTGCTGGATGTGTAAATTTCAATGCTGTAATTTCGGAAGGTTGAATATTAACTGGCAGCCTGATATTTGAAAAACTAGTGATTTTGCTTTTTTTGCTCGATAATAAATGTTTAGAATTTTGGAAATATTTTCCTGGAAGAGAGTGCGCGATTTCCGTTAAAAATATATGAATTCTCTAAAAAAAAAACGATTTTCTAACAATCGAATGCCACAACAAACAAACTGAGAACACAGAAGTCGGACACAGTTGAGTTGGACAAACGATTCGACAAGTTCTATTACGATCGGAAATGGTTCACATTTTGAGTGGTCGATTTGGCATCGAAACCGTTTGATGTAAAATGGCTGTTGCGGCCAGAGGCAACGTTATTTGGGCGAGGTGGACGGTTTCGATTGAGCGAACTGTAACACTCACCGGAGATTCTTAGACCACTTTTCGGACAAGTCAAACACGTCAAAGTTAACCTTTCTCTTCAAAACTTTCTCTATTTCCGATCACTATTTACAACGTCGATCTTCACGCTTCGCGTTCCTCTTTGCGACTTGCCTTTGCACGCCGTTTCGCTGCTGTCTTCTTCTCGCACGTTCGGTCGTTTGCGCGCGAACTCGTCGTCGCGCCGTTGTTTTCGGCTGTCAAAGTTGGCAGCACCGTTTCTGTCAACGCTGCAGGGGTGGGGTGGCACACACTGGGCAAAGTAGCACAACTTTGGGGCAACATTTCGGTTTGGGCCGAACAATGGCTTCTTTGGTCAATGAAAAGTGCTCTGGAATGTTTTAGTCAGTTAAAAATATCTGATTTCGTGAAGAATTGCTTATTTTGATTTAACTGGCTCTAATTCACTGGAATGAATATGTTGTTATTGCTTTCCCTCATAGATAAGACAATCTGAAAATTTAATATCAATGGCATTCATTTCGTTTTTAAAACAAACGCTTTCCAAGGAAAACATCTTTCCATGAACTTGAACAGCAAAAATGGTAGTTGGTAACTTCGTTAGATTGTGAAAATCATTTATTGCAAAGGTATTTAGCGATGTGTGAAACTAACTTGTTTCACCGTTTTTTGGCTAGCTGTTTAATGCACGTGGAACATTTCTGCGATCATGGGCAGCATAGAATAGAACAAAAAAAAAAAGAAAAAACAGAAGTTCCTTTCAACAGAATAAAAATTAGTTTTCGAATAAAGGATTTTTCTAGTGAAAAGTTTTTTTAATATTTTTTTTATTTAGTTTTTAAGCTCATTTGAAGTGAGAAAAGTGTCCAATGAAGATGATTTCTTTGGTAGACATCCTTCGGATCAGATACATGAATGGTCGATCAGCTATGAAATCGTACAAAGGGCCACTCCTCAGGTCGATTCCACCAACTGTAAGAAAATTGTATTAAAATGCTGTACAAGTAGAAACCATTCTTAAATATATTTACCAGTAATCGCAGCCGCCTTGGTGCCACTTTCCGAAACTTCAATAACTGCATTTTGTCGTAACTCTGTTAGTTGGGCAGGGTGTTCTGCAAACACTCCGAAGGCACCTTCCTCGAAGGCCGATTCAAGCCCCATCGATTGCAAAACATCTTTTGCTTTAATTTTGGAACTGGTCTTGAATTTTGGAATTTCAATTTCCCCCTTCTCAACATCCATTACGCTGTCCATTTTTGTGTACAGTTCCATGTTAAATCTTTTCACCAAATCCTCCAATGATCCCGTTGTTGGCAAAATCAGTACCATGGACAAGTCGGTATGGTCTTCGTACGGCAACTCCAGCGCCTTCAACCCATCGAACTCACCGTACGAAAAATATCCATCCATGAACATCATACCAACGATGTGGTCACCATTCGTGAAATGGAAGACTTTTTCAATGGTAAATGGCCAGAAAGGCTCTTTCCACTTGGCATCCAGCACGATGGCGTTCAACAGTATGACGTGCTCACTGTCTCTTATGTCGATGGGACTGATGATCTCGTTGATCAATCCTTTAGTAGAACGTGCGGCCCACTGATTCACGGAATCGGCTACTTCCTGTTTGTGGGTGAAATTCGCAGGTTCTACGTCGACACCGAGCGATTTTTGCAGCACTGGGAGGAAATCGGGATGCAACGAGAGTTGGCTGTGGTAGATCTTGGACGCCATTCGAAGGTCGTCGCTGTTGGTGCGATTGAGCAGATTTTGGAGGTTCAAACGTAGCTGCTCCGGATTAGCGGGCAGTCCCAGGATTCGTTGCATTTCCGTAGCGGTTTTCTCGTTTGCCACGTGATACAGCAGGGATAGCGTTGATTGGATGGAAAGCGGTGACAGAATTGCATTCTCGTTTGTATTGAAAACATTCCGGTAAAAATCTATAGCGAACTTTGTGGATTGTTCAGTGAAATCTGGAGTAAATGAAAAATAAATTAGTGATTTACCAAACATAATGCTATTATCACTAGTTACCATATCTTTCGATTGCCAATCCAAAAACTTGAGGCATCAAAAGTGATGCAACCAAGAAAATTCTACCGATCGATTGCTCCAAGTTAACCATCCTGATTAGAAGTTCTTCTGAATACTACGGTAGTGATATTCTCACGAATGGGATTATATACCTTTCGAGATTAGCTATATTAGCTATTCATGGGTTTTTTTTGCAAGTAAGTCTCACTGGATTTCCCTTTAGTGCATTGAACACCTAGCAAGGGGTAAACTTGATTCAATTTCCTCGTTTCTCGTTGATATTGCTTGAATTGAAAGTAGACTGATAAGAAATCTCTTCTGCTTAGAAATAGAATAATATTTTTGCAATTCCGTTTTCTAAATAAATACTTTTCCCATAATTCTAACGTAACGAAATTACTCATGTTTGACACCGTTTTGGATTTCAAGTTGACCAAATATACGGACGCCGAACTAGGGCGGGGAATCAAAAAAATCTTTTTAAAGAGTGATATGAAGTGCCAAAAAATACAATATTAAATACAAAACTTGTTTTTTTCAGTACCCGTCGTATTAACCCACGATTTGTGTATGTTCCGTGGTACCAAAAATAATCATTTTGCAACTTGTTGCACAACTACTATTATTCTTTTTTTAAACAAAACTTTGTTTGCAGAACTGCTTCAATCCAACCGAAAACATCCTCTGTTCTCCAGTTGTGGTCCGACTCGGCCTAGCCATGTTTTACCAGGTATCCGGAACGCCCATCGAAGAGGATCTCCGCACCGTACTGCACCTACCCAGTGATAAATCAACCTCAAACACCCAACAGGTCCAACTACACGATGACCTAACCAGCTCCGGAGCCCTCAAAATTCACACCATGATCTGCACGTCCGAGACTCGACCCTTGGACGCTTGCTTCCAGGATCTGCTCGCAAACCACGCACCTCCGGTGGTCCTCGAGCCGGTTGACTTTACCGACGACGTTTCGACGGCTCGGGCCGTCAACGGGTGGATCCAGTCGAAGCGCTGTGAAATCGATGATCTTGTCACGGAAGGGGACGTTTGGTCGCTGGAGACGCTTTCCGTTATGATGTTCAACGCGGTTTCGTTGATGACCAAGTGGAGGTTGGGATTTGATCCGCGTTTGACTGAGCTGAAGGAGTTTAAGTTTTTGAACAAGGTGCAAAGAGTTTCGATGATGCAGGGAATTTTTAAAGCTAGGTATTGTTACGACCATCAGATGAGGTGCAAGGTCGTGGAGCTGCCGTTTGAGCAAAGTTCAAATTATAACTTGCTGATAATCTTACCAGATGATGATCAATGCCTTGCCGATGTGGTAGATGCGATCCCTGAAGACTACCTGACCACTATGAATGATTCTCTTACTGAGAAATGCGTGGATATTCAGATTCCCATGATCACCGTGGCCATGAAGACATCGGTGAAGGATGTGCTGAGCAAGCTGGACTGCGCCGGAATATTTGAGCTGAAGGATTTGAAGGTATTTGCCGACGGAAAGGATCAACTCGATAGGTTCTACCAGCATTGCTGGTTTCGCATGGACGAAAATGGAGCCCAAACAAACGCACCACTTGCGGAATCACCCCAAGTTTCGTTCACAGCGGATCGTCCATTTTTGTACGTAGTTCGGAAAGCTAACGACAGTGCGGTAATTATGATCGGCGATTATTCTATCTACGTGGATCCAGACGAGCAGTTCTAATGCTTTGTCTATTTTTTTTTTTCAATAAAGCAATAGTTGGACAAAGTCACCCATTCTACTGTTCAGTTTACTTTCATCCGAACAATCAACCGATGGCATTGAAATGAGGACTGATGAAGTTATTCAACAACTCAACTACTTCGTAATCGGCTTTATCAGTTAATAGAAGCGCACACACATACAACTAGCATTGCATTCACGGCCAGGATTCAGTGCCGTTCGTCACGTTTAGCTACAGTTCATCGAGAATGCACAAACATTTGAGCTATAGTTCGCAGCTAATCTTCTTCGCAATACATCTCAACTAGTTGCAGTCACTGCTTGAGTTTCGAACGATCAACTTCACTTTTCAGGCTCAAAATGATACCGTTTGTTGCATTGTTGGCTGTTTTAGCTGTTGGAGCATCTGGTGAACTATCAGGTTTGATGAGAGTTTATTCGCAGTTTTTTTTTCTGTATAACTCAAAGAGATCCTTGTAGAGTTCACCGCTTCCTCGACGGATTTCACGTTCCGGTTTCTTAAGGGTGCTTACACCCCAACCGAGAATGCCATCCTGTCTCCTGTGTCGATCCAATCTTCGCTGGCCATGTTCTACCCGTTGGCCGGTCCAGAGGTATCACCGGACATGCAGCGTCATCTGAACCTGCCGGCTGATAAGACGATCGCGACTGATAATTTGCGAAGGTTTTTCGCTTCAATCAGCAAACAACAGGCGCGGCCCGATGCGCTAAAGGTGCTGTCCAAGGTTTACCACGTAGACGCGGAGCTGAACCCCGAGGTTCTGCCCTTGTTCCAAGGTCAGTTCGGAGCCGAGGTGGAAACGGCCAACTTTCAGGACCAGGAAACGGTGGTGCGATCGGTGAACGAGTGGGTTGATCGGTCAACGGGTGGGCTGATTCCGAACTACATGGAACCTGGGGAACTCCGCGTGGACACCGATCTTATGCTGTTGAACGTGGTTGCGTTGAACGCTTCCTGGCAGGATCCGTTTGATCCGGAAGAGACGGAGGAGTCGGACTTTCAGTTTTTGAACGGTGCGCGGAAGGTTCAGATGATGCACGTGGCCGGAGAGTTTCAGTTCGGAGTTGTGAACGAGCACAACTGTTACGCCGTTGAGTTGAACTACGAGGAGGATACCGATCTGTCTATGGTGTTGATCCTTCCGAAGAAAAAGCACACTCTGCAAGATATCATTCAGGGGTTGAGTGTTGACTTGTACCGGGCACTTGACGAGAGTCTCCACAAGGTTCGAGTGGCGGTTGCTATTCCGAAGTTTACCATGCGCAAGAAGTTGGACGCTAAGGAACTGCTGATGAACATGGGATTGAAGTCGATTTTTGAAAATTTGGACTTTGACCTTTTGACCAAGGATAAGTCGAAGATCGGAGAAGTTCGTCAGACTGGGTTCATCCGAGTAGATGAGAGGGGAACCGAAGCGGCCGCAGCTACTGGTAAGTTTTATCACAGATAAACAGACGTAAATCATTGAACAAATTTTACAATAATCCATTTGGGTCCTAAAATGAAGCTTAGATTGCTGATTTTATTGTTTACAGCGATAAAGCTTATTTTTCTGAGTACAATGACCCTTTGCACGACCACAAATAGTTTAAAATGGATTTTTAAATCAATTGTGAAAAATTAACCTCGCGGTCCTTCTTGACAGAAAAGCTCCTACTTGACAGCTCGTTCCAAGTGAACCATAGTTGATCCATCGAAAAAATGTTGTCTTGTCCAAAAAATTTTTTGCATTAAAATGAAAATAAGTGATCAGAAATGGTTGTTAATCGTGTTTTTTACCGTTGTACATAAAAATTGACATAGGGCTTTAGGACCCAATTATCAAAATAAGAGAACATTTTGCAGCCATTTGCTCAATCTGTTGGCCAATACAGATATCATAAATGCAGTGTATTTTTGACCTCGGATAAACATTAATTCCTAGGTTAATTGGGTCCTAAAATGAAGCTTAGATTGCTGATTTTATTGTTTACAGCGATAAAGCTTATTTTTCTGAGTAAAATGACCTTTTGTACGACCACAAAGAGATTAAAATGGATTTTTAAATCAATTTTGAAAAATTAACCTCGCGGTCCTTCTTGACAGAAAAGCTCCTACTTGACAGCTCGTTCCAAGGGGAACATAGTTGATCCATCGAAAATATGTTGTCTTGTCATTATTATTTTTTGTATTAAAATGAAAAAAAGTGATCAGAAATGGTTTTTGATCGTGTTTTTTACCGTTGTACATAAAAGTTGACATAGGGGTTTAGTACCCAATTCCCATTTCTAGGTTGGTGGTCAAAAAAACTTCAAACAAAACAAAAACAGACCAGAAATGGCGCGCTAATTGATACGTCAATTCGTCGTCAATTTTACTGCAGCGCCATCCCATTTCTGGTGGATGATCCGAGAATTACATTTTAATTTAAATCAGCTGTTATATGTCTGATTCATGGAATTAAAAAGAGATTTACGAATATAAATTGGAGAAACCATCATAAGCCAAATTAATGTTTTATGGGATACTTATCGCAAGAGGTTATGGTACACGCCTACAACGTTGACAGTAATTACAAAAATGACCAAAATATTGGCATGGGATGCTAAAGTTCTTATCCAACCGATGTATATTCGGGATTCAGGATTAGTACACCCATATAATTCAGCCCTTAAGTGGACGTCAACTCAATTTTAACGATGAATTAATTTCGATACTCTTTCCAACAGATGTCCAAGCGGTGGGCCGTTCCAGCATTCCCACCTTTTACGCAAACCGTCCCTTCCTGTACCTGATCCGGAAGCGCTCGACCAAGGATATCATCTTCATCGGACACTATTCCGTGTACGAGGAGCAGCAGTAACTGACCGTTAAGCAGTAATGCAATAGTTCAGGTGTAGCAAAACAGTAACTAGTCCAACATATGGTTTTTCGGTTCAGCGTTGAAATAAACCTAACTTTTAGGGTCTCATCATTGTGTCTTAGTTATTCAGCAAACAATTTTCCCACGACAAGTGCTTTTTTTTCAACAGACCCTCCCCTCGTGATGAAAACACATTGATGGGGCAAGATGCGTGTGTGCATGAATGAGGAAGTCCCACGAAAAGTCGGTGGCGTTCCACTTGACGTCCCCCGCGCGCTCAGGTGGAGTCGACGAGGTGTAAATGCAAATTTGAGGAAAAATAATAAACTAGGGCAAAGACACCGGTCGATGACCACGCACAATGTGGTGCGGTTCGTCTTCTTCTTTTTATTTTCGCTAGCTAAAAGTTACACAAGAGTTTTGGTCCGGAACGAGCGATACCGGAAAAGAATGAAGGAGGGGGACACACACAGCTGAGGTCGTTCAGCATATGTTCGGTGACTGGCTGGACGGTCGGAGCATAATTAGGTGAAGTAATTATATATCGGTGGGAATGTTTGATAAACAGGTGTAAAAAGGTGAATGAGTTTTGAGCAGGTTGAGCGGGGGGCTAAACGGAAATAGTTTAGAAGAGGAGAATATTTAAAACAAATTGTGACATCCGTGAGAAATGTGACCAACGGCTGATGATCTAATGACTGGCAGCAAAAAACTTGCACTTGTTTGAACAGTCCTGACCTTCAACAGTTGAATGCAGAAGCAAACTATCGTAGGAGAGATTAGTTTAAAATAGCGGAAATTCTAATATGTTTGGCAGGTTAAGCACTCGATCTGAACTCCATGCGCAATTTGCTCAATTTCACAACTTTTTTTCACTTCTCATTGAGCACAACATTTCAGTTATAAAAAACGCTTTTTATGAACAGTAATTGAACGTCAAAGAGCTGATACGGCAACATTACAGGCACGATGGAATTAGATGCTGTTTCCATAGTTTGTAGGTAATGACAAAATTTACCCAATTTCTTAAATGACTTAACATCGCAGTCAAAAGAAGGAAATTTCAAACAGTCGGATTTAAATATTCTTCAAATACAGTTTTAAATTTTGGAAAAGTCTAAAAAAATTCTGAAAGATTTCAACTGAAGAAATACAGATAATTTTAATTCATTATTTATTTAATAAGACATGATTTCGACCAACTGCCCCTAAGCCTAGGTGCGGTCACCTAATCAAATGTTGTCCCACTGTTTAGCGGTGCTAATGGCATGAAATTGCAACGAGCTTCTGGTTGTTCAGTTGATGAATTTACAAGGATTTGACAACACAAGCTTCGCACATGCAATCTCATCATCAACCGCATCACATCATCATAAGTCAATAATACGGTTGAATCTTGCTAGTTCAGGTGTCAACCAACAACGCTTCCCCCTAGCAAGAAGCTACAAGAAGTGATGGCGCGTTAATTGAACAACCAACTAAACGGCCCAAAGGTCATCAGTTTGGGGTATATAATGATCACAAGTTGGACATCGTTGGTACATTTGAGGACCAACTTTGTCAGCGCGATAAAATGTCCCGATTTGTGCTGGTTTGTGTCCTGTCGGTGAGTGCGGTCCTTGCCGCTCCTCAACTCCGTCAACAAGGACAAAACACGGACCCCAACGGAATTGAACTGCTGAGGTACAACTTTACCAACAACAACGAAGCAGGCTATGCGTTCACGTAAGTTACTCTGAAGAGTCGTGAGACGATCAAAGTAACCGAAAATCTCCTCAACAGGTACGAACAGAGCAACAAGCAGATCTTCTCGGAGGTTGGTACGCCCAAGGACACGGCCAACGGAACCAAAATCCTGGCAGTTGAGGGAGCTTACACGTTTGTGGGACCCGACGGTCAAACCTACTGGGTCAACTACCGTGCCGACGAGAACGGGTTCCTGCCCAAAACGGGAACCGGTACCGTTGGTGGAATCCAGCCCGGTCAGGATGCCCCAGTGCGAACCTAGTCAATAAATTTAAGCCGTTCCAGATAAGAGAGTGTAAGAAATATGGTGTTACTACACACAAAAACACGCTGTCAAACAGTGAGCAAAGCGGTCACAATAAATTGACTAGCATTAGCGGTCGTAACTGTTTGTAATTCGTATAATTCTGGTTTTTCTCCTTTGCCCCAGTAGTGTGTCTAATGGCTCCAAAATACTTGACAAAACTGCGTTGTGACAATCGCAGCAAGCCCCGACGGCCACACCCTCGTCATTTGCCTACAGCAGTCTACTCCCCGTTCGGACTTAAGAATTTCCCAGTGGAACGCGCGCCCGTTCAACTCACTCGCCTACTTATTAATGGTTTCATTCATTCATAAACATTTGTTTATATCGCTCTCTGGCTTGCTGGCGCGCGCGCGTGGCCTACTGCCTCCGTCAATGGTTGCTCCGTATATACTTAAATAGGTCCATAAATTATAACACGATCGTGGTTCAAGGGGGTCCCCGATTAGTGTGCGGTAGGGGGCGTTCCACAAGGGTCAGATAAATTGTATCTCAATCTGCCTCGGAAATCCATCGGGCTCGGACTTGGGGCAGCTGGGCAGTTGTAGTAAGTCCTCTGTGAGTCAGATGAAGAATGGGGCATGAACAGTTGTAAACAATTTTGAGAAATGTCACCACACACATTTGCGTTGAGGTTAGGGCAGTACCCCAACGTGTGGCGGACAGACGACCGATTGTTGGGTTGGGTTGTGGGGGTTATTCTTGTCCCAACACCCGTGCGGTAGACGGTAATTAGTGGGATTTACTGTAAATCAACGGATTAACGCCCCGTTTTGACAGATGTGATACGAGAGAGTGCACTCCGGGCTTGATTTGAGTAAACAAAACTCAATGTTAATTAAAGCTAGACTGAATGGAATAAAAAACGGCTGACAAACCGCGTGTTCAAGAGAGTCGTAGAAACAACTTCGAGAGGGTCATTTAGGGAGATTGCTCGCTCATTTGAATTTATGAATGCCTGATGGCTTGCATTGGATTTGAATGTAGAATGTTTGCTCACATTTGTCACGGTGCTGCCGTTGAAGCAAGAGAAGTAAAAAAAATCCATCGCCGGATTCAAAGCAAGCGTTGACGGGGAAAACTGGCAGCCGGGCAACCTACTTCGATGGGCGGTGGGAAATGGGAAAAGAGGAAAAGTTCAAGTCAAGTTCGTTGGTTGCAGGAGGGTGAGGCGAACGCGGCATTTTTGACAAATGTTTGCAGCAGTTGTTGTTGTCTGTGATGCTGAGCAGTCTGTTGGAAGCTATTTAGCACCCGAATGGTCGGTAGACGCCGCGGTGTACCGTGTCGGATTATGTATTCATTACACTGGCCAACGACCCAATTCAGCAGGGAGTTTGTTGACATTTGATTTTGTTTGGAGGGATTCTGAACAGCTGGATATGATAATTTAATTTAAACTGATTGAAAACATCCTTTCTTACCTAATACGACTGTTTTTTTTTAATCTGCCAAGGAATCATTCAAAACCAAAAAGAAAAATATCCTTCGAGCCGGATTTGAACCAGCGACCTATGGATAACTGCAAGGCCTCTCCAGTTTTAGTGAGTGCGAGAGATACACTCCAAATTCTACAGTCCACCGCTCTACCAACTGAGCTATCGAAGGATGACTGAAAGTGCATTGTTGTTTGCTCAACAGATCGTCAGCTGTGTGCTATCTTGTGACATAGACCATTTTGGTCGAAAATGAGTTAATGATGACGTTTTGCTATACTTAACAAACACTACAAGATGCTTTAACCCGATTTTGGGAACTCACTTCCGTTTCCCGGATATCGCAATGCACACTTGTGACATAGACCAATTTACCATCAAAATGATCATGCACACTTGTGACACGTCATACATGTTGTTGGAAAATGAGGAAATTTTTTCTTGTTTTTCACAAATTTATGTTGATACACATTTTCTGAAGGCAATGCAATCTTTTGTTTTTGAAAATATACTGATTAAGTCGGTTAAACTATTGATTTAAGCCTATTTTAGTTTGTATGGGAATTCTGTGCACACTTGTGACACGTAGTACAATTTTACTTTCGAAACACACTTGTGACACGTGCTTTTCAGATTTTTGTTTACATTATTTACTGTATCTTTTAACTGGTGTAACCAAATTAGTTGAAACTTGGAGCGTTTGTTAAGCGATAGTATACAAACCGATTGCTTCAAAAAGTTTGGCTCTATCATTCATAATTTTGAAATTATTTACCAACAAACTTTAAAAATCGATTTTCTCGAAAAGTACTAAATGGTCGTTGTCACAAGATAGCACACAACTGACGAGATAACGCTTGGCTTGCTATGAGCCGTTGACCTGCTGTTTTGAAGTGTGGTAGTTGTGAACGGAGAAGTGATCTTAATAAAATTTCAAGTTGTAAATATTTTTTTATTTATTTCAATTATCGTAAATGTTCTACAAGAAAAAAAAAATTGCAAAAATCAAAAGATAAATCTAACAACAAATATTTTGCAAAAAAATAACAGACCAGCGTTGAGACTCCCGGAAATTTTTGGATTTGTAAGTTGCATTGATCTTATATCAATTAGAATACACGTTTAAATTAAATTAATGATATGTAATTTTGTTGAGAGATTGAAGATTTGTTTAATAATTTTTAAAAATGTAAAAAACGAGATAACGAAGAATTGTTTTATACATATTTAAACTGCACTCTTTGCATCGTCAACGCAAATTTCAATTACTCAAATTAAGGTTCGATATAAAACCATCTGCATGTTTTCTTCCTGCGCTCTAACCGCCAAAATGGAATTAATATTTCAACGCAAAGCCCCGCAAATTCAAACGTTCGGTTCGCATCTGCCCAAAAACACAAAAATTAGCAGCATTACTTCCCATCGTCCAATTGCTGGCATATGTGACGGAAGGAAACTCTTCCGAAAACTCGTCATCTGCCCTGACTGCTGCTGCATTCATGTCGGAAGCAAAAATTCTAACTGAGTTCGAGCATTATAGGGTGAAAGGTGTCCAATGGGAAAATAGTTGCGCGCCATTCGTCGGGTCTTCGGGTTTCGGTTTTGGGAGAGGGCCCTTTTATAGTTTTTGATTTTGCAGTCATTCACCGCGCTTGAAACGCCACTTATCCCTCCGGGAGCGTTATTGGGTGAGCAAATATGTTGTCGCTATATGTTGGCCCGATAATATGTTGTAATGCGGTGCTGCTCAATGCAGATGTTGAGTGTTTTATGCTCGGAGAGGGATAAAGTGTGGCGCTACCACGTCAAACACGACATTTGTTCAGCATTACACCTAGTTTTCCTCTAGTCAGCTGTTGCAGACCGGGTTCGAGTCCCGTTTTGTCGAGGTCGAGCTCTTGGCGCACGGAAGCGTGGACACATGGCGTTGCATCTGCGCCATGCGCGCGCCAGCCAACGGCTTCAACTTTGTGTGAATATTTTATTCAAATCAACTTTCGTGTGATTTGCCCCAGCAAGACCCGGGAGCAGTACTGGAAAACTGGGAATTGGGTTGGTCAGCCCAAGACCCACATACCTTTCTGCTGCACCGGTTATTCCGTGGAGGTCTGAAATTTATGACTGTTGTCGCACGATTGGCCGGTACTTTGCTCAGCAGCAGACACGCCATGTGACAACATCTGTCAGTCAGCTGAAGGATATCGGTACTCTGGGCGCGATAGGGTAATGGCGAGAAAAGTCGATCACATTTGCATTTTATCTATTCTAATTAGAGGGCTTGTCGGAACCGAGCGCAGAGTGCGGAGTGTGGCCACCGAACCCCGTTAGTTTCTGGTTGGCTCGGCAATCGCAGCTGTTTGTAGGTTGGGACAATCTGAGAGGAATAGCAATTTAAGTAATTTCTTTGACATTTGTTTTGGATTTTAAGGCGCTTTTACAAATTAAAAAAATTTAAGTTGTAGCAAATCAGACGATTAAATATTGAGCACAGTATTATTCCTACCAACTCTTTTCTTTGACTATTTTCTTTCTCGGGGCAAAAAATCATTTTTTTTTTAAATTCCGATTATATTATTCTATTACAAATTCTAATTAAAGTTATCGTCCCTCGACCCTGGTCAAAATCGAGAAAAGGGAAACTTAAATTTCAATCATAATTTTCTAAATTTGTATGCATTAAGTATCATAAAATGCTTTATACCTACATTATTACAGTTATGCCTCTGTCAAAAATTTGGAAATTATCTCTAAATTCATGAAATAAAACTTGTGTCCCAATTTCATGAAAAACTGGAAAAAATAAACGCTATTGAATGTTTCATTTTCAATATTTTCAAACAATTGTAACAGTTTTTTCTTGAAAAAATTTCTTTTTGAGCAACAGTTTTTTTACCCCTTGATTTTTTTTTTGATAAAAAATAGACGAAAAAGCTCCAATTAAAATAAGCACAAACTTTATTAAACATTAATTCAGCCAATACTATACTAAAAACTTTCTGTTTCAACTATATTTTCTAGTTATTTATACTTTATTTCATATTATTGAATTTATTTAATTGTTTAAGCATTACTTGTGTGAAGTTATTATCCTAAGCTGAGATGTGGACTACCTTTCAAAAGTAATTGATTTAAAGTTGAGAACAGAGTTTGCGGGTGCTTAAAGATTCGAATAAATCTACTGAAGGAAAAGGTTATTACCTTTGAAATAGCTTATATTAATTTAAATCATTTTTTTTAATTATTACTACAGAGCTAAATGTTTTCAATTTGTTAATTATTTTATTACTATTTTTTCAATCGTAACAAAAACAAATTAACACAAGTTTTTCTTTGTTAAATTTAACTAATTCCTACCGATCTGTTCAAAAAATTAAATTCTGGTTTTAATTATTTAACTCTCACTTTATGAACACTTCTTATGATTTTCGCGAATACACTCAACCCCCGGTGGTTGGTCACTTTTTCGTTTGAAACTTTTCTAGTTTGTACCCCGTTGGTTGGTCAAAGTCAAACTAAAAAGTGACGAACTGTCACTTTTTACACGGCGCTCACGCACACTATCAAAACAAACGTTTGATAGTGTGTGTGAACTCCGCTTAAAAGGGGTGTCAAACTAAAAAGTGACCCCGTTCGTTTGACAACAGTTGGTGTCAAACCATCGGGGTTTGAGTGTATTTCAAATATAGATGTTTTATATTTGGTTGGACATTTGTTTATATATGATCTGCATCAAAAAAGTTTTTCTGACAAGTTTTTTTTTATAATTTAATCGTAGGTCTGGCAAAAAAGAATATCAAAACATTTAAAAAAAAAATCTTTATAAGATATTTTCTGATCGAAGTAGTGACTTTTGCAAATTTGTAGGTACTGATTTGAGCTACTTAAAAACCGGTTTTAAAATAATATGTAATTTTTTTTGGAGTTTGTTGATCGTACAACTGGTTGCTGATTGCTGATTGCTGATATCTTTAAGATTAAAAAAGTGATAAAATAAAATAGAATGGAAAATAGGGTGTAATGTAAAACTTTGTAAAACCAATACTTCTTCAACAATGATATTTTTTTGTAGAAATTTGAATATTTGGAGATTGATTTTGTTATCAGTAAAATTTATGTCATTTAGGTTAATAGTTTTTTTTTCAGTATATTAAATAAATTTGATTTCAGTCAGCCTTTAGTTTTCACATTTTCGTCTTCAAAAGCATTTCTCATCATTACCTAAAAAATATTTGTTGCAAAATTCCGGCCGGAAAGGGTTAAGTAAAAAATTAAATACCTTTCATGCTTTATTATCAAAAACTAAACTAAACATATATTTTTTATCATTTCATTTTTATTTCTTCCTTACACCATTTGATGCATACTAAATAATACTTTTTTAAACTATTTTACTAAAAAAAAACTTGATTTATTCCCATAAAATATTTTCTTTAAACATTATATAAACCTGCAAAGCAAGTCTAACTGCGAATGAAGGCTTTTAGTAAAGCCATTTAAACTTAATTAAAAAGTTTTTAAAACAAACATAACTTTTCGAAATTTTCGTTAAATTATAAATTAAAATAGCTCCTCAATTCTTCATCGACTAATAACGAAGCAGCTACTTGAAAACCGTACGCCAAACACCAAAACTACTCCGACATGTGATTCTAATAATAATATCTCCCGGGGAACCGGAGAAAGACAGCCGGAACAGCTGACAGGAATCCCGTGAGAATGGAAACGGTCGCGATTTTCATTAACTTCCACTGCGCGTTACGAGGCCTCGGGAAAACCGTGCCGCATGCTTGCCGAGGGCTTGCGCTGGCAGCCGGCTGTTCCGACTCCTCTCTCTCCCCGACAGTCGACAACGAGGACAGCCAGCAAAACGTCAAGGTGTAACTTTTGCTTCCACTTTTGTTAGAGAGAAGGCAATCGAGCAAAAAAAAAGGGGATTTAATTCGTTCATCTGCTCTCTGCGTTCATGAAGTTGCAGTTGGCTGTGTGCAAAGGCGCAATGGAACGAACGGACGCAGCAGGCTGTGCGCGGCAGCAGTCTGTCAGTTTGGAATCCACATTGCAGGATAACACGGTATAGGGTAGGGGGACTTATGTTGAGTCTGAGTTAGTAATTGTAAAATTTACAGTATTATAACAAATCATAACATCTCAATAGGCTGATTGAAATATCACTATTTCCATAAAAGCTGCACATACCCTAGCATCTAAGCAGTTGGGCAGTTCGGCGAATCGGCGCGCGTTGCGTTGTTTAGAGGCGACCTAAGCAGGCGTTGTTGATCAAATTCGGTGCCGATGCTATCCGGGCCCGATCAGATGTCGACAAATTCGTTTTCAACGCGGCCTACTGGGCGCTTTATCAACGGTAATGCAACTGCCGCTGCTGCAGCTTGAGGTGGCCGGTGCATCCCGACGTCGAGGTCACCCGCCGTATCAGCTGGCATATCGTATCGAGGTAGGGTATGATATATAGAGCAATGCATCTGCTTTTGACCCGTTTTTCTTTCTTTCGAGGGGATCTTTTGGAAATGAGCAGGTTGCAGATGTGATTAGATATTTTAGGATTGACAATGTCATTTATACGAGATGTTTTGCTTTCTTTACATAGATTTTAAACAATTTTGAATATGAAATAATTCATAGTATGACAACACGTGTTGCCCTACCCTGCACATTTCCATAAACAGTTTTTCCCACTTATTGGAAGTGAGGCGTATCTTCTTGCCAATCCCGAGAAAACATGTTTAGATAACACTAATTTAAAACAGTACAAACATCTTTCAAAGTTTGTCTACCACGTGTGCAACAGTCACACTTGGCGGTTGTCGTTCATTCTAAGCGCGGTTGTTATGTGCATTTAGCATAACTCAACATCATGTGTGTACGATTGAGCGAGGATCGGGAGTTGTTTTGGCTCAAGTGGACCTTGTGGGTGCCATGTGGAAATGTTTAGTGCGATGGGAAAGGAAATGTGGGAATTTTTCGGTGGAAAATATGAGCTAAACCAGATTTTCTCAACTTGAGCTCGGGCGCAGGATCGGGATCCTTTCGGATTAGAGCGAACGAACAATGAGTTGATTCTTGGTTGGGGAAATTTATTCAACGGTATTACTGTTGCTGCTCGAAGTTTGAGTAGTGTCCGATGAACACGATCGTATCGGTGGAGATCTTCTTGATGATGAACACGAACGGTTGGTTCGCGTTGAACTGGGCGTTTTTCGCGCGGAACTTCGTGGTGGCCGCTGGATTGATTAAACGACTGTAAATTATTGGGAATGGATAAAAATAGTCTGGAAACCTTACATGAAACCACGGCAGCTTCGGTGCCTTCTTCGTTGACCTGCAGGAATGTACTTTGGCGTAGATCACTGAGTTCCGACTTGCGATTCTTGAAGATGCTAAAGTCACTCTCGGCAAAAAGCTGTTCGAAGCCCATTTTCTCGATGATCTTTTTGGCCGGCAGTTCCGATCGGATCTGGAACCTTGGCAGCGAAATGTCCACGGCCCGTGGCATCGCGGTTGTTTCGATGTCGTCCAGCAGGTCAGAGGAGAGGGATGCAACAAGAGAGTCAAAGTTGCCTTGGCCGCGTGGAACCAGGATCCACATGGACAGGTCACTTTCTTCGTTGTACGGGATCTGAACGGCGTGGTATTCGGGAGCGACCTTGTACAGAACTTCCACCGTTTCGTGCATCATGTCGACTGGACGGATTCCGTTCCGGAAGGCAAAACTTTGACGATCTGTTTTGGCCTCGGAGAACCTTTCGGCCCATGATGCCTTCAGAGATACCGCATTGAGCAGGATCAACTCCGTGTTGGTGTCCAGCTCGTCTTCTTTGAGGAAATTACGGATTTGACCGTTGGTGGCGCGGTTGGCCCACGTGTTGACCGAGGTCACGACGGAACGCTTGTCGGCAAACTCGACACTTTCCGGGGCAGTTTTGAACACCTTGCTCAGCGTTGAGGAGAATTCATCCGACAAAGGATCTTGATTTTTCAGCACTTTGAAGGCAACCTGCAGCTGCTGGTTAGTACTGACCTCTTCCAGGAACCCAGCGGCATTCTCGCTGGCCACTGACTTCTCCAGCGGTAGATAGAACGCCCTCTGGAGGGTTTGCTCTACCGCCGATCCGGCCACCTGGTAGAACGCGGCCAACGCTAGCCGAATCGACAGCGGTGACACAACCTCATTCCGGGACGCATTGAACGCCGCCTTGAAGTACTCAACGGAAAAGTCCGCATCGCCGAAGCTAAAGTCCGGCCCGTCGGCACCGGCTACGACGGCGATCGTGACGAAAACGAACGGTACAACCGCCTTAATTAGCATCGCGCGCAACTTTCTTCGTCACGTTTTCCAGAACGATCTTGACTTGGCCGCGGAACGAGAGAGTTCGATCAACAACACGCCTAACCAGGTCGAACCCCGGCCGATGACTGGCGAGAGATGGCCCCCGCCCGGCTTCGGGATGGTCCAGCGGGCCGTGGCCAGTTAGCACCTTGGCGTCGTCGTAGTTTCGAGCCAATTTGAGACCAGACCAGGTGAATGAATTCTTTCGCGCTTGTTCTTCCTTCCACTGGAGGCCGCGCTAATCTGCTTGAAGGTAGGGTGGATCTTTGACTCACTTTTAAAAATATTGTAAGTTCTGTTAAAATTCAAATATTTTCATTGAAATGAAGATATCATTTATCAAATTGAAAATGTCTACAAGCTCAGGAACCACCCCAACGCGTCACTTCCAAAGCTGCATATCGTTTTATGGAGTTCGCGCCATCTCGCCGCGTGTCCAAAGGTGTGAAACCAGTTTTCTCTTATTTCGGAAAGAAAGGTGCCTAGCGGCTACACCTAATAATAACTGATAGCCGAGGTGCGCGGGGTTGGCCCTATACCTATACCTAGTTGGCAAGCAATTTTCGTGACGACCTGCGAAGTTCTGCTGGCGACCGTGACCGGTGATTAGAGGAGGTATTTGGCGAATTGGAGAGGAATGCAAAGTACCGTTAGGACTTTTGGAGCGAAGAATTTTGTTTTAGGTTGTGTGATTCTTCTACTTTTAACTATTTTTGTTATTATTTTAAGCAACTTTGTTCTAAGCAATAATCAACATAGCATCGCTGTCGTGCTAACTTGTCGCACGAGCATTTTGGGCCAAATTGAGTAAAGAACAACATTTTGTGCACATGCCTCACCTTTTGATCTTTAATAAAAACCGAAAAAAACTCCCTGCATGTTTGTCACTTTTCATATGAAAGAAGTTTCAATCTTGTCGTGCTTTCTTGACACACCCTGAGAATTGATGTAAGTGCGACAAAGGTCAAAGAGATTTTAGGTCAGAACGCGTTTGACACACGTACATTCGCATTCGCAATCGCATGGAGATGGTGATCTTAGCGGGTTGCAGACTGGATTTCGTCATGTATATGTGATGATTGTCAAAACGCATTTGACACACGTACATGCCCGACTACCGTAAACATTTGTTATTATAACTCAGGACTCCAGCAACCAAATTCAACCAAACTTCAGGACAATGCACAGCATTGTCAACCAAAACAAAACGTGTTTGTTATTGTTTTCATTGAGTGCTCTACTGCCCCTGATCGCATAAATGTCCCGTATGCATTTTCATCGATTTCGAGTTATTGATGCAGTTTGGTCCAAAATTGTGTGCTCTTTCAAAAGAGCCTATAACATCCAGTACTTTGTTCTAGAAATCGGGAGGAAATCCAGGTTTTTCGCGAAAACTTAACACGTAGCCTAATGTATGGGACAAACTTCAAAGGCGTTTTTCTGAGCTTGCTGTTTTTGCATATGGGACATTTATGCGAACATGGGCAGTCTAGTTTATTGTTTATTGAAGGTCAAATATTAAAACGCATTTTTCTCGGAACGTCAAAAAGCGTCGTGCGACAAGTTAGCACTACAACATCGATATTGTTTTGTTATTGTTTATGACTTTTTAATATAAAATATAAGTTATAGATTTCAAAATATAACGTTTTAATTCAGTTTAGAACAAAATACAAATAAAATATGCATGTTTTTATTTTATCTAGGTCTTGGGTTGGGTAAATCAGGGTTAAAGTTTTGATGTGTGAACGTGATGCTTTTTACACACGCAAAACGCTATTTTAATCACCTTCCTTCAAATTTAAGACGCAATTTCCACTGCAATTGCGATGCATGGTGATTTCGTGCACAAAAAGGGGTCCTTCAGAGTCTTCCCTGAAGGCACTTCCGACAATAGTTTTCCCAAAGAGAAATGTCTTACTGCCAAAAAAGGGGACATTCTCTTTCTTCTAGTTTAATAAAAAAAGACGACATCTATTACAAGGGTTTAAGTTATTCCACCAGGTGAAAGTGGTGCAACCTGCGGCGCCCCCTGATATTTGCACTTTCCGGTCTCAGGGAACCGGTTCCCCGGGGTAAGACCGAACCCTAGTCCTCGTGGTTCGAATATTGTCCTATGAATAGAATCGTATTTGTCGAGCGCTTTTGTATGAAAAAGATGAACGGCTTGTTGGCAAAGAAGGGCCGCGGTCCAACGCGCCATTTCACGTTGACCCCTGTTGATTTGAAGAGAACAAAAAATCCTTAAATAAAACTCTCAACCATCAAAAGACAAGAAATCCAACTCACTAGTTCCGGAGGATGCTTCCGTGCCTTCCTCGTCCACTTTGATAACCGCGCTCTGGAAAATGTCGTCGATCTCCGACTTTGGTCCGGTGAACACCTGCAAGTCCGCGTTGCCAAACAGTCCACCGTGGCCCATCTTTTCGAGCACCCGGTTTACGTCAAACTCGTTCCGGATCGTGAACCGTGGCAGCTCCACGTTCAGTGAAACCGTCTTTGCGCCCAACCGGATGTTCGAGAGTAGTTCGGGCGTCAGCGAACCGACCAGGTCACCCAACGATCCGCGACCCCGCGGCAAGATGATCCACATTGATAGATCTGATTTCTCCGTGTAGAGCAGTTCAGCTGCATGAAAGTCCTCAGCTATCTTGTATGACACCGACATGACCTGGCTCATCATCTGTACCTCGCGATCACCATTTTCAAAGTGGAACGTCATCTGACGGGTTTGATTCGGGCTGAACTTGTTGGCCCAGCGAGCTTCCAGAGCAACGGCGTTGATAAGCATGAACTCCGTCGAAGGATCGATGCTGCTTTCCTCGACGAACTTCTCGATCAGCTGGTTCGTTGCGTCCGATACCCACCTGTTGACCACGTTGGTAACCTTGGCCCTGTCCCTGAAATCAACGGTATCGATGCTCGATCCAAACACGTCCTGCAAAGCCTTCTCGAACGTCGGATCAAGCGCTTTGTCCAGTTTGTAGGCCTTGAACAGCACTCGGAGATGTTCGCTGTTGGTCGTTTCCAGAAATGCACGAATATCGTCCGCAATTTTCTTCTTATTTTTAGTGGGAATGCTGATCGCTTGCTGAAAGGTGGGATCCAGCTTGGGTCCTGCCGCTTGGTACAGGGCTGCCAACGCCAACCGAACCGAAATCGGGGACACGATCGAGTTACTCGACGAGTTGTAGTGGTTGCGGAAGAACTTTAACGTAAAGTCCAGGTTGCCAACGTTGAATTCTATGGGAATTGACCATTTAGTTTAATTTTGTTTACACAATTATTATAAGCTGTACCATTTTCTTCTGATGAAATAACACCTGAAACTGCGAGCGCAAACGTTAAGAATCCCACTTTGAAGATCATCTTTACGCGAGAAAGTACCGTGAAAGACTGAATATTTCACCCAAGTGGAACAATATTTTTGTTATCAATATGTGCGGTGTTTGACCGCAGGTCATTCGTTTGCTGAAACGTGCTGAATTTGCAACAAAAATCCGGTCAATGAGAGCATGAACGAGAGCATCTTTTACAGTTTACCGCCAATCTATTTTTGTTGTACTACTTTGAGGATGTTTTTGTTCATAGTTTTATGATCACAGAAAAAAATCATTATTATTATTTGGAGAAAATTACTTTCATTGATTTGTGGGTCTATCTTAACCCTTCCAGACCCGATTGGTCATATATGACCCAAAAAATAAGATTACCAAAACTAGCCTATAATTTTTGTATGGTCGAAAGAATCATTTTTCAATCATAATCTAATTTTTTTTGAAAATTTACGCTTGAAAGAGTCAGGACAGGAATTCCTAAATCCTCACAATTTTCAAAGTTAGTACTGGTTTTTTAAAGTTGAAAATATGGTAATGGTTTCGCAGAAAAAAAAACAATTAGTTATTGAATATCAACGAATAATTTCGTCCCTTTGGAATTTTGAAAGTGAATTTTCATTTAAAATGTAAGCTAAACGTTATTTTTTACAAAAAATCATACATATTAACAAATTGAGCACTTTTTTATTTAAATTTGTCTGCTTTCCTCAAATCTCAACTTGTGTAACTAATTATGCTTATCCAAAGATTTCTGATAAATCGGTAGTTGGAAGGATCTTCAAAAAAAATCATAAATAATAAGAATAACAAAACACCCAGGCAATGGACAAGAATCCAAAGTACAAAATAAAAACGATTTTTACGTGATTTTGAACACCGGTTTCAAAACATCGAAAAGAAAAAAAAATGATTATTTTGTTTATTGGACTTAAAAAAACTATAAAATTTAACAGAATTTCATCATACAATTGATAAAACTGATTGATAAAAAAATGGTCAAGTTTGAAAAGTTAGTTTTTGTTAATAAATTTTCTCTCGTGTTTTTTTCTGGAATTCTGTTAAATAATTCTCCAGATTTTCGGCCGTGGTTTATTATTTGTATTTTTTAATTAGCCTTAAACTTTGTAGGGGCATGTGACCAAAGAATCATTTTGCATAATTGGTTCGTCCATACACATTTCCATACAAAAATGTTATCTAAATATTCTTGAAGCTGTATATTGAGATAAGAGTTTCTGATGAATTTAGTATCTTCCGCAAAGTTGTAGAATATAGGTAAGGCAAATTCAGGAAAAAAGTCACACTTTATATAAAAAAAATTAACACATTTTAAAACAAAACATAGATTTCCGCAAAAAAATATTTAAAAAAAAACTTCTTGTTTTGTATTAGAGTATCGGAAAAGGCAACTATTGAATAATGTCCCAGCATGAGTAATACATATTTGGAAGTGCTACCAACATTTTGAAAAAAAATGGAAATCTTTGAAGAAAAGGTCGTAAAAAATTGACTTCAAAAATGCCAAATTGAATTTGAAATCAAATAGAACATTATAAAAAAAAATGGTTAAAGGTGTACCGTTTTCGAGATATATCCACGTAAAGTTCACAAAATTTCCTATAAGTTAATCTAAGAAATTTTCAAGATTAGACTGCTAGTTGCTAAGGAAACAGGAAAAAGAGCATTTTAGCACAGAGTAACCCAGAGTGACCAGTCGGAGTAATACCATTTCATTTTTTGGCTCCATAAGGTTTGCTGGTAGCAGGCGTGCGATGTACCTGCGACCAAAAATCAAGAGGCAGTGGGAACTCTGTCTTACTCTGTGATTTTAGGTTCTCCCCAAAATAGCACAACATTTTCAAATACTTCAGAAAATCTCAGCTATTATTGCTCCGATTTTATATCAAAATATGAAATATTCGTGAATGTTTTTGATCAGTCCAATGATAATATGTATTTAAAGTGAATAAACAATTGTTTTTCTTTTTGTGTTTTTTTAAACCATCAAAAAGCAGAATAAAAAAATGATTTATTGGAATTAAAAAAAAAACTTCAGAAACAAAAACGGAAGCAACTCCGCATCCTCTTCGCGCAGCAAATTTAGTTCCCACAGAAAATGTCCAGCTGCACAAACAGCACGCTCAGCAAGCCACGACAATCTCCCCGATTCTCTCATCAACCGTCACAAAATAATATCGCTACAGCGTCGCGACGGCTGCGGCTGCTGGCGCTTCCTTTCCAACCAGTGTTGTTCGATTCGTACTGCCTACTTTGTTGTGCCGGGGCGTCGCGTCGTCGATTTCACTCTGTGAGGGGTGTCGATTATGATTGTCGAACCACACAGCTGATTATGGCTGTGAAATGGCTGAGAAAGACATAGAGTCGTTGATTCGGGCTGGACTAGCTTTTGAAAAGGGTGTTGTGGTGATGCATTTTGATTTATTTTTAATAGACGTGAAAAAGAAAAGTTAAATTATAAGAAATGTAGTATTTGACCCATTTTCAAATGATTATCCAGCATATTGATATCGTCCTCCCATTATATCTTCGAAATACGGGAAATGGTTGAAAGTGCGAATCGAATGACAGTCCCAACTCCCTCCCCTATCGTGTCGTGTGTATGAGGTTCGGATTAAGTCCGAAGATTGATGTACCCTGGCTGGCTGGCGGTACAGTCACGTGACCCACACGTTCCGGCAGTTTGTTCGGCCTTTGTGAACTGTGTTCGATATGGTGTGATCGCGTGAGAAATTTATAGACTTTCGAGAGGGCCTGTTGACTTGGCATTGTGCTGCACTTTGGAGGAATCCATAGTGGTCGTCAATTGACTTGATAGTTTTAATTACTTTTAAATCTGTTGAGAAAATGTATTGAAATTGGTAGCATGAGGGTTGCATTTTTCTTCTTTATAATCAGCACTGAGAAGTCGGGATTCTTTTTCAGCAACTCCAACTCCGACTCCAGCTTCCAGCTAGTGACTCAACCGACTTCAAATTCGGGAGTTTCATAGACTCTAGATCCTCAAAAGCCCTGATTCAAACCAACATGCATTCCTTAAACCACCAAGGATTAAATTGGTACAGCTGATGGCGCGATAAGATCGTGAGCCCATCCGATAAGCGCGGCCCATAATTGCCCTCATGCTTTGTGTGTTCTAAACGATTCCGAGCGCTCCTAAAAAAAAGGGTGGGTGAGAATCGGAACATTGTCCCCTCGTTGTTTTCCGCTGCTGAGCATGAAGGTCCTGTTTCAAAGGGATTGTTTCTCACACTGCATAAAGCAACATCGATATCGGTGGGACTTTGGTTTCACACGTGAAAGCAGCATGTGTTCCGGTTCTTATGGGAAACTAAAAACGAACGGATTCGCAGGATGTTCTGGGTTGATTATTTGGCAAAATGTGTTTGATTTGAATCTTCAGTTTTTGATATTTAGTCGTGAAATGTGGATCAGTGAATTGAGCTATCTAATTTGAAATAAATTCGACACATTCCTGAAATGTCACGTTTTGAAAATCCTTTGAAAAACTCTTTCTTGTATTTCCATTTTGAAGCACGCAATCCTTGCTCATTCTACCTGTTAGACAATCCATCCCTTCTAATTATGTCGTAAATTGGCAAACATTCCAACGTCCATTTGAACATGTTTCGTCACGTTTGCGTCCGAAAAAAAAATCAACATTTTTCCCAAATAAGGTGCATCACGTCCCACTTCACCACGGGAGGCCTGCTGCAAAGATCACCTCTCAAGCAAGAGTTCACTCGAAGTGGCTTAGACAGAAGAGAAGCACCAACACAAAAAAATGAGCCGGTCCGCTTAATTACAGGGGAAGTTCAGGTTCACCTTTTTTTTCAATTTGCCACGACCATGGACACTCGGATGTAGGTCCGTCACTTTGGGTTCAAGTCCCACCGAAAAGGAGATTTATGGTGATCGTTTTACGGCTTGTTTGATCATCTCATCCGCACCTCTCAGCTTAGGGGTCCTCCTTTTCTCTGGTTCCCGCTTGGCATGGCTAGGATCATCTCCAAGGGGTCAACACACAGGAAAGGAGCAGCAAGGAGGACGGACGTGATAGATTTGATGTTTGTCGACGTGATCTTTTGGCCGCCTACTCCGTCGTTGAGCGCTGCGTGATCAACGACGTGGCCAATCGTTCAATTAGTGAGAAGAGAGAGCGAGAAACACTCTATGAAATGTGATCCCTTCCTCGTTGGGCACCACATTTTTCAAGCCATTCAAGCCTATTTGTACATAATGTTAGCTAAATAACAACCTGTTGTTGGCATTTGGCGGCGGCGGAGTCGTCGTCGCCGTTTTTCTCTTATTACGAGGCTGCACATGTTGCATATTTATGCTTCGCGACAAAGTTCCTTCGACTGGGCATGCATATCGTTAACATATTGGTTGGACTAAGTGGTGTAGTGGCATGGCGATGAATGGGACAAGTGCGAGTTTTTTTTTCCTTCTTGGAAGCACTGCCTGGTTGGTGGCTTTCCGCGGTGTCAATGAATGTTCAATGAATGGGTAGCTGCACACTGAATTGATATACATGAGTTTAGACAAATAAAACTCTGAGTTTGCTAAAACATGGAGTGACCAATTTATGATTTCAGGGAAACTGAATTTCCATTCGAAAATCCCTTGAATTCTCGAAAAATTTAACAAATATTGTAACAAAATTGTCAAAATTGTCAAAATTTGTCAAAATTTTCAAAATTTTCAAAATTGTCAAAATTGTCAAAATTGTCAAAATTGTCAAAATTGTCAAAATTGTCAAAATTGTCAAAATTGTCAAAATTGTCAAAATTGTCAAAATTGTCAAAATTGTCAAAATTGTCAAAATTGTCAAAATTGTCAAAATTGTCAAAATTGTCAAAATTGTCAAAATTGTCAAAATTGTCAAAATTGTCAAAATTGTCAAAATTGTCAAAATTGTCAAAATTGTCAAAATTGTCAAAATTGTCAAAATTGTCAAAATTGTCAAAATTGTCAAAATTGTCAAAATTGTCAAAATTGTCAATTTTGTCAATTTTGTCAATTTTGACAATTTTGACAATTTTGACAATTTTGACAATTTTGACAATTTTGACAATTTTGACAATTTTGACAATTTTGACAATTTTGACAATTTTGACAATTTTGACAATTTTGACAATTTTGACAATTTTGACAATTTTGTCAATTTTGTCAATTTTGTCAATTTTGACAATTTTGTCAATTTTGTCAATTTTGTCAATTTTGTCAATTTTGTCAATTTTGTCAATTTTGTCAATTTTGTCAATTTTGTCAATTTTGTCAATTTTGTCAATTTTGTCAATTTTGTCAATTTTGTCAATTTTGTCAATTTTGTCAATTTTGTCAATTTTGTCAATTTTGTCAATTTTGTCAATTTTGTCAATTTTGTCAATTTTGTCAATTTTGTCAATTTTGTCAATTTTGACAATTTTGACAATTTTGACAATTTTGACAATTTTGACAATTTTGACAATTTTGACAATTTTGACAATTTTGACAATTTTGACAATTTTGACAATTTTGACAATTTTGACAATTTTGACAATTTTGACAATTTTGACAATTTTGACAATTTTGACAATTTTGACAATTTTGACAATTTTGACAATTTTGACAATTTTGACAATTTTGACAATTTTGACAATTTTGACAATTTTGACAATTTTGACAATTTTGACAATTTTGACAATTTTGACAATTTTGACAATTTTGACAATTTTGACAATTTTGACAATTTTGACAATTTTGACAATTTTGACAATTTTGACAATTTTGACAATTTTGACAATTTTGACAATTTTGACAATTTTGACAATTTTGAAAATTTTGACAATTTTGACAATTTTGACAATTTTGACAATTTTGTCAATTTTGTCAATTTTGACAATTTTGACAATTTTGACAATTTTGACAATTTTGACAATTTTGACAATTTTGACAATTTTGACAATTTTGACAATTTTGACAATTTTGACAATTTTGACAATTTTGACAATTTTGACAATTTTGACAATTTTGTCAATTTTGTCAATTTTGTCAATTTTGTCAATTTTGTCAATTTTGTCAATTTTGACAATTTTGACAATTTTGACAATTTTGACAATTTTGACAATTTTGACAATTTTGACAATTTTGACAATTTTGACAATTTTGACAATTTTGACAATTTTGACAATTTTGACAATTTTGACAATTTTGACAATTTGACAATTTGACAATTTTGACAATTTTGACAATTTTGACAATTTTGACAATTTTGACAATTTTGACAATTTTGACAATTTTGACAATTTTGACAATTTTGACAATTTTGACAATTTTGACAATTTTGACAATTTTGACAATTTTGACAATTTTGACAATTTTGAAAATTTTGACAATTTTGACAATTTTGACAATTTTGACAATTTTGACAATTTTGACAATTTTGACAATTTTGACAATTTTGACAATTTTGACAATTTTGACAATTTTGACAATTTTGACAATTTTGACAATTTTGACAATTTTGACAATTTTGACAATTTTGACAATTTTGACAATTTTGACAATTTTGACAATTTTGACAATTTTGACAATTTTGTCAATTTTGTCAATTTTGTCAATTTTGACAATTTTGTCAATTTTGTCAATTTTGTCAATTTTGTCAATTTTGTCAATTTTGTCAATTTTGTCAATTTTGTCAATTTTGTCAATTTTGTCAATTTTGTCAATTTTGTCAATTTTGTCAATTTTGTCAATTTTGTCAATTTTGTCAATTTTGTCAATTTTGTCAATTTTGTCAATTTTGTCAATTTTGTCAATTTTGTCAATTTTGACAATTTTGACAATTTTGACAATTTTGACAATTTTGACAATTTTGACAATTTTGACAATTTTGACAATTTTGACAATTTTGACAATTTTGACAATTTTGACAATTTTGACAATTTTGACAATTTTGACAATTTTGACAATTTTGACAATTTTGACAATTTTGACAAAAAATTGTCAAAATTGTCAAAATTGTCAAAATTGTCAAAATTGTCAAAATTGTCAAAATTGTCAAAATTGTCAAAATTGTCAAAATTGTCAAAATTGTCAAAATTGTCAAAATTGTCAAAATTGTCAAAATTGTCAAAATTGACAAAATTGACAAAATTGACAAAATTGACAAAATTGACAAAATTGACAAAATTGACAAAATTGACAAAATTGACAAAATTGACAAAATTGACAAAATTGACAAAATTGACAAAATTGACAAAATTGACAAAATTGACAAAATTGACAAAATTGTCAAAATTGTCAAAATTGACAAAATTGACAAAATTGTCAAAATTGTCAAAATTGTCAAAATTGTCAAAATTGTCAAAATTGTCAAAATTGTCAAAATTGTCAAAATTGTCAAAATTGTCAAAATTGTCAAAATTGTCAAAATTGTCAAAATTGTCAAAATTGTCAAAATTGTCAAAATTGTCAAAATTGTCAAAATTGTCAAAATTGTCAAAATTGTCAAAATTGTCAAAATTGTCAAAATTGTCAAAATTGTCAAAATTGTCAAAATTGTCAAAATTGGCAAAATTGTCAAAATTGTCAAAATTGTCAAAATTGTCAAAATTTGTCAAAATTTTCAAAATTGTCAAAATTGTCAAAATTGTCAAAATTGTCAAAATTGTCAAAATTGTCAAAATTGTCAAAATTGTCAAAATTGTCAAAATTGTCAAAATTGTCAAAATTGTCAAAATTGTCAAAATTGTCAAAATTGTCAAAATTGTCAAAATTGTCAAAATTGTCAAAATTGTCAAAATTGTCAAAATTGTCAAAATTGTCAAAATTGTCAAAATTGTCAAAATTGTCAAAATTGTCAAAATTGTCAAAATTGTCAAAATTGTCAAAATTGTCAAAATTGTCTGTTCGGTTGAAGAGTAAAATTGACTCGCCACCCTGCCGTGTAGCATAAATTCTCTTGCTATAATTTGCGTATATACACGGCAGGGTGGTGGTAGTGGTAGTCTTGATCGTCCCGATCACGCGCACTTCTGCATGGTTTTCTGCATTCCTCTTCACACTGCCTGGGCCAAATATCAGTCGAAATAAATCGTCGTCGCGGTCGGATCGCGTTGCTTTTCCTTGAGAGGAACTTTGTTTACGTTTTAGACTTAGAGAAATAAAGTCTCGGTCTGAATAAAATTTGTAGTTTATTACGAAGTAAAGTCGTTTCTGTGTACCTGTGGAAGAAGAAATTTACCTGTGCTACCTACCCGTTTGACTGGTGTGCAACCTGGTCCATTCCGCCGTTCTCGCGCGCCGTTTCAGGAGTTTTTGCCTGCAAAGAAGAAGTTGTCCGCCATCGTAGTTGCGCCTGCTGTGGGAAGAAAGTTACTGCTGCCGCTGCTGGAACCGCTTGAAAATACTTACCTGTGGAACCTGAAAAGAAAGAAGGAAGGAAGCGGGACGGGAACAGGATCGGAAGGAAGGAGTTTTGGTACAGAAAGGGACAGAACACACAGAGGACGACACAACGCACAAACACACAACACACGACGAAAACACAACGTAGAAATTTAGACGTCCAACGAACTGGAATAAAACTCAGGTGAGCGCGGTTCGAGGTAGGCCAATTCACGGGTCCGAACATTGGTGCCGTGACCAGGATTAGTACCTCGGGTGGCCCATCGAACGCCATCGCGATCATCTGCGCGCTGAACGAGTTCGCCATCGCTGCTGCGGAGAAAGTTCGCGGCCATCGCGATTGTTTTGGTTTGGCGCTTAGCAGTAGCAGAGTTCATCGACCTGAGAGGAAAGTTCAGCGACCCCGCGCGGGTGAAGAGGACATCCATTAATACGTGCACGGCCTGGTGGACAGGCTCACACGGTGAGTACACTTGTCCCCATTTTTTTCCGTAACTGGTGTCCTCATTGCGCTGTTTTCAACTTTCTCGGTGCTGCTTTTCGTGACTTCTGCTGCTGCTGAGGTTCTGTTGGACAATTTGCTGGACGATCACGAGCTGTTTGGACCGACCGCTGGTTATTTCGGCGACGATTTGAGTACGGAAGGTACTTGTGCCGTGCTGCTGGCCATTGTTTGGCCATTGTTTACCCGTGCTACGGGTGTTGTATGTTACCGGGGGCGCGTATTTAGTTACGGATCTTTGCAAGGCCTGTACAGCCAGGCTCACAGGGTGAGTACTCGGCTGGAATTTTCGTTGCTCGACGGTGTTTGCAATATTTTGCTTTTCTCGGTGGACGACGCGCTGCTCTCGAGGGATTTACGCTGTTCTTCGGCGACGTCATCGCTGCGGCTGTGCATTGGCCGGCGGAGAGTTTTGGAGAGTATCCTGTTGGGCGTTAAACATACAAGGCCTTGTTTAATAGGCTCACAGGTGAGCCTCTTTCCAACTCCCTAGCGATTGTTTGTGTGGTGCTTCGCTTCGCTCTCTTTTTGCAGTTCAGTTGCCCTGCGTCACCATGCCGAAGAAGGTGTCGTACAAGCTGAAGATTCGCAACACCATCCTCGCGTCTCTCAACCGCGCCGACAAGTTCCTGCAGAACTTTGTGCTGGAAAAGCACGCCGATCAGGTGCAGTCGCGGCTCGATGCGGTCAACCAGGCCTGGGCGGAGTTCGAGGCGCTCCAGCTTGAGATCGAGACCATCGAGGAGGAGGACCTCAAGGAAGAGGATGATGCCACAGCCATGGAGGAGGAACATGAGCGAGTCCGAGAGCAGTTCGAGGGGTTGTACCACAAGGTAAGGGCAGGGTTGAAGTCGAGGTTGCCTTCTGGGGTTGCGTCTGGGTCTAGCGCATGCGTTGCGCGTGCCGGCATACAGTTGCCGAAGATCACTTTGCCGAAGTTTAGTGGGGAGTACGATGAGTGGTTGCCTTTCCACGACACTTTCAAGTCCCTCATCCACGAAAACGTTGATTTGACCGCGATTCAGAAGTTCCACTACTTGCGAGACTGTCTTATCGGTGAGGCCAGAAAGATGATCAACTCGAGTGAGTTTAGCGCGAAGAGCTACCAGGTGGTCTGGGACTTGTTGGTCAAGCGACATGCTAACAAGTATCTCCAGAAGAAGCGTTATGTCAACGGGTTGCTTCAGTTTCCGCGAGTGAAAGGGGTGTCATCGAGTAGCATCCACGACGTGGTGGATCATTTTAGTCGCTGTACGCAGATTCTGGATCAGTTGGGCGAAGTGACCGGTGGCTGGGGCGTGATGCTGACGCAGTTGTTGGTGTCGAAGCTGGATGACGTGACGCAGAAGGAATGGGAGGCGTTGGCAGCCAAGAAGGAGGACCCGCAGTTCACCGACGTGATAGCGTTCCTGGAAGAGCGGACGAAGGTCTTGGATGCGGTCGCTGTTGATCAGCTGTTGGGCAGTCAGCGTGGTGGTGCCGTGTCTTCGGTTCCAGCAGCCCAGCCCAAGAAATCTTTCCCGAAGCTGACAGTGAACGCCGCTTCCGACTCTTCCTCTCCGAAGTGCAGGATGTGTAGCGGCCCACACTCGCTTTCGAGCTGTTCGGACTTCAAGAAGTTGTCACTGGATGGTCGTAACAGGCTGGTGTTGTCGAAGAGGCTCTGCAGAAATTGTCTGTGGGGTGGCCATTTCGTGAGGGACTGCATTGTCAGAAGTCGCTGCTCCAGTTGCAGCGAGAAGCACAACACATTGCTGCATCCTGTTGGTAGACCTGGTTCCGGTTCCACTCCGAACGCTGCGGTAACGGGAGATTCACAGGAGGGTGGTTCGCGTTCCTCGACGGCGCCGGCAGCTCAACCGCAAGCGGTGACGAGTTCGGTGGCCACAATTTACGCTGCAAATGTGGCAGCGGAGTCGCGGAAGGTCCACGTGTTCCTGTCGACGGTGCTCGTGGCGGTGAAGGATTGCCATGGCCGGTTGCACACCGCAAGAGCGTTGCTCGATAGCGGGTCGCAGGCGAATCTGATCAGTGAGCGACTGTGTCAGATCTTGAGATTGCCGCGGAAGAAGGTGAGCGTGCCGATCTCCGGCGTCGGAAGTTCCCGTATGCAGGTTGATAGCTCGGTGTCGGCGATTGTCTCCTCGCGTGTCACCAACTATACGGTCCCGATGGAGTGTCTGGTGCTGAAGAAGGTGACGGAGGACCAGCCGTCAGCCACAATTCCGATCGACCAGTGGAACTTGCCCTCTGACATGGTGTTGGCGGATCCCGGATTCCACAAGCGAGCTCCAATCGATTTGCTGCTAGGGCTGGAGTTCTTCTACGAGTTCCTGTTGCTGAATGGTGGCCGGGTGCAGATCCAGCGGCCGGGAGAAGGTCTTCCGCTGTTCGTGAACACGGTTTTCGGTTGGATAGCTGCGGGAAAGACCGATCTGGGGAGTCTAAACCCCGTCCCGAGCTGTCACGTCTCCGTCAATGCGACCCTGGAGGAGAAGATCGAGCGTTTTTGGACGATTGAGGAGCTGCAGGAGGCACCGAAGCGGTCGCAAGAGGAACAGGACTGTGAGGAGCATTTTCAGGCCACGTTTTCACGCGACGTCACGGGTCGATACGTGGTGCGACTTCCGAAGCGCATGGGTTTCGAGAAGATGGTCGGCGAATCGCGAAATATGGCGGTGCGGCGGCTGATGCAGTTGGAGCGGAGGCTGGGCAAGGACGAAAGCTTGCGAAAGCGGTACAACGAGGCGATTCAGGCGTACTTGGATCAGGACCACATGAAGGTTGTTTCGGAGGAGGAGCTGAAGGGCGACAAGCGGCTTGAATGCTACCTGCCTCACCATCCGGTCTTCAAGGAGTCCAGCACGACGACGAAGATCCGGCCCGTGTTCGATGGTTCTGCCAAGACGACGTCGAATTTCTCGCTGAACGAGGCGCTGATGGTTGGTCCGGTTCTCCAGGACCCGTTGTTCGATTTGGTGTTGCGCTTTCGGAAGAAGCAGGTAGCCCTGGTTGCGGACATCGAGAAGATGTACCTGCAGGTTAAGGTCCATCCGGACGATACCCCTCTGCAGCGGATTCTGTGGAGGCCTTCGCCGTCGGAGCCAATAAGGACGTACGAGATGCTACGGGTGACGTTTGGGTTGGCCCCATCGTCATACCTTGCCACGCGCTGTATGCAGCAGCTGGCGCAGGACGAAGGAGAGGTGTATTCACGTGCGAAGGAAGCACTGTTGCGTGACTTCTACGTGGACGATTTCATCGGCGGAGCGGACTCCGAAGAAGAAGCGCTGTTGTTGCGGCAGGAGCTGGAGCAGCTGTTGCCGAAGGGTGGATTTAGGCTGCGCAAGTGGGTGTCAAACGCCACAGGGGCGTTGGCAGGGCTGGCTGCGGACGATTTGGGTACGCAGACCACGCTCAGTTTCGACCAGGAGCAGGTGAAGACGCTGGGAATAAACTGGCAGCCAGGGCCAGACGTTCTCGGCATCGATGTCACGGGTTTGTCCGTGAATGGGCAATGGACCAGACGGAAGGTCTATTCGGTCATTGCCCAACTTTGGGATCCAACTGGGATCACTGCTCCGGTCATTTCGTGGGCCAAGATTCGAATGCAGCTGCTGTGGGTCGCGACTCAAGGCTGGGACGACCCATTGAGACCGGATTTGGCCGGGAGGTGGACTGAGTTCTACCAGCAGTTGCCGGAGTTGTCGAAGATTTCGGTCGACAGGTGCGCTTTCGTGGAAAATCCGGTCCATGTCGAGTTTCACGTGTTCGCGGATGCGTCCGAAGCGGCCTACGGAGCGTGCATCTACGCTCGATCGATCAGCCAGTCGGGGCTGGTCAAAATTTCGCTGTTGGCGGCCAAGTCGCGCCCCGCAGGGTTGAAAAAGGTCACCCTGGCGAGGTTGGAGCTGTGTGCAGCTTTGATGGCAGCAAGGCTGTACCGGAAGGTCGTGCAAGCCCTCAAGATGGAGGGCACGGAGAGTTGGTTCTGGTCGGACTCGACAGTCGTGCTGGCGTGGCTGAGGTCACCGTCGTACGTGTGGCCCACGTTCGTTGCGAACCGAGTCTCGCACATCCAGGAGTTGACGAAAGGGCATCGCTGGAACCACGTCAAGGGGACTGAAAACCCAGCGGATCTCGTTTCCCGTGGAGTCATGCCGAAAGATCTCGTTGGATTGCGGCTGTGGTTCTACGGTCCGAAGTGGTTGGAGTCGTTCGAGGAGTACTGGAGCAGAGTGAAGCATTTGGAAGTCGACGAGCCTGCTGAGGAGTTGCTGGAGAAGAGAAAGAACGTGCTGATCGTGTCTGCTTCCCCGGAACCTCACCCGCTCATCGATCGCTATGGCAGTTACTGGAAGCTGCTGAGGATTACGGCGTACTGCGTGAGGTTTGTCCGGAGATGTCAGCGTCGCAAGCAGCCCCCTAGAACCCCATTTCTCACCGTTGGAGATTTGAAGGAGGCAAAGTTCGCTCTCGTGCGCGGCGTGCAGCAGGAACCCTTCGCTGCGGAGATCAAGGCGCTCGCAAACCATCGACTCGTTCCGGCTCACTCGTCGCTGAAGCTGCTCAATCCGTTTCTCGACCAGCAGGGCATTCTGCGCGTTGGTGGCCGGCTTGGACTCGCAGGCGAAGCGTACTCTACCCGACACCCCATGATCCTTCCCAGCAGTAACGTTTTCACGCGACAAATGGCGGTCGCGTACCACGAAACCTCACTCCACTCTGGCCCCCGTATGACGCTCGCTCAGATTCGTCACGAATTCTGGCCGTTGAACGGCAAACAATTGGCAACCTACACTTTTCGCAACTGTGTGCGCTGTTTTCGTACCAACCCTGCCCCTGTAAAGCAACCCCCTGGTCAACTCCCAAAACCTCGAACAACCCCCTCTCGCGCATTTACCGTCACCGGCGTAGACTATTGTGGCCCTGTCTACCTGAAGCCCGTACACCGTCGAGCAGCTGCGCAGAAGGCGTACATCGCGGTCTTCGTGTGCTTCAGCACGAAAGCGGTCCACCTGGAGCTGGTGGGGGACTTGACCACCGCTGCGTTTCTTGCTGCCCTGCGTCGTTTTGTTTCTCGCCGAGGTCTACCGTCCGAGATCCACTCGGACAACGGTCTCAACTTCCAGGGAGCAAGCAACCACCTGCGCGAGCTGTACGAGCTGCTTCGAGACACCAAGGTGATCACGGAGATCACCAGCGAAGCGTCCCGTCGTGGGATCGAGTGGAAATTCATCCCGCCGAGAGCGCCGAACTTCGGCGGCCTATGGGAGGCGGCCGTGAAGTCGGCCAAGACGTCGCTCGTCCGTGTGCTGGGTCAACGACAACTTTCCTTCGAGGACATGGCGACCGTCCTCACCCAGATCGAAGCGGCCATGAATTCGCGCCCGCTTACCCCGTTGTCGGAGGACCCGGACGAACTGGACGTGCTCACGCCCGGGCACTTTCTCGCCGGATCGTCGCTGCTAGCGATTCCGGATCCGGACTACACGGACGTTCCCACGAACCGGCTGCAACACTACCAGCAACTGCAACAGCTGGTGCAGCAACACTGGAAGCGGTGGAGGCGGGAGTACATCTCGCAGCTCCACAACCAGAACCAGAAATTCCCGCAAGCGACCCAGCTGAAGGCTGGACAGATGGTGATCCTCAAGGAGGACAACAAGGCGGCAATCGAGTGGCCCCTCGCGCGGATCGTTGAGGTCTACCCAGGCCCCGACGGCGTCGTCCGCGTCGTGAAGCTGCGTTTGCCGAACGGTGCGGTCTACAAGCGGCAGTCCGCACGTATCTGTTTGCTGCCGTTCGAGAAGGACTCGGCGGTGCAGCTCACGAACGCCTTCAACCCTCAACCGACACAAGGCGCAGCGTAGGAGGAAGATCGCCGTCAACCGTCAACCCTACGGCGCAACGGAGTTGGTGAAGAAGGCGTCAAGAAGAAAAAAAATAAATTTTTGAAGTGCTAATTTTAAGTAGGTTTAGTTTTTCAAATAAGCGTTTACATTTTTGCATATTTAAATTCTTAGGGAATTTAAGGTGGCCGGCATGTTCGGTTGAAGAGTAAAATTGACTCGCCACCCTGCCGTGTAGCATAAATTCTCTTGCTATAATTTGCGTACATACACGGCAGGGTGGTGGTAGTGGTAGACTTGATCGTCGCGATCACGCGCACAATTGCACCGTTTTTCTGCATTTCTCTTCACACTGCCTGGGCCAAATATCAGTCGAAATAAATCGTCGTCGCGGTCGGATCGCGTTGCTTTTCCTTGAGAGGAACTTTGTTTACGTTCTAGACTTAGAGAAATAAAGTCTCGGTCTGAATAAAATTTGTAGTTTATTACGAAGTAAAGTCGTTTCTGTGTACCTGTGGAAGAAGAAATTTACCTGTGCTACCTACCCGTTTGACTGATGTGAAACCTGGTCCATTCCGCCGTTCTCGCGCGCCGTTTCAGGAGATTTTGCCTGCAAAGAAGAAGTTGTCCGCCATCGTAGTTGCGCCTGCTGTGGGAAGAAAGTTACTGCTGCCGCTGCTGGAACCGCCTGAAAATACTTACCTGTGGAACCTGAAAAGAAAGAAGGAAGGAAGCGGGACGGGAACAGGATCGGAAGGAAGGAGTTTTGGTACGGAAAGGGACGGAACACACAGAGGACGACACAACGCACAAACACACAACACACGACGAAAACACAACGTAGAAATTTAGACGTCCAACGAACTGGAATAAAACTCAGGTGAGCGCGGTTCGAGGTAGGCCAATTCACGGGTCCGAACATTGTCAAAATTGTCAAAATTGTCAAAATTGTCAAAATTGTCAAAATTGTCAAAATTGTCAAAATTGTCAAAATTGTCAAAATTGTCAAAATTGTCAAAATTGTCAAAATTGTCAAAATTGTCAAAATTGTCAAAATTGTCAAAATTGTCAAAATTGTCAAAATTGTCAAAATTGTCAAAATTGTCAAAATTGTCAAAATTGTCAAAATTGTCAAAATTGTCAAAATTGTCAAAATTGTCAAAATTGTCAAAATTGTCAAAATTGTCAAAATTGTCAAAATTGTCAAAATTGTCAAAATTGTCAAAATTGTCAAAATTGTCAAAATTGTCAAAATTGTCAAAATTGTCAAAATTGACAAAATTGTCAAAATTGTCAAAATTGTCAAAATTGTCAAAATTGTCAAAATTGTCAAAATTGTCAAAATTGTCAAAATTGTCAAAATTGTCAAAATTGTCAAAATTGTCAAAATTGTCAAAATTGTCAAAATTGACAAAATTGACAAAATTGACAAAATTGACAAAATTGACAAAATTTACAATTTTGACAATTTTGACAATTTTGACAATTTTGACAATTTTGACAATTTTGACAATTTTGACAATTTTGACAATTTTGACAATTTTGACAATTTTGACAATTTTGACAATTTTGACAATTTTGACAATTTTGACAATTTTGACAATTTTGACAATTTTGACAATTTTGACAATTTTGTCAATTTTGTCAATTTTGTCAATTTTGACAATTTTGTCAATTTTGTCAATTTTGTCAATTTTGTCAATTTTGTCAATTTTGTCAATTTTGTCAATTTTGTCAATTTTGTCAATTTTGTCAATTTTGTCAATTTTGTCAATTTTGTCAATTTTGTCAATTTTGTCAATTTTGTCAATTTTGTCAATTTTGTCAATTTTGTCAATTTTGTCAATTTTGTCAATTTTGTCAATTTTGTCAATTTTGTCAATTTTGACAATTTTGACAATTTTGACAATTTTGACAATTTTGACAATTTTGACAATTTTGACAATTTTGACAATTTTGACAATTTTGACAATTTTGACAATTTTGACAATTTTGACAATTTTGACAATTTTGACAATTTTGACAATTTTGACAATTTTGACAATTTTGACAATTTTGACAATTTTGACAATTTTGACAATTTTGACAATTTTGACAATTTTGACAATTTTGACAATTTTGACAATTTTGACAATTTTGACAATTTTGACAATTTTGACAATTTTGACAATTTTGACAATTTTGACAATTTTGACAATTTTGACAATTTTGACAATTTTGACAATTTTGACAATTTTGACAATTTTGACAATTTTGACAATTTTGACAATTTTGACAATTTTGACAATTTTGACAATTTTGACAATTTTGACAATTTTGACAATTTTGACAATTTTGACAATTTTGTCAATTTTGTCAATTTTGTCAATTTTGACAATTTTGTCAATTTTGTCAATTTTGTCAATTTTGTCAATTTTGTCAATTTTGTCAATTTTGTCAATTTTGTCAATTTTGTCAATTTTGTCAATTTTGTCAATTTTGTCAATTTTGTCAATTTTGTCAATTTTGTCAATTTTGTCAATTTTGTCAATTTTGTCAATTTTGTCAATTTTGTCAATTTTGTCAATTTTGTCAATTTTGTCAATTTTGACAATTTTGACAATTTTGACAATTTTGACAATTTTGACAATTTTGACAATTTTGACAATTTTGACAATTTTGACAATTTTGACAATTTTGACAATTTTGACAATTTTGACAATTTTGACAATTTTGGCAATTTTGACAATTTTGACAATTTTGACAATTTTGACAATTTTGACAATTTTGACAATTTTGACAATTTTGACAATTTTGACAATTTTGACAATTTTGACAATTTTGACAATTTTGACAATTTTGACAATTTTGACAATTTTGACAATTTTGACAATTTTGACAATTTTGACAATTTTGACAATTTTGACAATTTTGACAATTTTGACAATTTTGACAATTTTGACAATTTTGACAATTTTGACAATTTTGAAAATTTTGACAATTTTGACAATTTTGACAATTTTGACAATTTTGACAATTTTGTCAATTTTGTCAATTTTGACAATTTTGACAATTTTGACAATTTTGACAATTTTGACAATTTTGACAATTTTGACAATTTTGACAATTTTGACAATTTTGACAATTTTGACAATTTTGACAATTTTGACAATTTTGACAATTTTGTCAATTTTGTCAATTTTGTCAATTTTGTCAATTTTGTCAATTTTGACAATTTTGACAATTTTGACAATTTTGACAATTTTGACAATTTTGACAATTTTGACAATTTTGACAATTTTGACAATTTTGACAATTTTGACAATTTTGACAATTTTGACAATTTTGACAATTTTGACAATTTTGACAATTTTGACAATTTTGACAATTTTGACAATTTTGACAATTTTGACAATTTTGACAATTTTGACAATTTTGACAATTTTGACAATTTTGACAATTTTGACAATTTTGACAATTTTGACAATTTTGACAATTTTGACAATTTTGACAATTTTGACAATTTTGAAAATTTTGACAATTTTGACAATTTTGACAATTTTGACAATTTTGACAATTTTGACAATTTTGACAATTTTGACAATTTTGACAATTTTGACAATTTTGACAATTTTGACAATTTTGACAATTTTGACAATTTTGACAATTTTGACAATTTTGACAATTTTGACAATTTTGACAATTTTGACAATTTTGACAATTTTGACAATTTTGTCAATTTTGTCAATTTTGTCAATTTTGACAATTTTGTCAATTTTGTCAATTTTGTCAATTTTGTCAATTTTGTCAATTTTGTCAATTTTGTCAATTTTGTCAATTTTGTCAATTTTGTCAATTTTGTCAATTTTGTCAATTTTGTCAATTTTGTCAATTTTGTCAATTTTGTCAATTTTGTCAATTTTGTCAATTTTGTCAATTTTGTCAATTTTGTCAATTTTGTCAATTTTGTCAATTTTGACAATTTTGACAATTTTGACAATTTTGACAATTTTGACAATTTTGACAATTTTGACAATTTTGACAATTTTGACAATTTTGACAATTTTGACAATTTTGACAATTTTGACAATTTTGACAATTTTGACAATTTTGACAATTTTGACAATTTTGACAATTTTGACAAAAAATTGTCAAAATTGTCAAAATTGTCAAAATTGTCAAAATTGTCAAAATTGTCAAAATTGTCAAAATTGTCAAAATTGTCAAAATTGTCAAAATTGTCAAAATTGTCAAAATTGTCAAAATTGTCAAAATTGACAAAATTGACAAAATTGACAAAATTGACAAAATTGACAAAATTGACAAAATTGACAAAATTGACAAAATTGACAAAATTGACAAAATTGACAAAATTGACAAAATTGACAAAATTGACAAAATTGACAAAATTGACAAAATTGTCAAAATTGTCAAAATTGACAAAATTGACAAAATTGTCAAAATTGTCAAAATTGTCAAAATTGTCAAAATTGTCAAAATTGTCAAAATTGTCAAAATTGTCAAAATTGTCAAAATTGTCAAAATTGTCAAAATTGTCAAAATTGTAAAAATTGTCAAAATTGTCAAAATTGTCAAAATTGTCAAAATTGTCAAAATTGTCAAAATTGTCAAAATTGTCAAAATTGTCAAAATTGTCAAAATTGTCAAAATTGTCAAAATTGTCAAAATTGTCAAAATTGTCAAAATTGGCAAAATTGTCAAAATTGTCAAAATTGTCAAAATTGTCAAAATTTGTCAAAATTTTCAAAATTGTCAAAATTGTCAAAATTGTCAAAATTGTCAAAATTGTCAAAATTGTCAAAATTGTCAAAATTGTCAAAATTGTCAAAATTGTCAAAATTGTCAAAATTGTCAAAATTGTCAAAATTGTCAAAATTGTCAAAATTGTCAAAATTGTCAAAATTGTCAAAATTGTCAAAATTGTTAAAATTGTCAAAATTGTCAAAATTGTCAAAATTGTCAAAATTGTCAAAATTGTCAAAATTGTCAAAATTGTCAAAATTGTCAAAATTGTCAAAATTGTCAAAATTGTCAAAATTGTCAAAATTGTCAAAATTGTCAAAATTGTCAAAATTGTCAAAATTGTCAAAATTGTCAAAATTGTCAAAATTGTCAAAATTGTCAAAATTGTCAAAATTGTCAAAATTGTCAAAATTGTCAAAATTGTCAAAATTGTCAAAATTGTCAAAATTGTCAAAATTGTCAAAATTGTCAAAATTGTCAAAATTGTCAAAATTGTCAAAATTGTCAAAATTGTCAAAATTGTCAAAATTGTCAAAATTGTCAAAATTGTCAAAATTGTCAAAATTGTCAAAATTGTCAAAATTGTCAAAATTGTCAAAATTGTCAAAATTGTCAAAATTGTCAAAATTGTCAAAATTGTCAAAATTGTCAAAATTGTCAAAATTGTCAAAATTGTCAAAATTGTCAAAATTGTCAAAATTGTCAAAATTGTCAAAATTGTCAAAATTGTCAAAATTGTCAAAATTGTCAAAATTGTCAAAATTGTCAAAATTGTCAAAATTGTCAAAATTGTCAAAATTGTCAAAATTGTCAAAATTGTCAAAATTGTCAAAATTGTCAAAATTGTCAAAATTGTCAAAATTGTCAAAATTGTCAAAATTGTCAAAATTGTCAAAATTGTCAAAATTGTCAAAATTGTCAAAATTGTCAAAATTGTCAAAATTGTCAAAATTGTCAAAATTGTCAAAATTGTCAAAATTGTCAAAATTGTCAAAATTGTCAAAATTGTCAAAATTGTCAAAATTGTCAAAATTGTCAAAATTGTCAAAATTGTCAAAATTGTCAAAATTGTCAAAATTGTCAAAATTGTCAAAATTGTCAAAATTGTCAAAATTGTCAAAATTGTCAAAATTGTCAAAATTGTCAAAATTGTCAAAATTGACAAAATTGACAAAATTGACAAAATTGACAAAATTGACAAAATTTACAAAATTGACAAAATTGACAAAATTGACAAAATTGACAAAATTGACAAAATTGACAAAATTGACAAAATTGACAAAATTGACAAAATTGACAAAATTGACAAAATTGACAAAATTGACAAAATTGTCAAAATTGTCAAAATTGTCAAAATTGTCAAAATTGTCAAAATTGTCAAAATTGTCAAAATTGTCAAAATTGTCAAAATTGTCAAAATTGTCAAAATTGTCAAAATTGTCAAAATTGTCAAAATTGTCAAAATTGTCAAAATTGTCAAAATTGTCAAAATTGACAAAATTGACAAAATTGACAAAATTGACAAAATTGACAAAATTGACAAAATTGACAAAATTGACAAAATTGACAAAATTGACAAAATTGACAAAATTGACAAAATTGACAAAATTGACAAAATTGACAAAATTGACAAAATTGACAAAATTGACAAAATTGACAAAATTGACAAAATTGACAAAATGACAAAATTGACAAAATTGACAAAATTGACAAAATTGACAAAATTGACAAAATTTACAAAATTCACAAAATTGACAAAATTGATAAAATTGACAAAATTGATAAAATTGACAAAATTGACAAAATTCACAAAATTGACAAAATTGACAAAATTGACAAAATTGACAAAATTGACAAAATTGACAAAATTGACAAAATTGACAAAATTGACAAAATTGACAAAATTGACAAAATTGACAAAATTGACAAAATTGACAAAATTGACAAAATTGACAAAATTGTCAAAATTGACAAAATTGACAAAATTGTCAAAATTGACAAAATGGACAAAATTGATAAAATTGACAAAATTGACAAAATTGACAAAATTGACAAAATTGACAAAATTGATAAAATTGACAAAATTGACAAAATTGACAAAATTGACAAAATTGACAAAATTGACAAAATTGACAAAATTGACAAAATTGACAAAATTGACAAAATTGACAAAATTAACCAAATTGACAAAATTGACAAAATTGACAAAATTTTCAAAATATTAAAATTGCCTCAAATATTCAGATTTTTGCTACCCAATTTATACCAAATTGCACCAATTTCCAACCCACGTGCAGTCTAACAAATTCCTCCTCATCACAGCAAGATTACACCGCGTAATGCCAGCCAATTACTGACCCAGCACGACTGTCTTTCCGCTTGAAAAGTTCAGATCCCCGATGGCTCACCGCGTGCAATGCCCCATGCAAAGAGCAAAGAGCAACTGCGCCTCGATCCCTAGTTTAACTGTTCAAGCCACCAATCATACTTATCATGTCCCCCCACACAGCCAGCCACCTTCACTTGCACTGACTCAAAAGTCCGAATGCCAGCCAGAAGAAACGGTAGTGGCACTTAATTTGCTGCTACATGTGCTTAGCTCAGGACACCCGCGCGCGTAACTCATGTAGCTTATTTTTTTGCATACAAGCAGCAGTAAAAAATGCAACTGGTGGATTAATTTTCACCAATTACCTGTGGAGAGCTGAACGACGTCTAGCTGCTGCTGACCACTTCGTGTGCGGTAACGCGGCCAATGGTCGCGCCACCGGGACGCTTGACAACCTCCGAGCGAAAGTCAACCTCAAACAATTAGCTAATTGGTCCAGTTGTAATTGCTTGTGCGCGGTCCCCGAGAGTTGCTGGAGACCAATTTGTTTGATTGAAGGAACGGTAAAAAGTAAACCTTGTTCCTTCGAGCCGGATTTGAACCAGCGACCTATGGATTACTACGCAGCTGATCTTTCTACAGTCCACCGCTCTACCAACTGAGCTATCGAAGGCTGCTATGACTTTCGGTTTCATTCGTTATGGCATTCGTCATGGGTGAGTGCAGCCTACTGCGTTAACTGCATCGGTGCATAATCTGCGTAATCTTGCACCTTCGATAGCTCAGTTGGTAGAGCGGTGGACTGTAGTGCGCTAAGATTCCTCAGTTATCCATAGGGGGATGGCGTCGCTATTTTTAGACCACATTTTCCACTTTTGCTCATCGAAACCGACTACTTTATCGACTTCATTTTGCTGGGCGAGATAGGACGCCGTCTATTTTTAGACGATGACTCAGCACTTTTACACTCTTGCGCTTAAAAAAACCAGGTGGCAGCACGATGTAACGCCACGTCCCTATAGGTCGCTGGTTCAAATCCGGCTCGAAGGAGTGTGGTACTTTTTTTACTACTTCCCAACCTCAACGCGGTCACAGAAGTCCACGAAGGGGTCTCAACAGTCGATAAATCTTTCTCACGAGTTTTTCCTTCGTTCCTACCACCCGAGAAGCTGTGGTCCACAATGGATCATTTCAACAAGCCCGGACCACTTGTGATATCTAATTACACAAAACCCATGTCTTGACATATCTTAACCATTTTACTACAAGCGACAGAGACTGTTTTTCTTTTCCTCCATTTCCAGCCAGCCCAAAGCCAGAGTTGGCCACCGCAGCGGCGACGTCGTCGACGGCCACGGACCCCGGGGAACAAGTGCCCCGGTGGATACGGCAACGATTGGAACGGCAAAACGAAGGAAAAACCAGCCAATTTACCGTGACTAGTTCTGGTGGGAGAAATTTGTTTCTAAAACAAACACGATCTTGTCGCGGGACATTTCTTCCTACGCTGGAGACCCTCGCGGTACCGTACCGCCCCCGCCCCCCCTTCACGGTGGCATCGAGAAGCTGGGATCTCTAATGGTTCAAATTTAACGCCATCCTTACGGGAAAGAACTGAGACAGAAAATTGCCAACCACGGCGTCGTCGTCGTGAGGTGAAGAAACGGCCCGGTGCCATTTGGGAAAATTAACATGAATTCAATTGCAGTGCAGTTGGCATACCCTGATAGCACAGATTTACTTTGGCGTTGGGCTTCAAATGGGTTTAGTGGTTTTTTTTTTCTTCGCTGAACCACCAAAGCAACCATAGAAATGCCACCAGAGCGACTAATTCGGCCTGGAATCCGTTGCATCTTGTACGTTGGTGGGAAGCACTCGCATAGCTTGCTGCGGTTTTTGGTGTGGTCGTGATATCTAAATGAGCTCGTAATATGCGAAGTGCGAGTGGAATCGGCAAATAAGATGTTCAATGTTGAATAACCCGTTTTAAACATATAAAAGTATACTTATTTGAATCACTATATTTTAGTTCTATTTTCAAGTTTATCATAATGATAAGTTCCCAGATTTGATTTTATTAATTGAAATATTTCAAGAAATTTTATCTGCCTCACTTACGATTTTAACTCTGAGCAACCGTTTGTGCATGTGTGTGTAGAAAAAATGTATCTCAAATATCTTGGAACAGGCTGAATGAATTCATGCCAGATTTGTTCCAATCGGTCCGATTTGGAATCCCATAAGTCCTTATACAAGATTATTAAGTTTGGTAAAATGCTTTAAAAGTTATATACAAAAAAAATTTGGATTAAAAAAAGGTTGATTTTCACTTGAACTTAACTGATCCGGCTCGGATATCGTTAATTGAAACCATGATTTCCGACTTTTGTGGAAATGTTGGGAATCTACCTTTGAAAAAGCTTTTTTTGATAGGCTTTTTGCAAATATTCCGGCTTAATTTAAAACAATCAGAAAGCTTTTGCAATTGATTTTATGAGGAGGGCATAAATCACTGAGGTGGTTTGATTAAAGTTTTTTAAAGAGATTTTGTTTTAAGTGTTATCTATGAATTTTTTTAATCATAATTTTATTTAGACTAAAATATTTAGGTCAAAAAGAATTATAGTCAATTATTAAACTGAACCTAACTGTTCAAATGATTATCTGTGGGTGATATCTGATTTCTAACATCGCAGGAAAAAAATATTATTTATTTTCAAATGCTGCACTTTTATTTCCAGTAATATTTAGAAGGGTTTCGTAAAGAATACTTCCAGGTTGAAAACTGAAAATCAAAAGAATCATGCAAGACTAATTAATTTATATTGCAAATGCTTTTAAAGTTCAGGCACTATTTATCATTTCTTGATCAACATTTTTTAAAATAAGCATAAGCATGAGCATAGGTTTTCATGATCAACATTTTTAAAAATATAAAATAGCTTAGGGTATTTGGTTCTGCTCTGCAATTTTCGTCAATGTTTTGAAAATGATTGAATTATTTTTTATCAGTTGAAGGTATTTACAATCTCTTGAATTTTTTGTCCTTAAAAGATATTACAAATATTTAATAAACACTTAATTAAAAATTTATTTCAAGTTTCACATCAGTTCTTGTAACACAAGGAACGAACAGGATAGACCAGGGGTGCCCAAAGTATTTGAATAACGGGCCAAATTTGAAGCTCACATGAGCTTGCGGGCTAAATGTGATATTTTTTTAATATCACAAAAAATACGTTATTTTTAATCGATACAATTTAAAAAAACATCTTTCAGTTGAAATTTCAAGTATTTTTGAACATTTCGTCAACAAAATTCCAACAGTTTTGATAAAAACATCCAACCAATCTGTTCAAATCAATAAAAATCAACAAATCCAAGTAATTTGCAAAAAAATATTATGTTCATGGTTGATTCATGCCTCAACAAACATTCAAATTAGGTTAAGCAATTTTTTTGTAAGAAGTTTATTTAACACGGTCTCGTTAAGGTTTAAGGGTTATTACATATTTTATGCAAAATTTATGTCTAAAAACAATTTTAATTTCACAAATATAATAAAAATGTTTCAATATATTTCGATCCACCTAAATCAGATGTTATGCACTCAGATTCGTAATCGAAATGGCATGAGTTCGAATACCGAGATGGATGGTTTCTATGTGCAAAATAAGTTTGAGGCCCAGCCCATAAGAAATGGTGCGTTATGAATTTTTAATTAAAACGATTTTTTTTATTGTTCTAATCTTTACTGTTTTCTTCAAATTGAAACGTTTCATAACTTATTTCCAAAAATGTTTAATGAACATTTTGTCGAAGCTACTTTGTCGGAACATACTTTGGTCACCCCTGGGATAGACTATTTGTTCAAACTTTGTCTTTGACCCATTTACATTGTTTTGCATGATATTATTTTATGTTTCAATTTTGTGTTTCTTAATCGAAACATGCCATTTAAATTATTCAAATTTATTAAATTAAATTAAAATTTGAAAAGAACAGGGCGGCTGTATTTGAAATTATGAATTTGAAGTTCAATTTTTTGATAATTTTACATAAATTAAAGTATTTTGTTATGGACACGTTAAATGAAATTTAAAGTTGGCTGAAAACAAAAACTGGTAAATTCTGGAACAAAGAAAGGTTATTATTAATTAAAAGGTTACTTTGTACTATTAAAAAAAATATTTAAAAGAACTCTTATAAGTGTAAATTTGCTCTAAAACAAATTTAAAAAAGCGTAAAGTTGATTCCATAAAAAAGCAAATTTAAAGGTTCGCACTACAAATTGTTCAACATTTAAAAAATACTTGCAGATTTCCTTTTTTTCGTTGTACAAAAACATGTTTAAATATAATTTTTTTTTCATGAAATGAGAATATTGTGAAAACACTAATGCTTCCTTAATATGTCCTGCTCATTTTTTCATAAATCAACTTAATCATTCAATTGACTATTTAATACCGGCGCATTTATTTATTCCAGTACTCGAATGATCTTGAGTAGCGCATCGAAATGGCCACGAGTAGCAAAGGTTCATTAACGCTACTCGTTTGCTGAGCATGCGGAAGCTTAATTTACCATGCAAATCCATTATCCGTCTAATCCTTCCTGCAATTGAACCGTTTTGTCTGTCCACTAGCCGGCTTTTTCATGTGCACCTGCATGTCGTAAAATCTTTTCCTCTCCTCTCAAATCTCTTCGTCCGACAGCAGCAATCAACACCTGCATTTCTCCGTTCCCAGCCAAAACTCGAAACAACAATAAATTCATTTGAGCAAACTTTGGGGAAATGTATGCAAATCTGCCAGATTTAGGCATTGTTTTCCAGGCCAGGTCAAAAGCGTTCGCATAGTCGAAAACAAAAGCTTCTCAAATAGTTGTTTGTCGGTTTTTCCGGATTTGGCCATCAGCCCGCAGGTTCGTCGCTTATTGCCGCTGCTGTTTCAGTAGCCGCTCTGCCAAAGGTGAAACACGTGTGTCCTGACGAACTTTCCCTTTGCTCGGCAGCTGCAAAATCACTGCCCATAAACGAAATCGCCAAAAACCGTCCAATCTGCGAATCTGAGCACGTAATTGCATCGGTAATTCAATAATCGCCAAAACAGTTCCACAAAAAATCAACTCCCCGCCGCGAAGCGTTGTCCCGATTTGCAATCAGGTGTCCATTTCCGTTCGCGGGGGGTGCAAAACGGACAAATTTAAATGCATTCCCTTCAGCATTAATTATTTATAACATTCTCCGGAGAAAGTGTCCGGTGTGTGTGTTCACAAGGGGGGCAGAGATTTAAAAGCGCAAAAACACGTGCAACCAACCAGCAAAACCTCACCGAAACAGTAAACAGCCAAAATGACGACTGTCAAAAGCGGTTGCAATTTCGCGGATCTTTCACATTCGGAAATATTTATTGCATTAATTTAACATATTATACTTTTGCAGCTGCGCGGTCGAGCCGCCACAAAAGGGGTGTACAGGACAGCATGTGGCTGCCAATCATTGCCCCAGAAGAAAGCAAAGCTCATTTCCGTTTGGGTTGATTACATTACACTTCTTGTAGGGAAAGATTTGTGCCACTGTGAATCGTAACATAAGTTAATTATCAAAAATATTTGAAAAACTGATTTCAAATAATATTTCGATGAAAGTAAAACAAAACAGCTTCAAAACAAAATTTCACTTCGGATAATGAAAACTTCGAATAATCGAACCACGAAAAAAAAAATTTTTTTCGTTGTCTTATTTTTTACTGTCGAGCTCAAATATGACCCCTAAACTACGCTAAAGTGAACTAAAATTTTTAAATCCAAGATGGCGGTCAAAATGGCGGTGATGAAACATTGAAAAAATGCATGTTATTATTTAATAGGCAATCAACTATTCAAATTTGACTAAAGCGGGGTCGCAGAACTCGAATTTGGTGTTTAATACAAGAAAAAAAAAACAAAAAAAAAATGTTCGTGATTCGATTATCCGAAGTCCTATACAAACCTTCGGACAATCGAACTTCGAATAATCGAACCTTCAGATAATCGAGTCTGGACTGTACCTAGTTTATAATTGAATTGGTTTGTGCATATGTTGTTAGATTTTTTTTAATGGTTTGGATTGGAGTATAAAAAAAATCAGTCAAAGTATATTAAACATTGTTGTGGATTTCTTTTGTTGAAAAGCATCATGATTTTTCATAACGACACAAATGGTTTATGGAAGTGAATTATTTTATCTGAATAAATCATGTCCATGCTTGACTAAGTCTGGAAGGTTTTTTTTTCTTTTTATTATTTAACATTTATATTTTGTTATTGTTACATTCTTTTCATATTGCTTTTATTTGTTGATATTTTCTTCTTTTGTTCTATTATTTTGCATTTTTTGCTTATTTTTTTGTTTACGTATAGCATTTTAATTTTGAATTGATTTGTATTTTTTTGGTTTTTGTTAATACTTGTGTAATTAACCTTCACTTTATTTTTTGTTCTTGTTTTGATTTTGCTTTGGTTTTATTTTTCTCTATTTTTTTTAATTCTTAAGTCTTTTCTTTTATTTATATATTGATTTTGCTCTTAGTTTGCTGTTATTTTCAGTTTTTCATAGGGTTTATTTTGCTTTTATATTACACATTACATAACCTAAATTAGCTTATAAAAAATACATAAAAAGTAATGATTTTTTTCCATTTTCAGCTGCAAAGTTACCCAATTTTTCGAACATAATATTTGACTGAAAGAATTTGTCAGAAGAAATAAGTTATTTTATGTTAAAAACTGAGTAAAATTACATCATCATCGTTAAATTTTGGCACCATTTTTTACATTTTTTGACACATAAATTCAGGTAAAATTACATAAAAAAAGCTTCATTTACACATTCAAATTTTCAACTCTCCGTATGTAGTCGAAAGTCAAACAATTCAAAATGCGTCAAATTTCCTAATCAACTTTCTCATTAAATAATTAGCAATATGTTAAACTCTTTTCGAAAAAACAAAATAAATGCAGCTATGATCCAGATCAAAATCAAAAGAGCATATTTTTTAATGATACTCCATTATAAGAAAGGGTGCATAACACTTATGCAACAACCAACTGGAGCGTTTGGTTCGGTATGTCCACGCATCTTTCCTCCCCTGTAGATTCTGTGAAATGTGACCCGTTCACAGAATCCTCTCTGTGGTAAACGCAACGCAGTAGGGCTGGCCGCTTAAATTTTTGTAATACATTTTCTGGTGATCTCGGATGACTGAAATTATTATAGATTAATGATCTAATCTAATCCAAACTAATCTAAAACAGACGCAGAATAGTTGAGAGGTGACTTTTCAATTTCCAAAAATAAAAAATAAAATATGTAATGATGCAATTAGACAAAAATTGTTATTTATGTTTTACCTTTGATTCCAGTATATTTTTAAATTTAATGCACATAACCAATATGAATTGATTTAATTAATTAAATTAATTTAAAAAAAACGTATTTGTGAATAAAATTTTATTTGGCAATAATTTTGCAAATTTTCAAATTTTAGATATGCACTCAATCCCCGGTGGTTGGTCACTTTTTCGTTTGACTCTTTTTTAGTTTGTACCTCGTTGGTTGGTCAAAGTCAAACTAAAAAGTGACGAACTACCACTTTTTATACGGCGCTCACGCACACTATCAAAACAAACGTTCAGTAGTGTGTGTGAACTCCGTGTAAAAGGGGTGTCAAAACTAAAAAGTGACCCCGTTCGTTTGACAACAATTGGTGTCAAACCATCGGGATTTGAGTGTAATAAAAAGCCTTATTTATTTTCTAATCTAATCTAATCTAATCGAACACAAGCGCAGCCAGTCCAAAGAAAGCCTTATTTATTTTAGCAAAAAATGGATGAAAAAATTTATGAGACAAAAATAATATATCTAGATTACTTTTTCAAAATAATCAATTGGCCATGGGTTTCCTTTGTACAAAGGACCATTTGAAAAAGGAATTGAGATTTAATATTGTTTTTTTTTTTATTATGCCTTATGAAAGACTCAGCGGTTCTCAAAAACTGCAGCCTGTTTTTTAAATAAGTTTATCATAGATTTAAAAAATTAATTCAATACATCAGGTTTCAACAAGTTGTTCAGATTTACTACTCCCTCAGCCTCTAGGTACCCCCGCAGGGCCTCAGGTTCAGGGATTTGCCCCGTCGGCAGCCGCATCATCGGTGACAGGAAGGGGTGGCACCCAAAAGTGAAAGCACGTCCGCCGGTGGACCGACCACAGCCCGGCGACCATCCAGGCTTAAGTCTAGATCACTCGGCTAATTACTCGCTCGCGTGGTCTGTCCGTGGCGCTGCGATTTCCACAGATTTGCACGTTTCCCCCCGGGGGCATCCCGTTCGTAATGGTTGTAATTAACACGAGCTTCCTGTGTGCATCGCAGTGAAATTAACACTGCTGGGGACTGCTGGCAGCACTGGATGGATGCTTAATTATCTTTTATTACGTTAACTGTTTTATTGATTGTCGTAAAGATGTTCAAGTTGGTTTGGGTCACTTTCAACGGGATTGAGTTTATCTTTAACTTTACAACCAAACGATCTGGCAACATCGTGATCGCGATCCGTTCGATATGGCACCACTGCCGGCCCTCCGTTCGCTAAGGCGCCTATCGGTGGCCCAAACAGCAAAGTCGTGATATATCTTGACAAACACAGTAAATTATTACAATCTGATAAAATGCCGTCCTCTTGATCGGCACAACACTACCGTTAACATGTTGCGACCGCGGAGGAATGTCCTACTCTAGATGCAATTGCAGGTTTCACAGGTCCCCAGGTGAGGACCCATAAAGACCCCACGGCTGCGGTGGTGGTGGTGGTGACTGGTGAACAAATAACTTCTCGCTTTCGATTTGAACTATCGCGTGGCCTGTGACTAACCTTTGCCGAGTTGCGAAGTCAGCGTTGGTGAGGTATGTTTGTTTTACGATCAGTCCCTTTCGGATCCGTAGATCGACCGTTGCAGATACTGGCAGTGCCCGCGAGACCCCTCTCTCCGACACGCTGGAATCTGCTCTATGGGTTGGGCCAAACCGCGAGGTTTGATGTGTGTGGTATGAAATATTGGTTTCGCCCCCCTGGAAATTACACTCCTTGAATGTACCCTAGTTTTTTTCATTGTGAATTTTTGTATTTTTGTTTTCGTTTAATTTTTGTATTTAAAGATTTTTGGTATCTAAGAAATTTTATACACTATTACATGATTTCGTGAATTTTATTCATAGATTGTTAAATAAGATTAATGATTTCATAAAAATTGACAAATCTCATGAATTTTATCTGCTCCATATTTTTGATTTGTGCAATTTTTTCTTGACTTCTTAATAAATCATGAGTTTTTTAATTATCACATAACATGACATCATTAATTCACATTGTCATTCTAAAAATGAATTTGTATTTTTTGCTGCTTGAAAAATGATGATATTGTTTGATATTTACAATTTCCTGAATATTTTTTTCTGTCTGTCTTAAAACAAAAAAATTGCGATATTGAAGAACTTTAGCTAATTAGAATCAAATAAATTTGCAGTAAACAGTAATTTCAGCCTCAAATTATAAACCATTACGAAACATCCATTACCCAACGATCACATCAAGTTAGAGCATTTAAAGACCTTTAACTCCCAGAAAGAAAAACACAATGAAAGAGAACAAACGCAAAAGGTAATAAAATAATTCGATCCGTGTTCACAAGGGAAACAAATCTTAAGGTCCATTTCACGTCCTACTTCGTTCCACTTTTCGTCTCTATCTCGGTAAGGGCTTATTTTCGGCAACTATACACGCGGGCTATTTGTGTTCCCACAAGCCGACACCGATTGGAGCAAAATAGTCTTGAGGCACATTTGATAAGGTTTAATTATATAGTAAGTCAAATTTTATGGTATTAAATAACCTGCTTTTTGAGCGTTTTGACTTTTTTTAAATTTAAAATTTAAACCCTTTCAAAATGTTTGTCCAGTGCTACCTACCCTTAAGTTGCTGTCGATTTTACCTTGCGCACTCTCGCAGGGCTTTTAAGGTTGATGGCGATGGCGAAGATATTGGGCTGGAAGGCTCATCATCATCACACGCACAGATTGTTTGAGTGTGTGTGATGAGAGGAAGAGAGAGACTGGGAGCGAAAAAAGTTAAATGCTTTGTTGTTTTCTTTTCACTTGTACTTGATTTTTATGAATTGATAGCGTTTTCAGACCCTTATTATGTGTTATGGTGGATATTATTTTCGGCCTCTTTTGGCCGCCCCTTGGGCTTTCTGGGCCTGCGTGGGATCCAGACCGGGCGATGGTTCCTGGAATCTTCCTTAGAATTTTTATGAATGAACATTGGCATTCTTTCGAACGATTCGGATTTTTTTCCTTACCTTCATTCTCAAAATTTATCTATTGTGTGTAAACTTTCGGGATGGAAGTTTATGAGGCTCTTTGAGCTCTCAAGTCAGTCCTCTCGTAAGTGAAGGCAATCGAATTACATCCTTTGGAGAACCTCAGCGAACGATGGCATGCAAACAGGTTGAGCAATTAGACTGAACCGTTCAGGGTCACTCCAAGGAGAGGAGATACTCTGGAGTAGCTGCCGCTGGGTCACAACAAGAGGGGATGCTGGGCGGAATTGTACTGCAGGTCCTCGACGAGAGAACTATGGGTCCTTTTATTGCTGAGTTCGTGCAGAGAACGTACAATTTCTGCTCAATGAACCCGTACCTTGAATGGCAGAGCCCAAGCAGGTGAATGAGGGCTCCCTTGGTGGGGCTTTTTGTACTCGTTTAGAGTACCAGGAAATTTTGGCATCTCGAAGCAATTTCTGAATGACCCTACTGGAGGTCCGAGTGCTCTGGAGAGGTTGTTCAACGACTGCAACAGGTGTGAAATTTGTTTGAGATTTCCTGGAAAGTTGGCAGGTTTGCAAGTTGTAAAATTGTAGTTCATTGAGCAAAAAGATTCGAACCAACTGTGCGCACTTGAATAGATAGAGGCAACCTGTAGTGACAGTGTATATCCTCCGCAGACAAACGGTGTATTTACTCTAAAATACTTGAAATACCTTGAAATGTCAAGTTAAATTTACGAAAAATACTAAAAAAAACATCACCTACATTACATTTTGTCTGTGTCCATTCTATTTCTCATAAGTTTGCAGTCACTAAAAGTAAAACTACCTTTCTAACAGCAGTCTCAACTGCTCAGCTAATAGACCAGCATGCAAAACTACCCGTTCAATCCGGTAGCCAGAGGCCAGGAACCGCTTCGAACACCTGCAGCCCGCAGTCTGCACGCACTTTCTCGCACAACAGCAACCAACACCGGCAACACACGATTGCAACCTGTTCAACCTGAAGCCGCTATCGGGTCCGAGTAGGCGTAGGTCAGTTCCCCACCACGCAAACCCGCAGCAAACATATAGCTGAAATAATATCTAAGTCATCTGGTCAATCCGTTGCAGCCGTTTGCACGGAAGATGATTGAAAATAGAGCCGTTTGGCATAACTGGGATCGTCCGGGAGCGCAGCTGGCCATGCCAAGTCTCACACTCTCTCTTTCCCTGATGGATAATTGATCTCGAGCGCAAATCTGGTTCCTCGTGCAAGCTGAACTACATTCTGTGCCGAGTTTGCGGCACGCGATTTGAAAAACTTGGGATCTTCACGTGGGTTCTTCAATACCCCAGGGTCGCTACGTGTTGCCACCTCGCGTAGAGTACAGGCAAGTGGCAACCGCAATCGGGAGCAATTTCTCCCGTCGCACACACACATTGCACCACATTGCTGTTCATAGCGAAAAACGCGTGCGTACAACGGTGGCTTAATTAAATTTATAGCTACATTTAACAGCAATTGAACATATGTTGAGCGATTTTTCCAACCCGGAGTTGCTCCCACGCCGCCTTCCCTTTCGGACAGTCTGCTCTATACAGTGTGGTTGGTGGCCTGCTTTCGGATCAAATTGTTTCAATCGCAGCAACAGCTGCTGCTGCCCCCTCCTGCTCCATGGCACTCTGCGATCCCCGAGAGAGAAAAACGGCGCGCGAAAATGGCTACACGCGGTTGTAAATTAATCAATTTGATCACTTTTTGGCTTCTGTATTTGGGTATGTATACCAAGTCTCGGATCGTGAGTCTCGGCGACGTGAGCTGGAAGAAAATCGATATTTTATCGCGAACGTTGGACGATTAATTTGTTTGCCTTTTGCGTCCACCAATCGGACTGTGGCCGCCGCGGTTGAGACATGCGTGCGAGCGAGTGTGTGTTTTTGAATTTGGACGACAGCGGTGACAAACATGGGTATTTATGGTGCGTTTGAGGGCCCCTGGACTGTCAATATTGGTTATCCACGTTTTGGGACGGGACATTATTCGGGTGTCATTGAACTGGACGATCGGAATGTTGACTTTTTCGGCGGTGGTCAACAAAACTGACCTAAAATGTCTGGGGCCACTGACTGATTAAAAAAATCAAAACTGATAACACCGACCAACAATTCTCAAATCAAAGATTTCGAAAATCACACGCAATTTGATTTCTCAAAAGAATAAGGTTTCTCGAATGGGATTTTCTGATCGATTTGGTGTCTGGTGGCAAAGTTGTAGGTTATAATTGGGACTATTCAGGGGTTAAATCATATTATTTGGGCCTCTAAAAATGGAAGTCGTGATTTCAAAAATCTGACATTATCTTTCAAAAAGTTGAGAAAATTGCATGCAAGTTTAACTTTTTAATATTGAATATCTGATCAGTTTCCAAGAAATCGTCGATTGAAAATTGAGGGTCAAATGGGTAGAACTCATGTTTAGTAAATTTTATTCTTTTTCAAGACTATATATCTCAGCAACCAATGGTTGAATTAACAACGTCCGAAAAAGCATTTTTCAGCTTTTTGAAGTTATTTTTTCAAAGATGTACAAGGATGAATACGATTTTTTTAAATTAAAAAAAAAATCAATTTTGTTGAGTAAGTTAACCTAAAATGGCTATAATTCTAATACAGGGCACTTTTCAAAATTTTGTGATAGTAGTTTTGTGATTTTTCTTTTTTTTCGAAAATTATAAAATTATGTTTTCATTTTTTTTTTAAATACCCAGTTTTGTGAATATTATGAGTACAGTCCAGACTCGATTATTCGAAGGCATCGGAAAAATTTCACTTCGGATAATTGAATCAAAAAAAAAAAAAATTTCATTGTCTTATTTTTGAATGTCGAGTTTAAGTATGACCCAAAAACTACTCTAAAATGATTCAGAATTTTTAAATCCATGAAAGCGGCCAAAATAACATAATGAAAAATGCATTTTTTATTTAAAAGGCAATCAAATATTAAAATTTGACTAAAATGGGGTCGCAGAACTCAAATTTGATGTAAAATGCAAGAAAAAAAATAGTTTTGGTCATGTTTCGATTATCCGAAGTTTTGTACAAACCTTCGGATATTTGAACTTCGGATAATCGAAATCATCGGATAACCGAGTCTGGACTGCATTAAAAAAATTATTGCTTTCGAGTTGTATGTAAAATTCCCGATCGTTTGTTATTTCAATAACTGAAATTTGGAGTGTTTTTTTTTCGAAAATGCGTTGTTTTGTGAAAATTTTGAGTTATTTAAAAAGAGAATCATTACAAAGAAGAAAAATTCCCGATCAATTGATACCTATATTGCAAAAAACTAAAATTGTGAGTATATTTTTTTTAGTACAATTTTCAACAAAAAAAGTTTCATTATCAGGGAAATGTATTGAAAATTCCCGATCATTTGATATCCATATTGCAAAAAAAACTAAAATTTTGAAAAAAATTCAACAAAAAGAATTATTGTTTTTGAAATGTATGAAAAATTCCCGATCATTATATAAGGGACCATCCATAAACCACGTGGCCACTTTTTTGGAAATGTCAAATGGCAAATATGGCTGTGATACGGTATGTCCACGAATCCTTCCTCCCCTGTTGATTCTGTGAAATGTGATCCGATCTTAGAGTTTGTCTCTGCTGTTTGTGCAACGCAGTAGGCTTGGCGCTTAATATTCGCAATACATTCGAAGTTACTCGGAAGTACTGCGATCTGTACACTTGTGGCGTAATCTAACCACAAGTTCATTCAGAATGCTTTCTTGGGTTCGATTATATTCGATTAGACTAGGGGAACAATACTCTTTTTCAGCCTATTTCTATTATCGGCCTATCAGCACTTTGATTATGAATTACAAATTTCAGAAAGTGTTTTTGACTGTTTCAAAGTAATAAATAGCTCAAATAAAAGTGAGCAAAAAACTCTCCATTGTTGATACATCTGAAAATGATGATTTAATAGAGGAAAACAGCAAAAGTGATGAGAATTGGTCGAACGGCTTAGAGTGATTAAAATGGGTATATTTCCCCTAGATGGTGGCAAGTATGGCTGCGGCTGAGAAAAATAGAATAACTTCAAAAAATCAAAAATATGATATTTGAGGGCATAGTCCAAAATTTTCCATTTCGTCCTTATCTTTATATACCACTCCTAAGTGCTCATAAAAACCATGTTATTTTGATACGCAACTAAACACAACTCTCCAAAGAATGCACCACAAACAAAATAAACTTAAAAGAGTCCAAAGTAAAAAAAAGCCCGATAACATTGTGCATCGATTTCCTTTCCCTTAAATTTTTCCCTTCTGATGCCCTTTTCCCCGCATAGCCAAAGTGCGGTAAGCTGATCATCAGGTAGACGCATTCCATCTCCCTGTGGTGGTGCCGCAAAACAGGTACAGATCCTGCGGGTCAGTCTTCTAGCTCCCGGACGATGGCAACGATCCGGGGCCGGAAACAATGGCCTTCTCGAGAATTGCTTTATTGTGTGCACTTTGTTTGGAGGTTATGTTATGTTTCCTTTGCTGTTTTTTCGTAACTTTTTTCTTCGGCAAGATTTGTAAGATCACCGTGGGATGGTTTTCGGAAAAAGCTGCTAATGGGAAAAATTTGTTAGTTCAAGATAAAGAGTGGATTGGTGCCGGTCTTATCTTTGTTGCATCGAGCGGATTTCTGCCAGGATGCGACAGGAAATAGCCCGTCATCCTTTTTTGAGGTTTTGTTAAATCTTTTGAGATGGCTTTTGCGACGAGATTCGATCAACGGTAGTAGGCTTTGGGTGAGAAATTGATCAGGTGAGCCAAACGACCTTTCCAATTGCCACCAGCCTACTGCGATGAAGCGCCGTTTTCGGTTCGATTGGGGTCACCAAATGATCTGAAAGAGGAGAAGCCCCCAGCATTTACATATTGATTGGTTCGCGTCGGGTTTTAATTACGCGATGATCGCCTTTCAGTGTCTCTTTTATTCGATGGTCAGCGATAAAACGGTTTCTCGGACTCACGCGTCTCCCAAATCCGTGCGAGGATTTTACGAGCGGATTTTCGAGGGACTCCGGCGTTCAGTACAACGGCATTAAAGATCCTTTCGATCGATATGTTTCTCTCCTTTGAGTAGGTCTTGTTTTCTCTGTCGCCAGGTTCGGGGATTACTGACAGATAGACGTGTAACTTTTTGATATCATGTCTAAAGTTTTTTTTTAAAGGTCTTAAAGATTTCCTTTATTTATAGGACCTTGTCAAATAGAACTCTAGATTTATTAAAATGGTACCGAGTTAAAGAACTGAGTTTACACGAGTTTCATTATTTTACAAGCGATATTTTTGACAATTTAACAATTTCAATTGACTGGAAAACATTTTTGTCCTCTTGTTGCTGGTTGCATTATCCGGAATCGATCGTAACGGCCGAAGCTCGGCCGGGTTCGCTGATGAATATCAATTGATTATAAATGGCTGTGTCGATTTTTATTAGCAGTCTCGCCGTCTCTGGACCAGGCCATAGTTTCTTGAGTAGCCTCCCCGACCGGCATTCGGTGGCGCCGATATTGATTAGCATCGAATTGTTCGTGAGGCACATTGTTTTGGCCCAAACCAGTTACCACCACGCTGTGAAAAGTTCAATAACATTTGTGCGGGTTGCGCAAGATTTTCGGACCGAACCGAAAACAAATCGCAGCACTCCAGATTTGGACACTCGTACAAACTTCAAAGCATCTTGAACAAATCGAAGCAAGCGTGCGTACACCTGCGCGTGGACTTGGACATTGCCTTAAAAGGTGACCAAACCATGGACGTGCGCGCGCACTCGTACACACATTAGGTGTCGAAAGTGGCCCCTGCGCGATTAGCGCCCAAACTGGGCAAAGCAAGCTTCCCGAAGACATCGGCTGCGTAGTGAAAATTTTCCGACAGTTTTGTCATACAGTTGATGCTAACTGCTAACAAAAACAGTAAAAAAGAGGTTCCACCGAGATTTGAACTCGGATCGCAGGATTCAAAGTCCTGAGTGCTAACCGTTACACCATGGAACCCGTTGAAAACTTTCCGTATCGTTTCACCAACAATTTCAGCAAAACCATCTGCGGGGCCACTTTCAAGTAGTGAAAAAACCGCCTTTATTTCAACCACCCTGCTGTCTTCATTCAACGTACGCGGACTGATAAGACAGAAAACATCCATTCATGGACCTATCAGGCATGAACGATCGTAACGTTGTTGTTGTTGTTCCACGTCTCGTTCAACGCATCGTCAGCAGCACCGAGATGTGGTCTTCAACCGCGGCTTGACGCAATCGACCCAAACCGACCCAACTCTCGGCTACTTTGAAAACGGAGAATCCCTGGAAAGGCAATCACGACGACGTTGACTTCGAAGTTGGAACACTTGTGTCTACAAACCAGTCATCGCGCTCTGGCGATGGTGGCGGGTTCTTGGCCAACGCACATGTGTGCACACACGTGTGAGATGGAAAACCAGATCCACGCACAAGTGTTCAACATCGTTAAAGAGTCGTCGACGACGACTCAGTAGGCGACGACTTGCATACACAACGCCGTTCGCCTGGGGTAATATTTTATGGAAAACACTTTTCCGCATCGTGGTAGGCACCGATTTTCGGACGCTAAATTTGCAATCGAAGCCGTGGCCTACTGAGCTGTTGGACCGCCGCACTTGCACTTGGACCCCCGCCGTATCGAATTCTAGGAAATCGAACTCACACGCATGTTCCGAGACCCCGAAAACGGTCGTCGTCGTCTCTTCTTGGCCGTTCCTCTTCGCGGTGGACTTTCGTTGAACACTTGTGTGCGGACGCTTTGGTGGGAATCTCGGCGAGGTCCGTTTCACTTGGCCTTCTCCCGGGGTCTCGAAGGTGTGTGGGAGGTGAAACGATTTTTTTTCTTCTTGGTGTTCATTCTTCGAGGTGTGCAGCTGAGGAGGAAGAATCTTCTTGTTTCCCAAGCCAGCATTCCTTCTTGCAAGTGGTGATGTTTTCCGGAGTGGACCCCAGCAAGCCATGAAGAGGGCTCAGGTGTGTGGATGATTCTCAGGTTTGTCGTGGCCGAGGCGAAGGTTGCTGCGTTTTTTTATGTTGTTGTTTCTTTTTGTTACTGGGAACTTCTTTGTAGATTCCTGTTAGATCATAAAAGAATCGGTTACGACTTCGAAGCGACCAGGGACGTTGGAAATAACTTGTTCGAAGGCGTGGAAGGATTAGGTGCGTGATGGATTTCTGGTTCCAGGAATTTTGAGGTGTTCTGGAATGCCTTTTCAAAACTGGCTGACTAAGAAGGAAACTGGTTAGAGTTCTGATTTGAAATCTTAAAAGAATTGTTGCATATAGCATGGACGAATTGTTGTTAGTTGACGTTTGAATAAACATTTTAATTGTCTGGAATTATGGCAGAACTATACAGAACGAAATTTGAAACAGACTTTCAAAAAAACTTTGACATTGCTGACATTGTATAATATTTTAGGGATTTATTCAACTTTTAACACATTCGAAAACATTTTTTTCCTTTTTTATTTGAACAAAATCAACAATACTGTGAAAAAATACAATCTTTAACAATTTGCTGTAGCAACTTTGTAAATGTGTAATGACTTGTCACGTGAAAATAAAAAAAATAAAATTACAAGCCTAGGTTTCAACATTTGGATGAAAAAAGTGTTTTAAAATGCATTTTACACGTGCCCAGTTGCTTTCCAATCTCTAGTTTTCAAATTAAGGATGTTTGGACGGATTTTTTTTCGCGAAAAAAAAAACTTTCCGTTGAATTGTACATTGTTTTTTTCATGAAAATGGTCATTTTACATGATAGTTCAAACATGCTAAATATGATTATAAATACAGGAAAGTGCATTTTATCTGGTTTTCAGTTGATTAAACTTTAATTTTCAATAAAATTTTAAAAATTTTCGAAACAAAAATGTTTTTGCCCCCTGATTATTTTGGCCGACTTAAACTTTGAAATAAACTTTGACATAAACTTTGAAAAATATTTGCAACGGCCTAAGGGCTTTAAAATCTTTTAACAAGTATAGAATTTGGGGGCAACAAATCGAACAAAAATATGCAATTTTAAAGAAAAGTCTTTTAAACATTTATGGAGCTCAATTTCGTTTTCAAAATGACACAAGTGGCATTTGTAAACAGAGAAGTTTTTATCGGGTTTCGAACAATTTACGAAAAATAAACATCAAGATTGCTTGAGATTGTTAATTTTAACGTGCTTACAAAATAAGATATTTAAATACGTTATTTTTATTTAAAATACATTTTTCAGCTGAAGTTAAAATAAAATTCAGCATTTTCGTTAATAAAAAACACTATAAAATAATATAATAATATGAATAAAAATAAAACACAAAATAGCATTTTTTATAGGTATTGTTGATTGTATTGTTTTAAGTATTTACATAAAATGTTTTTCACTGAAGGTACTTGTGTTTTCAATAAAAAAAATTAAAGTTTTTTCTTATATTTCGAAAATGGTGACATGTAATCTGCATAATTCATGTAACAGCGTAATTTTATCTTTAAATTAAGTGTGACTAATAAAAAACTGTTGAGTGCAAGAATTTCAATATTTCAACAAGAAAATGTCAGAATATGTTTTAAGCACCCGTAAAGTTGAATTGCAATCATTATTATCAAAAAATGTAAGATTCGAAAAAAATATTTTAGCGAAAAATGCACAGAAATTCAAATTATTTTTGAATAAACCAGAACATGCTCAAAATGATTCTAAACGCAGAGAAATGCAATTCAAATGATTGCACTTAAATTTCCATGTTGATATTTTGAAGTTTTTTGAAACAATATTTTTGCCAAAGCCAATTTTTCGAACCAATTTTTGATAATGGGAGAGGAAGAATGTCGAAAAAAGCTTTGTAAAATACTTGGAACAGCCTTATTCCTCCGATTTCAACATTTTGTCTGCCTTAATCCTGAAAGTCAGAATTTCGAAAAATGTTTGATGAATGTTTTGATGATATTTACTAGAAGATATTTTTTTTATAATCAAGTCATTATTTTGAAAAAAGAATAAAATCACTTTACAAGTGATCAACGGGCCATTTTACATGATAATTCAAAACGGGTCCGCCAGCCACAAAAAATCACCTCGCGGGCCACGTTTGGTCCGCGGGCCATACTTTGGTTACCCCTGTTCTAAACTCATAAATAGTTTTTTTTTCAATTGAGAAAAAAAACAAATAAGTATCAAAGGTCACATCTAAACTCTCCTAGCGAAATGAACACTTTTTTTTGCAAAACTCATGAAATATTTGGTGACGAATGGCCCTCTACTGATGACTTTAATTAAAAACAAAATATATTGGAAATATGACAACTCTAGCAAAAGTTATGAGCACTTTATAAGTGATATTTATACACATTACAGAAGCATTTTTATGAGTCCTATCCTAAGATGGTAAATTCAAAAACCTTTCCAATGAGTTATAAAGCCTGAAGATCTGGCATCCAAATCTTTAGTTTTGAGAAATTAAATGAGATTAGTAGAACATGTGAAGGCTGTATGTTAATATTTGGAATAACAATTTAACGATGATCTTATGATGAATTATATGGCGTTTAAAAAAAATTATAAAAATTGTATTAAATTAAGCATTAAGCAAGTCAGTTGAACAGTCCCACCGCGTTCTCTGTTGACACAAACCTCCGGTGGAATGCGTTTGTTTGTTCTTCTCACGCTTTCCTAGTGCTGCATGGCACCTTGAAGAGCCGTGAAGATTCAAGCACAACCAACCTCCACATCCTGCAATCTTGACCGATCCCGACCGTACAATGTGACATTTGTTTGCCCAGCTCAATGGTCGATCCCAGCGGTTCTCAAGCCATGTTTGTCCAAAGCCAATACTCGAAAGCTTATCGGGCGCCCTCGCTGCGGTCATCCTCTTCTCGGAGACCACACCACACGTGTGTGTGACGTGGACGCACAAATGGATTTCAAATATTTGGGACTGTTCCATCACACAAAGTAAACGGCGAAGAAGAAAGCTCAACAGAATTGAAAAATAAAAAAAATAAAATGTTGGCCTATCATCACCGAGGAATTTTCGTCGGAGATTGTGAGTGGTTTACACGGACGCGCTATTACGGGGTCATAAAACCGTTTACGATGCGTTTTTTTTTTTCTTTCGGGACGACTGGAACAAACTCGAGATTATTAGACGCACATTTGTTGTGGCAGGCACAACAAAACAGGCTTAAACCTATAAAAACAACTTGGGAAATGTGTCGACTCAGCGGCGTTGAGGTTGCACTTTACGGGATCGTAGCTGGTCGTGGCGTGGTCCAAGAGGGCGTTGACAAGTGTAATTTCAATTTTGGAGATCGAAATCAGACTTGATTTCCAAAAAGCCGTAAGTTGTAATTTTGACTCCAAGTGTTGGAGCTTCAAGTGGCTCAACCTCGTGTGTTTGTCCTGACTGCGTCAGCACAGATAAGACTGGACAACTTCACGGCTCGCCTTAGAGCCTCGGAGAAGAATCTGGGAAACGAAAAACAGCACTAAGAAATTATTTGAATTCTTCGGGCGTTCGTTTGAGCTAACGCATGATAATTCGAGGCGATAACGAGTTTCAAGTGTTTGGTCTCAGATTTTCTCACGGGTTGCTGAGATCACCACGTGGGTTATCTGGCGATATGAGGCTTGAAAGTCACGATAAGTGGGTTTATTGTTTAATTGAAAAAAATTGCATGCAAAAATTCAAAAGTAGCCAACTCAACGGTCCTCTCCAGCTGTCAGCGCCCGGTACTTGCAGCTGTCAAAGTTCCGTCGACCCCTGCTTCCTGTGTCGACGACAAAACGGTTTACGAAAAAGTGTGAGAACCACCGGAATATCCCTTCGATTAAGGGAGAGAGACCTCAGCCGCCACACCCCTCCGATAGGAGCCATGTCCCGCGAGAGCGCGCGCGTTTGAAGCCCTAGCCAAGAAGCCAACTTTTTTTTTGGCAGATGTCATCCACATCAGGGAGCTCTAACTAGATGCAACTGCTCCGGCTGGTGGTTATACCGAGTGTGCAAATGTGAAGCGGTTTGCCCTTTGCGAAACAATGAGGCAAAATTTGAGGACCCATTTTTATTGGTGGAAGCGCTCATGAATGCGGTTATGAAAAGTAACATCATACTAAAATCTTTGAGAAATATTTATTTTTTCAGCTTGACTTATATCTTGTCATATTTTGTTTATTGTGTAACAGTAATCCAAAAGCTAACCTAAAAATAACTAGCGTGTATAGTTGACAGTTAGTTCTGAAAGACATATCCGGTTGCCAGAGTTCAAATTAGATCTTTACATTACTGAAACGGACATCATCGTGTTGAGGGTCTACACTAACTATACTACCTTTTCAACAATTCCTCGGGTCGCAACGAGTTGCCGCACTCTCTTCGATCGATAAAGGTCGGCAGATGAAAACATACATGTGCGCCACCGTCGTCTTGTTCTGCACGTATTAACATATACTCATCACAAACACCACGTGTGCGCGTCTGTTGTTTCCAAATGGTTCGGGGTTCCACCACCTCGCAAACCTACCCCTCATTAACTTTCAATTTTTTTTCCTTCCTCCTCCCGGGGGTTGCGCTTCGCGGCTGCCGTACATAACTTTAGACCGAGAAATACGCGCAATGTGCAGCAGTCATCAGAGGGCTCATCAACACGCATCGAGCCGTAATTCGGGGGTCGTCTGGTAAGACGTTACATGTGCAAGACGCGATGTTTGCAGCTTGCGTTAGAAGAAAGAGAAACCCCTTGCCGACGACTTCCTTCGAGGTCGTCGCAGCAGGCCGGCTTACTTCCTTCCCTGTTTTTCACGTGGCGGTTCCCACCGCATCGATCGAGGTCCTTACGGGTACGTCATAGTAGGCATATGTGCGTCATCAGCTGCTTGGATTCGGCGACCACAGAAGAGAGGGAAATTCCCTTGTACCTTGTTCGATAGCGGCTGCGACCGGTGGCTCTTGACGCTGAATAGAAGAACATCATGCAGCTTTGACGTTCCACAAAGAGGACTCGCTCATTTACAGCTGTTTTGCGCGTTCCGCTTCCCTAACGCGCGCGCCCTTTATGAACAGGAACAAGCTGTTTTGACACGATTGACGCCGGATCAGCGAAGCGCGAACCGATCGAACCATAAAGCGCGTCAGCAATCCCGCTCGAACCCAGCGCCAGATAAGCCAAAGCGTGTGCGGAAGAGGCGGCCAATCGGCAATCGATTGAATGACCTAAAGCGCACTTAATCAAAACAAACAAACACATTCCGAACAATCCCGTCCAACTTGCATGCAAGGCAGCTCGGAATCATCTGGTAACCGAAGCTCGTATCGTCACGGTGGAGGGGATAACCGAAGTCGACCCGAACGCCACTTCGGGCGCGCTTCGTGCCGAGGGGTGTGGCCTAGCTCGATTGAGCGCCGGTCGAGAACTGACGTACTTGGATTCGGTTCGACGTTCAGTCATTCTTGTACCAGCGCTCGACCGTACCGCACGCGTTTTCGTCAATCTCTCTCTCGCTATCTCTGGGAGTCGTGTGGAAAGTAGTTTGGAAGGAAAGTAGAAGAGAATTTCTCCCATTTCTCAGCAGAGGAAACGGAATCGTAGTGACCAAAACAACTCAAGGATACTGAGCGGAAGCAAAGTGTTGGCAAGTGTACAAGTTGAATTGATTTGGGTCAATTCAACGCTGAAAAAAGTGAAGCAAAACAAGCGGTGGTGAATATTCGGTGGAAGTGTTATCTTCCCAGTGCAAATACAAGTGTCTATTGGATCCCGGAGTGCATCCGGATTAAAGCAGTCAAAATTTGTGTCAAACGAGCAAAAAAGATGAAGGCCATCACAGCGGTGTGTGCTACCGGTGCGTCGGTGCCGGCTATTGCCAGCGGCCGAGTGCAGCGCCACCGGGATGGCGAAAACGCCGAGATCCAGATGTACCTGTCCAAGCTGAAGGACTTGGTGCCGTTCATGCCCAAGAACCGGAAGCTGTCCAAGCTGGAAGTGATCCAGAACGTGATTGACTACATTTGCGACCTGCAGAGCGCCCTGGAGACCCATCCGGCAGTCAACACCTTCGATCCCGTGCAAGCCTTGGCCAGCCATAACTCGCTGGAGGACTCTATGCCCGTTGGACCCAGGCAGCCTCTGGGTGTCCGACCAAGTCCCAACACCATCCTGGCCAACGCACTCAACATGGCAGTCTCCAACGCCACCTCCGCAGCCAGCAGTACCAGCGAAGCACCATCCAATGTGGTAGGTATCTGACCCCGTTAAACTCTACGTGGAGAAATTCTCAGAACCCCTCTACGAGTCACATGAATCCGACGACGACCAAGAATGCAAAATCGACTCTCCGTGGGAACGCGAATGACGACAACCAAAGAGAAAGACCGTGAGAGAGGGAGAAGCAGAAAAAAAAGATTGTTTTAACCTTTTTCCGACCCTCCGCTCACTCTCTCTCTCCCTCCCGCACTCCCTCGTTCCGCCGATTCCACCGGCGCCTCACGTTCCGACGACCGAGTGTGCGATATTTTTCAACACAAAAATGAACACCTGCATCGGGTTATTAAAATGAAGGCACTGCTGCTAACAAACAACGCGATCGTTTCGTTCCCCTTGTCGCCGACGCTCTACCTCTCCGTGTATTTTTTTTTTATTCACGGTGGTGTGAGTGGATCAAATTAAATAAATTGCCGAGATTTTGTAATGGGCTTGCTCTTTTTTTTTTCGCGCAGCGCGATCACCCGACTCTTCAGCGGCGACGGCTTCGGGTGGTTACGTCAAGGCTGTGGCATTCATAAAATTTTTATTTTCCACTCCTTTTGCGGGGCTCGAACCGCGATCCTTCGCGATCGCCGCTCAGGTGTCCACAATCCGTTGACCTCCTCGTGTCTCTTCATGGGAAAACTGGCGCGATCTCGCACACCGGGTGGTAACGGTGGAGGTAAAAGTCACGACTTGAAAATCAGAGACATCCAGATCGTGACCTGCTTTCAGATTGACAGAATTGACAGAGTTGACAGTATTGACAGAATGCTGGAGCTGCTGCATCTGCTTGTCTATGTGATCACGACGAGCGTGAAATTGGACCTTTCCCCGCACTGCACAGCAACCAGACGTGATCACGACAATCCGTCACATCGCCTTAATTGATCTCCTTCCCACACGTACTTACTCGGAGTGCACCACCAGCTTGCTCAGCTGCCCAAGTTGCGCCTAATTAAAGACGCCACTGCAGAGTTTAACGAACGATCGCCAAGTGTTTGACCCAATTCAAGCGCGCTACCGGCCGTCGTTGACGACGACCATCAAGATCGCATATCGCACCCCTCCCGGCTAATTAACGATCTGTCATTAATATTCACACCAACTGCTGCTGCCGTCGACGACGACGACTTCGACGAACTCGAAGAGAAGCGCGGCGACGATGGCCGCCTATTTATAGTCTTACAAATCCCCTAAAAATAGTCGGATTATCGGACCAACGGGGAGGGTGGCGGCACCGCCGCGGGGGACGCCGAATAAGTCAGAGAGCCAGTCAGCGCCACCGCTAAGCGGAAACACGATCGCGACGCGGCGCGGCTACGATCTGCAATTTTAATAAGGCGCTTAAACTGCTGCCTCCACTCGAAGCAACCCGAACCAAAACGACGACGACGACGAAGCAGGAGACAAAAGAAAATCAAAACAAGCCCGAGCACCCCACGCCTACCTCGATGACGGCGACGACGAAGATCGCGTTGGCCCTGATCGAGAGTTGAACACGTGCAAAATTTTCACTCCGACGACGACGACGATGACTACGGGTCGTTAAGCCGTAAAATTCGAATACGTAAACGTTCGATGGATTGATTAACATATGTTTTCATAAATTTTTCCCCTAAACGCGCGCGCGAAGCCAGCCAAGCTGTCAAACGAGTTTTGACAGTTGTGCGCGCGTCGCTCGGAACACATGTTTCGAATATTTCACGTCATTCGCGCCACACGGCTGGAGAAACACTCACGAAAATTGATTATTACAAATGGTGGCACCCCCCCTCCCCGTCCCGTAGCCGCCACTTGGCGGCGGTCGCAAACTGTCAACACAGCTGTGCGAACGATCGATTTCTCGCCCCAAAGTCGAACAAAGTCGTGACCTGCCAAATGGTGCAGCGCAGTAGGCTAGTTCAAGTCAGCGTGCCGGTAGCCGGACCGCAATAGGCTACTTTGATTAGAGTTCGTGACTTGACGAACTCTGTGCCGCTGTACCGCACCGTGTGCGCCGCCTCCTCTGCTAGAAAGTCGATCAAGTCGACATACCCGCGCAATGACCATGCCCGCGGCACAAATCAATGTCTGATTGGTGTCCGCCCGGTGGCGGCCGTCGTCCGCCATTATGGCGTGAGTACACGATTCGCGGCGGCAGCAGCTGGTATTTGCACAATTAAATTGGAAAGTTTTGAAGGCACGCCGGAGCTGCCGGAGTGAGTGCTCTACAAATCTCGGAGAGCCCAGGTGTTTAATGATCACGCGCGCTCGCCCCTTACGAGTATACGAATACACGGACAGACCCACTTAAGTCGATCGCCCTGGGCGCTTGAAAATGAAGCAATTTCTCCTAGACAGAGTGGAATTTTAACCCGCAGCCAAATTTTGAACCGCTCACCTAACCTCAATCTTCTTTTTCCTCTTCCTTCTTTGCAGACAAAAGATAAGTCGACGTGAACTACTCGTGTCGCACAACCGGGCGGCGCCCCGAAGGCCGGAACTGGCCAGTTGACGGGACCGTTTGGATGATCTCAGCTTTGAACTGAATGCAGCAGCTGCAGCAATCGTCGTCCGTCACCGACGCGGGACTTCCCCTCCCGAGGGGTTTCGTCGGTCTGTGCGTGTCTGTGACCCCTCCGTAGAGAACCCGACGCGATGGCGATGGCGAGCGAATGAGTAATATTAATTATATTATTGTTCTGTGATCTATGTAGAATATGTTTTATTGAAAACAACAACTTGTATCGGTTACAAGCAAAACTGATTTAACTCTCAGATTAACGAACAAAACCGAAATGCGCCCTTTGGAGATCACTGGCTTAGCTGTCAAAGTTGACAGATGGCGGTGGAATCGAAAGGGCGTATGATTTGTACAAAATGTAGAATTTAGTTACATTCGCCCTATAGTTTTATTTCAACAGGAACTATGAGAACAAATTATCATACTTTTTCTAATCAGATGGTCATTACCGAGGTCATAACTTTTTTTTGCTGATGTGTTGTTTTTATCTAGCGATCGGTGACTAAATAAGTTCGTTTTATAGTTTTAGTCAGAATACCCTCACTTTATTTATGTAAATAGTAATCCTAGAACAGATTATATTTGTTCCCCCCTAGAATGTGAGCGAACGCTAATTTATAAAAGAAAACCAGTAAGACTCTGTGAAATAAAACAAAAAATGCTATTTGAAAAAATCAAACCCAACTCATTTAACTCAAGCTGGAACGTGTCCGAAAAGGTCCCCAAAACCCCCGTTCAAATCTTGGCCAGGTAAGGGAGGGCGGGAAACCGCATCCGCGTAACCTTTTAATAAAATCCACTTCTTTTCTCGCGCGTCGTTGTCGCACCCCTCGGTGGTCCATCCTCTCTCTGCTGAATTGCCCCGGGGGCAAGAAATATGTGTGTGCACGACGAGAGAAAAAAAAACGAGATGAAGCAAAAAAAAACTTTGAGTGCACGTGTTCAAATCAGCTTCATCCGCTCTCCCATATGTGTGTGTGTAGGATCGACGTCGTATTACGAACGGCTGACTGGACGAACTGTCCGCGGTACACTGTAAATTAAGACTAGATCATTGGATTTAATCGAGTGATTAGCCCCTCGAAAAGTTTATTGAATCTCTGCAAAGGCTCCTTTGATCGAGCTGAACAAACCAGCCCGCTTCAAAACATGACCAACCTCAGCTAACCGTGTACGGTGAAGCTCGTTGAAAAAACTGACGATCGAGAAGTAGCAAAGCGATCAACCATCGGAGCCGCACATTAGAGAGCACAGAGAGTGATCACCGCCTCGGATCCGCCAGGCCAAATGGAAAAAAATGCTGTTACGCGGAGATGACCGAGGTGGTCACACCCAACCCCACACCACGCTCATGCAGCTGCAGTGGATCTTTGATTAATTACTTCAATTAATCCCGTCGTGCCAAAGAGCAGCCAATTCAGGCAGCTCGACTATACGCGGCGGTGGCTATAGCAAGACCAGCTGCACCGACTGCGCGGGCATGGGAATGAATGAATGGCTGGCCGGACGTGGATCGCAATTCCGAAGGCTGTTACGGCGGCAGCCTTCAGCGGATGATGAAGGGTCGGGTTTGACCTTTGGGGAAAGAAGTGCGAATTTTTCATAGCTATTTTTATTGAAAGCATGGACAGTAATAGTGATGAAATATAAGATGCTAGGAAAAACAACATATTACAAAAAAAGCTTTTCAATATGCGAAGCTATAATACAATTGATCTGGAACTTTAAAAATGTACAAAACTATTTTAAATTAAATACACTTGATAACACAACTCGACATTTTTAAAGTTGATGTCAGTAAACGCTTCAGTTTCGTTAAGGTATGATAGATTTGGGCTCTCAGAACAGGCTCCAATCGACAGAATTGAATTTTAGTGATTTCCTGGCCAATAAATAAAATTGTAAATTTCGAGGTATTGAATTATCTTAAGCAACCATGCTCACCCACGTTAATCTATGGGGGTAGTAATAGCATCCAATAGCAGAGCAATAGCATAGCATTCATACCCAAATTTACAATTTTATTTATTGGCAAGAAATTCAATAAAATTCAATTCTTTCGATTGGTGCGTGTATTAATGGAACCCAAATCTATCATAACTAGACGAAACTGAAGCGTTTACTGACATCAACTTTAAATTTGTCGAGTTGTGAAATCAATAAATTTCAATTTATCTCGTTCTATTTAATGTCCCATTTGCATTTTATTTGCTTTTAATTTTCATCATAGGCGGATTTTTCGTTCCAAGTAAAAAAGCTTCCCTGACAATGTTTTGCCATAAATCGTGTTGGGTTATTTAACAAAAAATAACTCTCTATCTCCCAAAATGACCAATTTAAATTAATAATTTGGAAGCTAAATTTCTTAATGTTTTAATATGATGATTGAAATATTTGAAATTGATTCAAATCTTACATTTAAAAGTGTCAAAAATGATTGTATTTTTCATGCATCATCCCTATAATTAACTTTCTTGGACTAAATTGACATAACATAAACATAAATTTTGGTAACTGTAAAACCTGCCAAACTTGAATGTCATTTTTTTGCCAAACTCTGCAAGTCAAATTTTGGAATGAAAAAATGTCAAAGTTCATTATATCTAGAGTTTCTTTGAATAAGTCCTATACACATAAGAAAGACAATCCAGCTTTTTAAGCGAAGATGGCGTTCAAATGGTGAACGCCCGAAATGTCAAAATCACGCAGTGGTACCAACATTACGAAAAAAGTGTGCCATGGCATGACAGCCGATTTTTTTTTCTAATGTTGGTGCTACTGCGCGATTTTGACATTTCGGACGTTCAACATTCGAACGCCATCTTCGCTTAAAAACCTGGATAGTTTAAAGGACTTTTTCAAAAAAAGAAAAACTCTAGACATCACGTTTATCACATTTCAAATTGTTTTTTGAATTTCAAATTTTGTCAAGCTCACATCCCCCCTGTTTTAAGTAATGCAATTAGATTGCATTGTTTTCCTATTCGCTGCTAAACCGCAAACAATCTTTAAAAAATCATGAATTAAAAAAAAACAAAGAAAATAAAAAAAATAAAAAATAAACATCTGAGTTGGCCTGATTTTCATATATTAACATACCATTTCTGTATGGATAGCTGACAGTTACCAAAATTGGGTGGGGACCATCCATAAACGATGTGGATACTTTTTTTTGAATCTCAGACTTTTCTTGGCTAGGTTTAAAAATGTTTTTAACATGAAACATGAAATTTGAAAAAAGTCACTTAATTTTTTTAAAAAAGGTCTGTTACTGTAAATGTTCATGTACTTTTTTCGAATGAGTTTTTATTTTTCAAAAAGGCTTAAAAAAGAATTGATTCAAATTTATTTCAAATCAACCATGTTTCATTATTTTCATTTGTTTGCGAAACCTTAATGGTTGAGCAAGGTTTGAACCATTGTTCATAATAGAAAAGTTTAGCAACTTTTACCGGCCTCTTGAGTTTTTTAAGGGAATGGCCCTTTTTACTAAAAAAAAAAACATTTAAAAAAAACTCTAAAATGGTGCATTTTATTTGAAATTCATAAAACTTCTCAGTTGCCAATTATTTTCTTCGTTTAAGGCTCTGAAAGGTATCATTCCCGATCGGTCATTTGGCGGCCAAACTTGAATTCTCTACAAGTCAAATTTTGGAATGAAAAAATGTCAAATTTCAGTATAGCACGTTGATCACATTTCAAATTGTTTGTTGAATATTTTAATTTTTTTTTTAGTAAAACATAATATATAAACTGTGAAGTCTACCGAAAACAAACGGTAAAGTTTGCCAACTGAAATCGCAAACTATTTACCAAACGAAGATCTTAAGAACAGACCGCCAACCGGCTTGCATTGCGATTTAGCCCTCCATGAGGCCTACCACTACAATACCCTACTGCAGGCTGGTTAGCTGACTACCCTGGAGCTGTTAGCACTTAGCGGGCTGCCGGTAGCCCGCGCGCGACAAACTAATTGCATGTCACGAGAGTGACTTGGCGCACTTTGAACGGCCGCTCACGTGTTTGACTTGGCCAACTCATTGAGACACTATTGAGTGAGAGATCTCTCTTACTTTATGGAGTTGTCTTCTCCGGTCGCGTTGACAAAAATTGAGCCCAAACACGCAAAAGTGCTGTCCTGGTCACCACCGGTCATTAGCGATTCCACGGGAGTAGCCACAGCCGGAATTCTTCGACACCTTCTCATTGGCAATTCGTGTCACAACGCCGCGCAGCTAAGCCGCTGATCAAGAGATCACCTTGTTCGTGTTTGAGGGGTTGATGGGGGGAGGTTTTCCCCCTCTTTTGTATTGTGGTTAGCTGGCCAGATCGGACCCCTTCGGTCGAACATCAACAAGGGGGGTGGTTGATCCGTCCTGGTCCTGATCGCGCTGCTGTCTAACGGGGCGCGAAACCACAATGAATAGGCAATTGTGTAAATTTCAAGTCACTCGCACTCGGCTGGATTAAGTCAACAATACGTTGATCACCGACGAAGTCTGGTCGCAAAGCAAGGATGGCGTCGAATGGCGCAGCAACAATTGTGACCACAAGCTGTCCTCCTCCTCCTTCGTGCTGGACAAGCCAGAGCAGATTCCACGCCCTCGTTGACCGTTGGCCGCGGTCACACATCTGGACTGATCTGAATCATACTTTACATGCTAGAAAGCTCATTTGAATAGAACAACGCAGCGCGATGACCTTCGAAATGAGAGCACATATTTGTTCTAGAAATAGGGTGACCCGGTTCATATCTGCTCAATACGTTTACATCAAATTATTTGGTTCAAATTTATGTGATTATAACTACAACGTCTACTAAACTTTTGGCACTTTTAATCCAAATGTATCACCCTAACGACGCAGGATCGGTACGGTTCCAGTGAGAGGATTAACGGCTGCGTCTCGGTTTAACCCCGAACTGACTGCGACTGCCTTATTTGAATTGCAATCTGGGTGCGCTAATCGTCGCTGCCGGCCCGCAGCTGGGTGAGGCTCTCTTGGTAAGTGGTTCCCTGGAAATGGTTTTGCCACAACCTCTACACAGTTCATCCGTCTAGGCGGTGTTCTAGCGAGAATTTGCACACCTGGGCGGACACACTTGGAGTGAACTTGGACTGATTTAGATGGAGGAATAAATTACATACAAGAATTTTTATTGCTTTGAGTTAAGGATGGGCATATGAGGGATTTAAGTGTTTTAGGTGTTTGATACTTGATCACAAAATAGAAATTAGCAATCCTTAGTGGCACAACGGACTAAAATATTTTTTTATTTTTTACGAAATTTTGTAGAATAAAAATCAACTTTGTTCAAAATTCCTAGATGGCTTATCCTGAGACTTTTTGATGGTTTTAATTTCAACGAATTTTGATGCCATCGTCATGATTTGTCAATCTTTTACTATTGCAAGTATCTGATTAGGCGGTAGAAGTCGTGTAAAATGGAATTAAATTCATGAATTTGGAAAAATACATATCTCTGCTTATTTAATCTACATTTTTTCAGAGGACTTATTTGGCTTACAAACTGATTGCTTTGAAATCATTTTTTTTTTTTTGTAATTGTAATTGTAATTTATTTGGTAACGATTTCCTGTAAGTTTACACTTTGTATCAGGGCAAGGAAGGGATTATTATTTTTAAATGACATGATGTTTTTTGGCAGGCGGCTTGAATTTTTTGTTGGAATTGGACATCTTTTTAGTTAAAACAATATTTTTTAATGAAATATGCTAAGTTTAGTATTATTTGAAGCTTAAATTTATATCTAAGTAATTTTTGATGCATTTTCATGACAAATTATGTAGTGCGTCCTTCCCGGAAAATCCGGGGACAAAATTCCCGGGATTTTTCCAAAACCGGGAATACCCGAAACCCGGGGTTTTCTATAATTTGTCCCGGGAATTCCCGAAATAAAAAAAAACAAATTTCTGGAAATTCAGGTTTGATTGTGGAAATAGATGAACAGTTGAATACCTCATAATCGATAATAATTTTAAAAAATTATAATTTGTATTCGGCATATATCATCATTAATTTGGTTCATAAGGGAAAACTGTTAAACATTTAGTTTACCGATCTGCAAAATGCCTAGCGTTTTAAGGGTGCACAGCAACCGAAGAAGTTGTTGTCTTCTTATTCCAAATTTGTCAAACTTACGAACCCAATCCTGAAAGAATTTGATTGTCAAAACGGTCAAACTTTATTGTAAATAACTTTGAAGACTGTAATTTAGGGGATGAATAAAAAATCATATCGATAGTTCCCGTATTTTTGAAGATACTAAAATGTCTGTAACAGAAATCTGGGTCCAAAAGCGATGGTTGATGTGTACCGTTAAATATTTCCTATTTGTTTTTATATATTTTTAAAAGATTGATATTTCTACGTATATTTATGATTTAAGTTTTGGAAAAAATCAAATCAAATTATTTTTTATCAAACACCGGCATGTGGGGCAAATAAGCCATTTTTTGCATGTTGTTTTGAATGACTTTGGTTAAAACAGGAACAAACAAAACAATTTCACAATTTTAAAGCAGAAAAAAATTTAAAATAACATTTTTATTCGTATGAATACAAAGAGATGAGTTGTTCCTTTTAATTCCGCTATATATTTTTAATATCTTGACAGATACGTATTTCGTCTACTACTTGTAGACTTCATCAGTGTTCTGTTCTCGAATAGTCGAGTTCTGTTCTCGAAGTCGAGAACAGAACACTGATGAAGTCTGCAAGTAGTAGACGAAATACGTATCTGTCAAGATATTAAAAATATATAGCGGAATCAAAAGGAACAACTCGTCTCTTTGTATTCATAGTAATGCATTCTGCTAAAACGCTCAACCAAACCACAATTGAACACTAAAATTAGAAGGGAACACATTAAAATAGATTTTTGACAAAATTTATAAGAAATGAATGCTCTGAATAAATAATTGAAGTTAAAAAAACAAAGTTCAGCATCGAAAATTAAGTTTGCAGGGATTTAGGCGAATGCTCTGAATAAATAATTGAAGTTAAAAAAACAAAGTTCAGCATCGAAAATTAAGTTTGCAGGGATTTAGGCGAATAAGGGATTTAGTTATTCGCCTAAATCCCTGCAAACTTAATTTTCGATGCTGAACTTTGTTTTTTTAACTTCAATTATTTATTCAGAGCATTCGCCTAAATCCCTGCAAACTTAATTTTCGATGCTGAACTTTGTTTTTTTTTTTACTTCAATTATTTATTCAGAGCATTCATTTCTTATAAATGTTGTCAAAAATCTATTTTAATGTGTTCCCTTCTAATTTTAGTGTTCAACTGAAGAGTTCAAAAAGTTAATATCACTTTTTTCAATTGAATACTTATTAAATTTACATTTTAAACTTTGTGGATAAAATATTTTTTTAAGTTAATTAGTTTTATGCATTGAATTCAAAAACTCCTTAAATTTAATACACTCAAAAAAATGAGTTCGCGTAAACGTGAACAGCCTTCATGCCAACGGGAACCAGGAAGAAAACTGTTCAACTTTTATAGTGCATTGCACCATGAAAGTGAACAGTTTTCTTCCTGGTTCCCGTAGTCATGAAGGCTGTTCACGTTTACGCGAACTCATTTTTTTGAGTGTAGTATTCCGCGGAAAATGAATGAGAAATTTCACGATTTTAACGCTGTCCGCGAAATAACGAAAATAGAGATTTTATGACTGTTTCAAAAATTTCCCGGGATCCCGGGAATTCCCGGGATTTAGAAAAGTTTTTTATTTGTTCAACAGCTTGGTTTGTGGGGAAATTTCAAAGAAAGCAAAATCTTGTAAAAATGGCTTGAAAACTTGTTATTGGTGATCACATTTTGGCAAAAACTGTTTACATTGATTTTTAGCATTTTTTTAAATATTTTTTATAAAATAGATAAAAAGGGACTTTTTCTCGCAAACTTTCGAGAATGATCCACTCTTTCATGGTGCCAAATATAAGACTCGAAGAAGTTTTTAGATTTACAATATCTTTCCATATATTTTTGAGTCTCGGTTGTTGATATGGTTTTGTAAATTGATGTTATTCCTGTTTTGTTTTGGATTTTTCTTTACTTTTAAAACAACACAATTCTGTAATTCTAAGAAACTACGCGCCTCCATAAAATGTTCCAATCTTATAGTTAATCCATGGAGGCGCCTGGCTTCTCAGAATTAAATTATAACATTTTAAATGTGGAGAGTGTTCAGGGAGTCAAATACATGCAGAACGTTACGAGAAATCAATAGACAGATAAAATGGCTTTAAAAATTAAGTATTGTTTAATAAATATTCAAATCATTTCCCTATCATTTTAACAAATTTGTCATGAAATTCTAACATCAATCATTCCAGTTCCGAGCAGACACATTCCAAAATTGAATTATAAATCACGCGTTCCGTTCGCGTACCGTAATTTGGCGAATTGCGCTGTGATAAGAATCACACACGCTCTTTCGCCGTATTATAAAATAAAACCGCCACAACATTGTTTATTTTTCCCATGAGCCTGCGTCTTGCAGTGTTGAGTTTATGTCCTATCTCGACTTTTTTTTCGTTTCGTAAAAATAAGGAGGTTACCTAAGAGCACACCTGCCTCGTTTTTTTTTCTAGTGCAATTAGGGTGACGTCGCCGTCTTCAGAGGAAACTTGCCTACTTGGATGTTTGCTCAAAGCGTCGTCGCCGTTATCTGCCAGTTCAAACACTTGTATGTACCAACCCGACCAGGCGGACCAACCTAACCAAAGTAGGCGCGCACAAGTGTTCAAGAGAGACCTCGACCGAAGTAGGCGCGGTGCAAGCGTACTCGGCGCACAGGTGCACATCAGGTGTGGCGTACTCAATCAAGTTGGCCACGGCACTGCTAGAGAGGTTTCTCAGGTACGCCGCGGCCGCGTGAATGATCGCGATTGTACCAGCCACCTTATCAAACTGTGGTGGTGGTTTCGGGAAGCACCTGAAAAGAGTTGCCTTTGGCGGGGTTTAGAAATGTAAACCGTGAAGCGCGTTGGAACGCTCTGATAAGGTGGGTTGGTTGGGCAAGTGTTTACATGCACCGAAACGTGGTCAGGTGGCCCCGCGACATACCGTTCAAGTGTCCACCGCGCCGTGTAGAACCGCGATGACGCATGGACTTCCTGTACGTGAGGAGACCTTATCGGAGCGGCCCCAAGAACTGTGTGTAGCTAATCGGTTTATGGTTTTCCTATAATAAAGCAGAAAAATCTTATGAATTTTTCATGTTCAAATTGTGCCGCCTGGCGAAACGGCTCAATAACAGTTGTTGCAAGCCCGGGAAGTCAATTCCCTTATGACAACAGAGTCATCATATCGACCGAGAGCTGGGCAAGGGTAATTGCAAGGGCTGCAGACATTGTGTTACTCTCGGTTCCAATTATTGGTAGGGTACCTTCACGCAACATCGTCCCACCAACCTCCCCTATAGAGTCACCCCTTTTACCAGTTCAAAAATAGCAACCTTCACCCTACCCATTAGGGAAGGACAGTTGGCTTCACCGGCGGTACTCGTGTTCTCATCATCGACGTCAAAATCCTGCCGGCTCGATGTTGGGACAAATATTGGAACAACTGTTCGATTTCTACTTCGCCAAACGAGAAGAATGGGGTGAAACCGTTTAGTTTTGCGTGGATAATCCCTTCGCCGGGGAAACTTGCACAGCACACACATATTGCGCACGTTTGTTAGGTCGTAAAAGGTTTTTCAACGAGAGAGAAAAAAAAGAAAAGTCTGTCGGTGTGGGATTTTGGGATAAAACTGCACAAATGAGAATCGAAGCGATGCGGCCAGACTGATGTCTAAATTTCCGTACCGAGATTCGGTCATGTGGGAATTGGGTTTCTTGAGTGGCAGGTTTGCAGAGTACTTCTTCTGGTTGGATGTGGTCTTGGGAAAAGAAACATCATTTGGCTTTTCAGTGCTTAGACGAGCGTTGATTTCCATTGGGAATTTATGTAGCTAAAAAAATCATAAGTGCTATTCTGCCCACCATCGAAAAAACGGCTAATATCCACTTTTGGCAAAAACGAGATATTAGCACCAGCTGGTAGAGGACGTTCCAACGCATCTTCTGGACCTTGAATTTTACTGAAATAATGTTTAGACTTGGCTGCCGATAAGAAAAACCAAACGGCTAATATGCCACTCTTATGGGAAATTGCCTTGACGGAGATTTTGTGACAAACACAAAAACGCGTTTTTCTCGGAATACTTGATTTGGCATAATAGCCGAATTTTCAATTATGGGCAGTATTAGCACTGGGAGGAGTTGAGGTGAAGGGTTTGCAAACAAAATGTTGTAACATAAAATATGTCATTATTTAAGTGTAATTAAGTTTGTTACTTTAAGAAAATCAAAATTTGGGTGTTCATTTATAATTTGATTTGATCTGAAAAATTGGCAAATATGTTGTTCGACGTTCTCAAAAACTCATATTTTTCAACAAATTCAACATTGCCAAATGAATTTTGACCATTTGTGGTATATAATGACATCTTTGTTTGTCATTAAAAAACACAAATACTAAATGGTTATTTCGTTCAAATCTATTGTAAGACAAGAAATCGATTTTTTAATGTTTTAGCAACATTTTTGTATGTACATCACCCCAAAGATGAAGATTTGTATGAACGAACAATGATTTTAATGCCTTTTTGCCTTCCTCACCTCAATTAGGAAGGCTAAAAAATCACTCGAAAAATTATATTCTTTATTCAACCTCGTAGACCCACCTTCACTTATATATATCGACTCAGAATCAAATTCTATAAACAAATGTCTGTGCGTGTGTCTTGATGTGAGTCCGTGCACCGAAAAATATGCACACGATTTTCTCCAGACTGGCTGAACCGATTTGTTCTCATTCGATCCGTCTTGGGGTCCCACAAGACCCTAGTTAATAATATGAAGTTTAGAAAAGTACTTAAAAAGTTATGCTTAAAAAACAATTTGAGCTAAACTTTGAAAGATTATAAAAAGGGTGGTTTGTGTAAGAAACCCCGTCATGCTATACATTTAAAAGACCTTTCGAACGCGTTCAAAAGATTGATGATCTGACAACCCCATCAAAAGTTATGATTACTTAAGTGTTATTTATACGCTTTTTTGAAGCTGGATCTCAAATATTTGGATAAAAAAGTTGTCCGTATCTATCATGCGATCCATCGTTGGATAGGTAAACAAAATACCTTTCCAACAAGCCCAAAAGATTGAAGATCTGACAACCCTAATATTATAAATACTTTAGTGTTTTTAATACACTTTTTTTGAGGCCGGTTCTCAGATATTTTGATAAAAAATAAGTGTTATTTATACACTTTTTTGTAGTGTATTCACTTTATGAATGTGAGGAAGGCACCAACCACCTAAAGGTGGATTAAGTAACGTTTTTGATAATAACTTAACATATAAAGTTTCAACCAATCCCAAAACAATAATTAAACAAATTAAAAAAGACTTCGCGGGATTGCTCTTTATAAATATTTAACTCTTTAAGAAAAATATTTACTTTTCAATAGCAAATATTTGTAAACTATGTAGAAAAAATCACGAGTTTATTGAATTTTTTTTTTGCTTAGCCATTTTTTCTACAATATTGCCAAATCTAAACTGATTTCATGAAATATTCAACTCATTTCATGAAATTTATGGCAAAACGTTTTGACCGCTTATGGGTATCCCACAGATTTGCGGGATTTCAGAATATGTATTTACTGTATCTTTTAATTGGTGTAGCCAAATTAGTTGATTAGCGTTGATAGCGGACCGGTTGATTTACAAAGTTTGAATCTAGGACTACTCTAAGAAACCATGCGCCCCCATTGAATCTCCCTTTCTATAAATGGCAAAACAAAGCCAACGCTGCTTCAAACTGAAGTACAAAAATAATCATTTTTAAGTACATTTTCGGTGCAAACACATGGTGAGCCAAACTTGGCTGATAAGCCTTCCGATCGGTCTCGGTCTCGTCCACCTGCACGGGACATTGCGGCTACATCGTCGTTATCGTCCAATTATCACTCTGCAGCAGCTTAGCCCAAATGACCAGGCAGTTTCGACGTAAATTTTACAACTTTATCAAACAGCAAATCGCCGTAAAAGCGTAAAAGAAAGGCTGGCTAATCCCGGATCGGCGTGTAGGTCGCGCAAATTAGTCACGTCATGCGCACTGTTTAAGTGACTTAAGTCGAATCACTGTGACCATCACACGCTCGCACTGATAACGGGCCCCATGTTTGGCGTTTCTCACGGCCGCGCACAGATGTTTTTCGTCGTCTGCTGATCGGTTGTCTTTCCAGGTTTGACATTTTTCGGCCCCGAGTGTCACTGACAGGCTTTTGTGAAACAATCGAAAAAGATAAAAGACGCGTCGCTATTTGGGATGGTGACGGCTTTTTGTGCACTCTCGAAAGGTAGCTTGGAGTTGAAAAAAAAATCACAGCCAGCTGCGTCGTTTCACCTTGATGAGCTACGACTGCTGCTGTGACCGTTCGACTTAGCCAGCTATGACCATCGGGCAGGCTGTGACATTTCACAACAGCACGGCTTTTGGGTGACATGCTTGGATGAGATGATTGCGTGTGTTTATGTCATTTGTTTGTATTGATGAAATTATAAAATTCTCGATTGTCAATCACCATGCGTCTCCATTAAATGGTATGGATGGAGTAGATTTTCATGGAGACGCTTGGTAGCAACACTATGCTTTAACAATTTAAAATTTGAAATTTGATCTGAATTAATGTAGTCATTCTTCTGCTAAACATTCAACAAGGCAACTTAACAGTCAAACCCATTTTCGCCTAGCGGTACTTTTAAGGTAACGCAAAGAAAAACAGTGAAAATAGATTGCTTTGATGGTTGTCGAAAGCTGAAACTATGTTGCAATTGTAAAGTGCTGATGCTGTACTTTGACTATCTCGCCTCAATATATGTGAATGAGTGTGTTTTGGTTTGTACGATGCTTGTTATTGCTTTCAACTCGCGCGCCGCGCAAAATAGAGAGCAAGTTCAGCCTCTCTTCTAAGTACATTGCAGGTGTCTTGCACTCCCGCGTGTAGCGTACTGGTTCGGCGGTGGAAATCGCGACGACATCGTCAACATCGTGGACTAAGATGGCGGTGGGTTTGGGCGGACGTGTGCGAAGTGAGCTCGAAACCTCAATAAATAATAACCAGCCAGTGGTGCCAACCTTATGCTTGTGGATTATTTAACGTTTTTGGTTTTATGGTTTTATTCTGATTATTATAGTTTTCTACAATTCAATTTTATTAATTCATACAAATATAATTGTTTGTATAAATCTCCATCAAATAAAGAACACATACTTTGAAGTGAATAGTCGCTCTCCACCCGTATTGTGTAAAAAAAACAACACAAACCGTGTTTATACACTTTGCGCCTTTTTTATTGCCCTCGTGGGACCGCGTGAAGTAATTTTTAATTACTCGGATCGGACCCGACCCGATGACGACCGACGTCGGCTCTCACAGTCGGTTCCCACGCACACGTGTTCATTAGCACACACAACAACAACGGCGCGCAGCAAAAACAACAATCAATGACCGGTGACGCGCTATTCGCCGCGTTGGATCGCGAATTGTATTGTTGTTTGTGCCCCAAAAAATCACGACGACAACACTTGCACGCCGATCTGGGTCACGAAATGAAAGTACTCCCCACAGTAGGCACTGAAACTAAAATAGTAGTCACACACATGTGCGGAGTTCATGGTGGTGACTCTATGGGCCTGCTGAGTTTGCGAACACCTGTTGCACAGCTATGGGTATTATGGCCTGCTTTGATGGAGAGATCCCCCCCTTTGGCTGGGGGTTTCACGAGTACTAACGCAGTGTTGCTTCTTTTTTCTCTTCTGTTTTTCCTGTCTGGCTCTGCGTATATGAATGTTTTTGTTAGACTTGGGTGCTCGAACACAAACATTGAACACCTGATTACATATTATTCTTTTAATTAGCTAATTACACCTGTTTGCTTTTCATTACTATCGCGCTGGAAGTGTCTTCTTCGTTTTTCTGTTGAGTTTCTTCTTTTTGTTATTTTGTTCGATGTTTACTCAATGCGGATTCGCAAATAGGTGCTACATGTTTTCTACAATCGAGCAAGGGTTTCTGCACATTTTAGTCGAACCTGAATTTCAATCCAAAGTCAAAGTTTTTTTTTTAATCAAAGTTTTTTTTTTCATTTCAAATCAAATGTTTTTTTTTATATTAGAATAAAACATATTTAATTAACAAATTTAAGATACGTACACTTCTTGAGTTTTTTTTGATAACGTCCTATAAACAAATGTAAACATTGAGTGTATCCCTTTCACACCTTATGTCAAAGTCCATCGGAGTAAGCGGGATACACTCAATGTTTACATTTGTTTATAGGACCTTATCAAAAAAAAGTCAAGACTTGATTTGCAATCAATAGCTTAAAAAAAATTAAGCAATTCTAGCGAAAAAAAAAACGAAAATTCACTAAACCCGAACATTCTTAAAAATGATTCTAAACGCGAATGCATTTTAAATTGATCTCAGCTGTTTGCACTTAAGTTTCTATAGAAATTTTGAAATTTCTTGATTTTTGCCTTCCTCACCTTACTGAGGAAAGGCTATAAAATCACTCGAAAACTGAACTTCTCAATTAGACCTCCTAGACCCACCTTCATGTATACCTATCGACTCAGAATCAAATTCTGAGCAAATGTCTGTGTGTGTGGTGGGATGTTGATCAAAAAATTGTCACTCGATTATCTCAACATTGGCTTAACCGATTTTGTCCGGTTTGGCGTCATTCGATCCGTCTTGGGTTCCCATAAGTCGCTATTAAAAATTATGCAGTTTAGTTAAGTACTTCAAAAGTTATGCTAAAAAAACGATTTTAACAAAAGTCCGGAAGATTGTAAAAAGGGTGGTTTTTGTAAGAAAACCCGGCATGTTATACATTTTTAGAAAGGTATTTGAAAGACCTTTCCAACGCGTCCAAGACATTGAAGATCTGACAACCCTATCAAAAGTTATTAGCACTTAAGTGTTATTTATGTACTTTTTGGAAGCCGGATCTCAGATATCATGATGAAAACGATGTACGGATCTATCATGCGACCTGTCGTTGAATAGGTAATCAAAAGACCTTTCCAACGCGTCCAAAACATTGAAAATCTGACAACCCTATCAAAAGTTAAAAGCACTTAAGTGTTTTTTATGCACTTTTTGGAGGCCAGATCTCAGATATTTTGATGAAAACGATGTACGGATCTTTCATGCGACCTGTCGTTGGATAGGTAATCGAAAGACCTTTCCAACATTAAAGATCTGCCAACCCTATCAAAAGTCATAAGCGCTTAAGTGTTATTTATGCACTTTTTCGAAGCCGGATCTCAGAAATTTTGATGAAAACGTTGTCCGAAACTATCATGCGATCTGTCGTTGGATAGGTAATCAAAAGACCTTTCCAACGCGTTCCAAACATTGAAGATCTGACAACCCTATCAAAATTTATAAGCACTTAAGTGTTATTTATACACATTTTGGAGGCCAGATCTCAGATATTTTGTTGAAAACGTTGTCCATATATATCATGCGACCTATCTTTGGATAGGTAATTAAAAAAGCCTTTCCAACGGGCACAAATTAAATTGGAGATTTGACTTCTCTAACATAAGTTGTAAGCACATAAGTGCCCTGAAATATTAAGATCTGACTACCCAATCTGAATGAATGAATAATGAGTAAAATTGATAGAACCCTTAAAGGTCCGCCCTATTTTGGATAGCATTACCTTTTAAATGTGAGGAAGGCACCAACCACCTAAGGGTGGATTAAGTAACGTTTTTTTTTATTTTTTTTAGAGCCTATTTTGAAGGGACAAAAAATGTTTTCAACAGTCTGATTGTAAAAAAATCTCCCAAAATACTACACAAATCTTCACAAAAATACTTGAATCATAATTGAGGCTCTCCAATTACCATCGAAAAGGTGAACCACCGAGTGGCAGATTTCTACAAAAAGCTTAACGCCACGCTCAGATTGAAATCTGCGTTGACTTTTCAAGGAATTGCCGCAACCACACATTAGTAGCAGTGGCAGAAGCTAGGCCACAGAGTGGTGATTCGTGATTTATCACTTTCATCTATCATCGACCAGGTGACTCTATAAATTGCTGCGCTGCAAAGTGAAAAATCACGTGTGCTCAAGGAACCTTTTCCACACACAGGTTATTCAAATGATCTTGTAGGCTCCAGACGCAGCGCCCCCGGTGCCGTTTTGGGTCGTCAGATGTTCGGCGGGCTAATAATAGAGTCTCGAACACCACCGCGAGTCCGCGAGAGGAGGGCTGAGATTTCGTTAGAGCCGATCATCGGCGTTGATAATTAAACAGGTGTCTGATGTAGGATCGTAGGCAATCGTACCTACAACAGCTTAGCCGGGGTTTGTTTTGTATGTTTGTTCATGTGTTTTGTGTACGGAGAGGTATCTGCATATATTTCCTCGCCGAACAAGTGTTCATAATGGTCTGGGCAAACAGATGATCGACGGTGGGTTTTCCCAATCGGTTTAGGTGAGATTGAGGCACAATTTTTAGTTTCCTTTAAAAAAACTTGAAGTAACAATTTAAGTGGTCAAGACGCCCTAGTAGAGGGTGACGATTCTCGAGATTTTCAATTTCCCGGGAATCGAGAGTTGAACTTGGCAATTTCCCGGGAATTCCCGGGACCCGGGAGTTTTTTTTACTACGCCAACAGTGTCAAAAATTTAAAATGAAAAGTAATAAATTTGTTTCTTTAAAATGAATTCAGTTACTGTTACGAAACTATTGGCACTACGCCCCCCGGGGCATGGCCTTCCTCTAACGTGGGATTTCTGCTCCAGCGCCTCTGACGAGACAGGAGAAAACGGGAACGACGTTTTACTTCACATCCGATAGAAGCTCAGTGGATAAGGCGGGAATCGAACCCGCGTCTCATAGCATCATCGGGATCGGCAGCCGAAGCCGCTACCCCTGCGCCACGAGACCCACCAGTCAGTTACTGTTAATTCATACTAATTCTATGAAACGTTAATTTAAACAGCCTCATTGTTTTGAGGAACTCGTGGAACTATATAAAACTTCTTTTGATTTTTTTTTTCTGAATCTGCAAAAACAAAATCGTTGGTTTAGTTTTTTTAAGACTCAAAATTGTAGTTTAAAATATTTACGAATCTTAATTCGCACTGAGTGATTGTGAAACTTGTTATTAGATTTTTGTAAAAACAATAACTAATATAGCTTATATATAATTTCTCACTATCGGGAATTTTGCAATATGATAAACATCGACTCAAAACAACAATTTAATTTTTTTAATTTTTAAGTTCAACATTAAATATTCATTGAAAAAATATTTACAGTTATCAGGAAAACCCAAATGTTCACAAAAAAACTAGATTGGATTGCTATGCTCAAGAGAAGATATGGAAATTAACTTAACTTGAAAAAGCTTTTCCCTTTTACAAATAATTCGAAAAAATAATATTTGAAAATAAAACATTTGATATTATACTTGGGGTGTAACTGCTAAATAATTTTTAAGGTTAATTTTTGGGTCCACCTTTTTTGGCTTCTCTAAATTATAGTTATTGGAATTTTCGACAAGTTAAAATTTACACTTTCTGAATAAGAAGATAAGAGAAACATTGGTTTATTCGAACTTGAATATCAAACATGGGACATTCAATGTTCTAAACAATTTTGAATTTTTAAAATATTTTTTTTTCTGATTAGTTTACATAATTTTGCTTCGATATTTATAAGTTTAAATTTCCCGGGAGTCTCGACCGAATTTCCCGGGAATCGAGAGGTCCAAAAATGGTCAATTTCCCGGGAAATTTTTCCCGGGAATTCCCGCTCGTCACCCTCTACGCCCTAGTGTTCCCCTTAAACTATACCCGTTTACGCTCGAAAACGGTATGGTACTAGTGAAAGAAGGAGGTTCTGTTAAGTAAGCAAATAAACGCACCCAGTAGCCTTTCTTCCTGATGTTTCCCGCTTGAAGAGCACACAGTAAAAGGTAGTTCTTGAATGGGCACCGCTGCTGTAGGCATTGAAGTGAAATCAATTACCAAGTCATTGTAGGATCTTCCGATAGTGTGGCGCGTCGGAATTAATTGAGATAACAACACATGTGCGGGCCGCGAAGACCGAGGTCAGGTGTTGATAGTTGGGGCTATTTCGTGTTTCCAAATATCATCATCAGCTGCTTTAACTGCTGCCGAGTTGGATGTTGCTGCTAATGGAATGACGTCGACGATATCTCCCTCACATTTTGTGAGGGGTTGATTCGCACATAGCGCACCTGCTTACACCTGGGGCTGATCATCGTCGATCGTCGAGGTTTGATCGCGAGGAATGTGCGAAGTCATGGCCATATCGCGTCGTCGTCGTCGGGTCCGGCGTCGTCCGGAGTTCTAAAATACCATATAGAAGTACGTACTACCTGGCGCGCGCACACACACACAGACACAGTTGCTTGCGACTTAACGACGCACATATCATCAGTTCATAAACTAAGTATAATATAAATGCGCGGATGCGTCATTACGAGTGAGTGATGCGCGACGTCGATTAGGGCGTATCTCGCCGAGGTACTAACTAGCGTCGACAGCTGGCACGATGATGACCAGGTTGATTCCTGAACTGCTAATAGTAGTGGTCAGTCTAAAATTGCTTAAAGCGTTGCAACTGTTACTCGTACTTAATTCGGAAAAACACAATCGAAAAAAACCTTTGGTAAGTTTAAAACAAATGAGAAGTTTAGTACGGTATGTCCACGCATACTTCCTATCAGTTTATTCTATGAAATATATTCCGTTCACAGAATTTGTATCTGTGGCTGTCAATTTTGTTTTGTCATTTTTGTCAATTTTGTCAATTTTATCAATTTTGTCAATTTTGTCAATTTTGTCAATTTTGTCAATTTTGTCAATTTTGTCAATTTTGTCAATTTTGTCAATTTTGTCAATTTTGTCAATTTTGTCAATTTTGTCAATTTTGTCAATTTTGTCAATTTTGTCAATTTTGTCAATTTTGTCAATTTTGTCAATTTTGTCAATTTTGTCAATTTTGTCAATTTTGTCAATTTTGTCAATTTTGTCAATTTTGTCAATTTTGTCAATTTTGTCAATTTTGTCAATTTTGTCAATTTTGTCAATTTTGTCAATTTTGTCAATTTTGTCAATTTTGTCAATTTTGTCAATTTTGTCAATTTTGTCAATTTTGTCAATTTTGTCAATTTTGTCAATTTTGTCAATTTTGTCAATTTTGTCAATTTTGTCAATTTTGTCAATTTTGTCAATTTTGTCAATTTTGTCAATTTTGTCAATTTTGTCAATTTTGTCAATTTTGTCAATTTTGTCAATTTTGTCAATTTTGTCAATTTTGTCAATTTTGTCAATTTTGTCAATTTTGTCAATTTTGTCAATTTTGTCAATTTTGTCAATTTTGTCAATATTGTCAATTTTGTCAATTTTGTAAATTTTGTCAATTTTGTAAATTTTGTAAATTTTGTAAATTTTGTAAATTTTGTAAATTTTGTAAATTTTGTAAATTTTGTAAATTTTGTAAATTTTGTAAATTTTGTAAATTTTGTAAATTTTGTCAATTTTGTCAATTTTGTCGATTTTGTCAATTTTGTCAATTTTGTCAATTTTGTCAATTTTGTCAATTTTGTCAATTTTGTCAATTTTGTCAATTTTGTCAATTTTGTCAATTTTGTCAATTTTGTCAATTTTGTCAATTTTGTCAATTTTGTCAATTTTGTCAATTTTGTCAATTTTGTCAATTTTGTAATTTTTGTAAATTTTGTCAGTTTTGTCAATTTTGTCAATTTTGTCAATTTTGTCAATTTTGTCAATTTTGTCAATTTTGTCAATTTTGTCAATTTGGTCAATTTTGTCAATTTTGTCAATTTTGTCAATTTTGTCAATTTTGTCAATTTTGTCAATTTTGTCAATTTTGTCAATTTTGTCAATTTTGTCAATTTTGTCAATTTTGACAATTTTGACAATTTTGTCAATTTTGTCAATTTTGTCAATTTTGTCAATATTGTCAATTTTGTCAATATTGTCAATATTGACAATTTTGTCAATTTTGTAAATTTTGTTAATTTTGTAAATTTTGTAAATTTTGTAAATTTTGTAAATTTTGTAAATTTTGTAAATTTTGTAAATTTTGTAAATTTTGTAAATTTTGTCAATTTTGTCAATTTTGTCAATTTTGTCAATTTTGTCAATTTTGTCAATTTTGTCAATTTTGTCAATTTTGTCAATTTTGTCAATTTTGTCAATTTTGTCAATTTTGTCAATTTTGTCAATTTTGTCAATTTTGTCAATTTTGTCAATTTTGTCAATTTTGTCAATTTTGTCAATTTTGTCAATTTTGTCAATTTTGTCAATTTTGTCAATTTTGTCAATTTTGTCAATTTTGTCAATTTTGTCAATTTTGTCAATTTTGTCAATTTTGTCAATTTTGTCAATTTTGTCAATTTTGTCAATTTTGTCAATTTTGTCAATTTTGTCAATTTTGTCAATTTTGTCAATTTTGTCAATTTTGTCAATTTTGTCAATTTTGTCAATTTTGTCAATTTTGTCAATTTTGTCAATATTGTCAATTTTGTCAATTTTGTAAATTTTGTCAATTTTGTAAATTTTGTAAATTTTGTAAATTTTGTAAATTTTGTAAATTTTGTAAATTTTGTAAATTTTGTAAATTTTGTAAATTTTGTAAATTTTGTAAATTTTGTCAATTTTGTCAATTTTGTCGATTTTGTCAATTTTGTCAATTTTGTCAATTTTGTCAATTTTGTCAATTTTGTCAATTTTGTCAATTTTGTCAATTTTGTCAATTTTGTCAATTTTGTCAATTTTGTCAATTTTGTCAATTTTGTCAATTTTGTCAATTTTGTCAATTTTGTCAATTTTGTCAATTTTGTCAATTTTGTCAATTTTGTCAATTTTGTCAATTTTGTAATTTTTGTAAATTTTGTCAGTTTTGTCAATTTTGTCAATTTTGTCAATTTTGTCAATTTTGTCAATTTTGTCAATTTTGTCAATTTTGTCAATTTTGTCAATTTTGTCAATTTTGTCATTTTTGTCAATTTTGTCAATTTTATCAATTTTGTCAATTTTGTCAATTTTGTCAATTTTGTCAATTTTGTCAATTTTGTCAATTTTGTAAATTTTGTAAATTTTGTAAATTTTGTAAATTTTGTAAATTTTGTAAATTTTGTAAATTTTGTAAATTTTGTAAATTTTGTAAATTTTGTAAATTTTGTCAATTTTGTCAATTTTGTCGATTTTGTCAATTTTGTCAATTTTGTCAATTTTGTCAATTTTGTCAATTTTGTCAATTTTGTCAATTTTGTCAATTTTGTCAATTTTGTCAATTTTGTCAATTTTGTCAATTTTGTCAATTTTGTCAATTTTGTCAATTTTGTCAATTTTGTCAATTTTGTAATTTTTGTAAATTTTGTCAGTTTTGTCAATTTTGTCAATTTTGTCAATTTTGTCAATTTTGTCAATTTTGTCAATTTTGTCAATTTTGTCAATTTTGTCAATTTGGTCAATTTTGTCAATTTTGTCAATTTTGTCAATTTTGTCAATTTTGTCAATTTTGTCAATTTTGTCAATTTTGTCAATTTTGTCAATTTTGTCAATTTTGTCAATTTTGACAATTTTGACAATTTTGTCAATTTTGTCAATTTTGTCAATTTTGTCAATATTGTCAATTTTGTCAATATTGTCAATATTGACAATTTTGTCAATTTTGTAAATTTTGTAAATTTTGTAAATTTTGTAAATTTTGTAAATTTTGTAAATTTTGTCAATTTTGTCAATTTTGTCGATTTTGTCAATTTTGTCAATTTTGTCAATTTTGTCAATTTTGTCAATTTTGTCAATTTTGTCAATTTTGTCAATTTTGTCAATTTTGTCAATTTTGTCAATTTTGTCAATTTTGTCAATTTTGTCAATTTTGTCAATTTTGTCAATTTTGTCAATTTTGTCAATTTTGTCAATTTTGTCAATTTTGTAATTTTTGTAAATTTTGTCAGTTTTGTCAATTTTGTCAATTTTGTCAATTTTGTCAATTTTGTCAATTTTGTCAATTTTGTCAATTTTGTCAATTTTGTCAATTTGGTCAATTTTGTCAATTTTGTCAATTTTGTCAATTTTGTCAATTTTGTCAATTTTGTCAATTTTGTCAATTTTGTCAATTTTGTCAATTTTGTCAATTTTGACAATTTTGACAATTTTGTCAATTTTGTCAATTTTGTCAATTTTGTCAATATTGTCAATTTTGTCAATATTGTCAATATTGACAATTTTGTCAATTTTGTAAATTTTGTTAATTTTGTAAATTTTGTAAATTTTGTAAATTTTGTAAATTTTGTAAATTTTGTAAATTTTGTAAATTTTGTAAATTTTGTCAATTTTGTCAATTTTGTCAATTTTGTCAATTTTGTCAATTTTGTCAATTTTGTCAATTTTGTCAATTTTGTCAATTTTGTCAATTTTGTCAATTTTGTCAATTTTGTCAATTTTGTCAATTTTGTCAATTTTGTCAATTTTGTCAATTTTGTCAATTTTGTCAATTTTGTCAATTTTGTCAATTTTGTCAATTTTGTCAATTTTGTCAATTTTGTCAATTTTGTCAATTTTGTCAATTTTGTCAATTTTGTCAATTTTGTCAATTTTGTCAATTTTGTCAATTTTGTCAATTTTGTCAATTTTGTCAATTTTGTCAATTTTGTCAATTTTGTCAATTTTGTCAATTTTGTAAATTTTGTAAATTTTGTAAATTTTGTAAATTTTGTAAATTTTGTAAATTTTGTAAATTTTGTCAATTTTGTCAATTTTGTCAATTTTGTCAATTTTGTCAATTTTGTCAATTTTGTCAATTTTGTCAATTTTGTCAATTTTGTCAATTTTGTCAATTTTGTCAATTTTGTCAATTTTGTCAATTTTGTCAATTTTGTCAATTTTGTCAATTTTGTCAATTTTGTCAATTTTGTCAATTTTGTCAATTTTGTCAATTTTGTCAATTTTGTCAATTTTGTCAATTTTGTCAATTTTGTCAATTTTGTCAATTTTGTCAATTTTGTCAATTTTGTCAATTTTGTCAATTTTGTCAATTTTGTCAATTTTGTCAATTTTGTCAATTTTGTCAATTTTGTCAATTTTGTCAATTTTGTCAATTTTGTCAATTTTGTCAATTTTGTCAATTTTGTCAATTTTGTCAATTTTGTCAATTTTGTCAATTTTGTCAATTTTGTCAATTTTGTCAATTTTGTCAATTTTGTCAATTTTGTCAATTTTGTCAATTTTGTCAATTTTGTCAATTTTGTCAATTTTGTCAATTTTGTCAATTTTGTCAATTTTGTCAATTTTGTCAATTTTGTCAATTTTGTCAATTTTGTCAATTTTGTCAATTGTGTCAATTTTGTCAATTTTGTCAATTTTGTCAATTTTGTCAATTTTGTCAATTTTGTCAATTTTGTCAATTTTGTCAATTTTGTCAATTTTGTCAATTTTGTCAATTTTGTCAATTTTGTCAATTTTGTCAATTTTGTCAATTTTGTCAATTTTGTCAATTTTGTCAATTTTGTCAATTTTGTCAATTTTGTCAATTTTGTCAATTTTGTCAATTTTGTGAATTTTGTGAATTTTGTGAATTTTGTGAATTTTGTGAATTTTGTCGATTTTGTCGATTTTGTCGATTTTGTCGATTTTGTCGATTTTGTCGATTTTGTCGATTTTGTCGATTTTGTCGATTTTGTCGATTTTGTCGATTTTGTCGATTTTGTCGATTTTGTCGATTTTGTCGATTTTGTCGATTTTGTCGATTTTGTCGATTTTGTCGATTTTGTCGATTTTGTCGATTTTGTCGATTTTGTCGATTTTGTCGATTTTGTCGATTTTGTCGATTTTGTCGATTTTGTCGATTTTGTCGATTTTGTCGATTTTGTCGATTTTGCTTTTGCTTTTGCTTTTGCTTTTGTATTTGACGGGGTTGTCAGATCCATTTTATAGGACCTTGTTTTGAAAATGTATGAAAACTATTCAGAAAATGTAGTCGGCTTTCATGACGATTGGTTTGCAAGGCTGAATAGGTTGCTATTTTCCGTTCAATGTACAGCTGTTACTTTGTCAAGAAGACAGATAGATACACATTTATGAAAATTGATATTAAAACATGTTAGCAAACTTTAAACATTTGATGTTTCTAGGAGTTAACGGACAACAAATATCAATTTCAGTTATGGTTTGGAGCGAGTTCAAGTGTTTCAAATACAATTAGGAACATGTCTAGCAAAGAAGTGTTTCGCAGGCCAATCAAAACTATTCCCCGCACTTGACCTGCGACATTCAAACCTTAAATGTGTCAATTAACTGGTCCCAAAGTAGCTCAATCCAGCACTCTGATGATGATTTAAAATGTAACATTTGTCATGACCTTTTCGAGAAAGGGCTCAATCCAAACAACAGTTGCCCTCACAAAAAGCGAATAAACCGAGAGAGAGTTCCAAAAACCACCCCGTGTCGAGGAGGGGTGAAATCAGAGCATCAGCGTTTGTTTGTGAACAACAAGAGGAAAAGTTTAAAACCCTTCAAACAACGTTCTGCCGGCTGCTGCTGCACTTTTTGATGAAGACGATTATTACTCCATAATGGCACATAATAATATTTCAGCTCGGTCGCACGTACTCTGTTTGCCGACCCAAACGAATCGAAACGAAACGATAATCCGATATTTAAAGTTCTCGGATTACACGCAAATGCGCATCCCTCGTCGTTTTTCCTAGCCCCGACTGCAATGTGATTGAGATAGGGTTGCACATCCCTTATTCAGCAACCGTCGCACGTGTGCTGCTCGCCTACTACGTGATTAAGGGGACATTAAGCGTTAGTCATGGCACACCTGATTGTAATCGGTAGGTGAGCAAGTTTTCAGATATTGTTAAAAATACCTTTGAAAATTCGTTATCAGCGATGATGAACCCTCCCATTAGTGATAAAACAGCTCCTTCAGAGAAAAAAAATGTTGACAGCCGTCCATCCTGACAGATGCCAAATTGCTTCACAGATCGGAACGTCATTTTTTCCCACTTCCTCAACTTGGCTCGCTAATTAAACCTGATGTGTACACAACAAATTCATTTGTGCGCCGAGATGAAATGAACTTGCACAGATGTGGTGGCTGGCTGCGTGGAGTGCAAACCCCTCGAGTTGTGCGCTCTCACAGAAAAAAGGCTTTTGATTCGCGAGGGAAAACGAGGGAAATTTTCATTTTCCTCAAATTGACAGTATGGCCTCCGTCGATCGAATGTTTTGGTGTCATATGTGTGCCAATCCAAGATATTGTGGGACGCACACTGCACAAACAACAACAAACCATTATCTAACGGAGGGAGGAGCCCTGCTGAGGACTCAATTTGGTGCGGTAATTGAACAAGGTTGTCAAGTGCTAGTGGGTGAGCTTTCTGGTTGATTAATGATGTGCTGAAAAATGGCAATTTATGTGAAACACTTGTAACTTGAATAACATTTCCAAACAAACATTTCAAAAACCAGACATATGCTAATTTAATTTAAAATTTCACACAAACATCCCGAATGTCAACAGTTCAGCCCAGAAATCGATTAATTTCAACAAACTAACTCAACACTCCACGTGCACCGCCATCATCATCCGGTATGGCGTGCCCACCTGACTGTGGTAAATTGCGCCAATTGGAACGTAACGCTTGGTGGCCCGGCTATACACGGCTCACTCTTGGCCCGGCCGGTCACTGGAAAAATGAGGTGTAAATTATGAATTTTCCACACACATCACACACCTTCTGTTCTTCGGGTTGAGGAGCGCTGAATACAGAAGATGAAAGTGGCACTTAACCCTTGCGTGACTGGTCTGATTTAAAGAATGTTTTATTTTCAGTTCTGTTAAAAATCAAATTTTCAGGAAGATTGCAACATTTTTGCTAAGATCTAGGTCTAGATTGTCTAGCTTTTTTTTTATAACATATTGTTTTATTGGTTTTGATTGCTTAAAAACTACTTGACCAAATAGCTTAAACTTCAGTATCTAAGTGAAATTCTAATTCATTAATGTCAATTACATTATTATCCTTGCCAACAAAGATGACAAACTGAATGAACGTTTTAAGCACTTTAACTTTAACTGATCGTCGAATTGCAAAAAGTGATGGGTGAGAGAGATGTTCTAGTCAGCTTCAAAACATCAGCTTTACAGAACTGTTTTGAAAATCTTCTTTCTTCATTTTGCGAACTCTGAACAGTGGTGATTTGAGTAATGTTGGACAGTTGAATTTTTTAGATTTTTTCTAAACAGCAAAGTAAAGTTAAACTTTTTGACGAAGGTGATTTTAAAAACTTGGGACAAGAAAACATCCCAATAATCAGCGGAAATTCGTTGTTGTCACTGAGAAAACGTACTCAAAGATTTTTTTCTATAAGAATTGCTTTTTTCTGTTTCCAACTCGGTGTAAAACTCGATTTTTTCAGCACTCGTCTTATTCATCCTACTCGGAAAGCATAGATAAAAATCATGATTCATCCTAGAGCGTAAAATTTACACAAATTCCGGAAAACGAAAATTTTCAACAAATTTTTATTTCAAGCTAGGCAAAACCACAAATTTAATGTTTTCAAAAAAAGAAAAAACAAAAAAAAGGCACTTCAAAAGCGCAGTTGAATTTTCTACGGTTCTATAGATTCTGAGATAAATTTAGTAGTCAGTTAATAATAAATTTTTGATTTATTACTACAAACGAATTGTGAAACAAATGATTTAGGCCAGAGATGCCCAACCTTTTGGCCCTATGGGCTGGATCTGATTTTTCAAAAGCAGTGGCGGGGCTGAAATAAAGTTTGATTTTTTTTAAATTAAGAGAAATGAGTTCATAATGAAGTGTCGCAAATCAAATACAAATATTTTTAATTTAAGAAATTAATAACACATTTTAAAGTTTATTCAAAAAATTAACATATGACTTCCTGTTTATTTTTAACATTTTTTAAACAAAATTGGCTCTTTATTTTTGATACTTTTTCTCTTGAAATATTTTGATTTAAAAAAAGTACCTTGAAATTATATTTGGCATCCTTGCTTCGCCATTCTGAAAAAATATCAACAAGACATGAAAAAAATATCAGTTATATTAATATGTGTTAAACAGATTTTCAAAAGAATTGTTAACGCAGTAGAAACTATTTCAAATTAAAATTTAACATATTTTTATACATTTTGGAGCGTTATTTTATAACGTAACGCATTTTTTTATTTTGACTTATAAAAGAACGCTCCCTTTGAAGCCAACATTTCAACGAAATGAACAGTTTTGTTTCCAGATATCGTTTTTCAATAAAATAAGGCAAAAACAATTAATATCAAGTTTTTGTCCTACGGGTCTGGTCAAACTGGTGGGGTTGCTGAAAAAATCGAGTTTCAATTCTAACAAACAAAATATCTCCAAATGATTTTTATTTCAATGTCAAAGTTATGCTACTTCATACAATTCGCAAAATATTATTGAATTTATGAAAATGTGTTTTTTTTTTCTAAAACGTTAGGTCTTTTTTCCGATTTGTTTCAAACTCGATTTGTTTAAAACATACTAAAAGTGCTTATTTGATTATAAATGCAAACATACACGTCATACAATGGATTCTAAATAATTTTGAATGATTTCATAAGTTTTTATAATTTTTTTGCCCACGATTGTTTGAGGAAAATTTTATAGGTAGGAGGAGACAAAAATATCTGATAAAATTCAGAAAATTTTGCATTGAGTGGAAAACAATGAAATTCTAACAAAAAAATGTTTTTAATGATTTTGAAACAATATGATTTTACGGCAAGAGAAAAACCAAATAAATTGTTGATTGCACAGTTGAAAGCTGAAGCAATAAGAAAATGTTGCTCGCTAGATTTTTGAATGTGAAAATTTGATCTGACACTTATTGATTCTGATAAATATATAAAGCATGCCTTTTTATTAAATGATTGAAGCAAAAATAATCCGTCTATTATTACAAATATCTTTAAATTTATGAAACATAGTTGTTAACAACTTCCTTATCTGATTTAATTCATGGTTTAAAAGTTTAAAGTTATTAAAAAGTAAAAAAGAGATCAACTTGAAATTAGAAAAAAAAGTAATTTTCTTGCAATTTTTGGAAAGTAAAGGGAAGCGACAGAAACTTTGAAAAATATTTGCAACGGCCAAATGAAAAAAAAAAACATAAATACAAGCTTATTCAGTATCATAACTTCAAACAGCACGAATTACCAAAATTACATGTCAAAACTGGAGTTCTTGTAAAGGTAAAATAAACTATTTTTTTTATTTTTGGCTTTTTCAAACCGCTTTGAGTAATGGTTGTTCACAAACACTCAAAAAGGAAAACATAAAAAATGGGTTATTGGACTCCTGAAATAAATATTCAAAATATTGAAGAAAACTATGGCCCTGCAAGGGCTAATCCAATCGGCATCGATCGAAAGCCGGCTACCCAGTTCAAGGAAACTCATCGCGCAGCAGAACATCGGCGCGCGGGAAAAGCCAAAACCCCATAACGAATGTGTAACACGCGGGTGATGATGAAGGTGATTCATTGGAAAACAGCGCCCGGTAGCAGCAGCCCACCGATTTAAGTAAGTATATTTGCTACCGACCTGGCCGCGCGGACCAGCGCGGCGGCGGGTGAGAAGTTGCTCATTCAACACCTGTTGTTTCGAAATCAGCGAGTTGTTTTTATTTTTAAACCACCACCACCACCACCGGGGAGAAACCCTTCCTCCGTGTGCCCAGGTGGTCGTCGGCATAGGGGATCAAAGTAGTTGGCGTCGTCGATGATCGACGACTTTGGAAAAGTGGTAGAAGGCCTTGGAAGAACAAGTAGGAGTTGCCGGTAGCAACGGCTGTAAGGAGGAAGTGGCCACTCATTGGCAATGTTTTCATTCTGTGGGGCTTTTTGAAAGAACTTTTCAATTATCAGGTTTTTATTTATACGAGGATGTAAAATCACTGAAAAAGTGCCTTCTCACAAGGTTTTGAGAACCGCTGAAGAACCGAGCGAAGGTGGCGTTGGCTCTCAGCCGTCGTCGACAGTTGGCAAGGGTTGCTTAGATTCTAGTGGCGTTGAAAATTGAATTAATTTATCTCAATCTTGTTCTCCGGTGTCGGTGTTTGTTTAGGGTTTTACGTAAAGTTTCAATTCGTCACACAAAGTGACTTAACAGTTTCATAATTTCTAATTATTTTTAGAAAAATAATCAAAACTACTGTTTTAGACAGCAACGATTCAATATCAGTAATATTCTCAGTTGCACTAATAACAAAACAAGCGCATGTACTCATCATTTAGACACAGATCGAACGGCCATTTCTTGCTAAACGAGTAATTGGGAGCAATTAGAGCACACATTTCAATTAGCACCTGCCGTTGATTGCCTCGGGATGATTTTCCGCACATTATCGATTGCTAATTGTGAAATCATGTGTAACGAATGACAGCTGATGATATTATTGTGATTTTGAGACTTTTTGTATTGATATTGTTATTTTAAACATTTTAATTAGATTGGGAGCCGAATTTTTCGAATGGAATTTTTATGACTAAATATTTCAAAGTTTGCCAGTTGGCCAACAAATTTGGAAATCTAATTAAACTTGTTCTACAATGTTACAACCCAGCTGGTACACTATCCAACACTTCCATTAGCTCTTTCGAACCCCCCTCTGGTTCCCTGATAAGCAATATCTTTATTTCATTAGCGCCAGTACCAGACAAAGTGCTCAGCAAACAACTGTTGTTGTTACTTCAAACAGCCGTACAACTGCAATAATTGTCAAAGTCGTTTCATTATCTCGATTTCACATGATGAAGGACTCTCTCCCTTTGGTTGGAAGTTCAAATTTGGTTAGGGTGAATCTTCCTTCCGAAGCCAGCGACATTTGTTTACCATGATGATCCCAAAGTCTGCCAAAGGACTTGCTTTAGGGGTTGATTCGGCTGTCCGCACCCTGTAATAGCTGTAAAACCCCTGAAACAGGGTTTTGATTTCTGCTCCACGCATTGTGATGAGTTTGAGCTCTGAGCCATCGACATCAACGCACGGCCAGGACTTCTACGACGAGGTAGCGGTTCAGAACCCTCCCCTGTCACTGGGGTGTGTCCCGTGAAGCGTAAAACGAACCGTAGCGCGCGGGGGAACCTCCGCCGAAAGACACTTGTATGACTTTTCCTCGGCAACAAAATAATAAAACCATCAATCATGATTACGTTTCCTATTAACTTCCCGTATTCCAGTCGAGTCGAGTATGCAGTTGGATCCCCTTTCCTGGTTCCGCTTCAGACGCCAGTGTCCTTCCGCATCGAAGCAATCGCTGAGATTTTTTCGTCTTGGACGAGCGAGGAAAATCGATACGCCAGGACAAAGGAAGCCATGAGCCTGCTGCGATTCATTCCCGGTAATCCCATTCCCAGCGTCGAATTCGTCCTTCTGTTCGCAATATGGTCAGATTGCCATTAGGCCCAAATCTCGGTTGTAATTCCCGTTGTTATCGGAGTTAATGAAATGGATTTTCGGATCACTTTGGAAAATTACTTTTTCCCCATCCCTCTTGAAAAAAGTTAAGCTCGCTGTCGCGAGGTCAACGCTTTAAAGTAGAACATCTCAATACCGCTGGGGAGTTGGCCTCGGCGTGGAGTTCCCCCCGAAAAAGGTATTGCGTGACCGGTGCCAATTTAATCGACCGCCGCCGGCGGCCTCAAAGGAGTGTCGCATGAGTGCTGGGCATCTATCACCGGCATAACCGAGGGGGTTGGACTCGAATAAAAATACTTCCACCAACTATACTTGTGGTGGAGTTAATGCGTTTTTCACGTAATTCGAAGTCGTAATGGAAGGTTTACTGTTGAACTGCGTTAGTTTGGCAGTGATTTTTGCAAAAAAGAAGCAATTTTAAAGCATATTACAACTCCATTTTTTTTTTTTTTTCAAAGGACCTATAAACTATTGTCATTCATATGTTTATAGGACATTTTCAAAAAAAAAACTCTAGAATTCTACATTTTGAAAGTGATTTTTTTTTATTTCAAGACAGAATTACATTTTGGTTTGTTTCCTGCAGGTTTCTGTTATAAATACTTTTGTTCTTATTTGAGAAGCCTGGCGCCTCCATGCATTAATTCTAAGAAATAAGTACCCGAAATTTGTCATTTTTAGTACTAGCTAGCATTGAACTAAAATTTAATTCTGTCGATTGGAGTGTTCAAAGAGCCAAATGTGTTCAAAATGTAGCATGATTTATTTGATGTAGTTTTGAACGATACTTCAAAAAAAGATCATAAAAATCATAAGCAAATACCACCACCAAACCACCAGGGTCGCACGGTAGCCAGTCAAAAGGGTGCAGGACACCGCGTATGGTAATGGAAATCAATAAGTCAATAAATAGAGGCCGACGGCGCTGACGGCAGGCATATTATTGAAAACAAACACTTTCACTGACTGCTCGCACTCACTGGAACTGGCCGGGAAGCATAATCAGCAAAGGGCGATGGCGACTGATTAATTGAAAGGGGTTACCTTCTGGTTGGTGTCGTTCGCTTTTATGTGATCAAGTTGGGCTGACAAACTACCCGGGACTACTGTTACTGCATGGGAGATAAATGATGACTTTCGATAGCGAAACCCGGATCTTGGAAAGTGTTGAACTCATTTTTCAAAACAAAAATACGTGAAATCAATGATGTTATCTATTTAATTCTATCAATTCTATTGACTAGTTTTTATGCAAACATATTTTTAATACAACTATCAAAAATAATATTCTCTATTTGTAAATAGTACTCATAAGTGCAATACTTCGTCCATGATCGTAACAAGAATTCCATATGCAAAAATAGAAAGCTGAAAAATTTCAAGAATCACACAATTTTCAAGACGAGATTCTCTACGTTTTCGCAAATCTTATCGCATAATCATCTTTTTATTCGAATGAGGGTAATTCTCTACCAACTCACACGAAATCGGGAAAAGTTGCTCCGACCCCTCTTCGATTTGCGTGCAACTTTGTCCTAAAGGGTAACTTTTGTCCCTGATCACGAATCTGAGGTCCGTTTTTTGATATCTCGTGACGGAGGGGCGGTACGACCCCTTCCATTTTTGATCATGCGAAAAAATAGGTGTTTTTCAATAATTTGCAGCCTGAAACGGTGATGAGATAGAAATTTGGTGTCAAAGGGACTTTTATGTAATATTAGACGCTCGATTTGATGGCGTACTCAGAATTCCGAAAAAACGTATTTTTCATCGAAGAAAACACTAAAAAAGTTTTAAAAACTCTGCCATTTTCCGTTACTCGACTGTAAAAATTTTTGGAACATGTCATTTTATGGGAAATTTAATGTACTTTTCGAATCTACATTGTCCCAGAAGGGTAATTTTTTCATTTAGAACAAAATGTTTCATTTTAAAATTTCGTGTATTTTCTAACTTTGCAGGGTTATTTTTTAGAGTGTAATAATGTTCTACAAAGTTGTAGAGCAGACAATTACAAAAATTTTGATATATAGACATAAGGGGTTTGCTTATAAACATCACGAGTTAACGCGATTTTACGAAAAAAAGTTTTGTTCTAAATGAAAAAATGACCCTTCTGGGTCAATGTAGATTCGAATAGAACATTAAATTTCCCATAAAATGACATGTTCCAAAATTTTTTACAGTCGAATATAACGGAAAATGGGAGAAATTTTAAAACTTTTTTAGTGTTTTTTTCGATGAAAAATACGTTTTTTCGGAATTCGGAGTACGCCATCAAATCGGGCGTCTAATTTTACATAAAAGTCCCTTTGACACCAAATTTCTATCTCATCACCGTTTCAGGCTGCAAATTATTGAAAAACACCTATTTTTTCGCATGTTCAAAAATTGAAGGGGTCGTACTGCCCCTCCGTCACGAGATATCAAAAAACGGACCTCGGATTCGTGATCTGGGACAAAAGTTACCCCTTAGGACAAAGTTTCACGCAAATCGAAGAGGGGTCGGGGCAACTGCTGTGTGAGTTGGCGGAATGTTGGCATGAAATTTTGAGTCGACTGCGGGCTGCAAGGTCACGCGGTTGCTGGCAGGATTGATCCTGTCCTCGATTTTATAAGTGATTAAAGAAAATTATTTTCCCGTTTCAGTCGATTGTGAGCAGTGGGGCCACGCGGTTTGCTTGCAGAATTATTCGTGTTTTTGCGTCCTTTTTTACGAATGATTAGCGTCGGTTGCTTTGCATGTTTGATCGTGATTTCGGACGTCCGTTTTGTATTATTTTTTTATTTGTATTATGATAGTGGTATTTTTAAAATGTTTTTTTATTTTTTATTTTTACATAGTTATCCGGTAGAAATGAGCCAAATTTTGTCGAAATAATACGGATAAAAGAAAAAAAAAACATTGGTGAAATTTTCTGATTTCTTCGAAAACAATATTTTGGAATTTTTTGAACCTAGCATAACAAAAGGGCGTAATATTAAATATTTGAGCCATTTGAACTGGTTTTTGAGTGGTTTAGAAAAATCTAGATTAAATTTTCAAAAGGTCCTTTCTGCATAGGAAACCCATGACGGATAGGTTGTTTTGAAAATTTAAATTAGAATCAAACTTCCAAGCATACTTTTTGCACTTCATAAAAAAATACACAAACAAATGATCATCAGGAAATGATGACAGATTTTGTGTCAAAAAAATGTGTAATATTACATCAGAAAATGATGAATTTTCATCAGTTTCTGGTGATTATTTTAACACATTTTTTAGGCAATATATTGAATATTACCTCTTTATATTCAACCTACCAAATTTTCAATATTCAAAATTTATTTTTTTTATTTGGCTGTGTGTGTGTCAAAAGTTTGCGAGTTTTTGTCGCCTAAACACATAAGAAATAATTCTAAAAAATTAAAAAAAACCTGTTTTGTGAAATTGATTCTTTTGGAAAAAAATATTTCAAAATTGAAAAAATATTTCCATTTACCCATTTCTTCTGAAAAGTGGCAATACATGGCAAACCGAGGACACCAAATCGACCAGAAAACTCTTTCAGAAGATTTTCGAACATTTACGTACCATTATTGTATAAACAGCTGCCAAAATTGCATGGAGACTCATAAATATAAGTTTATTGGTTACTTTGGTCATAGGAAAGGCCCCCAAACAGTTTGAACATGTTTTAATGGGAGAATTGCTCAATGCTTATGTGATTATAAGTAAAATGGTATTTTTATGTAGCGGTTATAAAAATCATTAAAAATAAATAAAAACTATAAAAATTCTAGGCTTCGACGTTGACACCGGCCGATTTCGACTCTACAACTACAACAATACTCTCATGAAAAAAATGTTCAAAAATGTATCGATTTCGACTCCAACTTCGGGAATTTGTTACCTTCGTGTCCAATTCCCTGGAAAAGGTTAAATTTGTTGGTCAAACAGAATGAAAATTTAATAGTTCTTAAACACTGCTCTAATCCAACACGCCACGTCTGGCAATTTATGTTTGTTTGACAGCTGCTCGTTCGCCACTCTTCCCGGAACTCGCTCAATTTCGAACCGGTCAATCAAGCCTCACCAGTGGCCAGAAATTCCTAACCTAATTTCAAATCGACACAATTTTCCCGAAAGCACACCCTTCTCGCCTCCATCCTTCGCATTTGTAAACTTCCAGTTCAATCAAAATATAGTTTATAATTCATAAACAAAACAATCAAACCGCGCGGCAGCCAGGGCGCGGGTTCGCGGCCTTTCATCACTTCGCCATTTAACATTTGGCTCGCAGTTGGCCACGATTGATGGACACGTGTGAAGCTACAAAGTCCGGAACGACCGCGGACAGGAGCAGGCCTGCTTGGATCCGCGCGAAATTAATCAACTACTGTGTGTGGGGCAACTTTAGTACTCGCTCGTGGTTAGTCTTAAATGTGAGGAAGCGCCGTAAATTCCATTCTTTTGAAATTGTCATTTTTCGCGGTTGAAATTTTCTGTGGCGGAAATTCCGGACCACCTTAATGCACTGCGGTAGGTTGCGTTGCGACGGCGAAGGTATCAAAGAAATTTATTTCTTTTTCCATTAATGGTTCCGACGAAGACGATGAAGACGAACTGATGCAATCGTTTGACGACGCGAGGACCCATAAGTCAATCATCAGCGGGCGTGGAGTTGGTCCAAGGTGCTGCCCCAACCGACCAGCATCTTCCCCAGCATCGTGGTTGATCTCCAGCACGTGTGCGTCACTTCGACGGTTTGAAATACGCGGAATGATGTATGATTTGTTGGCAGGAACGTGTGTCACAACATGCTTGACGGGACTTTGAAATACGTTTTGTTGAGCTCCCTCTCGGGGGACACGTGCGGCGACGATGGCCAAACGTGATACGGCGTGGATTAGGTTGTCGTAAAGTGTGACGTTTTGTCGTGAAGAGAAATGGTTGATACGACCTTTTGTTGAGAAAAAAAAACATCGATTCGATCGAAGCAAGCTGAGAATTTTTCGTCACGCCATGAAGATCGCATCGATTGCCAATATACGTGTCATGGCCAGCTTAGTGTCCACCGCCGCGATCGATTTCGTTCCAAATCGGACCAATTAATTGCGCGGCGGTATTTCACAGAGTCGCGACACCGCCGTAATGGGCGGCGAACGCGAAAGAAAAATCTGGCACCTTTAAAACCGAGGTTGTTTTTGCTCACCAAATGTCCATTTGGCATTGACATGTAATCGAACCGTTAGCACAGTAAAATTTGATTTATTTTCTGAATTTAATTTTAACTCAGAAAATTTAAATATAACGATCGAAGTATATTTGTCAAATCCAATACTTCCACGTGGCCTACTGCGTCTGCGACTACGCAGATCGTTGGGGCTTCACAATTCCGAGATGATGGTTGTTGCCCTGACCGAGGCTGCCACCACTGCCGGTGTGAGTCACGCGGGTGTTCTCTCTCTCGCTTCGAACACCTGTGCAAACATCACCACATCACGGCTTCACACGGCGGCCAGGGCAGAATTAAATTCAGCTCAATTCCTCATCCAAACGACGCCGGGCCGACCGATCGACGGAACGAACGACGCTCGGACACGTGCGCGTATTAAATTTAATGAGAAAATTCCTCTCCAGCAGCGGATGCCCTTCGAACTCTACGTCGTTTGAATTGACAGCGCCGCAAAACAAACCGTCGACGACGTGTCGAACGTGGGACTTTGACGCCGTGTGCCGTCGCTACGGCGACGATTCCGGCTCAAGTGGCCAGAACAAAACCTTAAAGCTATCGACCTAAACCTACGAAGAGTTCTATTTGGCTTCAACAATACATTTAATTAAAAATTCCAGTACAAATTCCACAATCAGCTCTCCCTTCAGCCGTACCGTTGCCAGGACAACGCTGAATCCCGGGAAATTCCAACGCCCTCTTTACCTCCAAAACCACCCTCCGGTGCAACTCTGTTTCGCAATTTACCACGTGTTCATCGCCATCAGTCTGTTTGTTCTGAATCATCCCTCTTTCGGTTGTTCGTGCGTATTTTGGTCGGAAAATTTCGTTCCGGGATTGGAACGACCAAAAGTCGTCGTCTCGGAGATTTACGCTGTCAGCCTTTTCAAGATCCGAACCCGTGAGCGACCCCGGCTGGAAAACCGTGAACCTTTAGGTCACATTATCAACAATTCAGGACGTTCAAGGGATGTTCGCCCCTAACGAGGCTCGATATATTCATGAGCCTGGTCGGACGGACCAAAGTCGAGAAGTGGATGGGTTTTTATGAGTTTTTCCGTCCCCCAAAAGCAGTTGGGAAGTCCTTTTTGCTACAGGGGTTGTTCGTGTGCCACGTGGGTGGAAGGAAGAAATCCCTCTTTCTCAATTTTCCAGGGGTTAGAGACAGCGAAATAGGGGATATATATTAAAACGTTCAGCCTTTGGGGTGAAAGAAGTTAATGTTTTCGTTGGGTTGTGGTGGGTGGGTACCAGTTTCAGGGTGGATTGGTGGATGATGTTTTTCTTTGCTTGTGGCTAGATAGCGGAAAGGGAAGAGTAAGATAATTCGAAGATATCAATCTTTTCTTTTTTTAAATTTTAGTGTTTATAAGTGTCCCATTTTAATCACAGTTCAGTTGGAACATTTGAAATATTTTTAATTTTTTTATCTTAATCCTATAAAAAAAATCACAAATGGGGTTAACAAGTTCTAGAGTACTTTTTTAAAAGGTCCTGTTCGCCATTGGATTTTTTTGCTGATAGGATAGGAAAAAGTGAGCGAAAATTAGTCGCCGAAAAAAAAACTTAAAAAAAATTAACAAGATGATAAGATTTTTGTTCACTTTATAACAGGGGTGCCCAACCCTTTGGCCCTGCGGGCCAGATGGTGGGCCTGAACTAATATTTGATAAAGATTGAAAGAGTAAACACATTTTTTTCAATTTTCTTATGATTGGGTGCATTAAAGTAAATACATAAAAGAAATAGTGTTGCAAATATAATTCATATATCTTGATTTGAAGAATTAAAAACAAAGATAACATTCTTAAATGTGTTTATTTGACCTATTTTTATTTTTGTTTGTTTAAAATTGTATAGATATTGTTTTTGACGATTGCAATTAAATATAGTGATATTTTTTTCATAAAAAAAACATTCAAATTTCAATGATCGTTGCAATTTTTTTAAGTTTTTGATACATTTTTTAATATTTTTAAAATATTTGCAGCGATTTATTTTCAGTATGAATAATTTGATTTTTTAAGCCTTTTTAAAAAAAACTTCATCACTAAAAAGTTGTTCTGGAAAAATACATTAGTTTAGCTTACTTATTTATTAAAAAAAGAAAATAGAAAAAAAACTTCAATTTGAAGTAAACACAGTTAAAACTGAAAGAAATAACATTAAGTCTGTTTTTGTAAATTTTAAAACAACAATCCAAAATTTTTCATGAATTTCACAATTTTACGATAATTTTGTTTTCCTGCACAATTTTTCAGTTAAAAAATATCAATATAAAAATTATAAGAATTAAATTCAAACATGAAGAATGTTCTTATAATATGTTAAAATTTGATCTCAAGCTTATTTTTTTTATTCAGACAATAATTTTATTTATTTAATACTTCATGAACAGCCTTGAGGGCCGGTCATAGAACTATTTTGAAAAGCCGTCGCGGTCCGGATGAAATGGCTACACGGGCAGGCCTGCTTTATAATAAACAATCAAATTTGGATTCGTTTGGATTCTTAGAAATGTTAAAATTCTTCAAAACCAGCGTTGATAAAGAAACTTTAATTTTTTTTTCAAATGGTCTTAAACTGCCATATTTGTATAAAAATACAAAATAAAATTTATTCAATGTTTTTTTTAAATAGTTAACAAAAAAAAGTACAAGTTTTTCAACGACAATTTTAATTATAAGCAATAACTTTTTTGGCTCCCAAATTTTTTTGGTAATTTTTGAAGGAGGGAGGAAGGAACTCGAAAAAAAATCAATAACCTTAGTGTCAGGAAAACTGTTATCAAGCATTTTGTAATACTTTTTGTTCAAATTTCAAAGGTGAATATAAAATAATTATTTTTGCAAATAATTATTTTTGACAGGTTTTACAAACAACCCTCAAATTTTTAAATAAATTCAATAGTTGTCTTAGACATATTCAAATATTAGGCTTAATTTGAATTGTCGTAATTACTTTTATTGAAAAGAACAGAAAATTTCACAATGGATTCATTTTTTAACATTGATAATCGAACCAAAAGTTTCCGAGATCGTCAGTGACAAAAATAAGCTGAATATGTGACATTGAGAAAATCTCATATTTCTTGAAATATATATTTTATAATGGTGTATCTCTGTGTCCGATCAACAAAGTATCTCAGCTATCAAAAAAGTTTTTTTTGCATGGCATTACAATGTTTTTTTAGTGTTAATAATTTTTTTTTTGTAATTTTACCGTTTAATCAGAAATCGGGGAACTTTATCACAAAATAGTTAAGCCATTTTGAAATTTAAAAATATGCCGTCATCAGGGATGACATTGGGCTTGGGGGTGAGATTGGGTCATACAAAAATTCTAAAATTTGTATGACCCAAACTTACCCCAGACCTAATGTCACCCTTTATGACGGTAACGATTGAAAAATATATCTATTTTGGGAAGTAACTTTTTAGTGTTTAAAGTGAAAAAAATTGGCCTTTTCCGTGTAAAATTTTTCCCGAAAATCCCGCTGTGAAAATAGAAAATTTTGAAAGTTTGTTTGACTGGATATTACCTCATTACTGAGTAATTTTACCTAAAATATTGTTTAAAAATGGTAAATTCATCCTAAACTGAAGGAAATTTCGCCAATTCCGGATGTAAAATTACACATTTCTTTTGAAATGAAATACATCATCATCCCCTGATGTAATATTATTATCATTTTTTCTGTGTACCTATTTCTATGACCACTGTATGGAGACTTGTTTGTAAAATAGCTTGTTTTGACAAAGGGAATGTCCAAAGTTTCTTCCAAATAATAAAAGAAGAATAGTCGTATTGCGAAAACGTAGACAAAATTAATTATTTTTAATTAAGATTATTTTCTTTTTCTTAGAAATCTAAGCGTTCACTGCAAAAAAATCTGTTATCAAAACATCAAAGTCAAAACCCGCAGAGCAAATTGTCCACTTAACTATCTAATTTTATAGAACCAAGTAGAAACCATTTAATTTTTTTTTAAACTCAAAAGTGTTTAAAAAAATGTATTTTGGACTCTTATGTGATCATGAACAGCCTAGTCTACCTAGAGCATTTCAAATTTAATAAGGAACAATGTTGACAAAAGTAACAAGTTAGCAAAACCACTCATTCTACGACAGTACAACTGAACCCAATAATTCTTCGTTGCGCCAAATGTGACGTGACGTAAAAATAAACAAACCCGCGCAGTACCAGAAAAATTCCGCAAACAAAAATACACCGTCAAAAATACCTACCGAAAGAAAGACAAACCAGAACCAGTCGACCCCGGCTTGCCTTGTACAAATGAACACTTTTGCAATTAAACAATCATTTCGAACATCGTGTTCTTTGGGAGCCCGCGCTCTTTTCGTTGAATTACGACCGGCTAATCTCGGCTGACAGAGAGGGCCCGGCCCGATGGCGGACGGTACCAATTGTTGGGCCATAAATCAAAATGATTTCCCACTAAACGTTACGGGGACGCGATTTGCGGACCGTGATTTTGGGTGGTTTTTGACGAATTTTTTAATTTTTATTTTCATGTTAGAGAATACACATTTGTAAAAAATATTATTTTTTCAAAAATGTTTGATGTGTGTTGGAAACGTAAGTTTAGCAAATTTGAAAAAGTGCTTTAAATTTGCACTTTTCAGCATTCTTTTTTTGTGTTATGAAAATAAGACTGTTTTGTTGCAGACGTACATGAAAAGAAATGTAATTTAGCCATGAAATTGCAAAAAATAAGTTTTTTTCAAACTACCACAGCTCACGGTACCGTGCTTTCGCCGATCTGTATCAAATAGTAGCTCTTTGCTTCTCATCTTCTTCTTTTTAGGTCAAATACTAAATACTAAGTTTCGGCTGCTGTCGGCACTAAATGTTTCACAGATGGATTATTTGTTTGTTTGCCATGAATTAACCGCTCAGCTGTTGATGACCTCCGGGGGTTGTGAGGCCACACCACACAGGGTCGTACCACGAGCTGTGACAAACTGTTTTGACGAGACATTCCGCGACGGAAAATCAAAATGTAGCATCGCCAGCTGCGACGAATCTTGTTGTTGGTTTGTTGTTCAGGTTAAAGTCCTATCACCTTAAAGCCGACATCCTAGTTGGCAACTCCCCCACAGCTGGTGCCTCTCACGCCGTTGCCACGGTAACCGGACAGGACGACGAGCTTGTCCCCCTTCCCCACAGGTCTACTCCAACCGAGGCAGACTGTGACGACAGGGGGAAAAAAGAGAGCATCTTGGCGCAAAATGGCGGCGACCTGACTCCGATATCGATCCGACTTGCGCAAAACGAGCGAATATCGCATAAAATCGATTTTCCGTATTACAAGGATTATTTGCCCGTCGGGTGGTCCACTGGGGCACGCACACGTGCCCAGCGAAAAGATACAATTTAAAGATATTGTTTGACATTGTCTAATCCCCCTCGCCCCGTTGACGATGGACTCACTTTCGATAGTGGCGTGTGTCGGGGTGTGTAAGAGTAGGTAATGAGATTGTTAAAATGGAAATTTCGAGCAACGCTTGCCGAAACAGATAAAAATCATCTTAATAACTGACACGTGCGCAAGGATTTGATGGTAGGACGATGATATTTAGAAGATACCATGCGGATCAAATATTGGTTGTTTGAAAAGAAGGGAGCATTAAAAATGAATACAAAATGAAAGCTACCATGAAAATCTTCTAAAAAAAATAATTTCTTAATAGTAGTTTATGCAAAAAGTTGCACAAAGGAGATTTTATCAGCAGAGTTGTACATTTATTCACTGAGTTGGATAATTACGACGAGTGCTGAAAAAATCAAGTTTTGCAACAATTCATACAACTTTTTTTGCAATTCCGAAAAACACCCTTTGAACGGAATTTCAAGTCAAATGTCTTTGAGTTTAGTCAAATCACTGTTCAAATCAAACCAATATTGAATAGTATAGCTTTTCGATACCAATGTTGAAAAGTTCAACTTTTCCGCATCCAACACGCCAAAAATTAAAAGGGAGATTTTTTCGATTAACCAAAAAAAAAAGTTATCATCGATGTTTGTCCAACAAGATTTTGATGATTGGGAAATCGGATATTTCTTGAAGCGCAATTTTTTTTAATTTATTTCCACAAATGCAGAAGACACCAAATAAAAAAACTCTTTTCGGGATACAGATTTCTAGAGGAAATGTGCAATCTTGCAGTAAACACCCAAAAGTTAATGAATCACGAATGCTAAACCAAACTCCAAAGTACTCGGTGCAGGTGTTCCACTGATTTGCATTCGTCAGGTTCCCAAAGGACCCCGACTTCCTGAAAGGAAAACGCACACGCGGAGGGAGTAAATTAAATCCCACGTGAACCAGCTTCATTAGCATAAAACCTGGCTTTTGTGAGGCAACCCTTATGCAAGAAACTAGAAAACAAAAATCGATATCGCAGCCGGAGCACACAAAAGGAACGTACGTACACACACGAAAAGACACTTTTCACTTTAATTTCCCATAGGAAAAATCTGCCCCCTTTCCTCACTTTTTGTCGTTTTGAGCGCAGCATAATGCAACTTCCGTTTTGTTCCGGTGTGCTTCGGTGGCGGTTCTCGGGTTTCCTTCCAACTTCCCATGGTGCACGGTGGGGCTTCATTTAGATATTTTTTTAATTTTTTGCTTTTTCTTTATTCAAAGTTGTGTGTATTCAAAACAATCATATTGGTTTCAAATTAATTCTTAAGAAATGAGTTTTAAAATCAATTTATTAAAAAAAAACACATAAGCATACCGTGCCACCTCCTCAAAAGTTATTGATCGTATGACAGCTAGTGTTCACTGTGTCGTTGCAAGGGAAAGAAAAGAAATCCAGGTTTTTAAGAGAAGATGGCGTTCGAATGGTGAACGTCCGAAATGTCAAAATCGCGCAGTAGCACCAACATTAGAAAAAAAATATGGCTGTCATGCCATGGCACACTGTTTTCGTAATGTTGGTATCACTGCGTGATTTTGACATTTCAGGCGTTCATCATTCGAACGCCATTTTCGCTTAAAAATCTGGATAGGGTTGGGGGGGGAAGGAGAGGCACTTCACTTCCGAGTGGCACTGCAGTTCTGTTCATTTTTCTTCCAAAGTTCTCCGTGAAAGGCTTCATTAGTTTTGTGTGTGAGTGCTCGCTCGCACGTCTCCCGGTGCACACGTGCATCATTACAGCATTTTTTTTTCTTTCTTTTTTATTTATCACATTTATGCACTTCTCTCCCCGCCGTCGGAACGTATGGGCCAATAATGTTGTTGGGTGGAACAATCGGTGGGAAACACGTGTGTGATTCTGTTTTGGAAGGATTTATTGTGCGGACTTCCGACGTTGTCGCTCCGACGGTGCGGTGACTTAATGTTTTAGTTCCGGCCACGTGATCGCAATGTTTTGGTCGGATCAACAAACGTGCAAAGCAGTTGGATCAGACAAACGTATAGTCCTCAAATTGGCATTTTGTGTTCACAAACATATCCCAAAATGTAAAAAAAAACTCGAAAAAGGTGAACTTTCACAACTTTTGTGATCAAAAGCAATTTAAAAGATAAGATAACGACTTGTATCGAAAAGCATTATTATGAGCGGCTCATAATAGTAGTTTATGCAACAAGTTGCAAAAAGAGGATTTTTTTCAGCACGAGTCGTACGAAGAGTGCTGAAAAAATCAAGTTTTGCAACGAGTTCCATACAACATTTTTTGCAATTCCGAAAAACACCCATTGAGTGAAATTTTAAGTCAAATTTTCATGTATTTTGTCAATAAATCGTTTAAATAAAAAAAAATTTGAAAGGTGTTTCTTTTCGAAACAAGTGCTGAAAAGTTCAACTTTTCAGCACCCATTTCAGTGCTGAAAAGTAGAACTTTTCAGCATTTATTTTGAAAAGTGTTGCTATTCGATTCTGTTATTTTTGTTACAGAAAATTAGGCTATTTCGTCGTTCAAGAATGACAGGAAAAGTAAATAGTTTCACGACGGAATTGCAAAAAATACATTATGTTAACATTTTTTAAGCAAAAAAGCGACTCATAATTTTAGACTAGCATTCCTCAAATTTGGCATACATACCTAAATTATACCCATAGAATCTCTAAAGAATTTTTCAAATATTATAAGGCCACTCAAAGTGTGGAGTGTGATAATTTCACACTTTTTTCTGAAAAAATAAAAAAATATAAAACAGCTTTGAATTTTTACCTACCCTTATTGACTTATTTTTTTTATTTTCTTGCCATAATAAAAGGATCGATTTTTTAGGGTCTTGTTGAATAATCCTTCTATCGGATGGGGAAGTAAAACGTCGGTCCATTAGCGTAAAAGAGGTTTTGAGTGACTCACCACACATAACCTTCGGACGCCTAGAAATGAGCAGAAACTTGCAACAGAGCCCACAAAAGACCCGGGGGTCGTTAAAGTGGATTGCTTTGCTTTTTTTTTTTTTTTTTGAATAATCTACAATGCTATGAGGAATTGACTGTAATGGAATTTGCTTCAAATTATTTAAATTCATTCTTAGTCATAAACTTTCGTGTGGAATTATTGAACATGTTCTAATTTTATTTAATTTGTTTGGCTTAGTTGAAAGGTTGAGACAAAAACTTGATATAAATCACAAAAAACAACCAAACAAACTTATGAAATGGATTGTTCACTATTTAAAATACATTTTCAAACATTTATTTTCTTATTTTTGATAAAATTAGACACTTTTATGGTCTTTAAAAAATATGTTGGAATCACAGATGGGAAAAATCGTTGATTTTAGGAAAAGTGTATTACTTCAACTGCAATCCTATGGATTAGATATATCTCAAGAATTTTACGATAATATTTTGAGGCCGTTGCAAATCTGGGGAAAGGGCATCGATTTTATTGAAATTTTGAAAATTGATCCCCCTTATCCCTTGACTAAAATCGTAGGATACAACTTATTTAATGTGAACACGATTTAGCCATTGATGAGGCAATTGAAATTTAAATAATGAATTTTCTGCTTTATATAAAACTGTATCGCAATAAATAAATTTAGTTTAAAATCCAATTTATTTTAAAACTTGTCTTTGTGTTTGCCTTTAAATTTTCATGTCATAAGACTCATCCCCAGACTTTGAAAATTAAAGAAGGTAAAACAAGTTTAAATTTACTTAAAACGTTTGTTTCTTGTATTTTAGCATTACTCAGATGTAATGTTCAACTGTTGTTAACATTCCAATGCTTTCCAATAAAATTGACGTGATAAAACTATTTTAAACCGTTAGTCAGAACAGCAATGACTAATAGATTTTTTCTACGTGATTTGTTGTAAAAAAATAGTTTCTCAACGATGTTCTACCAAATTGACTACATACGGCGAGTGTTTAAAAAACGAGTTGGGAGAATTGGATTCTACAGTGAAACATTTGTTTCTCCGCTTTAGTTTGGTTTCCGTCTGGTTGATCAACTCAAAAATCAAAATAATGTAAAAAATATTAAAAAAATATTTCAGCATTCAAATTTCTTTGATTTTATTCGGCATATTTTTTGCATTATCTATTAGATTTTGTACTTTTCAAGAATCATGATTTTTCATCTGAAAATTGCGTTGAATTGAATTTATATGGATTTTTTTAAGAGTTTGAATCTCAATATAATAACGAAAAACAGTAAATAATTCGTGCCAATAAATCGGATCGCTGAAAAGTGCACTCTACCCGTGCAAAGGCCATCATCACCGTAGTAAACTCAATAAAAACGAGGTGTTAAGGTGAAAGTGTGCACCACGAGGAGAAATTTTCCCACCACCCAGCCATCATCACCCTCGTAATAACATTAAAAGAAGATCGCGCGCCAAAAGTATAATTGAATGCATTGGAGTGCCGCTGCAGCTGTTTGTTTACACTGACCCCCCTCCCTCCCCGTCGGTACTAACAGTTTTCATTAAATCTTGCACTTCGTGATGCACAGATCGTGAGAAATGTTTTCTCACCAAACAATATTTTGAAAGCGGCTTGGTGTAACAAATTTCGAATTTTATTAAGTTGGAATCATTCATCGGTTTGGGAAGAAAATAAAAGCTGAATTATCTTTATTTATACTTGTAAGGTTTCATAGAAAATTAATGAATGTTGCATCGTTTGCCTCATACTAACAAACCAAAAAAAGACGAGGCCACGAACAATTATTGAAATTAGTTTGAATAATGAAACATATTTGTCACGTGTCTTGGCACGTGCCGACCTTCCGCCTTCCGCTTACTAATGCACACGATCGGCGGGGTTAACTCCATCAAAACTGTATGAACGACTGACTAATGAACCAAGTTCCCACTCCCAGTTCACACAGTAGGCCACGGGCGCGTTTTTGTGGTTGGAAGCAATTCCAACGATGCCCTAGCGATGTCCTAGCGACGAAGTAGGCTGGGCCTCTCAACGTTTGAGGGAGTAGAAGGCGCTCAAATGGCCGCCACAACACACGATGGCTACGAATATACCCATTATTGTAATTGAAAACGCAGCGTGGAATTTGGTGTCCTATGGGCGATCACGTGACCAACATTCGCGGAGGAGAATAGGGGTTGACTATTACCACTATTCTCTCACTAATTGGGACAGTAAAATGAAGAATTGGAACATTATGCCACAGTGAAGTAACGCGAGTTTTCATTTAATTAGAGTGAGTAAAAATGTAATTTTACGACTAATTGGATGGATGCAGGCGAGTGGATTTAATCAACTTAAAATTTGAAGTTGGACACGTGGCGATTTTATTAAAAATATTTATTTATTTTTTAACTTTCAAGGGAAGACAGGGTTTCAATATTTTAATGAAAAATGGTAGTAAAAACAGCAAAATTAGCTTGAAAAATCAGACAATTTAATTAATGATAAAACATGACTGATGAATAACTAATTAACAAATTAAATTTCAAAATTACATTAGATTGACAATCGATCTAATACAGTGTTTCTTAACCGGTGAGGAATTCCCCCTAGCGGAGATGACGATTCAATAGAAATACAATGCAATTTTGTTAAAATTTTTAATCTTTATCTGTACTTTTTTGATATACAAGCCTTACCCGAAAAACTTCGTCTTTTCCTTTTTTCGTGTGTTGACGTTTTTAGCTTTTTCCTTGTTCAGCCTCCTATGATCAAAATTTGATTTTACGTAGCTTTTCCCATACAATCTGCAGATTTTCCGGAATCGGTTCCAGAGTGGCCAAATTGGAACTTTTTGGTGTAAGAACCTTCCTTGGGCTTATACGAACCCAACGCAACAAAAAGCACCTCAATCCGACGCTCCGTTTTCAACTGATTCGCGTTCGAACAAAACCGTCGAAATTTTTTATATATATAGATAAGATTTGTGAATTTCTTTGGAAAGATACAAAAACAACTATTATTTCCTTAGATTTCATCTTTGCTGGTGTTTCAAAAATATAGCTGACAAAAACCACGGACAAAATTCAATGATGTTAATCGAAAAAAATAGGAAATTCCGTGAAATAAAAATGTTTTTTTATATAAATCAATTTCTGTGACTTTTCACATTATTTGAAACATGAGCAAAAAATGTTTTTGTTATAGTTTTTTTAATAAGCGGTTATTTTTTCAAAATAAATTCAAGCCAGTTCTCATATTTTTTTTCAAAATGAACAGTTTTTGAAAATTAAAATATAACAATAATTTGTTTTTTTACTGTTTTGATCATGACATTTTTTCATTTAATTTGTTGCCAGATTTATTTTTTGTTTTTTAAGGTTTAGGTAATTTTATGAAATTTAAAATAAATTTGAAATCTTTACAACTGGGCAGCTTTCAAAAAAAATTGTTAGATTTTTCATGGTTTCGATTTTTTATAACATTATTTACATAAATTTCTGGGAGTTTTTGCATCTTTTGGAGCAAAGTTCTATTACTTTGAAACAAGGGGTAGGCGTGGCTGAATGGTTACGCTGTTCGCTTTGTAAGCGGAAGGTTCTGGGTTCGATTCCCATCTGCTCCTATCCGAATTATGGAAAGAAGGAATTCTGAACACTTGAATATGAACGAAAAATTCATTAGCTCGCGGCGGGGTTCGATCCCCCGTACTTTGGGTCAGCAGACAAAAAATTTTACCACCAGACCATCGAGGCTTAGTTGACTAGAAGGATTAAGAATGCTATAAGAATCCAAGAAACTTGATTGGAATCTGTGTACCTAAGAACAGGAAATGCAATATTGAATGCAAGTTGAATTCAAGGACACTTACTGGGTTCATAATTGTTAGGCGAATATTGAACTTTCAACACGACCAGAATTCACCACAAAAAGCTTGGTGAACCGAATTGAAAAGCTTCCAAAATGAATCCAAGCACATACGAAGAATTAAGGACTATAAATAGATTTGACCGGCCGCATCACTTACCACGGTGAATCCTGGCTTCACACCCATCTTACTAACACCCTCAAACCTCAAGTATCGGACTAAAATTCAAATCCACTTCCCCGTGTCTTAACACTGCACAGTGGGGCGAGGTGGCAATCTAGCGGGACAAAATTAATAGCGCTCTGGGGTTACGTCCTAGAGCTTCGGTGTCTTCAGCAAAGTTGCTCAGAAAAATCAGGGCTACATTTTGGTACTAAAATGTAGTTCCAATTTTGGCCGCATAGGTGGCGCTGAAATCTAACTTTTTCCAGTGACCTGCTAGCGAGTTGGTGTCTTGGACAAAGTTGTAGATCTCGCCAAATTACGTATAGTCACCGAACATGTCAAAATTCTCAAAAATAACTGCGTAAAGTTACAGTTAGTTTACAAAATAGTTATAATTAAGCTATGAATATTCAGTCAATCTAGCGGGACAAAATTAATAGCGCTCTGGGGTTACGTCCTAGAGCTTCGGTGTCTTCAGCAAAGTTGCTTAGAAAAATCAGGGCTACATTTTGGTACTAAAATGTAGTTCCAATTTTGGCCGCATAGGTGGCGCTGAAATCTAACTTTTTCCAGTGACCTCCTAGCGAGTTGGTGTCTTCGACAAAGTTGTAGATCTCGCCAAATTACGTATAGTCACGGAACATGTCAAAATTCTTAAAAATAACTGTGCAAAGTAACAGTTAGTTTAATAAATAAACAAATTAGCTTGCGGGCCAAATGTACAAAATTGGTTATTTAAAAAATGAAATTACGTTATTTTCATTTGAAAGACTAAAAAATTATCTATCACTTGAAGGTTTTTTAATATCTGTTATTTTTTGGAAATTTTTGGTATTTAAAAATAATAGAAAACAGAAAATAACAGTTCGACGTCGTCGTGCTATCTTGTCGCACCCGCCATTTTGACGTTCCGAAAAAAACGCGTTTTAATGTTTGACCTTGAATATACAAAAACGAGTGCACGCAATGTAAACAAAAACAAACACGTTTTGTTTGGCTGACCATTCTGTGCATTGTCCCAAAGTTTGGTTGAAGTTGGTTGCTGGAGTCCCGAGTTATAATTACAAAAGTTTACGGTAGTCTAGCTTGTACGTGCGACAAACGCATCCTGACTTTCCTGGCCTGAAATCCCTTTGGGCTTTTGTCGCACTTACATCAATTTTCATGGAGTGACAAGATAGCACGACAAGATTGAAACTACTTTCATATGTAAAGTGACAAAAATGCACGGAGTTTTTTCGGTTTTTGTTGAATATCTCAGGATTGGAATCGAATTTTGGGGATCTGTGAAGGTCAAAAGGTGAGGCATTGTGAGCTGCACAAAATGGCGTTCTTAGCTCAATTTGGCCCAAAATGCACGTACAACAAGTTAGCACGATGGCGACGAGTTGTCTATCAGTTTTGTTGATTTTATTGTTTTAGGTGTTTGAAAAGGTATTTAGTTTAATGTTCTTGTGTTTTCATTGAAATTTGAGACCATTTTCAGGTGACATAAAATCTAAAGAATTTATGTAGTGGCGTAATTTTATCTCTCAATCAATTGTAACGTTTTGGACGTTATTTTGCAACAATTAGACTTTGGCCATAGTCGAGTGGAGGCAAAAAAAAAATAAAAGAAATATAAAAAGTGAGATTACCAGAATTTAAACATTTCAATAAAAAAAAATGGTTATAAAATGTATTAAACAAAAGTACTCTTGATTTGCAATTATTATTTTCAAAAAATATAAGATTCGGCAATAAAAAAACATTTTAGCGATACTGTTCATCAAAAATTTAATTAAATTAAAATTGTTTTTGAATAAACCCGAACATGCACAAAATTATTCTTAACGCAGAGCAATTCATTTTAAATGGATTTCAGCTGACTGCACATAAGTTTCCATTAAAAGTTTGATTTTTTTTTTTAAATATGCTCTACCTCTGATTTGGGGGTGGTGACAAAAGCATTGAAACATACAGTATGTAAAAAAGTATGCTTACACCCCTTGGGCACTATGCACAAATTGTGATGAAACATGTAAACAATTTAAAGTTTGACAGAAACCTAGTACCTTTTGTTCAGAAACTCATGCCGAATATTTTGCTACAAAAAGCTCATGGAAAGATGATTTCAATAAAAAGTTATATAACAAATACTATTACAAAAATCAAAAAAGGTGCGAAAAAAATGTGTACACTTTTCTAAAAATTAACATACATAAAGTTATTTGTTGACATATCACCATAAATCCAGTCTCCCAACTCCAAATAGGCATCTTTGACTGGTTAAAAAATAATTTGGATTGAATATAAAAATTACTAACTACTTAGTATAAATGTTTATATAACTCTGGAAGTTCTATATAAAACTTATCTAAACTTAATTTTGCATACTTTTAATTTAACTAAATGTCAATATCTTACCATAGAATTGCTTAATAAACTTTTTGAATCGTATACTGGTTCGGATGCGACGAAGTACTAAGTAATTTTGACGAAGTTTCTAAGAAATTTTGTCCCGCTAGATTGACGGAATATTCATAGCTAAATTATAACTATTTTTTAAACTAACTGTTACTTTGCACAGTTATTTTTAAGAATTTTGACATGTTCCGTGACTATACGTAATTTGGCGAGATCTACAACTTTGTCGAAGACACCAACTCGCTAGGAGGTCACTGGAAAAAGTTAGATTTCAGCGCCACCTATGCGGCCAAAATTGGAACTACATTTTAGTACCAAAATGTAGCCCTGATTTTTCTGATCAACTTTGCTGAAGACACCGAAGCTCTAAGACGTAACCCCAGAGCGCTATTAATTTTGTCCCGCTAGATTGCCACCTCGCCCCACTGTGCACTGGTCGTGGCCGGCACTGTGATTGGCTAGCATGATAGGGACATTTGAAAGTTGCGAAGTGGTGATGATTGGTTCCTACTCTTCATCTGTGGTCCAGGGAGCAATTCTTGGAGGTCCTGGTCAATAACAGAGTAGCAACAACGGGTAGACACCAATGCTTTTGGAGCAAAGTTCTATTACTTTGAAACATAATCGCGCTTCAAATAATATTTTGTTGTAAATGTTGTTTGATATCTTAATTTGTTTTGTTTTTTTTTTTTCATAAAGAAATATCAGTCATAATTTTTGTGATTGATTAACACTGGAACGCCCAACGCATGTCCAACTTACACGGACGCCCAAGCCTCCCAAAAAAGTTGGAACGGTAACTTCAACTCGCTGGTTCTCGGGCATTACTCAACCAATCGGGACGATTCTTGTTTCCACTGATTTGTAAGAATGTCTAGATGATTCTAGAACTTTGCAGAACTTAATTTGATCAAATCTGTAATTTCTGCGACCGAAAACATCGTTCCACCTTTTTTAAAACGACTGCCTCCGCGGAATTTCTGGCGAATTTTTTTTTACACGCGAAAAAAAAAGTTGGAACGATGTTTTTGATCGCAAAAATTACAGATTTGATCAAATTAAGTTCTGCAAAAGTCTAGAATCATCTAGACATCCTAACAAATCACTGGAAAGAAGAATCATCTTGATTGGTTGAGTTATGACAGAGAACCATTGAGTTGAAGTTACCGTTCCAACTTTTTTGGAGCCTTGGGCGTTGGAATGTTGAAAATAAACTGTGAGTGTTTGCCTTTGCAACATACAAGAACATTTATAAAAAGATTATTTAAGGGTGCACAGCAACCAAGGAAGTTGTTGTTTTCTTATACTAAATCCTGCAACAATCTGATTTTAATAACAGTTAAATTTTGTTGTAAATTATAGTAATTTAGGGGATGAATTAAGCATTACACAGTAAAAAAAAAGTTGAATTTTGGAAGGTTGAAAATTTGGTAGGTTAAATATTCATAATATATAAATGTGAAAAAATGTGAGCCTGATGAATATTCATCAAAAACTGATGAATATTCATCAATTCCTGATGTAATATTACACATTTTTTTCAACACAAAATCTGTCGACATTTCCTGATGAATATTACCATTTTTTTTCTGTGTACATCCATTGCTCCCGTAGTTTTGAAAATATTAAAATATCTGTAACAAAAATCTTGGTGCAAAATCTTTGGTTTATGTGCACTGAATATTTTTCGTAAGGTTTTGCTTTTCATTAAATATGAGCATGTAATGAAACATCGTTTTGCTTAAAGTATTTGTAAATTGTTGTCAAAGAAGACAAAATTTAATGTTGGAAAAAAAAATCTTTCTGCAAACATTAATGCCAAAATTATGTTCTTCAAATCCCGCCAAATCAATAAAGGCTGAGTGTGGTCTAATAGTTACTGAGCTGTCGTTGGTACTACAATCAGAGCTGTAAACAGGTGATAAATTTTCTAGAAAATTTAAGTTTTTAGCTACACAGTGTGACAATCAGCAATCAGGAAACATTCCATGTCGGAGGTCACCGTCACCGTTGATCTACCTCAAGTTAGTCAAATGACTCTCCAATTCTTCTGCAGTGCACTGCTTGCTGCTGCACTTTAGAACACCATCAACCACTAACCGTCGCTAAAAGGTACCCTCTCTACCTCAGATACAGATACAACATTGTATAGTCACGGTTCTGATTTTTATTACCCCATTATTGTGGCATTGTCGCAGTGCGGCGTGATCTATGCTTCATAATAATTGAGATATTTTTCGCCGCAGCCGCCGTCGCCATGCGTTGATTTATCGCTGGCCTGATGCTGACGTTGCTACCGACTACCAACCAACCAACCAACTACCTACTGCTGGTGGGGATGCTGTGGCCCGCAATCTCTGTGACAGCCCGGCGGCAAGTCCTGTCTGTATGACATACAGTTGTACACTTTTTTTACGAGCCGATAATTAACGAGAATAATGTCTCGGCTGTTTGCTATTAGCCAAGATTTTAATTAGGGAATTTCATTCATACGACGACGACTGCAACTGCATTTGCAGACTGTGTGCTTGTGCTGAACTGCACTTTCTACCTCACGACCTGGCGGGCCTGGGCGATGACTCAAAACAACAACAGCAACAACAACAAAAAAACACACGATCTAAATTTATTGCCCACATTCGAAACATTTTAGTACAACATGTGTTTCGTCGGTCGGCGTTCACCGTTGGAAACGTGAGTGTCGAGGGTTGAGGTTGAGGGGGAATCCCTAGATTAGATTTCCGCTTTTCGGGATAAATCCCGGCGCAGCACATTTGCATCAATTTTTCATGCAAAGATTAAATTTATAACTACGAAGAAATGGGCAGTACACACTGCCAGTTGCACACATTTTACCAATTAATGTTTTGCGAGCGTGCCTCTGGGGTTTTGGTATGCAAAACACGTGTTTTAGGTTATTTGCTGGAAAAGATGTAAATTTTCAAAAAAAAAGTTTTCCCTCAAAACAATTAAAACATCACAATAACTTAATTCAACTGAATAAAAGTTCAATCACACCCTTTTCAAACCATAGTCTCGCAACGTCGGCAAACCTCCCTAATCGTCACACTTATACGACCAGCTAATGGGTTAAGGATGTCCCAGAACAAGTGCAAACATTACTGCTTCAATCCACGCGCGATTCGAACCCACGACGACGGCATCTGTTTCTAGTTGCGCGTTTTTTTTTGAGGCGCGCGTTGAATTTTCCGCGAATTTCTATCGACTTGTTCTCTATCTCACTTTGCACTATAACGTCATGATTCGAATTCCCGGACGCTTCGAAACCCGGACACTTCATCTTGTTTTATCAATTATTTGGATATAAGTTCGCATGATGAATGTCAAAACTGTGTTATTTGATGAATTCCAACATCAACTTTCATTTAAAGTTTGTTTGAACGCTGTAGTTAATGCCAAAACAATAAAATTATAAGTTTACCAAAAATGCGAAACATTTCACTTGAAATATTTCATAGGCGTTCGAAGCACTGGAAAGGCAAAGCAGAAATTTATGGTTTCGATTTACTTGAATTCTAGCAAATTTTTATGTAAACTATCGATTGTTTTGATGTTAACAGCTTAGTTGAGACCTAAAGAATGCCTTTCACTAACATTTCAGTCCAAATTTGTGCGATTCATAAGCAAAATCGAATGTCCGGAATTCGAAGTAAAAGTGTCCGGATTTCGAATCAGCTTTTATCAGTGTCCGGAATTCGAAGCACAACAAGTCATTTTAATTTTAAAATTCTGTTGAAAAATTGTTAAAAAAGACATATTTTGCATGCATTTTCTTGAAACTGACTGTTTATACTACATCCTGATGATGTTTCTACTTTTCCAACTTATTACTTGATTTTTTGCCAGCTATATCAAAAATGATATGCTACTAAGTGTCCGGATTTCGAATCATGACGTTACTATATTGCTGCTGCTACTGTTTGCTAATGGGTGCGGGTAATGAGGTTTTATCTTCGAGCGCTGAAATAAACGCTGGAGCGTTGAATGTGCTGCTAATGGGTGGTTCGCTAACAAGATGTAGTAAATTTTCTTTGGAAGTTTTGCCGAAGGAAGTCGGTTGACTGAAAATGAAACATTTGTTATCAACTTGTAGAGGGGATTAACGATTCATTATTGCTCACAATTAACACCTCTTTGAGATATACAAATTTAAAATTATTATCATCGAAGTTTTGCGTGAGTGTTTGCCCCTATTCAAAATGCAATTTAAATATTTAATTTTAAATGTATAAAAATAGGATTCATGAAAATGAAACATTTTGACGTTTATTCTAGAAGTAAAAAAAAGATGCAACTATTCAAAAATAAAAAAAGTGAAAATACAAAACACTTACAAATATTATACTTTTATAGTATGGTATTAATCATAAGACTTGAGTTATTTTGATCTTACTTTAAGTGGCTTGTTTGGGTAACTAATTTCCAACATTAAATGTCAATCTTTTTTAACAAGGAAAAATGTTTCGAGATTTTTTTAATCGTCCCAGGCAGAAATTTCATTCAAGTTGCCTGTTCCAAAATCATAAACAATTTGACCAACTAAAAAAACAGGTGGGAAGTTTTCAATTGAAGGTAAAATAATCATGACTTTTGACCACTTTCGGGAATATGGGAAAACTACCAAGGTTGTTAAGGATAATTTAATCGAGGTTCGATAACGATAACAATAGTTCTATCGTTATTGTAGGGATGATAACGATAATGCATCGTTTTCGTTATTTCGATCATTCTAATGGCGATAATCTTATCGACGATAACGGACGGTAACTTATTTTTACTTTATTTAATAAAATTTACTTTTAATTCAACCAAATCATGTTAGATTTTCAAAGTTTGGACTAAGAATATATATTTTTGATAATATAGTATTTGATTGGTATTTTGCAAAAAAAAAACTCCAGTAAAGAGGAAATGCATACATAATTTAGCTTCGATACGGTACGGTATTTTGTGAAAAAAATATTTGAAGTTAAAAAGGATACAATATTTCGCTTAGTTTGATACTCATATTGCAAATTATAAAAATTTAGTATTTTCAAAAAAAAATACGGTATTTTGTGAAATTTTTAGTAGGAAACTCTAATAGAAGTGCAATAAATAATAAATCTAATTCGTACAATATTTTGCTTCATTTGCAATATGGGTATCAAATATTTCAAATTAACTTGAAAATTTTACTTGATATGGTTGGAATGAGTTAATTTTAGAAATATTATAAAACGATAACGAAATATAGTGTAATACCATTTTTGGCAACACCTGTTTTTGTCTACCTCCGAATTTGGCAACACTTTCATCCCAATTTTGCCAAATTTATTTAAGATTTCTAAACTGCTATCAGCTGTTTCGAATGACATATTGATTAATTCTTATTCAAATCATAATGAATTTTAATAAAAAAATATCTCGGGACCAATCAACAATGACGTAACATCTTGGATTTTTTTTGCGAATTTAAAAATTTATGGATAGCCTCTAACGTGATCGCAGCACCTAAGAGGTTCTAATAAAAATAAGTGATGAGTTAAAAAAAAACAGACTACCTACAGACTTTTTGTCAAGATAATACAGACACCGCATTTGAGGAAAATGGCATCCCTCTACTGTGGGGAAATAGATTAAGGTTATGTAAATTCAGATCATTTTTTAAACTGCTTGTAATTTTAGATAGGTAAGTCAGATCTTAAAAATTCTTAATCTACAAGAAAGGTCAATTCAGAACCATTCTAAAAATATATAATATGGCAGGTTTTCATGCAAAAACCACCCTTTTTTGCAAATTGTGAAATTTATATGGAGCAGTTTTTAAGCATAACTTTTGATGTGCTTTACTAAATCTTATAAATTTCAATAGGGACTTATGGGACCCTAAGACGAATCGAATGAGGCCAATACGGTCAAAATCGGTTCAGCCAGTGACGAGATATTCCAGTGACATTGATTCGGTACACATGTCTACATACATCCAAACACACAGACATTTGCTCAGCTGGTGATTCTGAATTGATATGTACAAATGTCTTGGAGGTCTAATTATAATGTTCATTTGTCGAGTGATTTTATAGCCTTTCCTCAGTAAAGTGAGGAAGGTAAAACACAATATTTTAAGATTTGGGAAAAAAAATTTAGTTCATTACGTTATGAATGGATGTTCCCTTATACTCCCAACTATTATGAAAAGTTCAAGGCTATTTTTGCATGCTTTTGCAAATCCATCATGAAAGAGGGGTCCATCACTAAGGTGGTTTAAATAAAGTTTTTCTTAGATGTTTGGTGAACGCTAAGCTGTTCTGAATGTATGAAAAAAAACTGTTTACGATATTTTTAACTTGCAAATTTCTTATTGGAATTTGGAATAACTGAAAAAAATGTTGCAAACATGAGTTTACCTAAACAATTTTATTCACAAATTTATCATCGTTGAATTTGTGTCATAGCTTTGCAATATATCGTTTAAAAGTTTAAAAAAAAATAGAAAAAATACAAAAATATGAAACATTTTTATGTAAAACAACTTTTTAAGAAAAAACTACATTTAAACTAAATTGATTTATTTACAAAATCTTCTACAGATGTGAACAAATAAAAATCCAGCAAAATCAATCATAAAATGAAAGATGTTTCTATTTTTTAGACCATTCTTTTAATTTATGTCGCCTCTTCAAAAAAATGCTGCAAAAATTGGTTGAAAACTTTGAAATAAAATTCCGTTCGTTCCAATTTCAATCTTCTTTAAATATATTTTGCATTTTTTTTTTTATTTAAAGTCGATTATTTTTGATAATGCATGTAGGATTTTTCACAAATACGATGTTATCTTAAGGGCCTGAATTCTTGCTTTTTTATAGCAAAGTTACTCTTGAACATTTTTAGACTATAAAAAAAAATATATTAAATTTTTATCTTGTCATAGCTGCTTAAATATAATCTCTATGATCAAACCACCATAAATTATTGCCCTTTTTCACCATAACTTTGCATAATTGGATTCTCCTGTATGACAATTGCTAGCACTTTGTGTATACATTTGTCGTCTAATAAAAGTCACTCCCAATTCATCGGAACACATCCTGACGCCGTTCGACATTTAATTTTTGATTGCACCCCTCGCTCACGCCAAATGTACTTTTTCGTAGGACCTTTCGCCCAAACACCGAGGGGGATGTCCATATAATCAAATTATTTAATAATTTTTCAATCGCGCACACGACGTCGACGCAATCAACCGGCACACGCAATGGACCATTTGCTCGCGACAAAGTGCAAACACGAGTGGAGTTTCTTCTGTGCTTTTACACGTATTGGAAAACATTGTACAGATGTGCAAATTAGTGTGACTTTTTATTGACGACCCCCGAGCAACCTCGTCGTCGTCGTCGTCGAGATGCAAGAGATTCATAAATTAAGATATTTATGAACCACTCAACCTACCCCGTGCAGTCCATGGCCTACTGTTGCTGGTAGGCGATGCGGGCTGAGAGGAGTGTGATTTTTATGACATGTGTGCAATTGCCGTCATCCTGGCATGCCATGCCACAAGGCGCAAACAACTTCATAATCGCACACGTGTTTACTGTCCACGCCATCGATTGGATCCTTGCGAAAGTTGTACCCAAATGAGTAATTTCAATAAAATTTGATTACTTTCTCGAGTCGATGCGAAACTCCCTCTCAGCAGGGTGCAATACCGTTGAGATATGCAAAGTGAGAAAATCAATATATGCAAATGATCCAGCATGGCGGCCATTTTGTATGCCCCACCCCTCTACGACTCACCCCAAGGTGTCCAAGAGTTGGACCGGGGAGAACAGCAATGGAGTCCTGTTGGCATTGCGCAGAATCGTTGTCAGCGCAACTTTCCCCTTTTTGAACATCTTTGGAAGGATTTTTCGGAGGAGAAATCAGGATCCCCATTAACTTGTAAGGAATGTTGCATAAAACAGTACACTGATTTTCAAAAGTTCATGCCCGTTTTATTAGCAACATTCAACTCGAGCTTTTAACCTATAAATTGTTGGTCTGATTGTTGTTTATTCTCAAAGAAGTCACAAAGATGCAAACACTTGGCCTTAGTTCCTCAGACCGGGGAACAGGGCCCAGACTGTGGCTCCTATAAAAATCACTAGACCGAAAACGACGAGCACTTATTTTGTGAATGATATCGCACAGCTGCGATCTCTTCCTCAGCTGCTGCTGCAAGGAGAGTGTGTACTGTAGTGTGACCGGCTCTGGTTTGGTCTTGGCAGACAGACACGTTTTTGGGGAAGGTATTTGGGTGACCAATGGTTATGGTATTTCTTGTTGCCACTTGCTTAATTTTTTGAATAAGAAGCATGCTTGAATATTTATATAAAGCATTCGGTTTTTTTTAACACGTGCTCCTCTACATATCTGTTGTGGTCTTTTGTTCTTATATCAGTTTTCAATTTACTTTTGAACATAGTTAAATAAAAGTATGTTATGCACTTATAAGAAAGTTAACAGATTCCTTCACACTTTGCAGTTCATCGACTTCCGTAAAATTTGGCGTTTATTTATAGGGCCCAATTCTCGGTCCACGATCCGTGAACTCTTGATTTGAAAACATCCGACAAACGACCTCGTATACGAATAATAGACTGTCAAATGCCGCAGCAGCAGAGGCAGCTGAGAGTGCCGTATTGTTGGAAGATCGGCATGCAATTCGTGACGCTTGCATCTTTCTCTCAGTAGGCGCGCAGTCCTGCCTGCATCCGATCCGCGTAATAATGATGATGACTTCAGCGCGCGACGCGGCACACATGTGCGTAAGCAAGCACGTGTTACCAAGGGTGGCGACCCGTTTTAAAAACAAGATCACATTATTCAATCTAAGTTGTTTAAAATACGTCGCTGTATTGTTCAATGTTTCTATAAAATAGGAATACTTGATTTTCACCAGTCTTATTCTATTACAACATACAATGTCACAAGATAGCACACAAGCTACGTTATATCAGCAAATCCACAATGAAAACAGCGCAATAAAAAAATCGAGCTCAACGTTGGGTTGCTTGATCAAAATATGTAGACACAATTTCATTTTGTTTAATCATTAGGGTGGTCCTAGCCTCTCAAAGAGTCTGAAATTTGCGTATGTCATGGTCTGTATTTGAGTATTTCTCTTGGGCTTGAAAAATTGACCTTTGAATAATATATTCTTAGTCAAAATCTAAAATTCGCACTCTTTACCAGAAAATAGATCTGAAGATTTCAACTTTGAATAGTAAAATTTCTATCAGTAATGTTATGTGAAAAAGTTGTAAATTTTATCACAATTTTATTTCAATGACAAATCATTTTTTGTTCAAATCATTTCGGTAAAATACTAGAAACATCCTAGATTGACTTTATGTTTATAACTTTACAAAAAGTTCCAGCTCGAAGTTTGATTGAACTTTTTAAAGTTAGAGTAAGGATTAATATTTAAATTATTTATTTTCAAAAAGCAGCAATTACTAAGTTTTTTTTCGATGCCTTTTGATCCTCAAAACAACACTTTGCACTTTTCAATTTAATTTTGGATGGAAATTTGTCTGAGAAACCTTTTATTTTGGATTTTGATTTTGTACTTTTTTGTAAAGCTATCAACACTCTAACATAAAAATTTACAAAATGCTCTAAAACTGGTCTTGAACGCATTGCGAGAAACACTTTTGGTATGACGAGTTTCATAATTTTCGAAGATTTTGCGATTTATGTTGAACAACTCAGGCCTGAAATCATGCTTTCTGGATCTGTGAATGTCAAATTAATGTTTAAAATTATTAAACGGCCCCTGTTTGCATTTATGTCCCACATGCATTTTTAACACTTTTGCGTTATTGATGCAGTTTGGTTAAAAATCGTGTGGTCTTGAGAAAACCTACAAAATCCCAGTACCGTCATCTGGGGCGAATCGGGACTACAGTCTGAATAGGGACAGCAGTGTTTAGAGCACTTAATGGTTTTAAATTTGAAAATGGATGTACACATTTTGTTGGTCTGAGTCTGTTCTATCTAAAACCTACCAGAAAAATCAAAATATTGTGCTCTAACATGGTTAAAACTGCTGTCCCAATTCGCCCCATGTGTCCTAATTCGCCCCAGTTGACGGTACTTTGTTCTAGAAATTTGGAGGAAATTTATTTCTTTTTCGCGAAAGCTTAACACGTAGCATTATGGATGGGACAATCTTGACTTGCGTTTTCTCAACTTGATGTTTTTTGAATATGAGATATTTATGCAAAAAGGGGCAGAAAACCATTTTTAAAAGAATATGTTTTTATCCTCAATTTCATTTGCAAGTTTCGTAGTACCTTCATCAAGGGTGACATTGAGTCTGGGGGTAAGATTGAGTCATACAAAAATGCTGAAATTTGTATGACCCAATCTCACCCCCCAGACCCAATGTCACCCCTAATGACGTTAATAAAAAAAATTTTTGATTCATTTAAGTTTTTTTCAAAGCGGTCATATTTTTTTATTTTTCTCAAAAATTAGAAGTTATAAAAATGCTTAAAAAACTAGTTGTCATTGAATAAAATGTAGTATCGATTGTTAACTTTTTGGTTTGTTTGGTTGTTTGGTAAATTGTTAAACGTTTCTATATTTCATTTTAATCAAATCGGGGACTTTTGGGATTTTTACGTATACAACTAAGATTGTCAAGCTAAAGAAAAAAATCTTTAACAGTTTGCAATTTTTTGACAGCTGCATAACTCTTACAATTAGGAAAGAAATAATCGCAAAATAGTAGTTTTTGCAATTCCATCCTGAAACTACTTACTTTTCCTGTCATTCTTGATCGACGAAATAGCCTACTTTTCTGTATCAAAAATAACGGAATCGAATAGCAACACTTTTCAAAATAAATGCTGAAAAGTTCTACTTTTCAGCACTGCAATGGGTGCTGAAAAGTTGAACTTTTCAGCACTTGTTTCGAAAAGTAACACTTTTCAACATTTTTTTGATTTAAACGATTTATTGACAAAATACATGAAGTTTGACTTAAAATTTCACTCAATGGGTGTTTTTCGGAATTGCAAAAAATGTTGTATGGAACTCGTTGCAAAACTTGATTTTTTCAGCGCTCTTCGTATTTATCCAACTCGGTGAACCTCGTTGGATTAAATGTACTGAAAAATTCCTTTTTTTGCAACTTGTTGTATAAACTACTATTATGCAACAAGTTACAAAAAGAGGATTTTTTCAGCCCGAGTCGTACATTTATCCAGAGAGGAGGAGCCACGTATCATTACGTTTTTTTCTCTTGGTGAACGTCAAAAGAATTTCAAACTTTTTCAGAAGGTCCTTTGTACTTAGATTATGATGTATTTGTTGTGATATTTTTTGTTGTGTAAAACATGTGTAAAATAAATCATTATACTCATGGACTCAGAATCAATTTCTGAACCATTTCTTGTGCGTGTGTGAGGATGTTGATGAAGAATATGCACTTGATCTCGGCTTTCGGGTTTCGGGTCCTTCAGCTTGGTAATAAAAATCGTAAAGTTTCGTTAAGTTGATAAAAAGTTAAGATAAAAAAACTTTTTAGATGACAACAAAAAGGGTGATTTCCAACATTACTTCAAATGCCCGGGTCTGATCGCAAAAAAGAGCCGTGTAGATAGGTACAATTTTCTTCAGAAGCAATGTCTGTATTTTCTTGACAAAAAGTCTGCATTTTTTTTTTATCGAGAATTTCGATTTCAGACGATAATTTTTTTTTAGTGGATTAAATAACGTTTTTTTACAGAAAATCACAGCCTTCTAGGCTTTGGTTTGGTTTGGTTACTTCATAAAAAATAAATTCTAACATTACAAATTACCAGACACCCTGTAAAAACCTCATTCAACCTTATAATGATCCGACTGCCGAAAATGCATGCTGCGTGCACCACGCCGCGACAGTTCTGGCCTGGGTATTATTGCCTTTTGCGTCAATCGTCACCGGACTCCTTCTGGGCTTGATTGCCGATTCTGATGAGCGATCCTGGGCCGTACACATGCATGCCGCTCAAACCCGAAAATAGACCCAAATGGCCTCACAGTTTGGGCGTCGCGACGCGTCGTTTGGTGCGAGGACCCTCACGTGGCGCGCAACTGCAGCTCTCTATTAATACTGCAGTGTTTGCATCTCCAGAAACTGCTTCGCCAGGGAAGTCCGGATTTGAAGCCGCCGGGTTGCACTTTTGGTGAACACGTGTGTGCACGAACGAGTCACCACGGCGCTCCACAAATAGCCTTGGCCCCCGGTGCAGGAATTCCCACCCAGAGTGTGGGACACGATGGTTTGCTGGTTGAAGAGTGTTGGAGGGATCTAGCGGAAATGTTCGAACAGTTGTTGATTGTTTTGAAGCTTATTAAAGTAGAACATAAGAATTACAGAAAAGAATAGAACGGGATTTGACCTCCAAAAAACGATAAAATCGTTTCTACACAGCTCAAGAATCAAGTTCCATTGAATTCAAAGTTCATTACGCGCCATTTCGATTAACGTCTTCCAGTAACAAACAACCGGCAATAACTTTATTTGACATTTAACCACCGATCGTAACACAAAACCCAACCACAGCATCTTGGCCGCCGATCGTAGCCCCGAGGGCTTTGCCACCTGAACCGCAGCCCCAACCCGGCTGAAACTGCGTTAGATTTCTATCGGAACCTCCCCGAAGAGCGCAGCACCCAACGAAAAAAAATAACCGGTAATACGAGGCGCACAGGTGACTTGATCGCCGCTCAGCCAACTTGCTGAACGCGCAGCCTACTACACTTTACTATAGCTTGTTTGTTTTCCTCGCCGTTATAGGTTACTTTGATGCTGACGTCGGCGTCCATGCCTACTACTAAGCTGGTACTTCTTGCGAGTATTGGGAAATGGACTTCTTGCAGCCACAGCAGCCTGCCTCGATGCGGACAGGTGGTGTACCAGTTTTACCGGCCTGCCGTGACCGGAAGCCCATATCGAGGAGTTGTTGGATATGGCCTAAGGCGCAGACATTCAACGCGTATAGGCCAATGACCGTTCTATTGGCATCGACAACTTATTGAAAGGTTAGGCGGTTCCCAGCCTACTATACGGACAGATGTGCCGGTGTTCAGTCCTTGAGAAATATTTTATTCGAGTGCAGCTCACGCGCGTTCGTGGAAAGTCTCAAGACACCTTAATCAATTACATGTAACACAGTGTAGCACGTGGAGGTGGCTTAAGCACATGACAGCATGACTGCTGTGCAGTCCGAGAGAGTGAGACTAGACCCGTTGAGATAGCAGCGTTGAGGTCCACGCAGACTCCGACTTGAACAAGCCGAGGTTCATTGCAACGTCGTCGGACGCACGCGTTTTTTGCCCTCCCTCCAACCGTAACGTATTGCGGCTGTCCACATAATCTTACGTATTTTAAATGCTAACGTTTTTCTCGGCTGCGGCGGCGACTGACAGTTCGGAGCGGGAGATAAGATTAAGTTGTTAAATTATTATTATTATCAACGGGCGCGTATTGAGGCTAATTTATTTCTTGGGAACCACTTGTGGCCGTTCCGGGGATCGGGTAGGCCGGTGGTTGTTGCAGTTACGGTTTTTATGTGGTCGCGCGGCCTACTCTGTTTTGATCATTTGGTGGACCAATTAAACAGTATTCGTGATAGGTGGTTCGAACGCAGCCACGCTCATTTGCAATTATGAAGTTGTCACAAAAACTGTTTAGCAAAAAACATTAATGAATTCTTTGAATTATGCAGGCACGTGCATTTAATTACTACCATATGTTTCAATTGAGAGTAATTCTCTACGTTTTCGTAAATTGACTTTTCTTTGTATTTTGAAAATTTGTACATGCATTGCTTGATACATTCCTTATATCAAAAGAAGCCATTTTGCATTATTAGTTTTTTCCATACAAGGCTCCATACAATTTGCGGGCTGATCACACAAAATGAGCATGTGAATCTGATCTTGAGAAAACGTTTTCTGATCGTCTTTAGCGAAGTTGTTGGTTATGATTAGAACTATTTAGAAAAAATACACGGAAAAAAACCCATTTTTTTATTTGACTTTGTATAATCAAAAGTAAAATGGTCAAAATACATACTTTTTCATTTTGAAACTAATTTTTTTAGGTCGTTGCAAATATTTTTCAAAGTTTATGTCCCTCTGATCAATATAAACTGTATGTGCCTCTGAACAAAGTCGAGGAGGGAAAAGGCAAAAAAAAATTACAAATTTAAATAACTTGCCATGGTTTCAATATTGCAATGAAAAACAAATAATTTAAGTGCATTCTTCGTACAGTTTTCAAAAAATCTAAGTTTTGACGATCTCTAAGCTATTCTTAAGTGATTCAAAATTTTCAAATCCAAGATGGCGGCAAAAATGACAGCGATGAAATACTGAAAAATGCATTTTATGTATTTTTAAGTCATATATTTTAATAGGCAATCAACTATTTTAATTTCAATAATGTGGGGTCGCAGAACTTGAATTTGATGCTAAAAGTAAGAAAATAAAAAAATACAGAAAAACATATTTTTTTGTTCGTGATTCGATTATCTAAAGTCCCGTATAAGCCTTCGGATAATCGAGTCTGGACTGTATTAAAATTTCACAAGACTTCAAAATATTTGTTATCTGTACCAATCATGCTAAACATTATTATCAACGCAGAAAACGGATATTTAAATTATTTTCAGTTGATTACACGTCTTATTTGATTGAAACCATGAAGTTTTTTTTTTAATAAATCGAGATAATATTGAGATAAACTTTGAAAAATATTTGCAACGGCCTTATATGTTTTAGAGAATTAAAAAAGACAACTTTTGCGCTAGAGTATATGGTAGTGCCAAATCTGGTACCAAAGGCTCCTATTTAAAAAAGTAATTTTGGAAAAAAATAAATGTCTAGTTTTGTTTTTGCACTACTGTGAAAAATATTTTCGAAAAGCTGAGAAAATTTGCTACAATTTTCCATTTTTGACTTTGTTGATACGGCTGCTAGCTGCTGAGAAACAGTCTCATAAAGCTCAAATTTTGTGAAAAATGAGTTTTTCTCAGTTTCATCCCTCCTCTTTAATTCATGGTATCTGAGAAATTATCGTTTCGATTTTCAAAATCAAACGTTTGAACTTTTCAAACTTTTTTAAAATAAATTGCTCTTCCCAAAACGATATTTTTTTAGAGTCAAGAGTAACTTTTATTCTGGATATTTTCAAACATTGGGCAAATAATTTAAATTTCGAAATTATTTTCATTGAAAACATAAGAAAGTTACACAAAAGTTTAATTTTTGAACATTTTCCGCCAACTCACACGATATCGGAAAAAGTTGCCTCGACTCCCCTTCGATTTGCGTGAAACTTTTTCCTAAGAGGTAATTTTTGTCCCTGATCTCGAATTCGAGTTCCATTTTTCGATATCTCGTGACGGAGGGGTGGTAGGACCCCTTCCAGTTTTGAACATTCAAAAAAGTGAAGTGGTGTTTGTTTTGAAATTTGGTGTCAAAGGGACTTTTACGTTCAATTTTTTGAGACATGTCATTTTATGGGAAATTTAATGTTCTTCTCAAATCTGCAATAACCCAGAAGAGTCATTTTTTCATTTAGATTTTTTTTTTCATTTTTGAATTACGTGTTTTTCATTCTTAAAACGTCGAAAAATATCACAAAATACATCAATACAATACTACCAAAAATTTGCAAAATATCAGTGAATTTTTGAACATATTTTAAAACTTAAAATTTTTAAAGGCTTAAAAGTCTTGATTTGATTTAAAAACATAAATTAGCATTATAAAATGTATTCTGAAAAGTTTACAATCAATTTTGCAAGTTTTGCCAATGAAAATTTTAATATTTGGCAGTAATTAATTTTTGTGTCCCCTATTTTTTTAAAAAATAATAAAAAAAAAGAAATAAATTTGCAATGCTGTCATCTGGGGCGAATCGGGATACTTGGACAAATTGGGACAACTGTTTTTGCCTTGTTACTGCACAATATTTGTAGATTTTTTATTGGTTTCCGATAGAACAGACACAGATTAACAAAAATAGTGCATCGATTTCCAAATGTCAAGCATTTAAGGGCTCTAAAACTTGCTGTCACGATTCAGACGGTAGTCCCGATTCACCCCAGTAACGGTGGCCTAGTTTCATACCTGGCTAACTTATATCTGTAGGCATTCACCGTCATCTTCGTCGCAGACATACTATTTATGCTCTCTTAAAATCACAACTAAAGTGAAGACGAGCACATGCGGTTTCCACTTACGACTCAACATAACCTAACATAGAGGTAACTGTGGTTTGTTTGACTTTAGAGGTGCAACACATTCGTCACCACCAAAACTCCTCCCCCTGCAACGGTTTCTCCTTCCTTTACTGTTTAATTTATTTCACTTCTGCTTGATTTATGTCAAACATGAGGTAACCACATGATGAATAGCGGAACCTACTAATTTTGTGTTGTTTATTTTTGCGCAAAAATATTTTAAACTCAACACTAAATTGACTGTTCGTCTCAGCTTCGTTATCGAGTTCGGGTAATAAATTTTGCAAAACCCTCGTCTCTCGTTCATAATTCACTGCTGTGGGAGTAGGGCTCATAAAGTGAAAATTGCATCCCAAAAAAGCCCACGAATCATCATCGTGAGGAGACATCATTTTTCAATTTGACTTTCTGGCGCGCATTTATCTATATACTTTCAGGTACACCTACAACGCGAACGCTGGCTGATGTCTGACTGATTGAGCTCTCAGCAGACGACGGGGGCACGGGTCGCCTCCAGGTGACGCGATTTCCATTCCTTGTCTGGAGGCTGATCCATTATAGTACACTGGTCGACCCATTTTTAAATTTGAAATTTTATGTTAAAATTCACAATTCATTCTTGTTAGAATGTTACCAATTGAATCAAACATAAGTTTAAAATTTATTTGAAAAAAATATGCGTAAATAAATACTTAGTCCCAAACCCAGTGTAATTGCACAGTTTGAAACGACTTGCAAAACAATGTGTGACAATGGTAGTGTAATAATGGATTCAAGTGCCAAGCACTGCGAAGAAAAAAAGAAGGTAGGCAGAATTATTAACTGTGGTATAAGAATACAGGAACAAACATATAAACATATATACAGACAATTGAAAGACGAACGACGACGTCGCGACGATATCCAAATTGGTACTTGCCGATGGCGCCTTGGCACTTACGACGATCCGCGGGGGATTCTCGTTCTCTCTTTCTGAAAGTATGCAAATATGTATAAAGATAAGTACATCCCCCGGAAGGAGATTTGTAATGGCACAGATGTAAATTACACACTTTTTCATTATAAAAAATGCAACAATTTTTAATAGAAAAGTCTTGTTGTATAATCTACATTGTTGATTTGTTAACAATTCAAAATGACTGCGACCCCATTTTAGCCAAATTATACACCAGCAATTCCCCACGAAAACAGCATGATTCGAAATTTTCGTAATTTTTCGCAAAAACCACTTTAAAAAAAAATCATATCTCCGTGCCATTCAATCCGATTTAAGCTCCATACACTTCGGATAATCGAGTCTAGAAAAGGGGGAATTTCTGCATTTCTTACTTTGTTGATCCGACTTTTGGTTGCTGGGATATGGTATTGCAATGATTGATACAGATTATGAAAAATATTTGTTTGGGTTTAGGACCTCAATTTTCAATCAACGATATCTTGGTTACCATTGATGCGATTTCAATTTGAAAATAAAAACAAATTTCAAACAAAATTGGTTTAAAATGGTATATTTTATTAAAATTTATAAATGAACGTTTTCCAATGTGGGGAGCAATCAATTGTGCAAATTTGGCGTAGAAAATTCGCAATAATTCGTTTTTTTATGCACATTAATTTTTGATAACTTATACAGGACCGGCCCGTGGCTTAATGGCTACGGCTCCCGCCTCATAAGCGGAAGGTCCCGGGTTCGATTCCCCACCTTGAAATTATTCGACTATAATTGAACTTTGAATATGAACAAAAAAAACGCATTGAATCAGGTGGGATTCGAAATCACACCTTTGGATTGGTAGTTAGATGCTCTAGCCACTCGGCCACAGAGGGGTTGACATCTCTTGAGTGAATTAATCTGTAGTGGTGAAATAATGTGACAAGGTCATTTACTATATAATACAACAATCCCTTTCCCAAAGATTCCCCTACACACACCACACACCATATTCTATAAATAACTCGAAGTGGTTGGTACGGTATGTCCCCACTTCTTCTTCTTCCCCTGATGATTCCATGAAATGTGGGTTCCGTTCATAAAATCTGTCTCTTGCGGTTTATGCAACGCAGTAGGCCGGGCCGCTTTAGTGAGTGTAATACATTTCGAGGGTTCTCGAAAGTACTGCAATCATTAATAATGACAAGAAAGAACTTGAGGCGTAATCTAACCATATGTTCTTCCCGGATGCTTTCTTCGGACTGGCTGCGCTTGTGTTCGATTAGATTAGATTAGATTAGATTAATGTAGAGAATAAGACGAGGAAATGCAATATTATGCAAAATTATATTAGCGATTCTATTATTCTTCGGAAAAATATGCTTCAAATTATATTTGGCCAATTGAAATGTTGGAGTCGAAATTCGACTGTTGTTGTTTGCTGAGATGCAACGGCGACGCACTCGAAAAAGGACAGCAACACGTGAGTGACCGTACTAGTGTGCGTGCGTCGACCAAGTTGAGCTTGTCTGTCTGCGCAACGCAAAGCGATGAGAATGAAATGAGAGAGAGCGACAACGACCGAAGTCATCGATTGCTGCGATGCTTGCACGTTGGGCGCAGGCGATGAGCGTCGGGTCGGTTGCGCGTGTGTGTGTGCGCTCTTGGAATGATCGTGAAATGCTCGGGGGTCTTCAGTCTGGTTTGGAAATTTGCAGTGGTTGGTCGTTTGACGACATTTTGCAAAAAAAAAAAGCTTTGTTTACTACATGGCGCAGTTGGTGGGTAAGTTGGGTCAGGATTTTAAAGAAAGAGATGTTGAATGGTAGATTGAAATGAAGTCAGTTGACGAACGCCTCAACTGGACTAATAATAAACAGTACAAAAACAGTTGACGAACGCCTCAACTGAACTTATAAAAAAACAGTACAAAAACAGTTGACGAACGCCTCAACTGAACTTATAAAAAAAACAGTTCAAAAACAGTTGATGACCGCATCAACTGTACAAAAAAAAGAAAAGTAATAATGTTGACGTATGCCTCAACCACTTGAATCTGAAATAAAAAATAGAGTAATCTTGGACGTAATTTAGTGTGACTTCACAGAGATTGGTTTCATGGGAAAGAAAGCAAAATGGCGATCAAGAAGATGCATCATGAATTGCACACATTGCATGGTGTTTTGTTGATCTATTTGCTAAAAGCAAAATGAAAACATGAAAGAAGAGTTTGGTGCGTCACGAAGATCAAAAAAAAAATCATACAAATTAAAGAGTACAAGCTACAAATGTGATAAGGAAAAAAAGTTCTTATCAAATATTATATGAGAGAGAAAAAAAATAAAAAAAAAGAGAAGCAAAAATGTTTAATGAAGTTGTTGAAATAAACAATGAAGAAAAAAATAACAGAGAATAAGAGGAAAGAGGAGAGTTAAAATGTTTAAAAAAAAAGTTAATATTAAAAAAAAAGCAGAAACAAAAAAATAGCTAAGCACAACAGTAAGTAAAAGTTGAAGAGTAAAAGTCATCAATGTGATAAGATTTGGTAAAATACCAAATTCTTATCAAATATTATCATGGAATTATTATGAAGATCAAAATAAGAAAGAATAAGAGAAAATAGGAGAGTTAAAATGTTAAAAAAAATGTTGATGAATAATCACTAACTGGTTGAGTGAAAAAAAAAAAGCAAAAAAAAATAAAGTTAGCTAAGCACAACAGTAAGTAAAAGTTGAAGAGTAGAAGCCATCAAGGTGATAAGATTTGGTAAAATATCAAATATTATCATGAAAGATGCAAAAAAAAAAAAAAAAAAAAAACAAGAAAAAATTAGTTGAACTCCAAAAAAAAGAAAGATTCAGAGAAAAGTATGGTGCGCCACAAAGAGCGAATTAGAAAAAAATACAAATTATGAAGAAGATCAAATGTGAGAGAATGAAACAAAAGAGGAAAGTTAATGTGTTTTTAATATATTATGAGAGGGATAAATAAAGAAATAAAGAGAAGCAAAAATGTTTTATGAAGTTGCCGAAATAAACAATGAAGATGATAAAAAAAGACAAATTATTAAAAAGATCAAAATAAGTGAGAATAAGAGAAAATAGGAGAGTTAAAATGTTAAAAAAAAAAATTTTGGTGATTAATCACAAACTGGTGGAGTAAAAAAAAAAAGCAAAAAAAATAATAATAAAAGTAGCTAAGCACAACAGTTAGTAGAAGTTGAAGAGTAAAATCCACCAAGGTGATAAGATTTAGTAAAATACCAAATTCTTATCAAATATTATCATGGAATTATTAAGAAGATCAAAATAAGAGAGAATAAAAGAAACTAGGAGAGCTAAAATGTTTAAAAAATGTTGGTGATTAACAGGGTTGTTAAAATATCAAAATATCAGCTCTCCGCAACTACAATTATCCCGCCTGAATAATCATGCCTTAAATACAACTACTCTTCTCTCTTCATTGAAACTCTCAGCGCCGAACATAGCCGAACGCGTTTTCGTGTTTACCCACTCGCGATTGACATTTTCCTTTTATCTTTCATTCCCGCTTCCACGATCATCCTACCGCAACAGCGTTAAACCACAAAAGCCGCCTCAAAACCAATTTTGTAAACGCAGTTTAACGGGACGTCATGCATGGTCGGCTCCTAATCGCCATCTCGCGTTCTTTCATTGCAGTTTTCGGAGAGATTGAGAGACTCCGCGGTGAGAGCGCATAGTTGAGGAAAAGGGGAGGAGTTGTAGAGAGAGAATGACATCGCTGGGAATCACGAGACACAAGAAGAGATCTCACAAGCTATAGTGACGGCCGCTATACTCTCGGATATTTTTGGTGCAGAGATAATCTATTGATAGCTTTTCTATCACTCATTTGCAACACTGGTGATTAATCACAAATTGGTTGAGCAAAAAAAAAAAAGGCAAAAAAAAAATAAAAGTAGCAAAGCACAACAGTAAGTAAAAGTTGAAGAGTAAAAGCCATCAAGGTAATAAGATTTGGTAAAATACCAAATTCTCATCAAATATTATCATGAAAGATGCAAAAAAAAAAAAAGAAAAAATTAGTTGAACTGTAAAAAAAAAAAATCAGACAAAAGTATGGTGCGCCACAAAGAGTGAAATAGAAAAAAAAACTACAAATTATGAAGCAGATCAAATGAGAGAGAATGAAACAAAAGAGGAAAGTTAAAGTGTTTTTAATATATTATGAGAGGTATAAATAAAGAAATTAAGAGAAGCAAAAATGTTTTATGAAGTTGCCGAAATAAAGAATGCAGATGATAAAAAAAGACAAATTATTAAGAAGATCAAAATAAGTGAGAATAAGAGGAAATATGAGAGTTAAAATGTTAAAAAAAAAGTTGGTGATTAATCACAAACTGGTTGAGTGAAAAAAAAAGCAAAAAAAAAATAATAATAAAAGTAGTTAAGCACAACAGTAAGTAAAAGTTGAAGAGTAAAATCCATAAAGGTGACAGCATTTGGTAAAATACCAAATTCTTAACAAATATTATCATGGAATTATTAAGAAGATCAAAATAAGAGAGAATAAATGTTTAAAAATTTTTGGTGATTAATCACAAACTGGTTGAGTAAAAAAAAAGCAAAAAAAAAAAGTAGCTAAGCACAGTAAGTAAAAGTTGAAGAGTAAAAGCCATAAAGGTGATTAGATTTGGCAACATACCAAATTCTTATCAAATATTATCAAGGAAGATGCAAAAAAAAACAAGAAAAAAATTGTTGAACTGCAAAAAGAAAGATTCAGAGAAAAGTATGGTGCGCCACAGAGAGTGAATTAGAATAAATACAACACAATAAGAGAGATTTGAACGTGAGAGTGCTTTTTGTAGTCATTCACAACATGATTCAGAGAATGTATTAAAAAATGCAACCGCAAAACTATAGATTAAACAAAAAGAAGAAATAGCAACTAAACAAAACAGCAAATAAAAAAAATTAGGAGTGAAACTCACAAAGGTATTCAGAAATGTAAGAGAATGTATTTGGAAACCAACACGTTTTATATTTTATCATTGTAAATACTTCATTTTAGAAAAAAAAACAAAAAAATAATTGAAGCGCATAGTTTGGATAAATTAAGGATTCTGTTTGTTAATAACAGATATAATGACAATATTGTTTGAAATAAATATTGAACTTAAGAGTTTCTTAAAAAAAAATTATCATGATTTTTTAAACAGAGAAACAAATAGTTAAGAATTGTTTGAATGTTTCTGAACTAAATTCTTTGAAAAAAGAAGTGATTTTTCTCATGGAAAGAAAAGTATGAAATAATTGAAACTGATTTCAAATCTCTGACATTTTGAGAAGTTGATGCAAGAAACATTTTTATTTGAAATTTACATGCCTTAGACGTCAGTTTAAGAAAAAAAAATGGATATATGATGTTTTGCAATGATCATCAGATAGAGTTTATGAAGAAAATAAAATAAAAGTTATTTTTCAAGAAGAGAGAAACAAAAACATATTCATTGGAAGGATTTTGAATGTTTCTGAAATGTTATTTTTTTCAGAAAAAAAAAATAAAATAAAAGATGTAATTTTTTAAATTTCTGAGTGTTCAGGGAGAAACAACATAATTTGGTTTGAATTACTGTAGAAAAAAGCAGTGTTTTTTTTTTTTTTTTTTTTCAAGCAAAGAAAGGAGCAAAATATTGTTGACTGGCAGACTTGTTGAAAGATGTATCTGTTAAAAAGTAAATGAAAGATATATTATAGGATAAGATCACTAGACGGAGTTTCTGGAGGAAATTATATCAGAGATTTCCATGCATAAAAGAACAACGTGATTTGAAATGTTGGAAGCTTATGAACTAAATTTCTGAAAACAAAGCCTCGATTTTTTTAAACAAACAAAAGTGTGAAATAATTTGAATTGATAGAGTTTGCATCACTTAAAAGAGTAAATATAAGTGATGTCAGTTTTGAAATGATCATTAGTCCTAGTCTTTAAAAAAAAAACTTAAATGAAAGTGATTCTTTTTCAAGAAGATAGAAAAGAATTTGTTTGAATGGGATTGGAAATGTTTTTCGCAAAAAAAATAATTAATAATAATAATGGTGCGATTCCTATAATTTCTCAGAGAGTAAACGCAAGTTTAAGAAAACAACGTTAGAAACGGTAGCTTGCTTTCCTTTAAGCTTTTATTGATCATTAAATTGTTATATTTTTTACTGAAGAAATTGTACTTTTCTTAATAAATAAAAAGTAAACGGTAGTTTGACAAAAATCGAATTACTGAAAAGGAATAAGCAAAATAATTTGTATGAATTAATTGACTATGATTTTGAGCAAAAATTAAATAAAAAGTAATTGTCTTAATTTGAAAATATAGTTAAAAATTTCGTTTTTTTATAAGCGAGGAAAAAGGTTGATAATTTATTGAATTGGTAAGAGACATAGATGCCAGGTACGTCAAAGAAAGACAGACGCAAAAAAAAAAAGAAAAAAAAACAATTTGCAACTCTTGTATTAAAATTCACAAACAAGAAAAGAATATGTGTTACGTGTACGTACACGGAAAATGTGAGAGCATATGAGTAAAAAAAAAATAACCAGCTACCAGCTTACTCGACCAAATTGAATAAAATTTTTATGGTTATAAGCCAACAATCTATATAAACTAACGCAGGTTGAACTAGGTTGAAAAATGCATGGTTGCAGAGAAATTTAATTTTGAAGACAAAAATTAGTGGTGCTCTGGAGTAACCATGGGCGTCAAAGGGTTAAAAGAAACAGAAAAGAGTAGAGAAGGGGGCGAATGTAGAGAATAAGACGAGGAAATGCAATATTATGCAAAATTATATTAGCGATTCTATTATTCTTCGGAAAAATATGCTTCAAATTATATTTGGCCAATTGAAATGTTGGAGTCGAAATTCGACTGTTGTTGTTTGCTGAGATGCAACGGCGACGCACTCGAAAAAGGACAGCAACACGTGAGTGACCGTACTAGTGTGCGTGCGTCGACCAAGTTGAGCTTGTCTGTCTGCGCAACGCAAAGCGATGAGAATGAAATGAGAGAGAGCGACAACGACCGAAGTCATCGATTGCTGCGATGCTTGCACGTTGGGCGCAGGCGATTGAGGAGAAAATCGTGACGTCAGAAATGAACTCAAATCACTCAAAGTTCATTTTGTGAGTGACTTTAACATTTTGGCCTAGTTTGACAGCTACCTCGTTCCCAGGTTTTCTGTGGGAGAGAAAAGGAGGCGAATACTTTATTAAAATCATACCTGTCAAAATTCCTAGCCTCAAAATTTTGTCGCGAGTTGCTTTTCTCCTCTATGAGCGTCGGGTCGGTTGCGCGTGTGTGTGTGCGCTCTTGGAATGATCGTGAAATGCTCGGGGGCAGCGTTGCCACACGTACAGATATTTGAGCACATATTCAAAGCTCAAAATAATTGTTTTCATACGATTTCAGCAATTAATCAAAAGATTGATTTCTGGACCAAAAAGGTGATAATTTTTCTTAACTTTTGACTTTTTCAGTTTGGGAAAATAATGTTTCGTTTAAGAGTTAAACTCGTTTGAGCATTTTTTATGTGCTCAAATATCTGTACGTTGTGGCAACGCTGCTCGGGGGTCTTCAGTCTGGTTTGGAAATTTGCAGTGGTTGGTCGTTTGACGACATTTTGCAAAAAAAAAGCTTTGTTTACTACAATTAATTTTTGATAACTTATACATAATATACAACAACAAACCAAATAAAATTTTTATTAGCCTTGACACTTTTTTAATAAATGAAATAAAAGAAAATAATGTTAAATAAAGTTTGCAGCAATTTAAAAATTTGAAAAAATATATATATTTTTAATTTTTGATAATACATTTTTAAGCTAAAAACACAAAAACATCAAAATTTAAATCAATAAAATACTCATTGGCCTTGAAACTTTTTTTTAGAAAAATAAAAACAGCAGACAACCACGCTCTTGCTCATGCTCAAAATAAAAACAATACATTTGTTTCCCCCTAATTTGAACTGTAATGCTCGAAAACGTTGTACCGAAAAACTTTTCAATTCTCACCCAAAGGAAAAATATATCTCAAAATCTGCAACATTGGATTTGCTGCAGAAAATGTCATATTTTATAACATTTTTTGCAGCAAGCCCGTAGATCATTTTTGCCCGCGTGTAAAAATTTTAGCGATCTGCAGTTCTCACCAACACATATAATGCTGGCCCGTCCCCGAGCAACACTCCAAAGAGAAGCATATGTTGGTGCTCTTTCACTCATTTTTCATCAAGCGTCCATGGCGCGGTGGTAGCGTGTCGGATCAATAACCAAGAAGTTGGTGGTTCAATCCTCGTTCTGCTAAGTGTTTTTTTTTGTGAAATACAACCAAAAAGCCGTCGGTAATGTTGATAATTGTCGGTAACGGGCAAAAATGGCATACTCCTATATCGCAAAAAATGCATGAGGACAGATTTCATGCAGATTCTGATATACTTTCATGCCGCCATGCATCACAATCATGCGACTGCCAGTTGGGTGTAAATTGAACATTACGTCACACAATATTTTTGGATTTTTCGATGTGTATTTTCGAATGAAACTATAAAAAAAAACTTTTTTTTAATTGTAACAAAGCCTAAATCAATACGTCCATCATCAGCTGTAACACCAGAATTTAAAATGTTATCCATCAAAAATATTTTTAAATTTATAGAACAAAGGTTACTCACATTTTTTTAGCAAATACTCCTTTATATTTTTATTTTTTGAACTCGTGATATTTCTTTAGAATGTAATGCAGTACTTTACTATAGCAACATCAATTAAATAACACAGCAAGCTGCGCAGTCATTTTTGTGTATTTTTGTAGGTCAGTGTAATCAAATGAATTTCCTGCAATGAATAAACAATAATTTCAATTAGAAAATTACTGCTAAATCAATTTTCTAAATAAGCACAAATAAGCACAACTTTTTCGTACGCTTGCGCTTCTATTAAATATTTATGAGTAACAAGCTAAACCCGACAAACTTCGTTTTGTATTTTTTTCGTTTCTTGACGTTTTTAGCTTGTTTGCTCATTCAGCCTCCTGCGATCAAAATTATATTTTTCGTTACTTTTCCCATACAATCTGCAGATTTTCCGAAATCGGTTCCAGAGTGGCCAGAGTTGTCACTTTTTGGCGTAAGAACCTTCCTTGGACTTATACGAACCCAATGCAACAAAGAGCACCTCGATCCACCGCTCCGTATTGAACTGATTCGCGTTCGAACAAAACCGGCGAAATTTTTTATATATATAGCTAATGCTTTCGATTGAATTAAGATGTAACACACAGCTAAAAGGAACTTCAAAACTCTGTTATGTAACTTAATGAACTCATTGTAACTTGATTACACTCAACCCCCGGTGGTTGGTCACTTTTTCGTTTGACACTTTTTTAGTTTGTACCCCGTTGGTTGGTCAAAGTCAAACTAAAAAGTGACGAACTGTCACTTTTTACACGGAGCTTACGCACACTATCAAAACAAACGTTTGGTAGTGTGTGTGAACTCCGTATAAAAGGGGTGTCAAACTAAAAAGTGACCCCGTTCGTTTGACAACAGTTGGTGTCAAACCATCGGGGTTTGAGTGTATTCACAAATAAAACCAAATTTAAATTGAAAATAAGCACAAGGTCACAAATTTATGAGATCATTTGGTTACGGAGTCATACTTTGATCTGAAAAATATATCATAAAATGTCGCTAAACTATTCTTAACCGATAATAGCTGGTTTGGAATGACTTCATTAGTTGATAACATTACATCACTCCACAAGCAGTCCATCCGTCATCTCCAAAGCATTTAATCAATATCTGTACTGGGCGCCACCCACAAATGTCGTTAGATTAGCAATGAGGATGATGGAATCGAGCGGTCAGAATGGAGAAATTTAATTTTTGATAAATAATTTCTGAAACAATTATTTTCCCTAAATGCCAACTAGATATAAATAGCTACGGCGTTTAGAATTACATGATATTCATACAAGCATATTTTTAGTTAATGCCACTTTTGTTTATCGCGTTCTATTTCAACGAAGCAAAGCCAAGCTCCGTTCCAAGAAAAGTTATGAACAAATCAGGAAAGAAACGATAGGATTGTATTGTAACCGGAAGATATCGAAACCATTCGAGATTGGCTACTTGATGAATTTTCAATGTGCAAATTCAGCGCTTTTGGACTCGTGAACCTTAATCAATTGCCAAAGCTACCGTTGATGGGGGCTTACTTTTTCAAACGATAGAAAATCTTTAGACCATATGCAAAAATGAAGTTTAATTTTATGAAAATATTGGCTGGCAAATTAAATTTAAAACAAATCTCAATAGTTATAGCATTTTTCAAATACATGCTTTATTATTAGTCTTTTTTTCGTAACAAACTTGGTCTTGTTGTCAATAGTCTATCCTAAAATATAATTTTCATAAGAGTTTTCCAAACTAACCCTCCTGACGGTACCCAACCGCCCTTAAAACTGCACATGATCCCGCCTCTTTCTCACTGATGGGGGACACAGGAAGCCCCAACTTTGCCACCAAACAAAAATATATATGCAAAACGAGCTGCCCAACGACAACCACCAACAAAAAAAAATCATTAGACAGCAATTTTTCGATTCGCAGAACTGCGCGGATCATCGCCGGGGTTGACGTCGACGACGACGGCCAGGCACATAAAACTGCAAAAACCACTGGCAAATGACTTGATTGCTAATGACCGCCCCCTTTGACTTGGCCAGGGCCTGACGACTTGGGTTCCTTTTTTGAGGGACAACTGACTGACTGACTGCCATCAGCAAAGCAAAGTTGGTGGTCATTTCGTAAGCCGGCACCGGAGAAGAACGTGGAAAAGGTGAGCAGCGCGTGCGTGGGTGGCCCCGATGGGTTCCGGCCTCCGTGACTGTTTGAGGTACAGGGTTGCCATCAAGCAGTCTAATTCTGCGGTTGACAGTAACCATACCTTCGCGATGATTTGCCTTGCTTATGTCAAAAGGGATCAAGGTTTGCAACACAAAGGTAAGGCATGTTGTCAAAATTGCACGTAACCCTATTTACCAACGCGGTACACCTCAGCCATTTTGCATTCAATGGGCGCGGAATTGTTTGTCTTTCATGTGCAATAGCACACGGCAGACAGGTACGTCAGGAAATCAAAATTGACAGTGGCCTGGCATCGAACACGAGACGTTCGTTATGGGTTGTTACATGTTAATAATTAAAATTGCCAAGAAAAGCAAAAAAGAGATTCAATCACGATGGGGGCGTTTTCGATTGGAGGTTTGCCGCCACCAAGTCGGGCCAGCTGTTGTCTCTGGGTCCGGAAATGTCACAGGTAGCTGCACACACCCAAGCCGTGAATACCGTAATAAGATGGATTTCTACAAGGAAAATCAAAAGACACAGATGGGCCACGTGTTCAAATCATAGCGCACCTAACCGTGCTTCTCGGGCAGCCCCCTTTGAAGACCACGCCGTTTTGGCATTGTTCTTCCAAAAGTCGTGGGGCGTAACGACGACGACGACGGTGGCGGTGTCTTGGACACGGCCACCTGGATTGAATGGATGGAAAAGGAACGCACCTAACCATGTCGGAGCACCTTTCGTCGTTGTAACCTGCGAACTGAGACGCATGCGATCTTGTCTTTCGGGTGTAACAGCTGAAGTTCCGGTGAGTTATGGTAAATTTGAAGGTGTCTGCAATGAATGGCAGCTTTCTTTTGAAAATACTTAACAGTTGAAAATTCAGTTCAGGTTTGATTTATTTAACCCTCTTCCTCCATTTTTTTTATTTCTCCCGTGTTCAGACAGCCATTTTGAGCAACGTTTGTTCTACGAAAAACTGTACTTCTCTTATTTTATGTTTTTCTTGTATTATTTTTAAGTATTTTAATTTACATTTATCTTGTTTAGTGTATCTTTGTTTTTGGTAGTATTTGGCCAATTGGGTCCTAAAATTAAGCTTAGATTGCTGATATTATTGTTTACAGCGACAAAGCTTATTTTTCTGAGTACAATGACCCTTTGTACGACCACAAAGAGTTTAAAATGGATTTTTAAATCAATTTTGAAAAATTAACTTCGCGGTTCTGGACAGAAAAGCTCCTACTTGACAGCTCGTTCCAAGGGGACCATAAAAAAAATTTGTCTTGTCAAAAAAAATTGCGTTAAAATGAAACAAAAAATGATCAGAAATGGTTTTAAATCGTGTTTTTTAACGTTGTACATAAAAATTTACATTAGTACCCAATTATTCCACCTCCTATCATTACATTTTGCCTTTCTATTTTTTTTCATGTTTTTGACACATTCTACTTTGACGTTACAACGGTTTGACGTTTCTTTTTTCAGTTTTTTGACTATAACTCAGAAATGTTAATGAAAACACCTTAATATTTCAACAGGTTCTGAAAGTACGTTAAATTTGCCATAAGAATCAACTTTGGGTTAAGGATTTGATGTTTTGGTTTCTGTTCTACGAGCGACTATGTAGCGTGACTTTACAACGGCGGAGATTTTTGCTTTTTCAAAAAAATGAAAAGGCTGTGATTCTGCTCTGTTCATAAACATAAACTAGACTTTTTCATGTTAAGCGCTATTTTTGCAGCCGCTTTACATTCCGTGACGTTACAACGCAGACTTTTCTAAAAAAGAGTATTCTGCTTGCGTTGTAACGTCACGGAAATTCTGAAGGCTGTATCTTTGCGAAAAATAGACCAATTTCGATCTACTCAGTTGCATTCGACAGGAAATTAATCCTATTTTCAATTCGATCGAGGTGGTTTTGAGGTGTTTTGTTTTGCTGATTGAGGTGCTTGAAAACATGATATCTGGAGTTTTTTCGAAAAGGTCCAATAAACCAAATTTCCAGTTTTTGCTTTTTGGGTGTTTTTGAAACCGCCTTGAGGCAAAACCCAAAAAGCAAAACTGAAAATTTGGTTTGTTGGACCTTTTCAAACAAAATCATCCAATCAATTTTTCGATTGTATTAAGTGTATTAATGATTTCGTGATAGAAAATACACGATCAAAAACCATTTATGATCACTTTTTTTCATTTTAATGGTCTATATGGTCCCCTTGGAACGAGCTGTCAAGTAGGAACCTTTTTGTCAAGAAGGACCGCGAGGTTAATTTTTCAAAATTGATTTTAAAATCCATTTTTAACTCTTTGTGGTCGTACAAAGGGTCATTGTACTCAGAAAAATAAGCTTTGTCACTGTAAACAATAATATCAGCAATCCAAGCTTCATTTTAGAATCCAATTCCAAGCATTTTGAAAACAATTTAGAACTTTGCTTCGTTAAGCAATAGGGTCGCTGTATCTAATTCAATACAACATTGCTGATTAATTGCCGTTCTTTGGTCTGCAGATATCTCCAATCCCTCGAAGCGTTCAAACCAACGACACAATCACCTATCTTGATTACCTTCAGCGTGACGAGCCCTTCTTGAAGGGACGTATTCAGCGGTAATTAGAGGGTGACGAGCGGGAATTCCCGGGAAAAAATTCCCGGGAAATTGACCATTTTTGGACCTCTCGATTCCCGGGAAATTCGGTCGAGACTCCCGGGAAATTAAAACTTATAAATATCAAAGCAAAATTATGTAAACTAATCAGAAAAAAAAATTCAAAATTGTGATGAACATTGAATGTCCAATGTTTGATGTTTAAGTTCGAATAAACCAATGTTTCTCTAATCTTCTTATTCAGAAAGTGTAAATTTTAACTTGTCAGAAATTCCAAAAACTTCTATTTAGAGAAGCCAAAAAAAGGTGGACCCAAAAATTTACCTTAAAAATTATTTAGCAGTTACACCCCAAGTATGAAATCAAATGTTTTATTTTCAAATATTATTTTTTCTAATTATTTGTAAAAGGGAAAAGCTTTTTCAAGTTAAGTTCAATTTCCATATCTTCTCTTGAGCATAGCAATCCAATCTATTTTTTTGTGAGCATTTGGGTTTTCCTGATAACTGTAAATATTTTTTCAATGAATATTTAATGTTGAACTAAAAAATTAAAAAAAAAACAATTTAATTTGTTGTTTTGAGTCGTTGTTTATCATATTTCAAAATTCCCGATAGTGCGAAATTATATATAAGCTATTTTAGTTATTTTTTTACAAAAATCTAATAACAAGTTTCACAATCACTCAGTGCGAATTAAGATTCGTAAATATTTTAAACTACAATTTTGAGTCTTAAAAAACTCAAGAAACGATTTTGTTTTTGCAGATTCAGAAAAAAATAATCAAAAGTTTTATATAGTTCCTCGAGTTCCTCAAAACAATAAGGCTGTTTAAATTAACGTTTCATAGAATTAGTATGAATTAACAGTAACTGAATTCATTTAAAAGAAACAAATTTATTACTTTTCATTTTAAATTTTTGACACTGTTAGCGTAGTAAAAAAAAACTCCCGGGTCCCGGGAATTCCCGGGAAATTGCCAAGTTCAACTCTCGATTCCCGGGAAATTGAAAATCTCGAGAATCGTCACCCTCTAGCGGTAATCCAACTTCCGATCAACAGCTGCGCTGCGCTCTAACCTCTCAACCCGTTCACAAGCAAGAGAGGGCCTCTTTGAGCACACATTTTTTCAATATTTGCAGACACTCTCATTGATGACCGACCGGGGGCTTCTGAACCGTGGCTGCTGGTCACAATGAAGCGATTTACACGCGCGCTTAGTATCAATCTTTGATATCCGAAAACGGGGTGATTTGGCAAGGGATGTAGGGGTTTGTTGAAATACTTTTTTTAAAAGGTCTTTTTTAAAATTACCCCTACAATTTGAAGAGAACAGGGTTTTGCGTCACTCCTCGTCATCATCCAAAGCGCCGGAGAAGGGCACCAGCCTCTCACGCTCTTTAGCCCAAGCTGCGTGATTGGCGTTGTTGTTGCCTGGTTCGACACTTCCGTCCAGCTGCTGCTGTTGCTGGACAGACCACGTTGGATGATCATCTGCAACAACTATGAACTTTACTGTGTTGTGAGCGCGAGCGCGTTTGTTGAACAATCAAAATGTTTGACACAAACTCTTCGTGTATTTACAGGAGTTGAGTCACACAGCATTTGGGTTGACCGCACACACTTTTGTGACCAGCTGTGCAATTTGAATAACTGGGGGGACCCCGAAACAGTGAATTGAATATGAATCGGAGCGCTGTGTTGTTGGTCGTCGTTGATGGAAGTCGGAGCGCGAAATAACAATTAGGGTTATTCGATACTTTGAGGGATCGCTCGCGGAACACGTGTTTTGCTACTGATGTCTCAGTATTTCTTAAAGTATCAATTGACTCAATATTTTAAACATGCTAAAAAGAAATTTTAAAAATGACTAAAAGCCATTGTTTTTAACTTGCGTAAATTCTAGACAGGGATGTCCAACCTTTTGGCCTTGCGGGCCAGATCTCATTTTGCTGAAGCAGAGGCGGGCCGGATATTATGTTTGATAAAAGTTATCAAATCTTGAGTTTTTTTAAGCTACGAGTTTTTCTATGTTGAAACTATAACTTAATAGGACCTTCCAAATATAAACAAGTCTAGAGTTATTTTTGAAAAAAGACCTATAAACATATGAAACAATAACTTCTAGGACCTTTTAAAAAAAACTCTAAGTGTTCCAAAAAAATCCATGGCTGGAGTTTTTTTAGTGGGGGTGCTCAAAGTTTTTGGAGGATGGGTCAAATTTGAAGCTCAAATCCAGAGTTTTTTTTTTTTTGATGAAAAGGACCAATAAACTATTTTCTTTCATATGTTTATAGGACCTAATAAAAAAAAACTCTAGAAATGAGCTTGCGGGCCAAATTTACAAAATAAGATATAAAAAAATACGTTATTTCAATTTGAAAGACTATAAAGATATTTTTCAGCTGAAGTTTGAATAAAATGATTTTTTTTCAGCATTTCCGTTAGTTGAAAACAATATAAAATAATATAATAATATGAATAATAGTATATAGAAAACACAATATAGTAGTTTGTTATAGGTATTGTTGATTTTATATTGTTTTAAGTATTAAAAAAATGTTTTTCACTGAATGTTGAAATTTTTGAAGTATTTTTATATTTCGAAAATGGTGACATGTAATCTGCATAATTCATGTAACAGCGTAATTTTATCATTAAATTAAGTGTGACCAATAATAATAAATGTGACTAAAAAAAAATCGTTGAAAACCAGAATTTCAACATTTCAAAAAAAAAATAAATAGAAAATGTAATTTTTTTTAAATTGAAATCATTATTTTGTTTTTTTTTTTATTTTTAATGTAAGATTCGTAAAAAAAAACATTTTAGCGAAAAAACGTTTAAACTTCTAGAATGCACAAAAAATTCTAATTACTTTTGAATAAACCAGAACATGCTCAAAATGATTCAAAACGCAAAGAAATGTATTTTTAATAGATTTCAGATGATTGCACTTAAAAATGTTTAAATTAAGCCATTATTCGCATTCGCATGTTTAAATTAAACCATTATTTTGAAAAGTATAAAATCACTTTACAAATGTTCAATGGGCCATTTTAAATAATAATTCAAAACGGGTCCGCGGGCCACACAAATTCACCTCGCGGGTCATACATTGGTCACCCCTGTTTTAAAGGTTCGGATAAAGCCGATACATTTTTTTTTTCAAATTTTTGGTTCCTCGAGGATTTCAAAATTTTAATGCTAAAATGCACGGAAAATGCAAAATGCAAGTTTTCAGTAATTCTAAGTTTTAAAAACATTAGCAAAAGCCTAAACTAAATGTTCATCTATTTTTGTGGGTTTTTTGAAACCAATATTTTTTTACAATATGCTTTCAAATTATCGGAGAATTTTCATATATATTTTTTTTAAAGTAAATACTCAAAATTTTTGCTATTGCAACATAATTTTTTTAAAACAAAAACCTAATTTTTAGCATGGCTACATATTTTGTAATTTGCGAACAACTTATTCCAAATTAAGATTTTTTGAAAATTTTGAGTATTAAATTTAGAAAATGTACTACAGTCCAGACTCGATTATCCGAAGGTTTGTATGGGACTTCGAACAATCGAATCTTTTTCGTATTTTTTTTCATTTTCTTGTTCCTGATCGGGTCAAAATTGAAGGAGGGGTTCCACGGCCGAAATGATAAGACCCGTTTTTTTTTTGTGATTCTCTTAGGGTGATCTGGGTCGTGGTGGTAGGGTGGTCCAAAAATTTGCCATTTTCGTCGATTTTCGCAAAAATCTATTTTTTCCAAAAATCATAACTCCGTGGCCATATTTCAACTGAATTTAGCTCTCTTGGATGCAAATGAAAGGTAATGAAAGGTTAGGTGATTAGACCTAAAGAGAAAAATAGTTTGGAGTTTCAAAAATCTCCTTATATTTGAAAACGGTGTATGAAAGTGCTGTTTTGAAGGTCTCAGGACAAAAGAGCCTATGTTTGAAAATATTTTGATCGGATTCCTCGGACAATTTCACTTAACATATCTTAAAATGGTGAGGTTTCATCTAGGGGAAAGTGGGGCAAGTGTAACAAGCTAAGGAAATGATCGTTGTAACCCATCAAAAACGTTAAAAATCTGTCGGATTTTTTAATTATCATCTTATTTCAGGTCTTGACTAAGACTTTGATAGAACAAGTTTTGAAAAAATCCTGTTTTTTAATGCAAAAAAATGATTTAAAAAAAAAGATTTTCCGTACGTTCTACTCAACTAGTGGGGCAAGACGAACAACCCGTTGGGGCAAGAGGAACAATGCATGAAAAAACATGTTAATTTGCTAACAATTGAACTGTTATCACTTAGATACATCAGATTAGGATGTATTTGAAACATTTCTTTTATTTTTAGAATTAAATAATAGTATGTTACTAAAAATTTGATCGCTTTTACGAAAAAAAATATTACTTTGATGAAAAAAGGGAAATTTTTCATAATATCACTATATTTTGCATGGACAATTTTTTTAACAATTGTTTACCAGTTTTTAAGTACGTTTATGTATTTATTTTCCAATAAAATATGTTGTTGCAGCAATTCGTATTTTTTTCCATACTAAAAAAGCATATGGTACACTTGCCCCACCTGAACAAGATTTTTTAAAAACTCTCAACAAAAATAACCAAAAGTTAAATCATACTTTAAAATATGTGCAAGTCATTGGTAGGGACACTACTGATCTAGGAAAAATTGCATTTTGAGAAAATGAGCCTTAAAACGAACCCTAAGCCTTATTTTGTACTTTCCAAATATTATAAGAAAACAAAGGGTTTGAAAAAAACTTCATTAAATCTTATGCTCCGTGGCGTTTACGTCGTTTTGGCGGTTATGTGGTAGTAGAATCAGCTAATTGCATTGTTAGCAACAATTCCTCATACTGGAAAAAAATTAAAAATTGTAAAAATTACGGCCGTACGAGCGATTGTTCCTCTTGCCCCATATGGTCGTCTTGCCCCACCTTCCCCTACAGGATTTCGAGATAACACTATCTCGATCAGAGAGAGAAAGAGTTCTAGCCAAACACCAGTAGCAATAACAGTCATTATCGTCCGCAATCACAATCAACTAGCAAACCAAACCAAACAAAAAACAGGGGAAAAGGTTAACAGCATCGACACCTGGGCCCGGTGTAGAAAAGACCTCTTGCTTCCTTCCTTGATGAACAAAATAAGAGATTGTAAATAAAAAAAAAAAAAGGAAGGGGGAAAAACAAAGCTCGAAGGTCTGTCATCGTCAAGATTCGCGTGAGAAAATTTTCTGCTTTTTCGAGGGTTGTGTTTTATGCATAGCTTTTATTAAGATTAGTTTTTTTTTTTGTTGGGTCGTGTACCATTCGGTCGCGAACGGATGTGTTAGGTTTTGCAACTTTAAAAACGTAGGTTCTTCTCGTGATGGGAGCTGAGCGAGAGGTGATTAGTAGAGTGAGCCTGGTGCCGCGACTTTTGGATGATTTTATTCACTACAACGTGAAAATTTTGCTGCTGGCTGCTGGGACGGGGAATCTGTAAAAGAGTGGGAGAAATGGGGATGAATTAGATAATGTTCAAACAATCTTATACAACAAGGCAGTTTTGCTGGGGTAAAGTCAGTGAAACAAAATAACGAATCACTATGAAAATTCATAAGTCCGAACTTATATTTTTGTTGTTCATCATAGAAAAATTACTTAAAATAGCAAAACAAAGTTTAAAAATACCAACCTTGAGATCGCCTTCAGCGTGATAACCGATCAGATGATTTCGATTTGGTCAGCATCTGCAATTAACAAAATGAAGAAAACAATATTTAGCTAGTGAACAAAAAATCACAAAATTGAAGAGATTTTTAAAATGGGGGCCAACGACTTTCATCAGTGTTTATTTGTAACCATTTTTGCTACCGAGCAGTGGAGCGTCAGAGTATATTAAAAACAACATCATAGAAAACGGTTTGCCACACCAAATTATGCTTGCGTTTTAGAGTTAACAACTACACTTACTTCAAACTTTCTCAGAAGTTGCAAGTTCCATTGGACGTCATCGCGCCAAGAGAAAGAATCTGTGAACAGAAAGAGAAACAATGTCAGTTATTTTTCGTTATTTTGGGAGGAAAGACGAATTTCTGCAAGTTTTCTTCGAGCAATCAGAAATAATTTATAATCACACTCGTGCCTCCGAGCATTGGGGCCGTAATAGCGTATATTAAGAGTAACATCATTTTAGGCTCGGGAAAACTGCATTTTACATTTTTTCTTGTTTGACGAAAAGAAATCTTACCTGCAATTTCCAATCAGTCAAGATGAAAAGGTTGCACAGAATCACACGAGGTTTAGTTCCTGAGAAAGAGATGAACAATTTTAAGTGATGATTTGCCAAATTGCTTTAACGCAAACTAATTGAAATCTTTGATCAGTTTTCAATAAAGTTCTAATCAACGGATTTCATTAGTCTATCTTGCGTGAAAAGATTCATCATGAAAAGTGAGATATAGTTGAGCAATTCTCCTAAAAATAAGCATATTTATTGGAAAATAATTATTTGCGATTATTTATTTATGATGAACGTTTTGTGAGTACTTTTTATATGACCAAAGAAGTTATTTGGATTTTGATCTAAAATCTGTATCTTGAGAACGGATTTTCTGATCGATTTGCTGTATTTGGCAAAGTTGTAGGTATTGCTATAAACTTCTCAGGAAAAAGAGCTACACTCTTTTCGTTGGAAAAATTGGCAGAACTGTCAAGTAGTCAAGTCAAGCAGTAGCTCAAGAGATGACAATTTTTGTCACCCAAAATACATCGAAAAAACAAGAATTTCGAATTTAAAAAAAGTTGTATTTTTCAAAATTGAACAATTGGGCAATCTTGTGTGAAAAATGTAATTAAAAAGCGTATTTTAAGTGCTACTTTTTTCTGAAAGGTTCAAAGCAATATCAACAACTTTGCCAAAGACACCAAAGCGATCAGAAAATTCGTTCTCAAGATCAGGGTTGCCAGATAAATCTGAGAATGCCAGATTTTACAATTCGAGTTTAAAAAAAAGGGCCAATAAACTATTTTTTTTATTTTTTACTTGGGCCGTTGCAAATATTTTTTGAAGTTTATATCCCTCGACTCTGACCAAGGTCGAGGGGGGGCAAAAAAATAAAAAAAGTATAAAAATTGAAATTACGAGCCATGGTTTCAACATTTGAATGAAAAAAGTGTTTTAAAATGCATTATACACCTGTCCAGTTGTTTTGCCATCATTAGTTTCCAAAATATCTAAGTATTGACGAAAATTTTATTTTTTGCGAAAAATAAAATTTTTGCGGTGCTGTGCATTGGAATTTCATAAAAATTCAAAACATTTTTAAACAAGCCCAAACATGCTAAATATGAAGGAGGTTAGGCGGTTTGTTTCGGAGAAGACGTAACGAGTCGACTTCCGCTCGCGCGTCCGTCGCGCGAATTTCACCATCGTCGTCGTCGCCGTCATCCATAGTGTGTTCGATCCTTGCTTTGGGTGTTTTGGTGTTGTTTCGTAGACTTTTCGACATTATTGCCCACACAGCTAAAAAAGTAGTAATCCAGCTGCGTGTAAAAGGCCTGGGTGTAAAATAAATATTGCATTATTTTATACAATTTTATGTAATTTTACACCCTGAAATATGTAGCCCATCAGTATGGGAAACCTACCTGACCGAAATGTCAAGCTGATATATGCGTTTATCCATACAGCTTTACATCGGTCTGATGGCCGAGTGGGCTAAGGCGCCAGTCCTTACTGTTGGTGCTGGGTTTGAATCCCGTCGGTTGCAACTTTTTTTTGTGGTTGCAAAATATGTACATGCAGTGTGTAATATTAAATGTTTATTTTGACGAAGGTGATGTGCATGCATTTGCATGCGATTTTACCATCAGATTTTTTGCTGTGCAGTGGAATCCGGGAGGCCTTGAAATTGTTTAAAATTGAGTAATTGTGAAAAGTTCCAGTTGTGCATAGTGCTTTAACGACGTGGAGAAAAAAGCCTACATCAGGGCCGTGGCTGATTATCCGGCTCTGGATCGTGAAGAAATAGTAGCGGTCCCATCAACATCACTTTGGAGGAATATCATCGGGCCGCTGGCGCAGTTCGTAGAGTGAGAATAAGGACGAACTAGGAGAGAACAGCTGATATTTGGTGAGATCAATCCAAAACAAATGCATAACAAATGATACCTGCTAAATACACGCTGGGTCTTTGTCCATTTGACAAGGGTTCGGAAGTTCTAAATAACGTTTGAATCCGATTGATGCAAACGTTCTTCAGGGCGGGGCTTGTCGGTTAAAGCTGAGGTACCTCGCGCTCGGCTAGCCAGCGTAGAAATGGGTCACCGAAGCTCGGCAGAGCTAACACCTTCCAAATGCCTATGCGAGTTATTTGCATGTATAGAATTTTAAAATCTAAAAATACATGGAAACAACTCAATTTGAAAGAAGCGACCGCGTGGTCCCGTTTGGTTGGTCGCACACACACACACACAGCCCAAACATGCTAAATATGATTATCAATGCAGAAAAATGCATTTAAGATTGTTTTCAGTTGATTAGACTAATATTTTCATGGAAATTTGAAGTTTTTTAGAAAAATATTTTTTTGCCCCTTGATTTTTCAGACCAATTTTGAAGGGGGGGTGGCGATATAAACTTTGAAAAATATTTGCAACGGCCTATTATTAGGTGTTTTTGAAACCGCCTTGAGTCAGGGTCAGCGCCCAAATAGGAAAAATGATAATTTTACTAATTGGACCTTTTTTTAAATAAAAAAGATGTTAGAAGTTAATAGTAGTAGTTTATGCAACAAGTTGCAAAAAGAAGATTTTTTCAGCACGAGTCGTACATTCATCCAACGAGATTTACCGAGTTGGATAAACACATTTATCCAATGAGATTGACCGAGTTGGATAAATACGACGAGTGCTGAAAAAAACAAGTTTTGTAACGAGTTGCTTACAACATTTCTTGCAATTCCAAGAAACGCATTTTGAATGGAATTTGATGTCAAACATCCATGTGTAAATTTACCGTTCAAAAGAAAAAAATGTTGAAAAATATTACTTTTCGATACTAGTTACTAGAACTTTTCAGCATCCATTTTAGTGCTGAAAAGTAGAAATTTTCAGCACTGGTTTTGAAAGGTATTCATTTTTCATTCGAGATTGACAGGAAAAGTAAGTAGTTTTACGACGCAATGCAATGATTGTGATATTTATCCCAATTGCTGCCAATTTTGAACATCTTTCTGATTCAAATGAACAAGCTTAATTGAAAATCTAAAGATTTGACCATCAAAATTTTACAAGCTTTTGAATTAATTCATATCCTTTCTCATTCATAATTGTTACATTTTCGTCTGCCAGATTTTTCCGTTTTTTTTTTTATTTCGGTGCTTGGCCAAGACAAGGATTTTTTTAAAATTTTTATCACATTTTAGTATGGAAACTTGCATGGATGAACCAAAATGACTTTTTTGACTTTTTTGCATGGATGAACCAAAATGACTTTTTGCACACAAAGTTTCATCTAATCCAAAAAAATAATCATGGTCCGAAGACTTGGAGAATTGCTCAGCTTGAAAATGTTGTTGAAAATCTTACCTTGAAGACGAAGAAAACTTCAGCTTTGAGAAATCCGTCAATCAGCAATCTGTAACAAGTGGAAAATAAAACAAGTTAGTATTTATACCAATTTTCATTTGGAAAGGTAATCGGGATTGAATAATTCGATCAGAAAAGGTTAAGTTTTAATCAACAAAATTCAGTTGAAACACGGTAAACCGACAAGCGGTTACACATCATGGAAAAACATTTTTTTTAGCTTTTTTTAAGATTTATTTTGGGGAAACTCACCTCTCAAAACGCGCGATCTTTTTGGGTTGAACTTCATTGCAAAAGTGCGAAATCCTGAAAAGAAAAGAAACCAAAATTGTTAGAAAATGCGCTTTTTTTTAGCATGAATGATTTTGCATCAATTGCGTCGTCAGAGCTTTTGAAAAAAATATTTTTAATCACGGGTTTTTTTTTCATTTCAAGCAAGCGTGCAAAAGCATTAAATCATCACGGAAAAGTTTAAAATATATATTTTTAAGTTAGAAGAATGCTCACCTCAAAATTCGTCGCCACCAGCAAATCCGTACCACTTGTGATTATGATATCTGTGAAAAGAAGAAGAATAATCTTTTACAATTTTGTTTGAAAAATTCATCAAAATTCGATTTAGCTCAAATTGCGCATCAGTGCTTTTAACGTAGTCTTAATCAATGGTATTCTTTAGGTGTCCAAAGGTCTTATTTAAGCAAATCATCATGAGAAAAGCGCTGAAGATTTAGTTGAATTAATCAAGCTTACTCACCGAAACTATGTGCAAACATCCCAGGAATTGGGCAAACTCCGTCGGCGGCACCAGATTACGAATACTGTGAAATAAAAAAAAACAAAGAAATTTTTAGTAGATGTTTTCTGAAGATTTTAGATTTGTTCAGGAGTTGATTTGCAATGCTTCAGTGCTTATTACGTAGTCTTAATCAATGGAGTTCTTTAGGTGTCCAAAGGTCTTAATTTAGCAAATCATCATGAAAAATTTGTTAGAATTGTTTTCAAATTAGCAGAAACTCACCTTTAGTTTTACAAATATGCTTATTTAGTACACATCTAGCGATTTGATCTGTAAAGAGGAAAGAAACGTCGAATTACAATTTTGAGCAAGAATTTACCCCTTTTCAGAACAGTCAAGAACGCTTCAGTCAACTACTTAACGCAGTTATGTAAACAGAACAGTTCTTAAGTGTCCAAAGGTCATAATTTAAGTCATCATGCTAACTTCAAACTCAACCCAATGCCCCACCAAAACTCACCTTAGAACGCGTACCGCGTCCGGATGTCCTCGAGCTTCTTCGCGACCTCGTTCGGCGTCCGCCCCAGATCGGTCGCGATGCTCTTCTGCTTGGCCGGATCCATCGAGGTGAACTGCTCGCACAGATCCCCGTCCATGACGTTCTTGACCGGGTAGTAGTAGCTGCGGAAGCTGAGGTGGTCCCGCCCGCACAGTGGCGGATTCTCGTTGCGCATGTGCATCTCGAGGTGTTGGAAAAAGTCAAAGTCTTCGCGGCTGGTGAAGGGGACGAGGGCGCCGACGGTGCCGGACATGGTCGCGTAGATGAGGGATTCGGAGCCTCCGGGGATGAGGGTGGCTTTTTGGAGCGACATGATGGTTTCGCCGAGGTGGAATGTGCACACGTTTTCCGCCTTTTGGGAGGCGCCGTTGAGGAGGCCGCGGTCCCAGAGGGCTTTGTTGCCGGTGGGGTCTTCGTCGACGTCGTCGGAGACGGAGTGGGGGAGGCGGAGGACGGACACGTTGCCGAACTTGTCGGCGGTGGCGACGGTGTCGTAGTCTAGGAGGGTTGAGGTGGTGATCCAGCGGGGGTGGGTGTCGTCGGCGAAGATGATGAGTTGGTTCTCGGCGCGCTTGTACTTGACGCAGTAGATGGATTCTTGGACGTCGGAGACGAAGACGCGCGAGCCCATGGCCTGGATGTTGACGATCTGGTTGGGAATGTGTTTGTTCTCGCACTTGCGGAGGAGCTTCTTTTTGCCGAGGTCGTAGATGCGCAGGACTTTGCCGATGCCGACGAGGACGCGGCCTTGGAAGGAGCAGATTGCGCCGGGGGCGTCGTCGATTTCGGTGCGGTGGTAGTGCTCGAGCTGGTGGGTGTGGAAGTCGTACTTGTAGACGTCGATGAAGCCACCGTTGGTGATTTTGGGGTTGAGGGCGAGATCCTTGGCCACTCCGGCCACGACGTACCACTTTTGGTCGACGGTGAATCGCACTAGGGCCATCGACATGACGGCTTCGTTTTGGGCGAGCTGCACCTTGGAGTAGGTGTGGCCGTTGATGGGGTCCATGACGCGGATTTGGGACGCCCACATGCCGGCTCCGGCTTTCGGGGAGGAGAATTGGTCTTCCGGGAGGACTTCGTTGATGAAGGCGTCCGCCATCTCGTTGGCGAGTTCTTGCTCGTCTTCGCCTGCGGCTTCGCGCATTTCGTCGGCCATCTGCTTCTTGCGGATGTTCTTGGTCTCCTCGGTGTACGCGTTGTGGTCGGTTTCGCTGATGATTAGCTTGCCGGTTTCGTTGTGGATCAGGAAACGCTTCGGGGTGTACTCGAGGGGGAACGTGATCTGGTTGAAGACGGCTCCGAGCTTTTCTAGGGCTAAGATCCTCAGCGTGTTGGTTGAGATGGCCACGATGCCTTCGGCGCACTGCTCGCTCGAGAAGCCGGACGCGTATTCGAGGGTTTCGTACGACAGCGGAGTCAGGTGGAACCGGTTCTGGTAGTAGTAGCTCAACCAGGTCCGACTGGACATGGCCAGCACCGCTTCCGAGCCCTGCATCTTGATCCGGAACAGCTTCACCGGGCGCGATCCTAAATAACGCGTTCGCGTATCGGCCAAATCCCCAGAAACCGGATCCAGCACCGTCCTCAACAGAACTCCGTTCGTCAGCCCAATGTTCAGGTAGAAACATCCCGCCGTTGAAACGGTCCCCTCCTCGTTACTCTCGCCGGTTCCCATCTCGACGATACAAAGCGATTCGGCCGCCGACGGCAGGGCCTGCATCGATCGCGGGGACAAGCAGTCAGCGGGATCGAGCGAGATGATACGGACCGTGTTGTCCGCTAAACCGACGGCCAAGAACCAGGCGCGCTGCTCACCAGCGGGGACTGAACCCAGCGCCATACACATCACATCGCTGGGCATCTTCTTCCGCTCGGTGTACTCGTTCAGTTGACCGGTCTGCAATTAGGAGGTTTGAGTCAGGACGTTGTTTGATTTTGGTGAGGAAGTTGCTTTGAAGTTCTCAAGTCAGCACTGCAGGACACCGTGGTAATCTTCAAAACAATTCCGCGTAACAGGTGTTCATCATGGAGAAATTAGTCCCAACCCCACAAGAATCTCAAACCTACCGGATCCATCTCAAAGTACACCAGCTCCCCGCCGGACAGCGCAATCACGACCTGCCGGCTGTTGACCGCGCACTTGATGATCGTCTTCTTGCCGGGGGCCTTCCACTCGTTGACGCGCTTGTCCGCGCGGATGTGCCGAATGCCGTCCGGGTAGACCTGCACCAGGGCGTCATCACCGAGGGCGGAACAGCACAGCGTCGGCGTCGTTCCCAGGAAGCCACTGTCGGTGACCTCCTCGACGGTGTCGCCGATGCTGAGCACCAGGGTGGCGTTCACGAAGGACACGATGATGTACGCGTCGAACTCGTCTGCAAAAGAGAGGTGCGGAGGAGGTTCGATTTAGTTCCGAGAGTTTGAAAAAGAGTGTTTTTTGTGGTGAAAAAGTTGCCTAACCAAAATGTTCTGTTCTGAGATTGAGCTTTGTCTGTGTAGTATCGCTAGTCTTACCTATTGGCGACGGATTTTTGGGTTTCGCGTTGGCACACACTTTGGGCACACCCAACTCAACCACGACGGTCTGAAAATGAGAGGAAAAACTGGTGTTTGTGATACTGTTTTGATTGTTTGGCGATCTTTCGCAAGTTTTCAAGTTCAACTTTGTGTCGCAATCAAAACACCAGCTTTTGTTATTAATACTTGATACTCGGAGGAGGAGGAAGAAGGGGCCAACTCAACTTACGTACTAAACGCGGAGCTGACTGACTGACTTGTAGGGAAGGAAATGTAGCTGATATGGTTTATCTACCGCGGTCACGGCCCAACGGGCTACGCCAAGGATCAGGAATATATCAACTTTGGTCAACCACAAAAGATGCGGGACCGATTTGCTCTTCGACGGCGGGGTACGACGACACATTGAGTTGGGATCGCCAGCCCCCGGTTTCGGATCCAGGATCCAGGACTAGTCGAGTGACGCCGGTCAGTCAGCTCCGGAAGGTGGGACGGGAGCGTGTGGGAGACTTACCGTCCGCGCGTTTCTTGACGGTCCAGACGGCGTTCGGATTACCGGGCAGCTCGGAGACGGCCATTTCGGACACTTCCAGACCGTGGCGCAGGACTCGGATGGAGGAGCGGGGTCCGCGGCCGCACGCCAGGTACAGCTGGGGCGTGTCCTCGTTGGCGAGATCGGCCACCTGGCAGCCCAGGATCGGCGCGAACGAGTGGATTTCGTCGACCATGACCAGGTTCTTGAGCGGGCGTGGAGCGAAGAAGAACGTGTCGCCTTCCTCCAGCGGCATGGCCGAGCTGAACTCGGGCTCGTCGTCGTCGTCGCCGAGGTGAGCGATCTGATAGAGATAGTGATTGCCAAAGTCGCACGCCACAAACAGGAAACCGGTCTTGAGCACGCACATGGCCGTGGCCGGCGGAACCGTGTCAAAGTACTTGAGCTTGATCTCCGCCACGACGTCGTCGTCCGTCTCGAGCGTAACTTTGAAGATGTCTCCCTGCTCGGTTTGAACCAGGAAAAAGAACATCGACTTGGTGCGGTGCGTGGCCGAGCAGATGAAGATCATGCCCCGTTCGGGGTCGTCCAGGTCGTTGCGTCGGCGCGGAATCGGACAACGGATGTCGTGCTGGTCGCCGAGATTCTTGTACGTCAGGTAGTTCTCCGAGCAGATCAACACTCCAGACGGACCGTCGTTGCCTCCGGGCACGGAAATCAAGAAATTCGCGTGCTCTTCCAGCGGTTCCGAGTACTTCCGGACCACGTGGTTCAACCCCAAGTCCAACTCGTAGAACGTCAACGTCTGCTGCGTCTTCGCCGCAGCTTCCCCCGTCGGATCCAGATCCGCCTCCTCGTAATCAATCTCCAAACAGGCAAACATCGGGTTCTCAAAGCCCACGTCCACTCCGACCATGTGGTACGTCAACGTGCTCGACTTGTGCGCCTCCAGCGGCGAAGAAATGGTCAACCGCGCCTCCGAATCTCTGTTCAAAATGTAGACCAGCTTCTGCTTCTCGATCGCCCCGATCATCACGGCACGACCCTTCGGGTCGATGGCCAAAAACTGCCCCGGAACGATCCGCCGACAGCCGGACTTGCCGAACGTTTCCTGGTGCACCTTCTCGAGCTGGTTCTTGGCCGCGTTGTACTCCAGGATGACGATGCGGCCCGAGTCGGAACCGACCACGGCATAATCTGCGGGAAAAATCGAAAATTAGTCTCTTTTCAAGATTCTTGTTCGGATGCCAAATTCAGCCGGCAAAAACTGTCCCGTCGGAACGTGGACGGCACTATTTTGAAGAGATGACCGTCCGCCTATTGTCCAACGGTGTTGCTTTCCCTTGAATTATGACATCCGAACCCAGGTGAGATGGGAAACAAACGTTAACCTATATCAAGGGATCAAACATTTTTCCCAAAATTTGAATTTGTACTCGCAAGTTTCAATTCGAAGCACGATTGACCACGCTTCGAAAGCGACATGCGAACCCCCCGCGTGCGGGGAACACTCTCGGCACCGTAAGTGAGTTTTCACCCGTGACCCGGAAATGTTGGAATCGCTCACGGGTGAAGCAAGACATGCCGTACCAAACCCTAACCAACTCTCGCGCTCAACCCACCTTTCGTGCCCCCCGTCAGCCGGAACGACATCAGCGACCGGATCACGCCGAAAACCTCCGTCTGCAGCAGCGTGTGCACCTTCCCCGTGTTCGGGTCCGGCCGCACCAGCTCCAAACTTTTGCCCTTGCTCAGCAGAATCTCCTGCTGCTTGGTGCCGGCGAAGCAGCCGTGGACCGCGTGCGTGATGCCGGTCGCACGCTGCAGGATAAAGTTGTACAGATACATTGCGGTGTTTGATTGTTTTCGTCAAACCGGAACCGGATCTTTCCGGACCTTAGCGCATCTTCTCTTCGCAGCGGTTGCTTAGATTTTTCAAGTCTCTGTAGGAGGGAGAAGCGAAAAACAAAATGTCGGATTAGAGTTTGAGGTTAGGTTTGGTTGTCGGGAAATTAATATCGATTTTTAGGTAGAAATACACTATTTTCAAGAAATTTCTCTACTAAATTACATTAAAAACACAATTATGAACAATTTAATCAACAATTTAAACCGAATTTAGCAACAAATTTAAAGAAAACAGGACTTGAAAGTAACGCGTCAGCACGCTTGCGGTGCCCGCAACAATAAGCCACTTTTAACGCTGAGAATCGACGAAATACCCACAAATTAACTTACCAAAAGCAAGTTGAAGCAATTTTTCACATTTTTACTTCATTTTTCCGAGCAAACTTTCACTAAAAGTTGACTAATTTCTAGAACTTTAATCTTTTTCCTCTCTTCCCAAAAGAAAACGCCGAACCGATGACGTTGAAGTCCGCGAACGAAGTGAACGAGCCGAACGGACGAGCAACGGAAAGAAGTCCCCCGGAAAAAGAAAAGGAGGGAGAGGGGAGTCGGTCGGTTAGGTCGACTGAATGAGCGGGTTGGGTCAACTGAGAAAGTGTAACGCAACTTGTTGGTTACAGAAGAACTTATTTTTACGCGCAGGCGTTACGCTTTCTAGTTTGTTGATAAAATCAACAAAAAAAAATTTCTCGGACACATCGTAATGTTTTTGCTAACTTTTTAAAGGAAAGGCAAAAACTATCAATTCTAGAGTTTTTTTAAAAGGTCCTATAAACTATTGTGTTTCATACAAGGTTTCATATGTTTATAGGACCTAATAAAAAAACTCTAGAATAGTTCGAAAAAAAAGACTACAAAAAAATATTTTAAATACTGAAAAGGAGTCATAAAAAACAGATCAATGTTTTCAAAAATCTAAAAATTGAGAAATTAGCCCAAATATATCGAAATTGACAGCCGTATTTTGAAAAAAAAACTGGCGGGAAATGTGATAAATGCATAGCACGATTCTATGACAATTTCCGGAATTCCATTTCCCGGAATGGACGTGTTTCGGAATGGACATTATCCGGAATGGACGTTTTCCGGAATGGACGTTATCCGGAATGGACATTATCCGGAATGGACGCTATCCGGAATGAAATTTCCCGGAATGGAAGTTTCCCGGAATGGACATTTCCCGGAAATTTAGTTTTTTTATATTACCTGATATGAGAATGAATGGAATCTTGCACAGCAAAAAATCCGATGGTAAAATCGCATGCAAAAGCATGCACATCACCTTCGTCAAAATAAACACTTAATATTACACACTGCATGTACATTTTTTCTAAACACAAAAAAAAGTTGCAACCGACGGGATTCAAACCCAGCACCAACAGTAAGGACTGGCGCCTTAGCCCACTCGGCCATCAGACCGATGAAAAACTGTAAGGATAAACGCATATATGAGCTTGACATTTCGGTCAAGTAGGTTTCCCATACTGATGGGCTACATTTTTCAGGGTGTAAAATCACATAAAATTGCATAAAATAATGCAATATTTATTTTACACCCAGGCCTTTTACACGCAGCTGGATTACTACTTTTTTAGCTGTGTGCCTACTCGCTTACTTGTGGTTAAGAATTATTTAGTTTGTACCCCGTTTGTTTCACCTAGTCACATTGAAGGAACTCGATATTTTGAAAACAATATGAATATAAATACATGAATGATAAAAAGAAAGTGAAATGATCGGACATGAACAATAGAAGCAAGTGTTGACTATTGAAACAATACTTAATCAACCACCACGAGATGTAACAATGTAGATCGATAGATATTAGACAAACACTAGATGTTTTTAATATTCTTTCAATGTGTTGTTATGTTAATCAGTTTACTTTTGTGACTAAATTCTACCAAATTTTATTATAAAGCAGAATGTTTATTTTCAAAGAAGGGAAAATCTCTAGAAAATAAACAACTTTTCAGAAAATCAATGTATAATATGTACTTCCTTGAGGTTTTTCATTCTTTAGAGATACACTTATACCCCGTTCGCACGGGCGAGTTATAGCCGGTTTTAACGAAAAGGTTTTAAGTTAAAACCAAGTTATATCCAAACCGTTCGCACGGGCCCGTGAGGTTTTAACGGTTTTAACTATTTTGACAGATTAAGCAGGCTGAGATTATTTGGTGTTGTCAATTATTTTCGTTTGTTTTTTGCGTTGTTGCGGATCTTGACCATCCTTGGGTATTTTTGACGAAGAACTTCGTCTTAGGGCTCTATACAGGGTAGCAATCCAAAATTTCGCGGAGCGAAATGTAACGAAAAGAAAATAAACGCGACTGCAAGATTTGCAACAATAATATCTCAACTCCTGTTCAACACACGTAAAAGTGGTACCCACCAAACGAAAGGGGAGATTTCAAGCTTTCTTAATATACCTAATTAATGGCCATGAAATTTAGTTGAAGCACTTAAAAACTGAGTTTAAATTAATAAAACTGCTTCCACACAGCAAGCAAGCACGCACACAACACACACACGCGCACACTCTCTCTCTTGACTCCGCCCCCAAAGCCTTGCCTGCGTTTGGCCTTGACACAATTTGGCGATTTATTCCTTTTGTGCTGCTGCTTCGTCAAACGCCAAAACGATTTGATATAAAAGGAGGTGCCGATACAAAATCAAGTCAAATCAATTTTGGACGCCGACCTGGAAGGAGCTCCTGCTGCTGCTGATTCGGGACCTGCTGCTGCTGATTGCGGGACGGAACCAAGGAAGGACGCGCGGGGTGACGGATTTCACAGCTCGGCGAGCTGCCTTCACCCCGCTCCCCCAAACCGGTGACGCCGACCCGGACGGAGCTCCTGATGCAGCAGCAGCAGCAGAGAACAAGAAATGCACTCGGTGCAGCGGAGGAAGAAGCGGCCAAAGGATGAAAATCTGCGGGAGGAGAGGACGAATCTGCGGGAGGAGACCACCGTGTTGCACACGAAGCCGCAGCAATAGAGGCGCGGGAGCCAACACTTGTGCTTGCCGTAATGGCCTACCACCAACCAACGGCCCTTTTCAGGGCCAATAATACCCTCACGAAAGAGTTATTCTCGAATATTCAAAAATCCTGGTAATGTGGAAAAAGTAAAATGAAGCACCCAGAATAGTGTTCAAAATGAATTAATTTTGTTACACTCGGATGGGTTCTCTCTCTCTCTCTCTCTCTCTCTCTCTCTCTCTCTCTCTCTCTCTCTCTCCACGACTTCGATTCCACGCCACGACTTCGATTCGGTGGGCTTGGGACGCGACGGAGTGTGTGTTCGTATGCACACGTCGCGGCCTCCAAATGTGATGCTATATTTCGTGCGCTGCGTTGAGCTTCCCGGTGAAGTTAAAACAGCCAGATGCTTTAAATGGCACTTTGCTGGCAGAAATCCATAACCAAGAGTTATTTCTTAAAATTGAAAAAAAAATCAGCTTGCATTCCCGCGAAAGTAGTAAATGCTCGTCCTCACACACATACACACTCCCCGTTTGATGGTACACGCTGATTGGGTTCTACGCGTCGAGTTTCCCTTCCGCGGACGTTCGATTCAAGTACCTAAAATCGTCTCGGACTTAGCAAAGTTTAATCAACCCCGAGACCACTAAATCGACCAAAGCGCGCTTAAAATGGACGTCGGGCTGCCTCGGCAGCAGATGTAGCCAGTTTTGGGACTTCAGATAGTCCTTTCCACAAAAGAGCAATCAATTAGCGTTCAGAATGTGCGTGCACACACAAACACACACCTGTTTGTTGGTACACGCTAAATGGAACTTAACAACTGAGCTTCCCCTCCACGGACGGGACATTCAAGTACCTAAATAGCCCTCAAAATTCTTTCTTAAAGATATCGTCCACCGTCGAATGAGCGTTTGCAGAAGCAGCGGTCACCACCAGGGGACCTCAAATCTGCGACGGTCAAAAATTCAAGCAGCCCGATTTCAAACCTGCGACGCTAGGCGTCATAATGCTTCATAATTTAAGCGCTCTGCAGAGCAGAAGTGAAAGTACAGTCGACTCTCTGGTTGTCAATATCCAAGGGACCGTCGAGGAAGAGAATCATCAGTTTACAGAACGACCCAGCTATGGGAGAGAAACATGGCAACGTCCATCAAACAAAAACAAACTAATGTCAAATACCCTTCAAAGCTTCGTTTCGCCAAGAAAAATGTCTATGCAAGCCATGAGAAAGTGAAATTATTGACAACCGGAAGAGATTTTTAATGCAAACAGAATCCAAGGGACCGTCGAGGAAGAGATCCTTCAAGCAAGGAAAAATATCGAGGAATGAAGATAATTGAAGTATGCAGATTGAAGGGACTGAAGAATTCATCGATAGATGGAGAATTATTGATATCGAGAAGATCGACAGCCAGAGAGTCGACTGTAATAAATTTCGACTTTTGATTTTGCTTGCTTGCCACACACACAGCACATGATAATTTCAACATGCAAGTGGTTGCAGTGGTTTTTTAAATGTTGTAAATATAATGATTAGGCTCAGTGAAAATTTACGCAAAATAAATAATGTTAACCTTAATTTAGAATTGACAAGAATAACTCTTTCGTGAATATTTTTATGGCCCTGAAAAGGGCCGTTTGATTTTATATAATTGAAGGAAAAGGAAATATTAATTTCCAGCACATTTAATCCGATCACCGCAGTTGTGCGGTCGGATGAAAACGAATGGAATTCTGGGGGAAATTAACATTTCCGTCCGAGGGTCAATGGGAGGCAGCCCAAATAATGGTGCAAAGTTGCCATGTACATCGTCCATTCTGCTGGCTTTGCTCGCTGCTCGTTGTTTGCTGCTTCGTTCCGTTCGAATGAGTTAAGAATGGCTTGCAAAGCAATCATATTTATGCGCCAGAATTGGGGACGCATGAACCGCCTACGTCAATGGAGACTCCACCCTCCAGCGCAAAATCTGGCTCGCGCGAAAGTATAAAAGAAAAATCCCAACGCAGAAGCCTCTTCATTCTATCCGGACTACCGACGAGTGAAGGTCGAACCGCGGAGCAGCAGCAGCAGCAGCAGTACCAGCAGAGGAGAGCAGCAGAGAAGAAGAGCAACACCAGCAGAGGAGAGCAGCAGAGAAGAAGAGCAACTTCAAGTGTTCTTCACTCTCGTTCGGGCCAACAAGGAAGAAAAAGTAAAAGCTGAAAAACAGCCGGAACTGTCCCGGATCAGTCGCGGATTGCATTGTAAATCTGCCGGCACACCGCTTATGAATTCAAACGGCCCTTTTCAGGGCCAACAACACAATCACGAAAGAGTTATTCTTCAAATCTAAAATTGTTTTTGTGAAGGGGAGGTGGAAATGCACTTACTAATGAGAAGCAAAATTGGCTAAAAATGGGTAAATGTTTCTAATTCCTTTAATTTACATTTGATTTTGCTGCTCGTCATTTACTGTAACAAACACACAGACACACACAAACACAGTAAAATTTGCAAGCCCACACACACACACACACACACACACACACACACACTCACTGTCTCATCTACCGCATTTTATCTAAATTTTAAAACAAATCCATGACTGATTTCGGTCGCCTGAAGAATGTGGACTGAGAAAGAATAAAATTATAAAATATTTGACAATTTTTTGCCTTGGCTCAATTTTGCACACAATCAAAGCTCTTGGAAATTCTTTCCTTGCAAGTGGCAGGCAAAATTGTTTGCATTTGACGACAAAAAGCGACTAGCACATCGCCCAAGCAAAACGACGAGTGGCGAGACAAAATCACCTCACCTAATGGATGCTCGCAGATTGAAACCGAGTCTCTGCAAAGCACTAATACTTATGCGCCCGAATTGGGGACGTATGAACCTCCTACGTCAATCGAGACTCCACCCTCCAGCGCAAAATCTGGGTCGCGCGAAAGTATAAAAGAAAAATCCCAGCGCAGAAGCCTCTTCATTCTATCCGGACTACCGACGAGTGAAGGTCGAACCGCGGAGCAGCAGCAGCAGCAACACCGACAGAGAAGAAGAGCAGCACCAGCAGAGCAGAGGGGAAGAGCAGCACCAGCAGAGGAGAGAAGAAGAGCACCGCTTATAAAATCAAACGGCCCTTTTCAGGGCCAACAAAACCCTCACGAAAGAGTGATTCTTCAATTTCAAAATGAATTGCCTGCCAAAAGGCCACATGGTCGATTTGTGTGTGTGTGTGTGTGTGTGTGTGTGTGTGTGTGTGTGTGATTGTGTATGTGTGTGATTGTGTGTGTGTGTGATTGTGTGTGTGTGTGATTGTGTGTGTGTGTGTGTGTGTGTGTGTGTGTGTGTGTGTGTGTGTGTGTGTGTGTGTGTGTGTGTGTGTGTGTGTGTGTGATTGTGTGTGAGGGAGAGAGATGGGGGTAGAGAGAGAGGGAGGGAGAGAAAGAGAGGGAGAGAGTATATTTTTGCGCAACTATATAAGAAATATCGCCCGCAAAACTGCAAACACTTTGCTCTTGGCATTCAGCTAGTGAGGATGTCACGACACCTGGCGGCGAAATACCTTGCGAGTCATCGCAAGCGGAAGCGTGAGGAGAGAGAGAAGGAGAACAGAGTGGTGGCGCCACTGAGGCAAGCTGAGGAGACGATTGCTGATCGTGATGAGGAGGGAGAGCAGGAGATGGAGAAGGAGGAGGGAGAGCAGGAGATGGAGGAGGAAGAGGAGATCAAGGCACCGAAACCGCGGAGGCCTGCCAAGACGAGCGCTGAGCGCGTCAGGGAATTCCGCCAGCGGAAGAAACTGAAAGCGCAAGAGGAGGCCGAGCGAGGAGGTACAGTAGCGGCCGGTAACCCAGCAGCAACTGTGAATTTGGAGCCGATGCCCGGCCCGAGCACGGGGCCAGTACGGTTCTACCCACGACCTGACCCGGTACAGATTCCGTCGGGTTCTGGAAGGGGCACGTTCCAGGCCGATTCCGAGACATTTCTTGGTGAGTTTTTAGCAAAAAGTGATAAACTGCAGAACAAAGATTTGCTTTAATTTTATTGTCTATTCTTTTAAGACAAGATAACGCCAAACTGTGAAACCAAGATTTTTAACTTTCGCTAAATTCAACAAAATTTTACAACTTAGCAATATAATGCTGATCATGTTTGAAAGTTTTCACATTGCATGCACAATTTGTGTTCTTGAAATGAATTTTCTCCGTATAAAGCGGATATTTTAACGTATGAATATGAATTTAGTTGGCAGAATAATTTAATTTTGTTCTTAAAACAAACACAGTTAATATAGCCAATAAAAATAATCTGTTTTAGAGTTTTAGCATGAGATAGGCATTTGTTCTACGCACTGTCTAACTTTGAATTTTGGGTTTAATATTATACAATCAAAAGCAACTATTTAGATCTTCCTGTATCTTACAGGAATCGTACCGACTCGTTCCGCTCTGAACGAGTCCTCTCAGGTATCAGTACCCAATAGTCAGGGTAAGTCTGGGTAACTTAGGGAGGTCTTTCAATATTATCCCCAATTGTTTAATGTTTTGTAGAGACGGGTACGACTGCCACAGCTGGTGGCAAGCCAGATTGCGCGAAGGCCGACATTGCTTTTCACAAAAAGTTTACCGACAACAAACTGGGTGATTATTGCAATGTTTGTGAACGCATCTGGTTCAGCAATGACTTGAGGTCCATCACAAGCGATGGCGGGAGAGTGTTGGTCGAGGCAGGCCACTTTGAGTCAGTCGCGGGATTCAAGGTGTGCCAGACCTGCCACAACTCTCTGAGGAATGGAAAAGTACCCACTTTGTCCACATCGAACGGATTTACCTACCCGGAGAAGCCAGCGAACCTTCCACCACTGGATCCGATCACCGAGCGGTTGATTGCGCCAAGGCTGCCGTTCATGCAAATTCGTCGGCTCAGTCATGCGCGAGGTGAAAATTGTTTATCAACTTTGAATTTTGTAGTTGGTGACGTGCTTTGAAATTTTAGGAAGCTACACAATCATCGGGCAGATTATAAATGTCCCTGTTGATGTCAACGAGATGGTTCGGATGCTTCCGCGTCAATTGGAGGATGATTACGCCTTTAATGTTTGCATTAAAAAGCAATTGATCCACAAGTCCAACTACCTGCAGGGATATGTCAAGAAGTCTGTCGTTAAAGCATGGCTTCGCTATCTTATCAACACTCCGTTGTATAAGCGCGAAGGTATCGTTTTGGATGAAAGCCTCATAGAACCAGATGTACCAGAAGGTACTGACGGTGAGGAAATGGTTGAGCTGGAAGTATCGGAAGTCGTGGATGTCCCAAGAGATGTCCCAAGAATTCCCCAGCAGAACGACCAAATTGCACTTGACGTACTCGAAACTGAAGCGGAATTGTTCACAGGACAGCAACAGACCGTCTTATGGAACGAGGACATGAGTCTAAATATTGCTCCTGGTCAGAACCGAATGCCGACTTCCATCGTGTACGATCAGTATGCAGAAGAGCTTTCTTTTCCCGGAATCTACCAAGGAAAAATACGATCGTACAGGAAAGGGGTTCGCGTTACTCCTTACGATAAGGCTACCAGTGAAACTAGACGACGTGACCGGCGTGGAGCAAAGCCGACTCACATCCTGTACATGGGTGTTAAGATCATGCGTCTTCGGGTTCACGATGGAGTTTCGAGCTCCTTTAGGGTCCAAGGTACGAACAATGTGACCCGTGCTCAACTCAGTGACCCGCAGTTCATGCAGAGCCTTATCGAGAGGAACTTCGCGTGGCTGAAATCGATTCCGAACTCGGCATTGTACTGGCAGATACGGGAGAAAGATTTGTTCGCCATGATTCGACAGCTGGGAAAGCCAACGGTTTTCTTGACTATGAGTGCTAACGAGACTCACTGGCCCGAACTGCTGAAGATACTGTACAAGCTCTCGGATCAAGAGAACAGGATCGACTTGACAGAACCGATGGAGCAACTAACAGCACTTCAAAGAGCAGTATTGGTCAGTGAAGATCCAGTCACGTGCTGCCTCTATTTCAACAAGCTGATCGAAGTCATCCTCTTGATCTTGGGTTCGAAAACTCATAGTCCGTTCGGGAAGTACTACGTCGTCGATTACTTCAAACGGATTGAGTTCCAGCATCGCGGTAGTCCCCACTGCCATGCAGTGCTTTGGCTCGCCAACGATCCCAAGGAACCTGCTTCCGAGCACATGCCTGCTACTCTGGAACTGATCAACACCATCACTTCCATTAGATTCGAGGACCTTCCCACGCAGACGGCTACTAAGCAGGTTCATCGTTGCACGTTCACTTGCACAAAGCGAGGGGAAAAGCGCTGTCGGTTCAATATACCGTACTGGCCCATGAAAGAACAACGGGTCCTGCTTCCTCTTAAGGCTGACGACAGTCGCCGCAAAGAGTTGAAGAAACGCGCTGAGGAAATGCGTGATGTCCTGGCAACAATGGTATTCGATACGATTGAGGACTATCTGGCCCACTGCGAGTGTACATACGAGTACTACCTGGATGTAGTTCGTGCATCGCTGAAACAGCCTACGGTCTTCTACAAGCGCTCGATGGATGAAAAGGAACTGCGAACGAATCCGTTCAACGCATGGATTGCGGACAAGCTGCGTTCGAACATGGATCTCCAGTTTATTGTTGACGAAAAGAAACTTTGCCACTACCTGGTAGAGTACGTCAACAAGTCCAATCGTGGTGTTAGTGGATTGCACCGAGAGCTGATCCTCATGCAAGAGCAGAACCCCGAGATGGACTACGGCGAGATGCTGAAGAAGATCAGCCTGAAGATGCTTGGAGCCGTGGAGATGTGCGCTCAGGAAGCAGCCTGGTTCCTACTGCGATTGCCGATGTCCGAGGCAAGTAAGAAAGTTGAGTTCATTCCAACTGCGTGGCCCCAAGACCGGACAAGAAGCAGGAAGCACTTCAAGACCATGGATGCAGAAGGAGTTGGCGATGACTCGACAGATGTGTGGAACAAGAACATCATCGAGAAGTACGAAGAGCGTGAAGGCCTGGAAGACGTCTGCTTGGCTGAGTTCGTAGCTTGGTATTCTCAGGAAAGAGGTAAAAAGAGCTACAAGAAAAGGACACAGCCAAGGGTGCTGCGTTGGCGCGGATTCGGTATGAGCGAGCTTACTGAGTATAAGCGCGAATCTGTTCTCCTGTTTCTGCCATTTCGTAATGAGGTGGTGGATGTTCTCGACCACAATAAGTTCCTCCAGTTGTACGATTTGCATGAGGAACAACTCTTGGCAAAGCGTAAGGAATACGACTGTGAGTTGAATATGGAGCAAACGGTCGAGGAGTATCTGCGCACTATTGCGAACTTGGAGGATGGAGCGGAGAACAACGCAGCAACCGAAAAGCACGACGAGCTGGTGCGGACAGTCATCATGCAGCCGAATAATGATGACTTTGAGCTGCTGCCCACAAGAGGTTTAAGATCTGTCATCAAGCAACGCACAAACGTGTTGTCGAAGGAGGCATATTGTGAGATGATGCGAGCTACGAATGCAGAGCAACGGGCATTGATTCTGCACGTAATCCATCTGATGCATTGCTACGAAGAGCACGAGCCGCTGCAGGTTTTCTTGACCGGTCCGGCAGGAAGCGGCAAAACCTTCGTATTGCGTGCGCTTATGGAAACGATCAATCGGTACAGCCAAACTCACAACTCCCGCGACAACGCGTATGTAGCTTCAGCTTCGACTGGAAAAGCAGCCAGCGCAATTGGTGGAACCACCCTGCACCACGCTTACCACATCACCATGTCTCGCCAGGCAACGAAGATGAATTTCGAAACGCTCCAGATGTACAGGAACGAGATGCAGAATATCAAGTTTCACATCATCGATGAGGTCAGCATGGTTGGCGCCCACACCCTGAATACCGCACACATACGCCTCCAGGATGTTTACATGATCTATGATGTTCCATATGGAGGTGTGAATGTGTTGGTGAGTGGAGATGTGATGCAGTTGCCCCCAGTCAATGCTCGCGCCGTGTTCAAGCCTCCGTCTAACACCATATGTGGCGCTGTGGTGTGGCAATCGTTGATGTTTCACGAGCTCAAACGGGTTATGCGTCAGGCGGATAAGCAGTTTTCGGACATTCTTACCAAGATTGGTAATGGGCTGAAACTGACCGCCGATGAAACCAAACTGATCGAGAGCCGTTTCTTCACAAAAGAGGATCTGAGCAAGGAGGACACTAGCGGGGCGGTACGACTGTTCCATCGGAACATTGACGTAACCAGCTACAACAACGAAGCGCTGAGAAACATTGACGGGCTAGATTACACAGCAGACGACACCTTTGTGGGATACAAGACTGCAGAGCAACTGGCAACTGCTCGTATCAAACTCTACAAGATGAGTCTGGCTGAAACGGCAGGTTTGCAGTATACAACTAAGTTCTGTCCTGGAATGCCTTACATGGTCACCACAAATGTCAATGTGGAAGATGGCATAGTGAATGGTGCAATTGGGGACTTGATGTATGTCGAAGAGGGCGTTGATGACTCAGAGGATCGCATCATGAGACTTTGGATCAAATTTGAAAACGCGCAGATCGGGATCATTGCGAGGAAAGAGGTGGAGCCTATGATACGCACACGACCCGACATCTTGCAGTCAGATTGGACTCCAATCGTGAAGCGATCCGCAAACATCGATCTGGGTAACCGCATTAAATGCAAGCGCATACAGTTCCCGGTTGTACCAGCTAATGCCCTTACCATACACAAATCTCAAGGTGGAACCTTTGATAAGATTGTGTACGACTATGATAAGTCCCAGGATCAGCAAATGGTGTACGTCGGTTTATCACGTGTGAAGTCGCTGCAGGGCCTCTTTTTGACCAACTCAAAGGGAGACTTCAAGTTCCACCATGCGAAAGGCTGTGACAGCCCAAAAATGCGAGAACTGCGTAACGAGTACAAGCGTTTGCAGAATAACCGTTTGCGCACCATTGTGGACGAAGTGGGTGAGGTCTTAGAGAGCAGCGGACCTGCCACCACGTTGATGACCATCAACGTACAGAGTTTGAGAGCTCACAAGTTGGATATAACCACCGATCCCATACTTCCCAAGGTTCACTTTCTAGCACTGAGTGAGACGTGGCTGGATGACCACTCCTCAGAGGAAATAGAAGGGTTTACCTGTATCATCCAATCGAAGCGGGTTGGTGTGCGATCGGGAGGTGTTGCAATCTACCAGAATACGACCGATCCGGATACTACCTTGGCAGTCCCTCATACGCTTGAAGTGGTGGGCAACGAACGCGACCAAGAATTCGGCAAGGCAGAAAAGTACGGAGATATTTGTGCAGCAAAGGTGATGGTGATGGGTACTGAAGTACTGCTGGTATCAGTATACATCTCCCCAGGAACCACAACGAAGCAGAAAATATGGTTCCTTGCTCGCAATTTGATTCGTACTGCCTATGTGGATACGCCAATGGTGGTTACCGGAGACTTCAATCTTGACATCACCAAGCAGGATAGTGCAGACTTCGTGGGTTATATGCGAGAACATTTCATGCTGAGTTTGTGCAATGATACGAAGAAGACGACCACACTTGGTGGTACAGCTCTTGACCTTACGTTCACAAAGAACATGACGGTGGAGGTCACGCGGTACATTGCATATTTCTCTTATCATCGGCCGATGTTGTCTCTCCTAAGACCAGCAGCATCCGAACCATCTCAGGCGATCTGAACAGCTGTCCTCTGCGCATGACTGATTGCGCACAACTATAACCTGGATTTGACTACAACCTGGATTCGACTACAACAACTACAACCTGGATTTGACAACAGCATCTACACCTACAGAAGACAAAAATGAAACCGAAGAAGAAAATTTATTGTTAAATTCTAACCTCACTGACACTAACACACACTCACAATGAACTGTTCATTTATTAGATTAAGGTCAAATTGAATTCATTGTTACTATTGAGACATTGACACAACTACATAACCTCCTTCCCCTTACAATAATACACAAACACATAGGGATCCAATGAAATGTACATAATAGGTTAAGCTGAAGTGAACAGTGCATACTTTAAAACTAAGTTATGTTACACTTAAATCCCCCCCCCCCTCCTTTTCCACCACCCAATGATATTTCTCCCATTGATTAAATATTTAAACTCTTCTACACACACATACAATCACACATACACGTAAACATATACACACATACATACGAATTCACATAAATAACACCTCTACTAATTTCAACAAATCTACCGATCGAGATCTTTGCAGAGATCATCCATTTATTTTCAGATTTAAACCCACTATAACGATGACGATTGACAGGAAGGACGAGCGACAGGAAGGACGAATGACAGGAAGGACGAACATCCCAAAAACACCACAGACGACAGCCCCAGGATCACCACTAATCAAATTTTCTTTTCAGGGCACTCAAAACAAACGGTCCTTTTCAGGACCACCAAATATCTCACGAAAGAATTACTCATCGCAAATCAAACCAAAGCAAACTAATGAAATGCAACACAAAAAGAACAATCTGGAATTAATCTATTCACGGGTCCCCCACAGACCGTTATTATGAAGAAAAAATTTCCACCCAAACCAATGATTGGACATGGTTTCTGGGACCATTCTGCACCTCTGGGCTAAGTTTCAAAATATTTGCCGGCAGAAATTTCGAATACGGTCAGTTTTAGTATTTTTAGTTGAAATTAAGGGGAAATCGCATGTAAAATGCATAGGAAAACTTCAAAGTTTCAATGTTTAAACTCTAAAACGTTACTGATCATGGTTTTAAATTGTACTTACATGTAGCAAAATGATATAAAACGATTTACGGAACTGACTTAGCCGGATTAAGCCGTAGTTAAGTGACTTAAGTACATTATTTACAAGTTTATATCTAAATATTTTTTAAAAACTCCTACATTAGGCAATTTTAAGTCTAGGGAGACTAGATTGCATAAAAATAATTAAAATGGGGTGACTTTGAGCCAAGGGGTGACATTGTACCAAATTTTACGTTTGTTTAATAACTAAATAGCTTAAAAACAAGCTCGATAAGCTTGAATTGTAAGGATTACTCGTTGCAAATATTGTTGTCCTCTCCCACAATTTTGGAAAATTCCATAAAAAGTTAAATAAGAACCTAGCCTGACAAGAGTTTTAAGACACAAACTACATTGAAAACTTACATCGTCCTTCATATGTAAATATTTATAAGTTCAATAACCTATACATATTAGACTATACTATTTTCACATTTTCTTAAGATATGTCGGGATTGTTAAAATAGTGTATTAGTGGTTGTGTTTTCACATTAGACAGGAGTAGGTTTTGTTTTACTAAATATATTATCAGTAAAAGTACTTGCTGATCAATAATAAGTTTTGATGAATTTCATTGATGATCAAACTGTATCAACAATACATTAATCAATTATAAAATACAGTTTTTATGATGATTACCTGCAATTTTGCAAAATCATAATTAGTTTGAGATATTAATCCTGTGGGAAGTTGTGCCATTAAACTTTTGCTAATTATAATCATTATACAGGGCAACAAAAATGTTTGAGCTAAATTATAGCTGAAATACTCACTGCTTTTCATTCGTATGGTTCAAATTTCTAAACGTTTTAAAACAAAAAAAAATAAAATTTTATTATTAATGCAATGCTACAAACTTGCCACGTCACAAAATTGTTTTTCTTTTATTGGTATTCAGAACGAATCGATTCAGAACTGGAACATGTGCGCATCATTTTTAAATCTGTCACTTATAGGCGATTTAAAATCAATAGGCTTATTCAAACATATTAATTTGCGATCTGCGAAGCAATATCAACAAATTATTTTTGGGTTTGGGAACATAAATAGACCAAATTAAGCATTCTACAACCAAATATTGACATAAATTTAATGCTTATCAAAACAATCTTTTGTACATTGTCACCCCTTGGCTCAAAGTCACCCCATTTTAATTATTTTTATGCAATCTAGTCTCCCTAGACTTAAAATTGCCTAATGTAGGAGTTTTTAAAAAATATTTAGATATAAACTTGTAAATAATGTACTTAAGTCACTTAACTACGGCTTAATCCGGCTAAGTCAGTTCCGTAAATCGTTTTATATCATTTTGCTACATGTAAGTACAATTTAAAACCATGATCAGTAACGTTTTAGAGTTTAAACATTGAAACTTTGAAGTTTTCCTATGCATTTTACATGCGATTTCCCCTTAATTTCAACTAAAAATACTAAAACTGACCGTATTCAAAATTTCTGCCGGCAAATATTTTGAAACTTGGCCCAGAGGTGCAGAATGGTCCCAGAAACCATGTCCAATCATTGGTTTGGGTGGAAATTTTTTCTTCATAATAACGGTCTGTGGGGGACCCGTGCTATTACTTTATTTCGTTCCAGATTAACCATTCATACTTCCGTAAGGAAATTAACGGACGGATATCTCACGACTGGAAGATTTTGAATCAATTCTAGTTCTGCTCTCAGAATTTCATATACATCTGTTCTATTCAGGACTATTGCACCGGAAATCACGAAAGAGTGATTCTTAAACAAATAATTGTTTATAAATAAATAAAATCCAACATTAAATCCCCCTTTATGAATTTCATAAAATTATTCAATGGACTAAATATGAAGGAATGCAAATCATAATTCTTAAAACTTTTCATATACGTTTGTGTCCGAAGTTCTTCGTCATTATGGTTATGCCTGTAGCATTACCACTGCACCTTTTTTCGGTAAGGGCCTGGTTTTTTTTTGCGTTCCAGCTCTAACTGCAGCACAGATACTTGGAGCAGATGCTGAACGCAAGCGACGCAATCGACACGCACCGTTCCAAGCGCCGGTGGAACTCGAACAGCTTCGAAACCATCGTTCACCGAAAACACCCGAATCACCGTGCCCTTCTCGCTGGCCTTCGCCACTTTCGTGCCCATCTGACTGAACGCAATCGCCGCCAGTGGAGAATCGTGCGCCGGAATCATTGTCTTGGCATTCAGGTTAACGGTTTCGATCGGCACTTCCCCAAAGTTCGCATTGCCTATCTAGCATAGTAATGGTTCGAAACCGAAGCGAGCGCGCACAGCCCCGTCGTGTTATGCGGCGTGTCCCAGATCGTGTGAACCACCTTCATGTCCCGGATATTGTGAATGTACAAACTCTCCTCCAGGCAAACAGGAGCATGCTATCAAATCCCTCGACAACGTGACGGAACACGGAACGGAACGGAAGCACTGTCCCGAAAATAATCACGCTGGATATCCGCTCGTACAAGCTGAGTAAACTTGGTTTGAGACTCTTTGCGATGAATTGAACCTAAACTGGAATTATTGATGGATTGAATTGATCTCGTCGATACTGACTTGCTGTTTGACCTTTCCACGCTAACAAATTATTACATCATCAAAAAGGTAATACAACTTGCGGTCCAACCCGTATTATAAGTAACCCGTAATTCAATTTTAGGAAGCCTTCTCTATGCTAGGCATGCTGTCATCGGTTTCTTGGAGGAACTCTTTTCTGGTATATTTTCTATAAATATGTTTCCGGAAAACTACTTCTGAGTTCTCCACGACCCGCGCTCCCAAGCTGAGATCTGACTTGACGTCACGAAGCCTGACGCGTCATGTACACGCTGAACAAAATCCGGAAAGTGGCCCGTGGGCTGTTAACGGTCAAGGAGAAGGGCGATAATCTTCTGTTCCTAAGTTTCACCCTGCTGTTGAGAGTTGGACAAGTCCTGTATTACGCGCTTGATCTCAAGATCGACAACTTACTGGAAGGTCGCCTGAAGATCAAACGTGTTCAAGTTGTTAAGTTCTAGCACCTCGTCCGCGGATCAATATCCGTCTGTGACACATCTGTGTTCAAGTCGCCTCCGGAGGAGACCGCCCGGGTCGCGTCAAGAGAAGGAACACAAATAGCTTTGATAAAGTCGATTAAACAATACCATAACCCCCCCCCCCCCTTCCCCTTCCGGTTCACCCGTCCCCATCCGCTGTTGTTTCGATTGAAAAGGAAGAAAACAGATTTAAAACCTACAGACTTCGCGACTAAGATGCCGACCACCCACTCACGAGCATCGAGACATCTCCGACAATTGCGATACGGTAGTTTCTTTTCGAATATCTAAACAATTAGCTACTCGCCTGGGCCAACGTTGCACTCGACGTTCATGTGCCCATGTTCTCCCTGTTGCAATGTTTGGTTTAATCTTGGAGGGCGAAACGCACACCTTCAGAAAAACGCTAGCTTTGGACGAAAAATACTATAGCTACGCGTTCATCTACCGGATCGACGACCGTTGTCCCAGCCCGTCGTTACGAATTATGGAAACAGAACGTTGTTTTGAATCAGATTTTGCGCTTAACAATTTGACCCCTATCCTCGGCTTTGTCCATAAAGTACGGAACGTTTAAATCTGCCAAAATGCCCCCTTTGTCACGCTTTTCCTATACTTATTTATTACATGCAATGTCACACTTGCTTAGACCCCCCCCCCCCCTATGTCTATGTAGGTAGATACCAAAAACCGCGTTTGAAAACTTTGAACAAGTACACATATAAACATTATCAATGAGTCAAAACTAACGTGGCGAAGGGTTTTCCGGTAGATTCTACATCCCACTAGCACCTGCGAACATTTTACAACGCGGTGCAGAACAGGGAAACCAAGCACCATGACACCGCGTGCTTCACATCGGAGCCTCGATCGGAGCAGCCCAAGCAAGCTCGCACAGCGAACGAACCGTGCATGTCCGCCGAGAGTCCGTAGGATGCCACCCCATCCCCTCTGAGCCACAGGACGCGCTCGTCTACGAGAAACCAGCCTCGTGGTGTCGTCCGTAGAGGTCTTCGTCTTCGACCTTGAGCCGCTGGACCACCATCGACGTTCGTCAGCATCCAACCCATCCGGCGATCGACTCGCGACACGTGGCCGGCACCTATAGCTCGACGCACGATCGGCTGGTGGGTCGTCCCTAGGAGACGCGTGAAATCTCCTAGCTAGTGGACCTCACCGGCGTATGGAAATGCCAAGCTCGAGTGCCACGTTTCCCCAGCGAATAACCACCAGCGTACGAGTTTTGCACACGCGCAGCGTTAGTGCCGGGCGGTCAGAGAGCCCTCCCAGAAGCAGCACACGTGATCGCGATAATCGGCAGCATAGTCTGCGTCGGCGTCCATCCGCCGAGCAACAGAAGCAGCACCGCGAGTCACCAGCAACCGCAGCAGAGCATCAAGTCCGCCAGAGTGAGTCAGAGGACCCAGTCGTTCCTGCCAGGACGCGCCAAATCCTCGATTCATTGGACCGCATCTGTGACCGATCTGCATCTGATGAATTTGAACGGTAAGGCCGATCCGTAGTGCTTCAGCTGGGTAGCAAGCGCTTCTCGGACAAAGAGAACTACGTGAGCAGCAGCTGAATCCGGGGTTTGGCAAGTGCTTCGGGATCTAGGCCACCTCCCCACGCCTTGTTGGTGCGGACGTTCTGATAGGAGAAACGAAGATCGGGAAACTAGTTATACAGCAAGCACTGAGCAAAGTGCGGATTCGGATTTCTACTGGATCGTTTCTTGGGCGATGTCGGATCTAAACGGACGGAAATCTTGCAAACGTCCAGGTTTTGGGAATTGGGCTGCACTGGATCTGCGGGCAATAGCGACGAATCCAGGGTGAAATCTGCAAGGGCGTATCGAATCAAGAAAATGCTTCCAAACTGATAATCTCTCAATAAAAAAAAAAGATTTCAAACCAAATCCTTTTGATAGTAGGAACTAGCCACGGTGCTCTGTCCGCTCCATGGAACTGAAACGTGCCGATACCGATAAATTTTTGCTAAGAAACATGGGAAAAAAAAGTTGTTTGGTTCCTGTCAATGTCGGACGTTTGCAAATATTTCCAAAGCCTACTAACAGTTTTCAAGTAGTCGAGTTCCTATTCGAGCAGTTTTAACTTGGTTATAACTCTTATAACCAGTTTTAATCTGACAGCTCGTTGTATGGGCAAAACCAGAGTTATAGCCGGTTTTAAGAGTTATAACCACTTTTGGTCTTATAACCGGCTATAACTCGCCCGTGCGAACGGGGTATTAAGCTTTTTATTTTCTAGAGGTTTTCCCTTCTTTGAAAATAATCATCTTGCTTTATAGTAAAATTTGGTAGAATTTAGTCACAATAGTTAACTGATTAACACAAGAAGGGAAATCTCTTACGCGAAATCCCATCACATTGATAAAAGTTCGTGTATTTTTAAAGAAGGGAAAACCTCAAGAAAATACACATTATACATTGATTTTCTTAAAAGCTTTTCATTTTCTAGAGGTTTTCCCAAGGTTGTCCCTTCTTTGAAAATAAACATTCTTTTTTATAGTAAATAAAAATAAAATAAATTGTTCGCTCTACAGCATTGCCTTGACGTTCTCGATTGCGAGAGTCCTACTCGAAACTAGGTGTCCGAAGGCTTGATTCTTGAGGCAATTGCAAACCTCGTTTTACACCTGAGCTTCCATCCACCCGGGATTCGAACTGACGACTTTTGGATTGTGAGTTCAACTGCCTATAGTTATAGTGATTTATAGTGCAGAAGCCTTTAATGAAAACTAGGTAAAATTTAGTTGAATTAACAAGACAAGGGAAAATTCTTATATAAAATCCCATTACTTTGATGAAAGATCGCGTAATTTTAAAGAAGGGAAAACCTCAAAAAAGTACACATTATACATTGAATTTCTGAAAAGCTTTTTATTTTCTTGAGGTTTGCCCTTCTTTGAATACCTACTAAAAATTGGTAGAATTTATTCACAAAAGTCAACTGACTAACAAAAGAAGAGAAAATTCTTAAGTAACAACACATTGAAAGAATGTTAAAAACATCTAGTGTTTGTCTAATATCTATCGATCTACATTGTTACATCTCGTGGTGGTTGATAAAGTATTGTTTCAATAGTCAACGCTAGCATCTAATGTTAGTGTCCGAAAATTTTACTTTCTTTTTATCATTCATGTTGTCAAAATATTGAGTTCCTTCAATGTGACTAGGTCAAACCAACGGGGTACAAACTAAATAATTCTTAACCACAAGTAAGCGAGTAGGCAAGATTCCATTCATTCTCATATCAGGTAATATAAAAAAACTAAATTTCCGGGAAATGTCCATTCCGGGAATCGTCCATTCCGGGAAATTTCATTCCGGATAACGTCCATTCCGGAAATCGTCCATTCCGGATAATGTCCATTCCGGAAAACGTCCATTCCGGGAAATGGAATTCCGGAAATTGTCATAGAATCGCATAGCACAATAGATAGTAAAACTTATAAATCAAAATTATAAGCCATGGTTTCATCATTTGAATGGATAAAGTGTTTTTGAATCCATTTTACACCAGTTGTTTTGCAATCATTAATTTTCAAAAAATGATCGAATATCATGAATGATTTGTACATTGAAAACTCACTTACATTCAAAAGATTTTTTGAATACCCCCAAACATGTAAAACATTATTCTACACGCATTTAACATTGATTTCAGGTGTTTGGGCTTGCTTTAAAATTTTGGAGTTTTTTGAAATAATATTCTTTGTCAACTGTTTATTCGGGCCAATTTTCAAAGGTAAACGGAAGTGGGAAGGAGGAGCGGTGGTTAACACAAACCTTGAAAAATATTTGCAACAGCCTAATTCGAAAATTAGGAAATTGAAAAACTACTCAAAAATCAAAAAAATATAAATTCTAGATTAAATTTTCAAAACAACCTATCCCTCATGGGTTTCCTATGCAGATAGGGCCTTTTGAAAATTTAATCGAGAATTCAGGAATTTAAAAATAGAAAATGCTAAAACAGGTAACAAAAAAGAAAATTTAAGACCTTATATCTCGCCTTATATATACAATTTTAGAAATTCTAATAATTCTAAATTAAAATATTCAATAATAATTATAAAGTTCTGAATATTAAAAACAAAATTATTTTAAAAATTATAAAAATGAAAAAATTAAGAATTATGAAATAAAAAAATAAAAAATAAGAAACTAATAAGTTCATAATTCAAAAATGTAAAAAATAAAATTCAAAAATCTAATTCAGAGATGACAAGAATCATAAATGTTAAATTTCTCACCATCATCAATTTTAAAATTTGAAATTAAAAAATTAAAAAAGTTTAAAATAAAAAAAATTTTAAGGACAGAAATTTGAAAATTCAAGAATATAAAATTCAAAGATATAAAATACAAAATTGCAAAAATTAAACAAACAAAAAATCCTGGGATACAGTAAACGACGCAACATGTCTGCAATCTTTTAAAAGCAATTTGTAGGGTTTGTTCAGATCTACAAAACGCCTTTTGAAGCTTGCAAAAATATTGTATCCCTGACAGACGGACGGGGCCGACAACGGCCCGAAATCCGTCCGACGGCTCGACAAAACGGCCCGAATTGTCGGGCCGTTTTCCGGAGCCTTTTTTATTTAGAATGTCCTGCGATTTTCTGATGCTTACGTTTCGGATTTTTGGGTTGTTTAAATGAAAATAATTAAGTTTTGATCAACACATTTTTATTATCCTGTTTTTACAACAAATAATCCACAATCTTGGCCATACTGGCAGAAAAAGTTGGTAATCCGAGGTCCCAAAGATTTCCTGGATGTTGGATGATGAAGTTTGATGAGTCGCTTGAAAATTTTGATTCCTGAAACAAGGATTTGAGTCAGCAATAGATGAGAATCAAAAATAATTCTGAATTTACCTCTTGCATTTTACCGTTTTGCTGGTTCAGAAAGTCCCAGAATTTGGAACCGTAGGCTTTGTTTTGAGCATCGAGCCCGTCGCTGACGCCTTCCGGATTAACACATCGGAATCTGCACAATCAATTATTTTTGTTTTAATTATTTTTTAATTTTCCCTCATAAAAAAACTTTTCGTGGCGGTCTTTGAAAAAAATTGAACTGTCATCCAATTGCATAGCCTACTAGAACCAACACGAACTGCAGATGTCACCTTTGACATTTGATCAAAACGCACGACAAACGCTCGAAAATGGCAGGACACAATCGACATTGAGAGATAACGCTTCGAATCGCACGACCGCCGGACTTCAGTCTAACAGGGTGGTTTAAGAGAAATCTACGAAACAAAAAGCGTAACGCCACCGCGTCAAAAGAGGTTTCTCTGTATCAATGCCAAAAATATTATCGCGGGCGTCAATAATTAGAGTTCACGCGCGGTGATACGACCGCAAGATAATGATCGCATGACAGCCGCAGAACAAATTTTTGGCTGTTGTCAAAGGTTGCCTTGAGTTTTCAGCTCACTTTTTGGAAAATATTCAAAACAAATCAAGTCGACAGCCAAATCAACGTAGAATTTCAGTTCAATTTGCTGATTTTTACACTGCGGAAGTAAGGCGGCTATAATCTCCAATCAGTCACAGCGAAGGAGAAACGTGATTTTATCTCGCAATAAGCAATATTAAAATATCAAAATAAAAAAAAAAAAAAACAAAATAAATCTAAACCAATGAAAATTCAAAAAAAAATTAAAAAGTCTAAAATTTTGAAATAAGAAACATTAAATTTTGGTATTTGTAGAAAAATTAAACATTTCGTACTCGATTATGAAGTGTGCACCGTTAAAGAATAAATTTAACTGGAAAATTGCAGTTTCTCGATTTTTAAAAATTGTTTTCATCGAAATTTAGAAAAACGTGTATTTCGAAAAGCTCAGAAAGTTTTCTAAAATTTCTTATAAGATTTGTATAAGGAACATGACAACTGATTGTTCAATTCTCTATTCTCAATTTTTAAAAATAAAACTCTACGGAAAAAACAATCAAAGAAAAAATAAATAAATAAATCCGTTTAAAATATATTTTGGATTTCAAATAATTTCTCAAAAAAAAACTCAACACAACTTCATTTACCACTATTTATTTCGTCCACAATTCCACACTCTACAAAGCTTCATCTAACTGCTTCCACCGTGCATCTTCCGAAGTCCCTCGGCCAGCTGTTGCCGTTCAGCGGCGGCCTCTCGGTACGCGGCCAGTGCCAGATTCAGCTGCACCTTCTTCGTACAATGCTGCGCCACAAACTGTTCGATGACCGCGAGGTAGCGTGCGTCCTGACGCAGTTCTTCGACGGATTTCTGTTCCGGCTCAAAGAGGGCCGGTTCCGTGGCCAGAACGTGCTGTTTGAGCTCGTCGAGACCCTCGAATGCGCTGTCCGGGATTTGGTGGAGGGAATTGTGGAGGACGATGAGTTCCACGCCGTTGCGGAGGTAGTCCCGTTTGATCATGTCCAGGAGGAGGTCGTCCACGAGGCGGTGCCAGGCCAGGAAGAAGGTCAACGGGCCAAAGTGGCGCGTAGAACGGAGCGAATCGAACGCTTTGTGCTCGTTGACGTGCTGGTAGACGGTGGCGGTGATGTCGTGATACTCGGCCTCGTACGGTTCAAACTGGACGCAGGCCCGGTCCAGGACAAACTCGTAATCGCCGGCTTCAAGGAGTTTTCGAAGATTTCCGGCTTCAAACATCTTTGGCGTTCGAATGTGTCGTCCCTTGAGGGGGAAGTAAATCTGGTTGAGCCGTTTGCGCGTCTCGTAGTCCGCCTCCCGGAGCGTTCCGTCGGGCAACCGCTCGACGATGCTTCGTTTGCTGTTCTTGATGCCGTACGTAATGTCCGTGAAGACCATCTTCGCCTCGGAGAAACCCTTCAACGCGCCATCCTTGGACAGAACTTTGGGATTCTCCTGCATCACGTGCACCACCGGAGGCATCTGCAGGAGCCGTTCGGCGCGGCCAATCGATTGTCGCACTTCCTGGCGCAACTGCTCGTCGGTCATGAACTTGTACTCGACGGTGCTGTCCCGGACGGAGCGTTTTCGAAACACCCGATCCAGCTCAAGTCGGGTCATCGAGCGGAGCAGCTTCTGGACGTCATCGCGCATAAACACCGGTCCGGGATCTTTGTCTGATGGGGGAGAGAACGTTTTTGAAATGATTGAATTTTGAAGCAATCCGGCGACTCACCGTACGACAAGAAGTTCTTGGCAGAAGCGCTGCAAAACCATCGCGAGTACGGAAATGAATGGGTGCTTTTGAGAATCTCGTTTAGCAGGCGGCCACCGGCTGGAAGTTTCAACATTTTTAATTGGGAAAACTAGAGAAAAACACACTTAAAAATGGGAAAATTCGGCGAAAAACAATTTTCCTCCTCAAAAGTTACAAAACAACCTCGATCACATTTCCCGAGATCTGTCAAAAAGTTTGACAGCGCGCAGTGGCGTTACGTTTTGAAGGGGTGGCGTTACGTTTCCAATCAAAACATCAGACCACTTCCCAACAAAACAACAATCACCATGAACCGGCTGTTCGGTTCCACCGGAGCACTCCGGAACGTGTTCCTAAATCCCGCCCGCTTCCTGTCCGTCAAGCCCCCCGTCCCGGACGCGGACACCATCTTCGACAAGATCATCCGGAGGCAGATTCCGGCGGACATAATCTACGAAGACGAGCGCTGTTTGGCCTTCAACGACGTCTCGCCCCAAGGACCGGTCCACTTTTTGGTGATTCCGAAGCGGCGCATCGCCAAACTGGAGGACGGAACGGCGGCGGACGAGCCGATATTTGGCCACCTGATGCAGGTTGCGGGGGCGCTGGGGAAGGAGCGAGCTCCGGAGGGTTTCCGGATGGTGGTGAACAATGGCGAGCACGGATGTCAGTCGGTGTTTCATCTGCACCTGCACGTTATCGGCGGACGGCAGCTGGGATGGCCACCGGGATAAATTAGATAAATTAGTGGAAACTTCTTGATTAGATTGCTGGCTTAAAACTATTATTCGGCTACATATTGGTTTTGATAACATTAAGTTTAAATAAAGAATAAATTTGTTTGTAATAATCGACAAAAATTATTTTAAATCCAAAAATATATGGCATTAAAACAATCGAAATTTAAAATAAACACTTTTAAAAAAATGTACACATCCCAAAATTTTAGTTTTTAATTTTTCAAATCTTTTGATTTTAACATTTTTTATATTTGGTGAATTTCAATGTTTTTTGAGATTCTGATTTTTTTTAAATCTTAGATTTTTTTTTTTGCAATTAAACATCTTATATTTTAATAATTTTTATCTTTAATTCAATTTATATTAATTTTTTTTTCGATTTTTTTTAATTTTTGCTATTTATCTAGAATTTCAAAACTAATTTGTTTTTTTTTATTCTAGAAATCCCAAATTAAAAATGTTTGAATCATGATTTTTCAAATATTTAAATATTTGTATTTTTGAAAATTTCTGAACTTCTAAAATTTAATATTAAAACTGTTAAATTTTCTTTTTTTACTCAACTTTTTGTATTTTTTAATTCCTGATTTTTTTTTATTTACGACTTCTTTTACCTTTTTAAAAAAAAAATTTATTTTTTTATTTCTGATCAATTTGATTTTTTTTAATCTAAAAAATTTCGAATTTTTAATTTAGCAAAACAAAATTTCGAATTTCAAAATTTCGGAATTTCTAAAATTTAATAATCATTGTAATTTTCTTTTTTGTTTTATTTTTTATATTTTTAAATTCCTGAACTTTTCATTTTTTTTAATTTTTAAAAAATATTTGAAATTGGTATTGAAAATTTTGAACGTAATTTTTCGATTCGTTCCACGATCGAGATTTCTCGATAAATACCGAGTAGAATTTCAATCGTAATTTCTCGATGGTAATTACCATCTACTTAAGTCGTGAGTACGATCGAGTGCGAGTCGAGTGCATTAATCTTCACGCCTGTATAAAAAAAAACAAAAATAAAATTTAAAAATTACAAAATGTTTAAAAAAAATCGGAAAACAAAAAAAAATCTATGTAAGCCTAAAAATTAAAAAAAAATTACAAAAATAAAAAAAAATCTGAAAAAAAACAATTTTCTAATAAAATTTTTTTATTGAAATTAAAATAAAAACATAGATTCCATTCCATATAGTGTTGTGATTTTTTTTTTTTGTAATTTTTTGATGTATTAAAACCTAAATGTTTTTTTTTGTTTGTGTTGGTTTTTCAAGAATTGTTTTGAACTTTTGACTTTTGAGTCGCGCAAAATTATTTAAAAAAGTCTATTAAAAAAATCTAAAACGTATTCCTAATGTCGATTGAGATTTTTTTGGAAAATATGGCATACCAAATTATAAAATTTAATGTTGTTTGCAAAATCAAATTTAAAATGAAAAAAAAAATAAGACTTTTTTGATGTTTGGTTATTTTTTTTTCAATTTGAAAACATATTTTCGGATGTTCATTGTTCATTTATTTATTTATGGCAGCTTTAACCAACGTGGTCATTCGCTGCCCATATTTTCGGATGGTTCAGAAAACTTTCTAAAAAAACAATATGTATTATCCTTTTTGTGACTTTGTTAACTGGACTTGTTGCTTCTTAATTTTACAATTTTGTAATATGTTTTCTCAGTTCTAAATGTTTAGAATTTTCTGTTAAAAATTTCTCAACTTTTTCTTATAAAATTAAACATTCTAGATTAGGTATATTGTTTAAAGTATAGTCAACGAATTCAGTTATTTATTTGAAAATCTTTACCGTACTTAGAAATACAGTCGAAAATATTAAATCAAAAGACAAACTTATTGCTCAGACTTTGCCTCTTCTTCTTTCGGGACAGCCTCATCGTCCGGCTTCTTGACATCCTCCGCTAACGCAGCCGGTTCCGGTTCTTTCTGCGAACCTTCCTCGTCCTTTGCTGCATCTTTCTCCTCTTCCACTTCAGCAGCGACCGTTTCGCCAGACTCCTTCCCGTTCTGCTCCTCGGTCTTTTCCGCCCCGATCGATTCCTGCGACTTGGCGTCCTCGTCCTTCCGGGTGCAAATCTCCATCAGGTTGTACTTGCGCAGCTCGGAAAACTCCGGCACGACGCTGATCAGCGTCAGCCCTTTGATCACCTCGACGATCACCGCCAGCTCCGGGTGCTTCAGGTTGGCCTTGTTGCCCCGGTTCTTGGCGCTGATCATTTCCGCGAGCGCGTTGATCGTGCTCTCACGGTCCAGCCCGTTGTTGAACCGCCGGTTGAAGATGATCGCGAACGTTTTCGGTTCCTTGAGGAAGTATCGATCGAACAGCTTGCCGGCGCCGTCCATGATGTCCTTCAGGTTGGCCTTGGTGACCACTTCGATCGGCATTAGCCGCAGAATGTAGCGACTCTTTTGCTTCTTGGTTTCAGCCGCGTCCCGCAGGATCTTGAGCGCCAGTTCCGTCGGATCTTCCAGCACCGTCGTGATGAAGCAGACGTTCTTGGCGCCGGTGTCCACCGACTCGAACCGGAACTTTTTCTTCTCGCTTTTGGCCGCTTCGGCTTGCTTTTGCACCTGCACCGAAATGTCCTCCTCCTCGTCCTCTTCCGCGGCGCCTCCTTCGGCCGGTTGTTCCTTGGGCGGGGATTCGCCCACCTTGCCGTACAGATCGTCGGCGTACTCGTTCAGCAGCCGGAACGCGTCCCGGGTGCAGTCCCGCTCGCGCATGTTGCACGTCACCAGAAAGCCGCGCTGGCCCGCCTCCAGGTAGGCCGGTTTCTTCCGGTGATAATCCGCCGCCTTGGCATAGTAGTTTCGCTTGTCGGTTTTGCCCTTGTTGTGCTGCTGCTTGGTGGCGTCCATCCTGGGACGTTTCGCGTCGGTGGCCATTGAAGAACTGAGGCGGGTTTGTGGTCGGGTTCGGGTGGGAATCGTTTAACGGCGCGAGAACAATAGATTTCGGGGACTCTTTTGTCGAACGAAAGCAACAACGGCAAAATGTGCGCGCGTGTTGACGATGGTTTGTTTACAAATGAAGCGTAACGCCTGCTGTCAAAATGGATCAGCCTCTACTGTAACTGTCAAGCTTCTTTTCTGTCACAGTGAAAAGTGGTCCGTTCGCGAGTGGTTGATTGTCGCTATTTCGCTGTAAAAATCTCCTAAAAACAAGATTCCTGTGGCCAAGAACCGGTGCAACGGTTCCAACTCTTCATCTGATTAAGTAGAGCCGAGGAAAGGTGTGACTTTTAGACTTAGAAATTGTAATTCTAACGTAGAATTGCGTCAAGCAAAAATCGCAACTCAACGACCTGGAACGAAGCAGGAGGAGGAGGCAGATTCCGGGGACCAGAAGAGGCAACGGAGGGAGGCCAATTTTGCAAATTCGCTGTGTGTTTGATTCTTTCCCCCCCTTGTGCTCACAAACAAAACGGCCAATAATCGGCGCAAGTTTGAAGATTTGAAGTTCCTTCCTCATTCGCGTGAAGTCGGTCGTAAGGGAAGGTGCTTCTCCAAGTGGCGGCGATGACGACGATGAGAAGGCACTAAAACTGTTCGTTTTTTATGGTCCAAGGCCTAGGGGGCTTTATCTAGTGGCAGCGGTGCTAAAACAGGTTTTGCCAAATTTGAGAGGAGAAATTCACAAAAATTTGGCATAATTTAGCGATCGAGTCAAATTTGAAACCGAAAAAAGGTGCAGCAAACCTTCGAAAATGGCGCAATCAAAGCCGCTGAACCAGGTGTTCAGCTACCTGTCCTGGGTCCACGCAGTCTCCGGCGCTACGGTAATTAGTTGATGCAATTGTTTTTGTTCTTAAATTAATATAATCTCTTTTTGTCTCTCTTTTGTTAGGGAAGCGTAATTGCCATGTCTGCCTTCTACCCCCTGGACACGGTGCGTTCCCGGCTTCAGCGTAAGTATTTGCCCAAACGATGACCTTTGCGCCGGCGCAATATAATCAAGTACACCACACGACACCCCTTCGCTTCGTTCATTCGTCAGCTAAGTTAAGTGGCTTATCCACACGTTTTGCTTGGAAATTGCCTCGTTTTTTGCTTATGATGAAGAAGTGGTGTTTATTTAGCAGAGTATCAAAACGGCGCGTAGCGTCGCGTTATGTAATTGTAAACCTTTTTTTGAGAGTTAGATGAATGAAGAAATCAAGCTGCTTTTTGTTCTGGTTTGAATGCGCTGGGACTAATTGATTGCAAATCAGCGGCTTGTTTTTTTGTCGTTTAAAATACGGAACTAAAAATCTGCAACACAAGCAAGGTGATCGTTTTTTTTGTTTTGTATCTGCGGTAAACCTTCAAAATTAATAATGCTGATGCTGATCGATCGAAATCTTACTTGCGGTCAGATTAGATTGGCAAACCTGTCGAGTCAGTGTTGACCTTCGTAGCGTGGTGATGCAGATTTGAATTGGGTTTTCTGTCAGCGAAAATTTACGATTGCGATTTGTTCTTTTTAAATCTTTTTTTATGAGCGACTTTGGTTCCCGTGGAACAAGTTTTTAAAGAATGTACTTCCTGTCAAGAAAGGCCACAAAACAATCTTTTCAAAATTATTTTAAAATCCCGTTTTAAATTTTGGAAAAAAAAGCTTGAAACCGAGAGGAAGTCGGAGAAATCAGGAAATCGACAGACATTTTTTTGTTTAGTTTTTCAAATAAATTGAGATTTAGCAAATTTTAGCTACTTGGCCTTGGAATTTTTTTTCTCTTGAGTACTTTTTGAAATTTGCAGTATTTTTCATCTACAAAACAAGTTTTTATAATTTTTAAAACTATGTTTGAATGTATTTTTTCCGGGGTTTTTTTTTTTGTAAAATCCTTAAAATGTGGTTGTTTTTTCAGTTTCTTTTATGAACAAAAAACTAAGTCGAAACATTTCCCGGAATCAGACAAGAAGATTTTCGATGCCTGAAAAAAAATTACCAGGATTTTGTAAATATGTATTTTTTACAATTTATAAAAAAATAAAAAATAAAAATAATGTGTTATAAAAATGTATTATTGTTATCAAATTTAAAATAAAATCATTGAAAAAGCCTGCCTTCACATTTTAAAATTTAAAACGTATATTGTGGTAAAAAATAAGTTCAGAAACACAAAAAAAATCTAATGCTTCAAAATAGGATAATCCATATACCACATAGACACGTTTTTTTTTAATCTTAAATATGGTTATTCCAGAATAAAAAAAATCGGAAATTTTGAATTCATGAATTTTAAAATTTTAAAATCATAAAAATAAAATTAAAAAATTCAAGACTCGATATAATAAAATTGAATGTCCAAAATTGCCTCATAAAGCCGAATCTTTAAATGCTGAAAATTAAAAAAAGGATTTTGTTTTTGCTCAGAATGAATCAAAACAGAGGGAAAAGCCATAATAATTTTTCATGAGATCACAATTCTAGAAATTCGAAAATAAAAATAATAATATTCCAAAATGAAAAAAAAAGAAACACAATTAAAAGTCTTTTTATATTTTTATTTTTTTTTAGCTTTAAAATCCAAAAATACATATCTAAAGTTTTTTTTAAAAAAGGTCCAATAAACCAAATTTTTAGTATTTGCTTTTTGGGTGTTTTTAATAACCCAAGACAAAAAAAAAACCTTACTTTATCCACCTTTAGATGGTTGGTGCCTTCCTCACATCCATAAAGTGGATACACTACACGGCCTCAAAACAGTGTATAAATAACACTTCTTTTATCAAAATATCTAAGATCCGACCTAGATAAAGTGAATTAAAAACACTAAAGTACTTATAACTTTTGATAGGGTTGTCAGATCTTCAACGTTTTGGGCTCGTTGGAAAAGTCTTTTAAATACATTTCTGAAAATGTATAGCATGATGGGGTTTCTTATAAAAACCACCCTTTTTACAAACTTTGGAAGTTTAGATGAAATCGTTTTTCAGCATAACTTTTGATGTTTTATTTCTAAACTTCATAATATTAACTAGGGTCTTGTGGGACCCCAGGACGAATCGATTGAGACCAAAACGGTGCAAATCGGTTTAGCTAGTCCGGAGATAATCGTGTGCATATTTTACGGTGCACGGACTTACAGACATACACACGCACAGACATTTGTTCAGAATTTGATTCTGAGTCGATAGGTATACGTAAAGGTGGGTCTACGTGTTTCAATAAAGAAGTTCATTTTTAGAGTGATTTTATAGCCTTTCCTCATTGAGGTGAGGAAGGCAAAAATAGAAATCTACAAATTTCAAAAGTCCGCAATTATATTTTTTAAACGGTATTTTCAAATTCCAAGAATTCAAACATTTTATGAATAAAAAATAATAAAAATCATAAATTAAAAAAATACAATTTAAAAAAATCAAGAATACAAAGAAATAAAAAAAAATTTAAAATTCTAGGAATTAAAATTTGAAAATATAGGGTATAAAACACACTCATACCCAATAAAAGTTTCGTTTGAATTTAGATCCGGATAATCGGATCAAGAAATTTTTATTTTTGTCAAAATACCAACAATATGATTCCAACAATTCTCCAAAGTTATCTGATTTTTTTTGTAATTCAAGCTGGCGAGAAAAATTGTGGCATTTGCGAATTTTAGAATCTAGGCTGCAAATATTTAACCCTCTACTGCCCAAAGTTTGATTTTTCCCATATGCAGGAGTTCATTTTGAGCAACTTTTGTTCAACGAAAAATTTTACTAATCTTGTTCTATGTTTTTCTTTTTTAAATTTTAGTATTTTAATTTGCATTTCTCTTATGAGTTTGTGTTTGTTTTTGGCACAATTTAGCCTATTCTACTACCTCCAATCATTTCATTTTGCCTATCTATTTTTTTCATGATTTCAAGTCACTTTAAATTTTTCTTGTTTTTCACATGGCACCATTTTCATTTAAATTGTACAAAAATGCGTAGAGGCATATTCTGGGACACTAGAAAAATTAATGCATACTTCTTTTTACTTAAAATGTAGGAAATATTAGTAAAAAACACAGCCAAAGTTGACCCTAAAAAAAAATCCTTTTTAAAAACATTGGCAAAGTCACATAAAACAAGTTAATCTTTTAACCCATAAATTTTCTAAAATGTTAAGAGTTTTTCTTTCCAATGCTTTTTAAAGATCAAAAATTGGTTGAAAAATTGATTTTTGGCGATTTTTTAAATCGAAGCCCGTCTAAAGGCGGGGTTGGGTTGTAGAGGGTTAAAAGCTTTTGTCTCCTTAATCGGATCGAAAAATAAACCTCAAAATTTCAATGGAAATTTAAGTGCAGACAAATAAACATTTTTACCATGTTCGGGTTCGGACAATTCGTGCTTGCCATTTCATTAGGGCACATAACTTTTTAGACAAGAGTGTGTCCCTTTCACACCTTATGTAAACTGTCATTCGAGTGAAAGGGATACACTATTGTTTAAAAAAGTTATGTGCCCTTTTGAAATGTTAGGCTCCAATTCCCTTACCAGTTTATAGTTGCGCAAAATATCAATTTTAAAAAATCACATTTTGGATGTGTTCTCGATGACAACAAATTTCATGTTTTGAGCAATGGCGCAAGTTGGTCAAAATAAATTTGGCAGTGCTGCCAATTTTTCGCAATTTTTTTTAAACATGGAAAAAATTGAAAAAAAATCACTTAGAATTGATTTTTTGTTGATAATCAATTTTTTTTACCTTTAAAAGTGATGACCAAGCTTGACGATTCCTAAAAATATTTTTTTTTGCTTTGGTCCAATCTTCAACAAGTTTGAATCATATTTAGAGAAAAATTTCTAATCTCATTAAAAAGAAAAAAAAAAAAGCTTGGTCATACCTTTTAAAGGTGAAAAAGTTATGGAATTTCATTTAAAGTACTTTTCGATGGCAAATTTCGATTGCTTTCCCATGTTTTTTGAATTATCACTTTTTGGATAATTGGCAACACTGCCAAATGAATTTCGACCAACTCGTTTCATAGGTCAAAATATGCCATTTTCGCTATTAGCATACCCAAAAAAGTTAAAAGGACTTAATAAAAATAAGTTAAGAATAAAAAACGTTACATAATCCACCTTTAGGTGGTTGGTGCCTTCCTCTCATTTATAGAGTGATTCCAACCCCCCAAAAGTGTCCACATGGTTTATGGATTGCCCCTAACGTGATCGCAGCACCAAATAAGTCCTAACAAAAATAAGTGATGAGTAAAAATAGACTGCCTCCATACTTTTTGTCAAAAATTTAAATACACCGCCGTGGGGAAATAGATTGAGGTTATGTAATTTCAGAGCATTTTTTAAACTGCTTGTAATTTTAGATAGGTAAGTCAGATCTTGAAAATTCTTAATCCACAAGAAAGGTCATTTCAGAATCTTTCTAAAAATATATAATATGGCAGGTTTCCATACAAAAACCACCCTTTTTTGCAAATTGTGATATTTATATGCAGCAGTTTTTTTAAAAATAACTTTTGATGTGCTTTACTAAATCTTATAAATTTCAATAGGGACTTATGAGGCGAATGAGGCCAATACGGTCAAATTCGGTTCAGCCAGTGACGAGATATTCCAGTGACATTGATTCGGTACACATGTCTACATACAGCTGGTGATTCCGAGTCAATATGTATAAATGACGGTAGGTCTAGGAGGTCTAAATAAAAAGTTCATTTTTCGAGTGATTTTATAGCCTTTCCTCAGTAAGGTGAGGAAGGCAAAAATACCCAAAAAAGTGATTTTTCATAAATGTTTTTTTTGCGTAATACATTTTTTGTGTGAGAAAAGACGTATTCAAAAAATGGTATTTTTTTTAGAGAAATCCACAACTTTGTCGAAGGCACCAAATCGATCGAAAAAAATGTGTGTATGGAAAGCTGCCAAAATTGTATGAAAACTTGTATGGACGAACTAATGATGCAAAATGTTTTCTTTAAATTAACTGTTGTTTAATTTTATTAAATTTTTTTTATATCTTTCTATAAAATTTGTGTTTTACAAAACAAAATGTAAGAATTATTTAATGCACATTTTTTTATGCATTTTCTCGAAAACGAAGACTTAAGACAAATTTAGAATTAAATTTAATTCTCGAAGATAACTTAATCCAAGCTGCATGCAGTCGGGGTGGTGTCTTAAGTCTTAAAGCGGCTATCTACAAAAATGCACTCACCTCTTATCTCACTCGACAACAGTTTCTAAATCGCTTTTTTTGTTCTCCTCTCCCCACCACAGTGGAAGAACCCGAGCGTCGCAAAGCCCTCAGCACATGGGAAGTCCTGAAGCAGTTAATCGCCGAGGAAGGCTTCAACACGCTGTACCGTGGCATTGTGCCCGTCCTGCAGAGCCTGTGCATCTCCAACTTTGTGTACTTTTACACGTTCCACAGCATGAAGGCGCTCCGGGCGGCAGCCGACGTCACTCCGTCGGCCCTGTCCGACCTGCTGCTCGGTTCGCTGGCCGGAGTGGTGAACGTGTTTTCGACGACCCCCTTCTGGGTGGTCAACACCCGGCTAAAGATGAAGGGTTTGGGCCATCGGGTCAAGGACAATTCGACGCATTACGATAACCTGCTGGACGGACTGATGTACATTGGACGGACGGAGGGCGCCAAGGGGCTGTGGGCCGGGGCACTGCCATCGCTGCTGCTGGTCACCAATCCGGCGATCCAGTTCATGGTGTACGAATCGCTGAAGCGTCGCTTGCTCGCCGACGGAGGCCGCAACGTTTCGTCCGTGACGTTCTTCGCGATCGGTGCCGTGGCCAAGGCCGTTGCGACCGTGCTCACGTACCCGCTGCAGGTCATCCAGACCAAGTTGCGCCACGGCAACACGGACAAGAGTCTGGATCTGCCGCCGGACACGGACATGCTGCAGATGCTGCTGGTCATGCTGAAGAAGCAGGGCCTGGCGGGGCTGTTCCGTGGGTTGGAGGCCAAACTGCTGCAGACGGTGCTGACGGCGGCGCTCATGTTCATGACGTACGAAAAGATTGCGCGCTTTGTCACGACGCTGCTGGTGAGGGGCAGCGGACCCCGCAAGTGATGGAGGTAGCTCTCTTAGAATTCTTCAGTAGTTGAAGCAGGGCATTAACAAAACCATTTATTATTGTGTGTATTACAAAAGCAAACTTTCCATTCTATCTACACAACCTTCAATCTAGTCCCGCAAAGCACACAAAAACATTCCAACAAAAGCTATTTATTTTACTTTTCTACAAAAAACTGAGCACGCTCTAGGCGCAAAGACGAAGAAAATGTGGTGATTTTAGCACGTAAGCGTTTCTGCGAAACCAAATGGAATAAGTTATTTAAGTTTAAAAAAAGTGGAATGGTGTATTTTTCTTCTCTTATTTGTTTTAATTCTAACAACAAAAAATAAAACTGTTTCGGTGCAGTTTAATACGGTAGCTGAGCTAGGCGTACGGTAGAACAATAAAATATGCATTTTTATTATTTGGTAAATTATTACGGGAGTGAGATAATCAGCAAAAATAATGACAATGGAAATAGGCTGGTAAAGTAATTGATTTGCTTAGGGAAGAGGCAGGAACAAACGAGGAAAGGGTTTAAAATTTAGAAAAGTTTGCATGGAAGTGAAAAGGGTAGCGCAATAAAATTCTTGTATCTTTATGAGGTGCGACATGATTATTTTGTGATCCGAAATTTCCTTCTAAGTAACCCGATGTTCTCGCCAAAATTTCACATCGGATAATCGACATCACGACATGACTCCAAAAATGCCCAAAAGCGATCTGATTTTTTTTTTATCTAAAATTGTGACCGAAATGGCGTCATTTCGATACTGTGACATTTTCGTGTTGATTATTGCAGTCAATCGGATTTTCTCGACTCATGATCGAGATATCACGATCTTAATTTGTCAACGGAAAATCTTGATTTATCAGGATAAGCAGCTTCTTAAAAAAAAAATCAAACATTCCAAAAACTAAAAATTCAAAACCTAAAAAAATCAAAAGATTTGCTGATTTAAAATTTAAATTTTAGAGATATTTAATTTGTTTTCTAAATTCTTGATGTTTTTTTTTTCATTTCCCAATTTGCTTACTATTTTTATTTTGATTTTGTTCGATCTTTTTAAAATTTTAAAATTGTTGATTGAAATTTCTACTAAAAAAATCAAATGTGTTGAGAATCAAACATTTTTAAATTTTTAGAGCTTTTTGAATTTACTGAAATTTTTATTTTTTTTCCAAATTTTAGAATAATTAAATTTGAATTTCTCGATCTGCTATCGATATCTAGTTCAAAAAAAAAAAAACGAAGTTGACTTTATAGCTGTCGGCCACCATTGCTAGTACCAACCACTAGTGTCTTCCTTTTTATCTACAAGGACTTCGCCGCCCTGGGCTCCTAAGTGTATGAAAGTATGGCACGGAGCGACGGCGCCGAATACCCATATTTACACAAAGAATTTTAGAGCGCCCGCCGCGGGATTCGAACCGGCGACCTCTGGATTGGAGTCCAGTGCGCGGTCCGATTGATCCACACGGGCGGGACAATCTCGTTCAAAGCTTGTTTAAAAAAAAAAAAAACAAAAAAAAGGTAAAAAAAAAATTAAGAAGTTAAAAATTTTGAGAACTAATTTTAAAATTTTAGAGATTATGTTTTTCAATTCTAAATGTTTTATTTTTTTATTTCCCTATTTTCTAAAAAAATATTTTGTTTTAGTTTAAGCTTTTTTTAAACACTAAAAAAAAATTTAAAAAAAACATTAAATTAAGGGTGCACAGCAACGAAGGAAGTTGTTATCTTCTTATTCCAAAATTGTCAAACTTACAGACCCAATCCTGCAACAACGGAATTGTAAAATTGGTCAAACTTTGTTGTAAATTACTTTGTGGGCAGTACTTGAGGGGATGAAAAAAAAAAATATGTCGATAATACCCGTAGTTTTGAAGATACTAAAATGTCTGTAACGAAAATCTGGGTGCAAAAGCTCTGGTTGATGTGCACCGTTAACGGCTGATTTTTTAATAAGAAAACTTTAAGATTACGCTTTAAATTTTAGAGATCTTTAACTTGTTTTTAATTCTTAATGTTTTATTTTTGATTTCCCAAATTTCAAAATTTTTAAAACTTTTAAAATTTATTGAAATTCTTAATTTTTTTGATTTTTGTTCAATTTAGCTTTGTTTTGAAATTTCCACCTACAAAAAAATAAATTTGTTGGGTCCATACATTAAATTTCTGGAGCGTATTCAATTCATTTCCATTGAGTCGTGATTTATCATGATGGGTCGCTTGTTTTACAAATATAAAAAAAATTCAAGCATTCCAAAAATTTTGTTCAAACTTTTTAGTTTTTTATAATTGTTGATTGTTTTTATTTAACTTAATTTTGAAATTTTCGCTTTAAACAAAATTAAATGTGTTGAGATTCGTTCTGCTATCGATTGTTATCGTGGTCAAAGCTTGTTTTAAAAAGTAAAATTCAAAACTTAAAAAAATAAGAAGTTAAAAATTTTAAGATTTAAGTTTAAAAAAAAAAATATCGAAATATTTTATATTTTTAGGAAAACCAATTTAAAAAAATGAACTTTTTTAAAACATAAAAAAATCAAAACTTAATAAATTAAGATGTTGAAAATTTTTAAGATTACGATTAAAATTTTAGAAATCTTATTTTTTTTTAAATTTGGAATGTTTGTTTTTATTTCTCAAATATCTTAAATTTTTTTGTAAAGATTTTTCATTTTGTTTGAACTTTTTCAATTTTTTGTAATTTTTAAAGTTTTTGATTTATGTTTAATTTATCTTTTTTTTTTTTCAAAATTTCCACTTGAAAAAATAAATAAGTTGCATACATTTTCAAATTTCTGGAGCGTTTTCAATTTACTGAAATTTTTTATATTTGTTTTTTTTTTCAAATTTATTTTTTGAATTATTGAATTTCAATTTCTCGATATGCTATCGACTGTTATCGTGTTCAAAGTTTGTTTTGTAAATATAGAAAAATAAAATTGAAACATTCTAAAAATAAAATTGTCAACTTTTTTATTTAATTTTGCATTGATTTTTTTTCTTAACTTCGAAATGTAGGATTCATACATTTTTGAAATTTTGCAGCGTTGTGAATTTACTGAATCCCTTTAATTTTTTTTTCAAATTATGAATTTGAATTTGGTATTGTATTTAAAATTAATATATTTTTTTTAATTTGTTAAATTTATAATTTGTTAATTTATTTTATGCGTAAATTTTTGAATTTTAGATTTTTTTGAAAGCTTTTTTTTAATGCAAAATAAAAAATTTCTTGTTTTTGAAATTTTTTTTTTAATTTTTGAAGTTGCTATTACAAATTTTGATCGTAATTTCTCGATCCACGATCAAGATTTTTCGATATTTTTTTTGTTTTTAGGATTTTGTTAAAGTGGTTAAAAAAAAATTTCTTTATTTTTCTGATTTGCGTTGTTTTTTTTCTGAAATTATTTTTTATTTTAAAATTTTGAAGTTAATTTGAAGGGGTTCGTCGGTAGATGGTATGTTAAGACTTTGAGAAATTGAGATATTTAAAATTAAGTAATTTAAGTTTTTTTAAATTAAAATTATTGATTTTTTTTTAATTTTGCATTCAGACTTTTTAAAAACTTTAATCTTTTAATTTTTTCCCCTATTTTTTTTTGTTTTTACTAAATTAAAAAAAGTTGAAGGAAAAGCAACTTTTTCCCGTCGGTTCGAATCCCGCGGCGGGCGCTCTAAATTCTTTGTGTAAATATGGGTATTCGGCGCCGTCGCTCCGTGCCATACTTTCATACACTTAGGAGCCCAGGGCGGCGAAGTCCTTGTAGATAAAAAGGAAGACACTAGTGGTTGGTACTAGCAATGGTGGCCGACAGCTATAAAGTCAACTTCGTTGAAGGAAAAGCACTGAAAAAAATATGTTTGAAAAGCCAAGAAAATTTCCATTTTTTTTCTCTGGAACTTTGAAAATTGGAAAATTAGTTTCTGAGATCCGGGTTTCCAATGTTAAAAATTAAAGCTTTTGCAACATTTTCTGATCTTCAAAATATTAAAAAATAATTTGGTATAAACCATTTAATAAGGAAAACTATGTTTTTAGACCTTTTCAAAAGCTAAGCTTGATAAAGCAATTTAAATTATTTTTATTGAAAAATCCTAAAAAAAATCGCAAAAGTTAATTGTTTTAGCATTAAAAATTTGAACCAATAGTTTCCGAGATATCGACAGTTCGAAACCTACTAAAAAAGGCAGAAGTAGTCCAGAACTTCAAGATGTTCAACTTGCAGTTTAGGCATGCTGCAAACAATTGCTTCGTGAAGAGTTCAAATAACGGATTTCGGAACAGTTTGGAAAGCATATCAAACACACACACCCCCATCGTTCGGTACCATAGTAAACTTATACAGTTTATTAATGAATTAACTTACGCAATGTACAATGCACACAAACACTCTCCTCGCCTGCCGGAAACTGCGTGCTCAGGTTTATCTCTGCGATTTTTAGCCATTCCAAGGGGATGGGGAACTCAGGTTCATCTTTTTTCTCTCTTAATTTTTTTTCTTCTTCTTTTTGCAGGTTGTTTTTAATCTTTCGTAAAGATAAAGACTTTAGTATAATTAATTAGATATAGCCTATTTACAGTAACTGTGTTCACTTTTTACTTCAAACGTGATTTTCTAATGATTCAGATTTTATCCTTGTCTTTAATAAGTTTTAATTTTCTTAATCCACTCTGTAAGTGTACATTTCGTGATTTCATTCCTACAATTCTTTTTTTTCTTTTGATTGATTTGACTGTAAAATAATGCGATATTTTTTTTTCTTCAGTAATCATTCCCGCGCACGCAAGCGCGCACGTCGAGAGCATGAATAACCAAAAGGAACTGCGTTTTTTTCTTTTTCTGTTGCGCTGGGAATTTTGACTAATTGTTGTTGTTTTTCTTTTCTTTTGGGTTATTTATTCAATGTTTTCTAAATGACGTGTTTTTTTTTCTTGCCGTAATTGTCTAGTCTAGTTTATTTATTCACTGTTTTGCTGTTTATAATATAGCTATGTATATAAATGTAAGTTGTTTTCAACGATTTGCATTTCTTCAAGAGCGCGTGATTCAGAGGTATTTTTTTCATCTTATTTTTTTGCATTGTTTTTCTTTATTTACAAACTTTTCTCTTATTTTGTTGTTGTTGTTTTTTCCTTGATTTCCATTCCAATTCAATTTTATATGCACTAGGTTTGGGTGTGGTAAAGAGCTACAAGAATTCTGAACAATTTACATTAATTCTGTTTTTTTTTTGTTAGCGATACTTACTTGCCTACTTGCAGTGTACAGAGTACAGTTAGTATATATTTTATAGAAAATAAAAAAACATTCGTGTTTCTTGTATAAAAATGCTTTCTGGCTGTTCATTTCATTTCCTTTCTTTTGTATTTGGATAGGAAAGGGAAAAGCGTGTGAAACGAAAAAAAGAAAGTAGGATTATGCCAATAACAAACAAAAAATAAAAACTATCAACAAACGTTCCCTCTCTCTCCCGTTTATTCCCCTTTAAAAGGATCGCTCGCTCTCTTTTGCACTCTCTATCTATTTGCCTTAAAGTTTACACATTTACACAACGGGTAAAAATGAAAACAATGATAATGTTTAACGTTTGCTTCTTTTTCGCGCGGTTTTTTTTTGTTTTTTTCTTTTTGGAAAGGTGAAAACTCTGGTTTACTGACTAAAATTAAAATTTGATTCGATGGAAAGCAAAATAATAATATTAATCTTGCAACTCACTTCTTGCACACACTCCACACCACTTGTTTGCTCCTAATCCAAGGTTTGCTCCTCGCGCAACTGTCGCAGCTGCCGTTCCGGTGGTTCCGGAACATCTCCTTCCTCGCCGAAGATTTGTTGTCGTCGCCGCCTATCGGTTGTTGTGATAGCCATTGCTAGTGCCAACGTTATCGCGCTGATGATGATTATACGACTTGTTAAAAAATCCATTACGCCCACGGCCACCGTTGCGAAACCCATTCTGGTTCCGGTGGTAGTTGTTCCCGTTCTGGTAGTAGTTTCCCCCGTTGCGGTTCTGGAAAAAGGAAGAAAAAAAGTTTATTATAAATGAAAATGACAGATTTTTTTCTTCGTACAAATAGCAATGTTTGAAATAACGAACCCTCGAAAAAATCAATCCAGCAATTATTTAAAAATAAATTAACTTTCATAAATTGTATGAAATTAAAACGGGATCGTTTGATACGGTATGTCCACGCCTCCTTCCTCTTCTGTACAATCTGTAAAATGTGCCCGTTCACAGATTCTCCTCTACGATAAACACAACGCAGTAGGGGATCGTGTATAAATCACGTTGCCTTTAACATTTTACTTCCATTTCTTTGCGTGATGGGGCTACGACATTCTTGATATGTTAAGACTTTTTTTTAAAGCATGGGAAATTAAATTAATTTTTTTGCGCAAATCCGTTTCCATGTGATAAATGAATAAAAAATAAAAAATATAAAAATTTAAATAACAAGCCATTGTCTCAACATTTGAATGAAAAAAGTTTAAAAAAATACATTTTTGCAATTCCGTCGTGAAACTACTTACTTTTCCTGTCATTCTTGAACGACGAAAAAGCCTACTTTTCTGTACCAAAAATAACAGAATCGAATAGCAACACTTTTCAAAATAAATGCTGAAAAGTTCTACTTTTCAGCACTGAAATGGGTGCTAAAAAGTTGAACTTTTCAGCACTTGTTTCGAAAAGTAACACTTTTCAAAATTTTTTTTGATTTAAACGATTTATTGACAAAATACATGAAAATTCAACTTAAAATTTCACTCAATGGGTGTTTTTCGAAATTGCAAAAAATGTTGTATGGAACTCGTTGCAAAACTTGATTTTTTCAGCACTCGTCGTATTTATCCAACTCGGTGAACCTCGTTGGATAAATGTACGACTCGTGCTGAAAAAATCCTCTTTTTGCAACTTGTTGCATAAACTACTATTTACAAGTTCAGTTGTTTTGCAATCATTTGTTTTCAAAGAATGTAAGATTAGACGAAAACAATTTTTTTTTGCGAAAAAAAAACTTTTTGCGATACCAAACATCGAAAATTTTCAAAAAATCAAAAGATTTTTTTACTAAACCCAAACATGCATAGGGGCAGGGGGGGCAGAATGGACCAGGGAGGCAGAATGGGCCACCCTTGGTTTTGGGCTTTAGAATGGATTTATACCAATTGTAAGGCAAGGGTCTTGTAATGGACGTCGAATAACGTCACCATACCGAAAACGACGTTTGAATTCATTGTATTTTTCGAATTATGAGCAAAAATGTAAATTTATTGAAAAACCACACAAATGTTGTTTATTTCGAGGTTCTTAAATAAGCTTTCTGAAAAGTTGGATTTTTTGAAAAAGTTTGCTCAATGCTTATAACGTTACTAGATGTTACTACCAAGGTATACAAACAACAACGGAACCTTAAAATCATTTAGAGACTTGGTGGTGGAAGTGTTAAATTAAAATCCACTTGGGGGCAGAATGGACCACCCTTATCCTGCCTTATAAAAACAATCAAATGTATGAAATTTGGATTAAATGGATTATTTCACTCCTGGTAGCTTCACAAAACACGTTTAATGCAACATTAGTTGATTTTTTAGTTGTTTTGATGATTATTTGTAAAAATAGTGTCCTTTTTCAACATATTAACACTAATTTCAAAAATCTTTGTTTTGGTAAGTGACTATTTTTATTAAAGTGGTCTTCATGGAAACTATGTTAGAAAGGTACCTTAAGTCATTTCTTATCTCCCTTCAACGTTGTATTAGACAAAATGGCTTGTTTTTTAAGGTGGCCCATTCTGCCCCACACCCTGGAAAAAAAGTCGAAAAACCTTTTTTTTTAAAGTGGCTCAAAAACAGTTTTAAGCTAAAAAATTTCATCAACCAAGTATATAACATTGAAGGGAACATCCCAAAGCATAAGCCTACTACACTGAATTCATAAGTTTTCATGTTTTTCTATGGTTTTTGGCGCATTTTACTTAGGCGGGCCATTCTGCCCCCCCTGCCCCTAATAATGATTCTAAACGTAGGGAAATTAATGCACTTGAATTTCCATTTGAGTTTTAAAGTTTTTAGAAAAAATTTCGGGCCGACTCTGAAGGGTGACAAAACTTTTTTTTTTTTTTTTGGGAGGGTGGTCCAGCCGCACATCGTTGATGTTGAAACCTCTAAACTGGGCCCTCGTCCTGTCACGTCCGTCAGTAGTCTTGTCGTACATTACAACTAGAATCAGATCTGCCAATGAATTAGTACACTTCGACCAAATAAACACTGACGCTGTATGGATCTGACTCTAGAATAAATGTACAGTTGTGTGTTATTCATAAGTCCAACTTATTCAATTATTCATTTAAGTCCAAATATTCATTTGCTAACTACTTTGGATTGAAAATATAAATTTTAATCTAAAATCCTCTAAACTTAATGTTCAAAACTAAACGTTCCTATTACTGTTGTAATACTACTTCTATCAAAAAACAATAAAAATTGTGTACTGATATACAAATAGGATAGAAATCGCGATTTGAAAAAGAAATGACTATTTACGTCAAAAGATCCGTAGTTCCTCGATTCGCAACAATGGTCGATACAACCATAATCCGAAAACCGTTAGTTCAACAGATCAACGAATTTTGTCCGATATCATTACATTATTGATTGATCGAGACTCTATGGACAATTTGACATAAAAGAATGCCTAGTGTTCTGCATCAATCAAAGTTTATTGACTGCATTACTCTTACTTAACAATTGCAACTAAATTTATCATCAAATAGATTTGGAAAGCATACAGATTTATTTTAAATGCTAATGCTAAGCAACAAATCAATTGTACTATCCTGAAGTCCCAACCTAAATCCCACATTGTGATAGTGAAAAAGTCACAGAAGCAGCGGTGTCTTGTGCAATTGTGATATTTTCACTATCGGAGAACTACCTAGTTCACGAAGACAGCTTATCGGTCAACGCTTAAGCCCTGGGGCTGCGACAAAGCGAGTTCTCGTAGCATGAAGTGGTGTCCATAGTGCTTATAAAAAAGAATGTATACCCAAATTTTAACTAATGCACTAGGATCAAATCATGCCCCTTGACTTTACAAGGCCCAGGGAAGGGTGACAAAACTTTGAATAAAATTGTTACCAGCCTAAACATTAAAAAGAATTAACAAAAAACCGTTTTTTCGAAAATACTCGATTTTCATAACTCTCAATATGAGTATCAAATAAAGCATAATTTTGTATGCATTTTCACTTTATTAGAGTTTTTAAAATACTAAAATTTTCACAAAATACCGTACTATTTTCGAAATTTCTTAAATTTTTATAATTTGCTAAATGTGTGAGGCGAAATATGGCATACATTTTCACATTTTTGATTTTTTTGTTTAAGCATCACAAAATATCACCTTTTTCCGAAAATATTCGAATTTTTGTAACTAGCAATTGGGTAGAAATCGAAGTGAATTTTTTATGATTATTTTTACCTTTATTAAAGTTTTGTTTTACTCAAATTTTCACAAATTACAGTTTTTTGAAATCCTTAAATTTTACTGTAAAATACGGTATTTTGTCATTTTTTTAGTATTTTCCAAAAATATTACTATAATTGAGTGAATATGAATGTAGAATTGACTAAGTTTGATACCCATATTGCAAATCATAAAAATTTGAGTGTTTCCGAAAAGTACGGTAATTTGTGAAAACTTCACTTGTTTTTATTCTTTGTCCTCTATCTTAATCTTTTAACCTATACCCTAACTGGCTCAATCGGCCTTGCCATCACGGAGCCTTGCGTCTATTTATAGATCCGAGATCTATTGTTCTTCGTCTTGATGGTAGATTATGATCTCCTGGGGGTCTTGTTGGAAGAGTCTTCCTTCCTTCCTTCACGCGATGTGGTGTGGTTGGTTGGTCATCTTCCCGTCTATTCTCCACTCACCCATCGCTAGCTGTTGTAGTGGGAGGAGCGGCATGTGTGTGTGTGGTAATAGGATGTAACAAAAATGACTTTTTGGCGGGCATTCAGGGGTTTGTTCCGTTGGGCATACTGAGCCCAAATCCCAAATATGAGCTTGATTGGACGTAACAGGAGCTGGCGCTCCGCCCTTTAATTTTAAATGGGATTTAACCCGTAAAAAAAGTTTTTTTCAAAAATGTCAATTTTTGAGGCATTTTGGCCACCAATGCGTTTACCAAAAACATCACTGGCGTGTAGGCCAGATCCTTGCGCATCTTTTGGTATATATAACATTTAAGTTTGGAGCATCCTGGAGGTCGGTACAGACATTCAAAGTTTGGCATTTTTTTTTTTCGAAAAATTGGTCCCTGCAAAATCAAATGGCATCTTGGGCGTCGCGTGGTGCGACGCATATCTTTTTTGCCGGGGCCGATTTTTCGAAAAAAAAGCCAAACTTTGAAGGTCTGTACCGACTTCCACGATGCTCCAAACTTAAATGTTATATATACCAAAAGATGCGGAACTGGCCTACACGCCAGTGATGTTTTTGGTAAACGCATTGGTGGCCAAAATGCCTCAAAACTTGACATTTTTGAAAAAATCTTTTTTTACGGGTTAAATCTAATTTAAAATTGAAGGGCGGAGCGCCAGCTCCTGTTACGTCCAATCAAGCTCATATTTGGGATTTGGGCTCAGTATGCCCACCGGAACAAACCCCTGAATGCCCGCCAAAAAGTCATTTTTGTTACACTCTAGTGTGGTAATTAATTACCGAGGTCTGGTGCTCCCAGAGAGAGCAAGGGGGTCTAGTTGCCACCGAACAATCGATGGCGAGGTGACCGGGCGGGATTTGATCCTTGATCGTCTGTTTGAAAGGCAGATCGGTTAACCATTCGGCTAAGTACCCGGATTGCAAAAACACTTGTATAAATTGAAAATGGATTTTGAACTTCGCTTTCAGTATTTTATGAATCTTTTTGAGTATTAAATTAATACTATAATTACATTGCAACTTTTTACATTAACAAAAAATGTATTCTTAGTGAAAGCATCGAAAATTTAACATGATATGGTAGGATTTAGTAAATTTTAGAAAGATTTTTGAAGCATTGAAGAATTCAGTCCAGACTCAATTATCCGAACCTTGGAAAAAAATCACTTCTGATAATCAAATAAAAAAATAGGTTTCGTTGTCTTATTTTTGAATGTTGATCTTTTTCAGCTAGATTTAGAAATTATAAATCCAAGATGGCGGCCAAAAGGGCGGTGATGAAATATTAAAAAAAAAAATGCATTTTGTAATTAAATAGGCAATTAACTACTCAAAATTGACTAAAATTGGAACGCAGAGCTCGAATTTCATAGCATAGCATTGGTGTCTACCCGTAGTTGCTACTCTGTTATTGACCAGGACCTCCAAGAATTGCTCCGTGGACCACAGATGAAGAGTAGGAACCAATCATCACCACTTCGCAACTTTCAAATGTCCCTATCATGCTAGCCAATCACAGCGCCGGCCACGACCAGTGGTAAGACACGGGGGAAGTGGATAGGAATTTTAGTCCGATACTTGAGTGATGAAGACCGCTAAATCAGCTGCGTCATCGACAAAGTATCACGTGAGGTTTGAGGGTGTAAGTAAGATGGGTGTGTAGGCAGGATTTACCGTGGTAAGTGATGCGGCCGGTCAAATCTATTTATAGTCCTTAATTCTTCGTATGTTCTTGGATTCATTTTTGGAAGCTTTCCAATTCGGTTCACCAAGCTTTTTGTGGTGAATTCTGGTCGTGTTGAAAGTTCAATATTCGCCTAACAATTATGCAACCAGTGTCCTTGAATTCAACTTGCATTCAATATTGCATTTTCCTGTTCTTTGGTTCACACAGATTCCAATCAAGTTTCTTGGATTCTTATAGCATTCTTAATCCTTCTAGACAACTAAGCCTCGATGTTCTGGTGGTTAGCATTTTTGTCTGCTGACCCAAAGGACGGGGGATCGAACCCCGCCGCGAGCTAATGAATTTTTCGTTCATATTCAAGTGTTCAGAATTATTCCTTCTTTCCATAATTTCTCGATAGGGGTAGATGGGAATCGAACCCAGAACCTTCCGCTTACGAAGCGAACAGCGTAACCATTCAGCCACGCCTACCCCTGGAACGCAGAGCTCGAATTTCATGTTTAAAGTAAGAAAATAAAAACGATTTTTTTTCGTGTTTCGATTATCCGACGTCCCATAAAAACCTTAAGATCATCGAACTTCGGATAATCGAGGCTTCGGATGAACGAGTCTGGACTGTATTGATTCTGATTTTGCAAAAAAAAAATTCAAGCTTAAAAAATTAGGATATTGGGTGGAAATCAGATCATAAATGGCTTTGTTTATCAATAGGGACTAGTAATCCACTTTTAGGCGTTTGGTGCCTTCCTCACATTCATTTCTTGTGACAGGGTTGTCAGATCTTTAATCTCATTGCTCATTAGTAAGGTCTTTTCAATACCTTTCTGAAACTTGGATCTTTTTTCAATTTTCCCGATCTTTCTCAAACGTTTAATTAGCATAACTTTAAAAGCCCAATACGAAAAAATGAGACCAAACCGGTCCAAATCCGGTCGAGCAGTCTGGAAATAATCGGGTGACTGTTCGTTTTCTTCCCAACAGTAGTAAATCTGTAATTAGGTTTTACAGCGTGACGTCACGAGCGCACACGCACACACATTTTGACTTAGACACACGTGCAAAAAATGTAAACAGTGCAGCCGAACTGTCAAATTTCTAACCTAAAAATCCAGTCGGCGTAAAACCTAATTGCCATTGTCCTGAGCAGGGATGCCAGGTACACAGATTTGTCTGTGTTTCACAGACTTTTGAAATTGTGTCCAGAAATTTTGTGATGCACATACAAACACATAAATTTGACACATATTAAATACACACTGCCGTTCTACGCATAATTGTCCCATGTCAGTTTTGGACTATTTTGACTTTATGACATTTCTAAGCTTAGTTTGACGTGTACTTTAAGAAAAACACCTAAAATTTGGTACTTTGTTCGGAAACTCATTAAAAACAACACCAAGTCTGTTTGTCCCATCGTTAAACTTCTACGCATAATTGTCCCACCAAGTATTTTCTTACACGGAATCATTAGTTTTACTAAGCATTATGTCTTGTTTACCTGTTGTATAGCAAGAGAATCACAAATAAGCGTGATAAACTGCTAACTGGGGCGATTAGGGACTCATAGGGCGGATAGGAACCCACGGGACAATTATGCGTAGAAACACAGAAATCGGTCGAAAAATTTCAATCGCGTTTTTCTCAGTTGCACTTTTTTGAACATGGGACAATTATGCGTAGAACGGCAGCACAGATTTTCCAAAAACGGAGCGAAAATTCGATTTTTGAAAGTCAGGATGGTTTTGACGACAATCCAGACTTTTCAAATTCTGACCTGGCATCCCTGGTCCTGAGTGAGTGCAGCTATGATTTGGGATCCAACTACTGCTGGATGTAGGATGGCAGCTTCATCGTCAGCACCGACTAAGAAGTTCCTCCAAACCTCGTCCCTGATTGTGAGTACTTCACCTAGATCGCGAATCTGAACATAAACGGTGTTTTCCTCGAAGTAGACCGGATTTACATTGAAAGCGTACTTGAAGGGAAATGCAATTACGGGCAAATTTTATGCATTTTAGGTATTTGAAGTTTACGTCCGTGTTAGGGAAGTGCTAGTCTGGCTTGGAATCTCAATGACTTGTTTGAATATGGTAAAACATTGCATTGTTTCAATAGTTGAACTCTCGAATGGATAAAAAATTGTGCCATTTCGGTTTTAGTAAACGAAGTTAATAAGACATTAAACATCCCAAATAAATACATTAAAAAATACTTACAGAATCGCAAAACTTCTGCTGCCTCTGCCCACCATTCCCATTGTAGCCATTATTGTTCCACTTCCGGTTGTTGTTGCCATTGCCATTATTGTTCATGCCTCCCCCTCCGTTCATCTGATTATTCTGATAGCTCTGGAACGGATTGCCGCCATCCCGCTGCTGCTGGTAGCCGCCACCGCCGCTGTTACCGTTACCCTGGTAAAAGTTCGTCTTGACCTTCTTCGTCCGGCCGCGGTCCATTTCCGTCTCGCGATCGTCCTCCATCTGCCGTTTGCGGTCCTCGCGCCGCTCCAGCGCCAACTCCCGGTCCATGTGCGTCTGCTGGCCGTTCCAGCTGCGCACCGGCGCCCCGTACCCGCGGTGGGAAAACTTTTGCAGCTGGTTGACCACGTCCGACTGGTTGGCATTACCGTTTCGGTTGTACCCGTTAAAGTTGAACGCGTTGCCCTGGTAGGGTTGCTGCTGCTGTTGGTACGGTTGCTGCTGGCGGCCGTTGGTTTGATAGCCGGAGGCTAGTGGGCCGTTTCTGCCGTTTGTAACGGTTGACGTCGCGTTCCCGTTGTGGTTCTGGTAGTTGGCCGGCGACGAGTTGCCGGACGTGGCCGGGGATGCGTTTTTGCTGCTGTTGGCACTGCTACTGCTGCTGCTGCCCGGGCGGTTGTCGCTCACCTTCCAGAGGCCCGTTTTGGACTTGATGACGGGCGGGGACTTGGGCGAGCAGGACGAGTCCTCCTCCTCGTCGGGGGCGACCGATTTCGGATTTCCCGCGCTCGGGTGTAATCTGGAAACGAAAAGCGATTAGAGAAACTAGTTTTTCTTGCTTGAAATCGAACTCACCGTTCCTCATCCTCGTCACTGTCGTGCTGCTGAACTCGGTTGTGACCGTTGGAACCAATCCGACGCTGCTCCAGCACCTCCTCCTCGTCATCATCGTCGTCGTCGCCGTCATCGTACGGGACTAGCCGAACCGCTTTGTGACCGTTGCTGAGGGCCGTCGTGGAGGCCGACTTGATGTTGCCGTTGAGCCCCACTGTACTCGAGGTGCCGCCGCTGCTTTCGCCGTTCTTCGCTGCTGCAGAACTGTTGCAAAGTTTAGGCATGGATGGCAGTGTGGGAGCGGATGTCGAGGCCGTCAACGCAGACGACGACGACGCGGAAGAAGTAGAAGGCTTTTGGGAGGTACCGTTGGAGGTGCTGCTGGCGGCGGCGGTGGAACTGACACCGTTTGTGGTTATCGTCATGCCGAAGCGGTTCTTGACGCTGGCTGGGCTTGCGGGGGTGGGTTTTTTGGGGCTTGGGAGCGTCGTTGGGCGGGACTGCTTGTTCGGGGAGGGGCTGGAGAGGGACGAGGTGGTTGAGGAGACGGGGGAGAGGCGCGAGGTCGGTTCACCAAAGTCGTCTTCCGCGTCGTTGAAGTGGATGTGGTGATTGCTTAGCCCGTTAGCCAGCTTTTTGGCTTTCTCCTGCGGGGTTTGGTGCTGCGGCTGCCCAGGCAGCACTGGCCCAATAAAGCCGGGCCGGTTTTCCAGCTTGCTCGGGAGAAGAGGGTTGTGGCCAGACTGGCCGCTAGCCCCCAAAACTCGGAGGGGCGACGCAGTAGTGGATCCGGCGGGGGCGCCGGAATTACTCCCGAGCAGTTGCTTGCCGGAGGAACTACTCCCCGTCGTGCTGGCGGAAGCGGCGTACGAGGCCGAGGTGGCAGTGCTGCTGGCGGTGCTTTTGATACCATTTTGAACACTTTCTAGCTCGTAGAATATGATGTAGGCGTTGGTGCTGGTGACGTTCTGCATCGCGATTGGCCGCACCGAGCTGTCGTCGAAGACGTAGTACGAGCCGGACTCGGTGCCACCGATGGCGGTGTAGTGGCCACAGTGCTGGGTGTTTCCGAGGTGGGTCACCATCGACACGAGTCGGTAGGTGAGCTTGCCGGTTTTGCAGTACGGCGACAGGTCCAACCGGTTCCGCAGGTCGACGTGTTTGTTGATCTTGCCGCCCATCATGGAGAACCGCTTCAGCTGGATGCAGAGCGCAAAGGGGGCTCGCTCGAGGGAGAACTGCTTGGTGGCCGCGACCCGCTTCTTGCACGCCTCGCACTTGTACTGGTTCTCCTCGAGGCGTTCCCGCGCAAAGTACACATCCAGCGCGTCCTCGATCGAGTTGGCCTTCCGGATGTCCAGCAGCAGATCCTCAAAGTGCTGGAACGTGGTCGAGATGTGCTGACAGGAGAGACACTTTACCTCCGACCGGAGGTAACCGCCGAGGATCTGATTTAGCGGGGTGGTCTCCTTCGTGAGCTGATCAAACTCCTTGCTGTTCTTGAACCTGGCCAGGTAGCTCTTCTCCATGGCCTCGACCAGGTAGCGCAGGAACTCGTGCGCATCCTCCTGGCGACCCAGCACCAAATGTTTGCACACCAGCCGCAACTTCGAGTACACCAGGTAGGGCTTGATGGCGCCCTGGTTCTGCGACTGCGACGCCAGCAACGTCTTGGCCATGGCGCAGATTATACAACCCCCCTGCCCGTTGCTGTCGTCGCACCGTTCCCGATGGGTCACATCCGATATGAGCCAGTTGGCGATCGCCGGCACGTGAAACAGCGCCTGCAGTGTCGAGTTAAGGTAGCACGTGTTCCCGACGTTGGTCATCCCGGCCCCGGTCTGCCACTTCCGACCCGTGGCCTTCCACCCGATCTGCACATTATCGCGGGCGTACAACACCCGCTTCGGCACCGGCAGCTGATCCTTCCCCGCGCTCTGTGGACCATCTGCAAGAGAAAAGAGAATAAAAAACACCGTTAAATCCAGCTTCAATCCGCCCAACCGTCAAACGTGACTCTGGCCAAAGCCTTGCACAGTGAGTCCATCGCTGAAAACTTCCCCCCACAAAAAAAAAAAAACACAAACGTCAAATCTTGCACGGCCAACTAGACCTACCATCATCACTATCCTCTTCTTCCTCCTCAACATCCTGAACCATTTCCTCCAAAACCGCTCGCGATCTCGCCCTCGCCCTCGGCCACAGCTTGACCAGCATCGCTGCCAGCAGCTGGACCGCCACCAGCAGTCGGAACTTGGCCACGGTCAGCACACGGTCCAGCAGTTCCACCGTGGCGCCGGCCACCTCCAGGAGCCGCTGACCCATCGGAGGTGACCGCGGACCGCGAACGGGGTAGGGTTTCCGTCGGCGACCGCGACGTCGCCGGGCGATCATCGCGATTTTCGATTCTACCGCTGGGGACGACTAGGTGGTAGCGCGGTCATTGCCGTCACACACTTTGAAGAAACGGTTGGTTTAGTTCTTTTGTTGGTTTGTGTCTAGGTCAAAGGTGCACGAACGTGGTCTGGTAATTATTATTCGTAAGGCTCGACTTGTTTGTTTTGTTCTGATTTAACTCTACATTTGGTCTGACTTTTGAACAAAATACATGGTTAAAAACATTAAAAAAGTTTCAAAAGTAGTTCAAAACATTTTTCAAAACACTATTCTGAGTTATCACTTCTGTAACAAGCGATTTTCTAAAACATTTCTAAACATTTTGGGGCGGATCCAAGGGAGGATCTTCGAACGTAAGGGGGCGTGGCCTAAATCTCCTTTTGCTTGCAATAAAAGCAGCTGGAAATTGCGTCTTCTCAGTCATTTGCAAATCACCCGTCTGATGCCTAACATGTCAAACTGCTTTTAGAATTACAATTTTAAAGAAATGTTTTTTTTTTGTTAGAATATCGTGATTTTTTAATTATTCCATTTTTTTTTAATGAAAACAAAATCAAATAAAAAAAAATGGGTCTCCTACGAAAAGCAGAATCTCAAAAGGCCGAATCCCGTAAGGCTGAAATTCAAAAGGCCAAATTACTCGAAAGGCAGAATTCTCATAAGGCCGAATCCCAAAAGGCCGAATGCTCAAAAGGCCGAATCTCATAAGGCAAACCGCGCCCAAAAAGGCGGAAACGCATTCCAAACTTCGTTTGTAATGCGTTTCCGCCTTTTTGGGCGCAGTTTGCTATTATTATTATTTTAAACCATAGTTATGTAATAAACATTGATTTCGGAAAAAAGAAGGCTGCTAACAAAATTTTAAAATATTCTATTTATGGGTCTCCTACGAAAGGCCGAATCTCAAAAGGCCGAATCCCGAAAGGCCGAAATTCAAAAGGCCGAATTGATCGAAAGGCAGAATTCTCATAAGGCCGAATCCCATAAGGCAAACTACGCCCGAAAAGGCGGAAACGCATTCCAAACGAAGTTTGGAATGCGTTTCCGCCTTTTCGGGCGCGGTTTGCTATTATTATTTTCATAAACCATAGTTATATAACAAAAATTGCTTTCGAAATAAAGAAGGCATAACTTTCTAGCATTGCTGCTAACTAAATTTTTGAAGTTTTAACCTATTTGCTGCAAAAAAATAATTGTAATTATTTGAATTCATTTAAGTACTTGGTGACGAATGATCAAATTTCGATTATCGTCACCATAATTCAATAGACAACAAGATTGAAACACTTTTGAAATGCTTTAATTCATTTTACTCTACTCACTTGTATGCATGGTAACAAAATGATCGGTAAAGATAAACAGAATGTACTCAATATGTACTTATTTCGCTTAAAATTACAAAAAAAGATCATAGTTTGTTAGTTTACTGTATCTTTGAACATCATAATCAATGAAAATCGTGATAATATGAATAAAATTCTGAATTCCATAATCATTCTGCCTTTCGAGACATTCGGCCTTTTGAGACGTTTTGCCTTCTGAGCAAAAGACAAAATTCGGCCTTTTGAATGTCGGCCTTCCGAGATTCTGCCTTTTGAGTTTCGGCCTTTTGAGGCAATCCCCTATTTATTTGCCGCAAAAAAATAATTGTAATTATTTGAATTCATTTAAGTACTTGGTGACGACTTTTTTTTTTTTTACTTGGTGACGAATGATCAAATCTCGGGTTAGTTTTCAAAAGGTCGTAAGCGCCAGTTGTCCAAAATTGAGTTTTTGGCACGGTTGCACTCTTCTAACGCACTACTAATGATCCACTCGAGCAGAATTTCCAAAAAAATAAATTTAAACAAAAATATCGCCCGCATTTAAAAAGTCGAATGTGCTTTTCATACGGAGAAGTCACATACGTCCTTGGTGATGCAAGGTCGTAAGTACTGATAATTTCAAAAATGTACTTACGCTCATAGAAAAAGGACGTAAGTTCAGTTTTAATTGCTTTATGATAATGCGCACATGAGTTTTAACGAAAAATGATGAATATGTGTTATCCCGTTAAAAACATTGCGCTGATTATATGACTTAAAGGATGCGCGTAGAATATTTTCCATTTTGCCAGCCACCAAACCCAGTTTCAGTCATTTATTCCGGAAGAGACGGCTAGCTTCCCCCAAAATCATCATTTTGTGTGGCAGCCTAAACCAGCACAAAATCGTTGCATAATCTGTTCCGGAACAAGCGATAATGACCGCATCCATCTTATCACGCATAAACGCCCTCTCAAAACACCAGGAATCCCGAGTTCTTCAAGGTCCTATAGACCACTGAAGAAAAGATAAACAAATCAGTGGTAATTCGTCATTTTGTTCGTGCTCTCAGCTAGCGTATGAGCCAACGCGAGAGAGGGAGAATAAAATCTGTCAGTTGGACCTTTCTCCCCTGCGATGTTTTCTCCCAATCTCCTCCAAAAACACAAAACATCGACTGCCCTCTTTGCGGGGGGTGTTGAAAAGATGTTCAAAATAATAATGTTTGATTTAAATGTGGTTTAGTCATAAAATAAATAAATTTTGCCAATGGTCGTATTGTCATTCTTACTCAAAAAAAGTCCCAAGTACAAGGACGTATGAAACAATTTGCTCATGTAAAAGGTCGAATCAACCTGGTGTTGTAAAACAAGGCTAAAACACACATTAATTGTTAAAAATTTTAATTCACTTGATATGGCAACCATAGCTTATAGTCAAAGCAATGATTTTGACTAAAAATATGCTCTAGAAACCCACTTACATATAAATAAGAATTAAAATAATGGTCGAAAACTTTTTCATCGGTTTTCCCCACTTGAGGGGTTTGGCTTTTACGACGTTTTGAAAACTAACCCGAGAAATTTTGGTTACCGTCACCATAGTTCAATCAACAACAAGATTGAAACACTTTTGAAATGTTTTAATTCATTCTACTCTACTCATTTGTATGCATGGTAACAATATGATCGGTAAAGATAAACAGAATGTACTCATTATGTACTTATTTTGCTTAAAATTATAAAAAAGAACACAGTTTATTAGTTTACTGTATCTTTGAACATCATAATCAATGAAAATCGTGAAAATATGAATTAAATTCTGCATTCCGTAATCATTCTGCCTTTCGAGACATTCGGCCTTTTGAGACGTTCTGCCTTCTGGGCAAAATACAAAATTCGGCCTCTTGAATTTCGGCCTTCCGAGATTCTGCCTTTTGAGTTTCGGCCTTTTGAGGCAATCCCAAAAAAATCTTATCAAAGTCGATTCTAATCAATGAAATTTTCCACGAAACGTGAATTCCATCGACGAGAAAAACACTCCAGAGAGGCGCGACGGTAAATATTCAACTGTTTACACGTGGTGAGTGGTGCTGGGTTGCAGGTGAGGAGGAAATCCGTCAACAGATAACACAGATTACGTCCGCACAACACACAGTCAAACCACCACTTTTCACACTCTTTTAGTCAGACGACTCGTCAGTAGGCCACGCTCGATTTTATTTTTGTTCTGTCAAATGAGACTCTTTTTTCGTTGTTGCTTATCTCACACGTTCTTTTCTCTTTTCGCTCTCCCTCGCTCTCACACTCGTTTTCGCTTTTCTAACACTCTTCTAGCACTTGTTTCAACTATTTTTGTCGTTTTTAGTCGATTCGATCGCGGAAATTAAAGTCGCTTTTTTCTTCAAAGGGAAAACTAATAAATGTCAAAACACAAAATGAAAAATAAAGCTCGTTCGTGAAAAAGAATTCACCACACGCACGTTTCCTCACTTCCTTACTTCACTGTGAGCAGTGTGACTGAAAAAGATTCCAACAAGAAATGAGTAAGGCGTGTGTGTGTGTGTGTGTGTGTGTGTCTCTCTCTTTGTACAGGAAGGAAAGGGAAGAAATTACACTGATTTGGACAAGGAAAGAAAGAAATCGCGACTAGCTTTTAAAAAGGTCAAATCTCTAAAATATTTCAAAAAGTGTTTAATTTCAACCTAGAAAAATATTTTAAGCAGCTTTGAAAAAAGTTAAGCCACTTTCAAATGCTAGATTAGAAATAGCGGAAGAGAAAAAGGTTCGCTAGTCGCGCGGTGGGTGAGAGGGAGACCGCGACTCAACACTTGCCACCCTGACTACTTTGTTGGCTGTCTCGCTCTTGTTTACGACGAATTCTTCTAGCGACCTTTCGCGTTGCATCTCTCTTTCACTTTCTTTACACGGTAATGATTGTGAGAGATGGTTTGGTTCAAATTTTGTATTATTTTTTTTCTCAAAAATATTGCATTTTAAAAAACTTCCAACTAGAATAATTTCCTACAATAAACCACACAATTGCATGTCATGACAAACCTTAATGACGAAACACCTAGAGAGTCAACGAAATCCAATAAGAAGTTGAGAAATCATCACACAATCATTTGGCAATCATCATCATCGAGCACGCTTGGTAACGCAGTGTGGTGGATCCCCGTGTTCGATCTGCTCTCAACAGCACACTCACATACACCGTAACTTTCGTGTTGTGTTGTTTTTCTGTGCGCAGAGTGTGTGAGTGACCGTGACTGAATCGTTCAAAGGAGGGGTGGCTTTACCACTACACATGAACTGGACAGCAGGGAAGGTATTTGCCGATGGGCCTCCAAAAAGCTTTTTTAATTTATTTCCTTCCAGTTAAGGAATTAACTATAATCATGTATGGAGCACTTGTAGATATTTTACTAATGAACAACTTTGTAGAACATTGTTTTGTTCTAAACTTAATGCTGTTGACATTAGAGCGTAAACAAAAATCCCCTCACCATCGCGAGTGAGGGACGCCGATGGTGGCATTTTTAGACATTGTTTACGCTCTAGTGTCAACAGCATTCACTTTGGAGCAAAACAATGTTCTACAAAATTGTTCGTTTGTACAAAATCTACAGTTGCTTCATATATCATTATAGTGAATTCTGTAACTGGAAGGTAATAAATCAAACGAGGGCTTCGCGATGGTTTTTTGCCATTTGCCATCCCTGCTGGACAGTGGGATGTGCTGCGAATTTATGTACATTGTGTAATTTATCCCAATTCATAGCATCGAAGCTCGGGTGGTACGTCGACGAGTGACATTAAATACGGAAATAGTGCGAATCATTCAGATGTCGATTTAATTCGCATGCCAGCCAAGTTTTACTGAAGGGTTCGATCGTGTTCACTAAATTCGATTGTTCAAATCTAGAGTTTTTTTTATCACTCAGGTACAGTCGTCCCTCATATTCGGAACAGTTTACAGATCGGCCAATGTTAAAAAAATCATAGAAAATCGATAATTGAACTTAATGATTCGCTTTTGCCTTTATTTGAAAGCTTTTCTTGCGATCTTTCAAATGCTGTATCGAACAACTGCAAATTTTAACTTTTATATCAATTTTTTGAAGAAAAACTTTGACCCTTGAAATCTATAAATTCGGAACACTTTTTTCTTACGGATGTATACAAACTTTGGTTCTTTCCATGAGTACTATAATTTGATTGTTTCTTTCTATAACCTGATACCAGCTTCTCTCGACGGTCCCTTCAAAATCGACACAGAGAGAATTCACTGAAAACAACTTTTGCAACTCGAATTTTTCAGCACTTTTCGTATTTATCCAACTCGGAAGAGTCTCGTTGAATAAATGAAAGACTAATCGATTTAGTCTCTCTATTTATCAATATCGAAAGGACCATCATCGAAAAAGAAACATATTTTTTCAAAACAGTGCAAAATGAAGAATCGATTAGGAAATACGATTGCAAGACACATAGTTATGGGAGAGTAACTTGGGAATATCCAGCAAATAAAAATTATACTCAATTCGATGCTCCGTTCCATGAAGAAAATATCCATGAATGCAAAAATATTGACAAATGGAAAGTGTTTTTGGAGCAAATTAAATAGAATGGACTATCCAGTAAGGGATTCTTTGAGCTAGAGTGGATATCGAAGGCGAAGAAAAACAAATATGACAAAAAATCATTGAGGGAGGAAGGCATCAAGATAGAGAGGATTTTGAGAAAAAAGAGTACCTCGGCTTTTTGAACTGCTTCTAATCAGTAAGAAAACCCTTTTTTTCTAACTGAAATATTCGAGGAATGAATAAAACCTCAAATGAAACCAACTGCTAAAAATCTAGAGGCATTTATTTTTGCTAGCGCTTTTTTTAATACCGATTCTGCTTTTATGAACAATCAACTTGATTTTCAAAACAAGTTTAAATGAAAATAATCGACGGTACAATAACAGATATTTTTAAATTGTTTTTACCATCTAAGTTCCTCGGGCACCGCTGTAGAAATTGACCGAAAAATAATGTATAACCTTATATTGAATCTTCAAAAAGTATTGGAAAAGAAAAACTCTTATTTTTTAAATAAAATCATTGCTCAGATGATTTCACTAGTTTTGTGTTAATTTCTTGAACAAAATAAAAATAAAAAGATTTTGCGAGGACCAACGTTAACCTTGCTTTTAACTTATATAAAAACATTTTTTTTCGTTGAGATACTTTTGATTGCCGAGCCTAAATGTGATTCTTAAACTACGCTGAAGTGATTTAGAATTTTTGAATCCAAGATGGCGACCAAAATGGCAGCGATGAGGTATTGATAAGAAGCATATTGTATAGGGTTGCAAAACTCGAATTTAATGTTAAATGTAAGAAAATAAAAAAAAATTTTAGAACGTGATTCTCATACAAACTATCGGATAATCGAGTATTGACTGTACCTGCCAAACATATGAGAAATTTCCCGACCTGCTTTACTAATCATTTTTAATAAAAACAAGACGAATCGAATGACACCAACCTAACCAAAACTTGGTTCAGCCAGTGCCGAGATAAGAACATCTTTTTGAGAATTATAAACGGCAAAAGTGTAAAGTTTTATAATCCAGCTTATTATTTAAAACAATTTTTAAATTTATCCCTTGCAGAAACAATTATTTTTGTGTCCTGATGTGCGGTCCACTTCGGACCACGTCCCACTTTCTTGGACGGACAATTGCACAGGGAACACAATTAAAACATCATAATTACTACGAGCTAAAACACATGCGGCTTACTTTATTGACGAAACGAACAAGATAAACAAATTGAACAACATATTAAAATGACATTGATGCGTTTGACAGCGTCACAAAACAGACAGCCTTGCTGCCAGCTGAGAGCCCAGCGGCGTTGTGAGTGTGCGGAATGAACTCCACTCAGCGCAGGTTGCTGTCCACAATAATTATTTTAGGACGATGAAAAAAGTATGCATTTTTTTTCATTGAACAAAATTTAAAGTTGACCCACATACTTGTAAGCTCTATAAATTTTGATTTTAAATTGATTTCTGTTCAGGAGATGAGCTTGTATTATATCGGGTACCTAATCTTGTCTTATGGTATAAGATTCTACCCATTGTATAAGATTTTGTCCTAGTTATAGTTACACGTCTAGAGCCACAATTGATACAAATTCGCCATGTGTCAATTAATAACAAACTATTTTATAGCTTTTCAGCTGGGTATGAAGGTTATTTATTACATAGTATTGTCCATGATATGATATATTTTAAAATGTTATAAAGTAACACACACTCACACACACACACACACACACACACACACACACACACACACACACACACACACACACACACACACACACACAACACCAATGCAATAATTAACCGCGAGCGTTTGATACCGTATGTCCACGCATCCTTCCTTCCCTCTATATTCTGTAAAAGTGTTCTGTTCTCAGAATCCTCTCTGCGGTAAATACTACGCAGTAGGGCTGGGCATTTTGATTTTAGTAATACTTTTCCGGGTGTTATCGGATGTACTTATGTTCGGTAACTGGGCGCTCGATCGCACAAAAAAGGAGACAAACGTAAAAAAAAAATAACAAAGCAAAATGGTAGAGGGTTCACTGGATGCAAATATAAATATCATCAAATAAAAAATAAATTTTGAGTTTTCATAAATTTTCAAGTCATATTTAACGGAAATTTGATGGGTACGTATGGTCTTGTAAAATTTCTGATTTACTTAACTTTTTTTTGTTGTAAAAATATAAAGCATCGATGATCCCCTCGTCATTTTTCGATCGTTCTCAGCCCAGTTAACGAACAAGTACTGTAATGACAATAATGTAATCATCATCGGACTGGCTGCGTTTGTGTAAGATTAGATTAGACACAAAACTTGCAGTGCTAAAACGATAGCTGGTTATTGTTGTTTAAAATTTCATGATTTTTTCCCCTTTAACATTTTTCAAAATGTCGCGAATATGTGACCACAACAAAACCCGACCCAAAACACGCCCGTGACCTAGGTCAAATTTTGACCTACATCGGTCTGCACCTGGCAGCACCGTGCGGTGTAGGCAACTTCAATTTACGCGCGTACAACACGGACTCCGTAGTCGTCGTCGTCGATTCCGGTTCCCACACACAGACATCGCGTGAAGAAAACTGTAAATGTTTGCGTACAAGCGCCACACAACACGAAACCCAATGAACGAAAGGTTGTGTGCAGTGAATGAAGGAAAAAAATGCAATTGGAATTACGGAGGGAAAGTTTCGTTCCGTCGTCGCCGCCGCCACCGCCATCCGTCACACACCGGTGGGGCCACCCCGTCCCGAAAATTCGAGTTACTACCAAATTACTAGCAGTCGAAGGGAAGGAGGGGACGTTGAATTACTTACTTTGCTGTGTGGCGCCGATGCCGTTGCTGTCTGACGTCGACGTCGGCTTGGCCATGGAACCGCCATTCATGAGACTGCTGCTGCCACCACTACTACCGTTGATGCCATTGACGGTCGTTCCAGCGCTAGAGGAGGTGGTTTTTAGCACCGTGTACTTGGACTTTAGGCTGTCCAACTCCTGCCCGAATCCGGGAACTTCTTCGTACCGGATCGGTCGCAACTGGTTCCGCTTGATGGCCACGGCCAGCGTGCTCTCGATCCGGTCAATGTCCTCGTCGGGCTCGAGGAAGCCGGAAGTTGTCACGGAGTTGTTACCGCCACCGCTGCTACTGCTGGGACCTCCGCCGGTTGGCAGCGAATCCCGCAAGGCCGCACTGACCAGGGATGTCGAGTCGCACACCATCTGGACGGGCATCTGGTCCGGTTCGGAATCGGCCACCAGTTCCTACGTCAATCCCCTCACTTTCCGCGCGAAACGAAGAAGGCCACGGCACTTTTTCAATCTTCTTTTTGCCTCACTTTTTTTTTCCTTCTCGCTGACTACTGCCTCACTCCACTCTTGATGTTACGCACACTCCAACTTCAACCCACCAACCACCGCACCACAGCAGGCCGAGAGCAACTTCACCACCCTCCTCAGCCAGCAGATTCGTCAAAATTTTTGCCTCCTGTCGCGCTTCGGGAGGCGCGTTTTTCAAATCGCTTTTTCACCACCAAATCCGACCCGGATGTGGCAAATTTTTCGCTGCGCGCGGCCAACACAACCCCGCGGACACTTTGCACATACTTTACGGTTCCGGGAGGCACTAGTTACGGCCGGAAATGCGTCGAAAAGCAGCTCTGTAGAAATTATCGGGCACTCGCGGGTCGCCTCGTGCGAAGTCTTCTTTTTCGGACGCTTGTGACAGATGGGCAAGGGATGCCAGCGCGGAGTGCGGAAAAAAGTCTGCGTGATTAGTTTGCAGTTGTCTGCAAGAAGATAAATGTCAAAGATTGTTTGTACGTTTATACAAAATTAATCAATGTTGGGTTAAAATAATTTAATTGTTTTTAAGAGGCGCGTGTTTATGTTTACGCTGTGGACAGTTGAGAGTGAACGTTTTGGCGCGGAAGTGTGAGTGTGATTGAATTGTGCTGGAACCGGTTGGCGGAATTCGGAGCAGGACACGACGGAAGCGGACATGAGGTCAGTGGGTGGTTGGGAGGTTAATGATCGGCAGCGATGGTGCTGCGTCCGGAACGTCGTGTCTCAAGGAGTCCCGGTTGCGACTCTACAGGAATGTTTTAGGGTTGTTCATGTTACTTATTTCATGTTACTTTCAATATTTAAAAATATAAATATTGGTTTAAGTTTGTAATTAAAAGTTTGTTGTTAAAAACACTCAAAAATCGTTAAAGTGGCTGGAAAATTATGAATACACACAAAGAAAAATTACTCTAAATTTAAAAAGATCGTTCGTTGGATTAAAAGTTCGCGTTGGTGAATATTCGTAGAAAGTTCAAACTTTTCAATTTAAAAGTTGGAAAGTTTTTGATACTACCATGCATTTATGGAACAAAATCGTTGTATTGGTAAAAGTATTTTACTTTTAATTGGAAAAGAAAACTTTTATGGCAAAAATACACAACATTTAGCACTACAGGGATAATTTCAGAAAAATGTGCTTGGTTTTTTACATTTATTAAAAAAATTAAACGGTATGTTAGGAAAACACTTTTTTTTTGTATTTAACGCTTTTCCACTAGCTTCTGCTTCATACGGTACGCCACCGGTCACTTCGGAATACCCCAGGCTGGACGGTTCCGGATGGAGGCTTCGACGCGCGACAGCAGTGTAACACGATGGTCATGTTTCCGGCCTCAATCAGGACAGTCTTGGAGGAGTTGGCCATTGATTCGGGAAGGGTGGTCGACGTTTCCCGGCTGGAAAGTAAAGTGCCTGAACGGGGAGTTCCCGATCCTGGAAGCGCATCCGGAACATGGAGTTGATGAGGCCCTCGGAACGGAGTTCGATTTTGAGCACGTAATCCTACTTCGAGAATGACACAGATTTTTTTTTGGCTCACTGTCCAGATTCATTCGGCTGAAGCTGCGCCGTCGCGACGTGAGTGTTTGTGGGCGGGAAGTTGCTAAAAGAGATGGAAAGTAAGTGAAGTTGGCTAGCCACTGCACACATTCTCAATACTCACCGGTGCTGTAAACCGCCGGCACCGAGTGCAACATCTGCGCTGACCACCTCCGATTATGTAGCTTTTCGTCGTCCTCCTCTTCGTCGGGGGCCCATCGTGAAAATAAACTTTCGCGTACTTGTCCAAAAACCGGAAGTTAATCTTCTTCAACTCAATCTCGTTGTTCACGCAACGCTTCGGCAGCGCCATCTCCTCGATGATCTCGCTCCAGTCCTCACCCGAATTGACCTTCAACCACCAATCCCGGGCCACCACCACCCAATACAACCGGTGCGAATCCACATTCCTACCTCCCATCCTACAAAAACAAACATAATCAATCACAAACCCCACAAAACACCCAAGCTTCCTTCTTACGCATTCCGGCCGTGGAACAGCTGCAGTTCCTGCAGGAAGCTGGCCTTGTCCTTTTCGAGCACTCGACCTCGTCCCGCTCCTGCACCACCCTCCTTCGAAGGCGTTCCGCTGCTGCTGTTTGGCTCACGAAGGTTTCCGCGTCCGAGTCCTGGCTGCTGCCGCGGTCGGCTTTGCTTTGCGTCCTGGACACACCAGCACCACCGGACCCACCAAAGTGTTTGTTTACATTTGCGACTTAGGCGTACACGGTTACACGAGAACGTCAAAATGAAAGAAATTTTACAGTCGAATTAAAAGGAAAAACTTTTAAATCAGTGAGCAATGAGATTTTCAAAAACTGTAGCAGTAAATGTTTTCATTTTCAAAACAAGAAAAAAACTTTTAATGAGGCAAATTATAACAACTTTTTAATTCGAAAGTAAGTAACTTTTGTCATTACCGTAATATTTTTTTGTGTGTAGCATCAGATAGCCAAAATAGGTCATCCTCCTACAGGCCTAAAACTACCAATTCATTCAATTTAGTTTATTAAAATAACCAAACATGATAAATGCATATAAAAAATAAATCACCAAAGAAAAATGCATAAATGCTTTTTTTGAGTATTTATAAAAGTTGCACAAAATACCAAATATTCGAAACAAAGTTGGGAAATAGAGTGTGGCGCACCGCTCGCGCCTTTCTGGCAGCACTGCCTACTGCAATCAACTGTCATCCTCAACCACGTTTCGACTCGAAAGAAATAAACATTAGTCTGTAGTTATCCTAAAGTAACGCACGCGTTTATTTTATCTCCGGAACCGTCCTCACATTCCGGGATCTCGAATCGTCCCCACATTGGTGACCGCCGACGAGTTAACGTTCCGCTGTCGGTATACAACGCGAAAAGAAAATGTCCACAGAAAACGTCGCCGCAGCTTCCGCCGCCGTCGCAGTCAAACTTCCGGACTTCTGGAAGTCGGATCCGGCGATGTGGTTCGCGCAAGCTGAATCCCAGTTTGTGTTGGCCGGAGTCAACAAAGACGAAACGAAATTCCACCACATCGTTGCTAAAATTGACCAGACCGTGATTTGCCACGTGGCTGACCTGGTCAGGAAGCCTCCTGAGGCGGGGAAGTACGAGGCCATCAAGGAACGTCTCATCGCCCGTTTCGAACTTACGGCGCAAGAGAAAATGGAAAAGCTGCTCGGAACTTGCGACTTGGGCGACCTCCGCCCCACGCACCTCTTGTCTAGGATGCAGGAGCTGGCTTCCGGACTTAAGGTCGACGACTCGCTGCTGAGAATGCTGTTTTTGCAACGACTTCCGGCGAACATGCGTTCAGTACTCAGCATTAACGATGGAAGTCTTTCGAAGCTAGCGGAAATGGGTGATAAAATGGCGGAACTGGTTCCACAAACTTCCGCTGTCAAAACCTCTGCGGAACCAGATTCGCAGGAAAGCCTGGTGGATCAAGTCGCCGCCTTGACAGCCGAGCTGCGACGAATGAAGGCACAACCGGAGCGGCGTCGATCTCGTTCCGCTTCCCGTAAGCGCGATGACGAGAACATCATCTGCTGGTATCATCGCAAGTATGGGAGCCGAGCTGACCGCTGTCGAAGCCCCTGCAAGTTCCACCAGTCAAAAAACTAGCTTCCCGCCCATCTGCAATCGACGAGGTGGGCGGATTAGCAACCAGCCGCCGTCTACAGATTTTTGACAAAACCTCCGGGATCCGGTTCCTCATTGACACTGGCTCCGATGTGTCGATAATACCAGCATCCCGGGCGGATAAATCTTGTGGACCATCTCCATTCCTACTCCATGCAGCAAACGGAACAACAATACGAACGTACGGGAGCAAGTTCGTGGCCACGGATCTCGGATTACGCCGGAAGTTCTCGTGGAATTTTTTGCAAGCTGACGTGACCTCAGCGATTATCGGCGCAGATTACCTCGCACATTTCGGCCTTCTCGTGGACCTCGGAAACAGACGCCTCATCGATGGAGGTACGAAGCTGCACACTGTTTGTGGATTGACGGAATCCGCAGTCTATGGCGTGACAACCATCGCATTTGATCACCCCTTCCGGGATCTTCTTGCAGAATTTCGAGAGATTACTGCCCCGTCCACGATGCGCACCGAGGTACGGCACGATGTGACGCACCACATACAAACCACCGGTCCGCCGGTCGCTTGCAAGCCACGCAGAATGCCGCCGGACAAACTACAAGCCGCCAAGAAGGAGTTCGAGACCATGATGGAGCTCGGGATTTGTCGTCCATCGAACAGCAGCTGGGCAAGCCCACTCCATTGTGTACCGAAGAAGAACGGCGAGTGGCGGTTTGTCGGTGACTACAGGAGCTTGAACCGGATCACTGTGCCAGACCGATACCCCGTGCCACATATTCACGATCTACTCAACAACTTCTTGGGTAAGAAGATTTTCACCACTTTGGACATGGTACGAGCGTATCACTACGTTCCGGTCGAGGAAAAAGACGTGCCCAAGACAGCCGTCATCACACCGTTCGGGCTGTTCGAGTTCACGAAGATGCAGTTCGGTTTGTGCAACGCGAGCCAAACATTTCAGCGCTTTATGCATCGTATCTTCGGTGATCTCGATTTCGTTGTGGTGTTTGTCGACGACATCTGCATCGCCTCGTCCACCGAAGAGGAGCACCGGAAGCACGTGAGGACAGTCTTCGAACGACTCAAGCTGAACGGACTGGTGTTGAACCTGGACAAGTGCAAGTTCGCGCAAACCGACGTGGACTTTCTGGGGTACCATATAAGTGGATCCGGTATACAGCCCCAAGCAGATCGAGTTCAGGCCGTCGTCGACTACGGCCTTCCCACTACGGTGAAGGAATTGCGACGATTCTTAGCGTTGCTGAACGGATACAAGCGTTTTATCCGGAATGCTGTCTCGTTGCAACGGCCGCTGCAAGAACTGGTTCCTGGAAATCGTAAAAACGATACGCGAAAACTGCAGTGGACGTCTGAAGCCAAAACCGCCTTCGCGAAGTGCAAAGAGAGTTTGGCAACTGCAGCTCTACTGTGCTACCCGGACTCGTCCAAACGGATGGGTCTAATGATCGACGCGTCGGATACCGCGGCGGGGGCGGTGTTGCAGCAGTACGTCGACGAAGCCTGGCAGCCGCTGGGATTCTTCTCGCAAAAGTTTTCACCAGCGCAAAGGAAGTATTCTGTTTTCGGTCGAGAGCTGACGGCGATGCACCTGTCTGTAAAGTACTTCCGACATCTCGTGGAAGGCAGGGATTTCGCTATCTACACTGATCATCGCCCGCTCACGTACGCTCTAAACTCAAACTCAAACCACCTCCCACACGAAGAGCGGTACCTGCAGTACATTTCGAGCTTCACTAAAGACATCCGACACATCAGTGGTAAAGACAACTCTGCCGCTGATGCTTTGTCCAGAGTCGACGCTATTGGGACTCCTTCGACAGTGGATTTCGAACTACTAGCGGAAGCCCAGAAGGACGACCCGCAGCTGCAGAAGCTGTTGGCCGATCGAGCTTCATCAATGAATCTACGGCAGAGAGTGTCTTCACACACAGACAAGACGCTGTATTGTGAAGTCTCCGAAGCTGGACACGCTAGGCCGTATGTTCCAGAGAAGCTGAGACTACAAGTACTTCGCAGCATTCATCGCCTCTCTCATCCGGGTGTTCGAACGACAAGGAAGATGGTCGCTGAAAGGTACGTGTGGCCATCAATGAACCGGGACGTCGCTGAATTCGTCAGATCCTGCAACGATTGTCAGCGTTCCAAGATTCACCGCCACACATCTGCTGCCCTTAACGAGTTCGACCTCCCCAAGAGCCGCTTTCGTCACGTACACATCGATCTGGTAGGACCACTACCGATCTCAAACGGAAACCGGTACCTGCTAACCATGATCGATCGGTACAGTCGCTGGCCCGAAGCCGTGCCTTTGCCGGACATGCAAGCGGAAACAGTGGCCAAGGCGTTTTGTGAAGGATGGGTTTCTCGTTTTGGCGTTCCAGAAACAATCACAACGGATCAAGGTCGCCAATTTGAATCCGAGTTGTTTACGGAATTGACGAGACTACTTGGCGCCCTTCGGATCCGCACTACGGCATACCATCCCGAAGCTAACGGCCTTGTCGAACGCTTCCATCGAACGCTGAAGACATCTCTCACCTGCGTCGACCCGAAACATTGGTGCGAGAAACTTCCGTTGGTCTTACTCGGTTTGCGAACCGCGATCAGGGAAGATATCGATTGCTCCGTCGCCGAGATGACTTATGGACAGCCACTGCGGATTCCCGGTGAGTTTTTGGAACCATCTGCCAAGGAGATGTGCCGCTCGGAATTTGCGAAGCAATTGTGCCGTAGAATGCAGCAAGTCGGTCCAATCCAAAACTCGCACCACGCCAAACGATCCGTTTTCGTTCCAAAAGACCTGCGTAGCTGCAAATTTGTGTTCGTAAGGATCGACGCAGTGAAGCGACCACTTCACCCACCGTATGAAGGACCCTTCCAAGTAATCGAACGGCACGAGAAGTTCATGGATGTCAACATCAACGGACAGAAACGAAGGATTTCCATCGATCGCATCAAGCCTGCTTACGTCTGCAACCAGGAGTCGGACGAAGACGACGGAAGGACGAAAGTTACGCCATCCGGCCACCGGGTTCGGTTCTTGGCGTAACTGAGGGGGACTCTGTGGCGCACCGCTCGCGCCTTTCTGGCAGCACTGCCTACTGCAATCAACTGTCATCCTCAACCACGTTTCGACTCGAAAGAAATAAACATTAGTCTGTAGTTATCCTAAAGTAACGCACGCGTTTATTTTATCTCCGGAACCGTCCTCACATTCCGGGATCTCGAATCGTCCCCACAAGAGGATTATGTTTAAAATTATCCGACGTTCGTTTGTTTGATTTTGCAATCCCGAGCAGGTGAAAATTACAAACCGTAACTATTAATTTGATTTGTGATAAGTCTGCAGCATTTTTTATGGTTCAAATTTACTACATTAAACTGTTTCGATAATATTTACTGAAATATGAGTGGCCTGTCTGGAAATACACGGTCTTTGGCCAATTTCAGCAGTTCAAGCACGAACACAAAAACGCTAAGAATCCACCCGTTGATCGTCAGTCTCCAAACAATTCTAAGATCGTTCAGACCGAACGGTTCAAGTTGATCGGCGATTGATTCATCCTTATCCGACAGTTTCTTATTTTCATCAAAGTGATATAGCTCACCCTCGACAAATGTAGAGGCAATAAATTGAACCAACCTGGTGATTTTAAGATTTGCTACCACGCCCAGAAGAGGCTGTTGGTGTGATCTTGCCTGAGACAAGAAAAACGTAACCTTTCCCATAGGGTAGATTTTCTGTGAACGATGCGTTATTTTACAGCTTACCGGTACACAAACAGGAACGTTATTCTGGACGGCTTTGAAAAAGTCAACTTCGTGGTTAAAGTCGAACTTATATGTGTCTTGGACAAACCCTAGCGCCACGTTGCAGGTTTTGTTGATCTGGTCCACAGTTTCGTACTCGTTGTAGTAAAATGGAGTCGCGATAAAGGCCGTGATCAGCGACAAATAGGTGGATACGAAAATGAGCACGGCAAACATGAACATTTGTAGAATGTTTCGCTCGAAGGAAGAACCAATGTGCAAATTTGGTGAAGAAAGCACGCTCTGTACAAGTTCGAAGATGATTTCGATTAGGTTACGTGATGACCCTGGACATCTCCAGAGAAGAACCATGGTTAGTAGAACTACAAGGGCGATTAAAAGCCATGTGAGTTGGTCAAAGGGAAATATCAACACGTACTCCAGCGGACGTTTGGATTTGAGAGGGACAAGGTAGCAAATCGCATGTTCGGTACGTTTTAGAGAAAAAATCCCCGTTGAATAAGCCGACACTGCAGCCAGTTGGGCTGGAACTGGCACAAGACTGCTAAGGTTGTAACGGACTGCCATTGTGGTCCAAATGTGCTCAAAAGCTTTGTGGGTGGCTTCAGCGGGGTAATACATGACCCGAAGCAGATTGTACTGCGGAGATGGCACGTATCCAAAAATCATGTACTTGGTTCTCTGGTACATTATGTAAATTTGATGAATATGTCTGCTGTCAAAACCAAAATCATGCTGAAAAGTTTCCACACGCACCAGCACGATCGCCTTAAAATTGATCCCCTCGTGGCCAAGGTACGTAGTCTGTTGAAAGATTATTAATTAATATAACAAAAGAAATTTTCAAAATACTCACGTATAAATTGACAAGTATAATTCCACAGTCAACTTTGGGTATACTTTTTCCAAAAAGTAGACCCTCATTCCCGATCATAATTGTACCAAACATAATTTGTAACAGTTCGTTCCTTAATTTTTCATGAACCTTCCCCAGCGTAATCAAAATGGTCGCGTTTGAGCTGGGACAGTGTAGTTCCTTCATCCCAAGAACGTATGCGATCAAATCTGGTGGAAATTCTTGATTTTGAGAATGATCGAGAATGGTCGCCCAGACCGAAGACAACAACAGTGCCAATACTAGAAGAGACATTATTTTGTTCGTAAAAGTACTTTGATGGTTCACGATGAACTGAGAGCACAGCGAAAATTGGAACGTAATATAAAGTTGTGTAAATGGAAGTCTTTACTTAAAAGTTAAAATGGCTTTATCATGATGGCATTTGTAAAATGCTCTACACTCTAGGATGAATAGAGTGGAAATATTAGCTCCTAACTAGAATTTTATTCAAATATGCATTTTAGGAATAATTTCTTTTTTCGTTCAAACACTCTTAATCATGTTAGAAAAAAATAATTTTAAAAGAGATTTTGCTTAGGTTTCAATTCATTGAAATGAATAATTATAATAAAATAATCAATGCCCAATAATTTCCAAAAATTGAACATTGAACCAACAATAACCATCCCCTCACAAAGTTTAAATTTCTTTGCAATTATTGTTTTTAAAATTTATTTATTTCAACTCAAAATGAAAATATAGCTTCACAAAACTGGTACTTTTTTCATAATGCTTTTACTTAATTTATCTATAATGCTATGTTATTTCTTTCAGAAAGCTACTATAACAGTTATTTGTTGAATGACTGCTTCTTACTCAACCAGCAAATGGTTGAACAACATTGTATGCTAACATAAATATGAAGGGAAATGATTCTATGTTAAAAGGATATCGTTCCTGAAATCTGAAATCAATTTCCATTAGAAATTGGATATCAATTTCCATTAAAAAGATTTAAAAATTTTAATTGAAGAAAGTTTTAACTCAATTGCTTCGATTTTTCGAAGAAAGTTTTAGCTTATTTTTTTCGATTATAATTTGACAATATCAAAACCTCATTTGACAAAATAAAAAAAAAATCATGCATATCTGCAAAAAAAAAAAAACAAAAAGCCCTGTTTTTTCTACCATTAAAATTTTATAATTCGACAAAAAGTTTAGCAAAAATTCCACTCCGGAACAATTCTCTGCGAAATCTTGTTGTTTTTATTTTTTTATTTGACTCAAATTTTCCCCTTGACCCCAGAAGCCAAGTTGTGTCAGCTGTCAATACCAGAATTGTACGTAAGTTATCGAAAGTCTGTAACTTTTGAGGGAATTTTATGATCAATTTGGTGTCTCGGCAAAATTGTTTGTATTGTTGAGAACTATTAACAAAAAATGGTTCACGGAAAATGTTGCCGTTTTTTCACAAAAAAATATTTGCCAAGCAAGGAGCATTTTTTCCGCCGAGTTATATTTTTTGAAAAATGGAAAAATTTGGAAGAAATCTAGAGTTTTTTTAATAGGTCCTGAAAACATAAGAACCACAATAGCTTATAAGACCTTAAAAAAAAACTCTAGAAATAGAAATTTTATAGACAAAAAAAAAAGTCCATGACTATTTATTTCTGAAAATATTTTTCGAAAAGTTCAGAAAATTTATTATTAAATTGTCTAAGAAACATTGTAGATTGAAGTTTTTCAAGTCTCACTCAAACAGCCTCCTATTTTGTAATGGCAAAATCTCAGCAACTAATGGTATAATTTTCAATGTCAAAAAATGAATAATTCGTCATATTTTCGATCTATTCGAAAAACCTATTTTGAATATTATAAAATCAAGACTTACTATCCAAAAGGTCAAAGTGGATTGTTGGCCCTGATTTTAAAACATTCAAAATATCTTTTCGAAGTGAACAAAACATTTGGGTTTGAGTATTAAATTAAATAAACATTTTATAGTTCTTAACCTGTTCTAACAAATACCAACAAAACATCTAAATATTGAACAAACATATATTTTTTGCCACTTGGTTTGATTTAAATGTTTATTTCGAAAATTTACATTATAAATATTCAAATAAAAATATGTTACTACAAGCCGGCGAAATAAAATTTAAAAAAATCACTCAACTTTTATTAATTTTTTTACGTTATGAATATTAAGAATTCAACAAACTTGTGCAAAACAACTTTCTTTCAAATTCCTCCAAAAATAAACAAACCACGATTGATAGATGAACAGATACTTGTTTCTTTATTTGTTATTTTCGAAAAATATTTGCATTGTCCAATCTGCCTTTTTTGTTTGCTCCAATTTTCCACCGAGTACATTTTTCGTCCACGTTTATGCTTCTTCTTTTTTTCTAAATTCTGCTCCGTTTGATGGGAAAAGCAATTGTGTGTGTGTCCTGATATTCTGATCCTGGCCGAACAAATGTTTTTTAATACGATTAGATGCCTTCTTTTTTTGCTGATGTTTCAAATAACGGCGGCGGACTACGAAGGTTGGTTAATTTTGCTTGGTTTTGAATTAAATTTTGTTGACATTGTTTATGTTGACGCACTACGTAATAATTCTATACTGTTTGTCTTTTTTGTTTCCGTTTGTATTTTGTAATATGTTATACTTTGTCTTGGTTTAATACACGTTTTGATAACTTAGTTTGAAAAATATGGAAAATCTGCTAGAAAAATATATACGATTCTGTCCGAGTGATTGACTAACTGTTTGGATGGGCGATCAACATAGATAAATTATTCTAGAACAAGAACAAGAAAATGTACCAGAAAACAACCGCAATAAAAGATCTTTCTCTATGCAAACTGTTTCCCCCCCCCCGCCAAAATGTTAAGCTAAATCAGACGATGAGTCTAGTTTTTATCATACAGCGTTTGTTTTAAATATGATTGTAGCGTTCTGCAAACATTGAACAGTTTTTTTCTTCTCTATTTTTATGTACAAATAGGTTGCTGCTGTCGTTTTCTTTAGTTTATTTGGGTTAATTATTTGGCTCACTTTCGTTTTTTTTTAATTTCTTGTTCCAAGTTTAGTTGGTTGGCCTTAGCTAGAAGGATAGTGTATATATAAAGTTTTTCTTGATTTCCCTACAAATGTTGGTTTGTTTTTGTCAGTGTTTTGTGGTGCATGCAAAGTTCCTTCAAGGCTACGGGGTGTGCACAACGATTTTTTGTTTGTCTTGTATGAGTGTGTGTATTTTTTTATGAAGGGGAGTTGTGTGCAGGGTTAAAAAATCGTCTAAAGATAGAATTTACACAGGTTCAATTCTACAATTGGGATCATGGCTATAGGTCACGGTGGATGTGGGGATAGGACGCGTAAGACTCGGTGTAAAAATAAAAGTTTGTCTAAAATTCCAGTTATGCTTTGTAGGTACTTGATGAGAAACTCAGCAATTCCAGTTGCGTTTGTTAGTGTACGTGTGTGACGTTTGTGTACTCGTCAAGGTAGGAGATTTTAAAGCTTTTCCCCCGTTTTCAGTTTATTTTCTATTAGTACAAGTTGTTTTTTTTATTATTGAAAAATATGCGTTCTTTTTCAGATGAAACTGGTGAGGCTTAATGATTGGCGACACTTTGGTTTGGGTACAGTTTGAGTTCACATCTAAGCTCGACATTTACTATACATTTGTCGTACAATTAGTCTATTGTGGATGTGTGGGCTTGGTATTATGATAATGATTAAAGACGTAAATTTGTTAGAAAAAATCAAGTAATGTAATAAGAATTGTTAAAAGATACAATAATAAATCACACAGGTACTCCACTTAAATTTCTTAAAAACTGAACCTATCCAGAAATGAGTTTTGGAAGTTTTCTTTTGACTAATTGGGTCCTAAAATGAAGCTTAGATTGCTGATATTATTTTTTACAGCGATAAAGCTTATTTTTCTGAGTACAACGACTTTTTGTACGACCACAAAGAGTTTAAAATGGATTTTTAATTCAATTTTGAAAAATTAACCTCGCGGTCCTTCTTGACAGAAAAGCTCCTACTTGACAGCTCGTTCCAAGGGGACCATAGTTGATCCATCGAAAAAATGCTGTCTTGCCAAAAAAATATGTTGCATTAAAATGAAAAAAAGTGATCAGAAATGGGTTTTAATCGTGTTTTTTACCGTTGCACATAAAAATTGACATAGGGCTTTACTACCCAATTGTCAGATAAATTCCACATAAAAATGGTTGAGTCTTTCCTGAATTTTTCACAACAATACACCCAGACTCGAGAAAAATTCACACAATCGTGGGTAAAATTCACCCATATAAGGGTGAAAAGAAATTTTAAAAACTTTGGACAGCACGCAAAACTAAAAACACTCAGTTAATGAGCATATATGAGCAAATGGGACAACTGTCGGATTTGAATGCCTTTTACATAAAGTTTAACGAAAATTGAGTAAAATTTACCCAAATTTGACAGTTCCATTTCATTTCTGATTAGGTTCGGATTTTAACGAAAACTGAGTGACTTGAAATTTGAGTAATTTGAAACTTCGGTGTTATAAGGCTTTTTAGTTGAAAATTTACTAAAGGAAGTATTAGACTACGACAAACAAACAATTTCGCAAACGAACAAAATTTTTGACAGTTTGGCAGTTTGCCAGCTGTGTTTATTTACAGAAACGTCAGCCGGCATACAATTTGCTTTGTATGCGAGTTTGCCGCAAACAAGTTTACAAGTTTGGCAAACTGTCAAACACAAAAATGTGCGAGTTTGTTTGTTTGTTCTAGTCTGTTATAGAGTTATCTAAGCCCGAACTCACGCACACTAGCTTTTTGCTGGCGGGTACAATTTTAACCTAAAAACCCTTCGTGTACGTACACGCAATACATGCGCACGTAGATAACTCTATCGAGAAATTAAAAGTGAGAGTGTGTGCAACATGGAGTTAAACTTTCTGTGAAGTTGCTGTGAAGGTTACCATGGCACTTTGAAAAGTTTAACTCCATGTTGCACGCACACACTCTCACATTTAATTGCTCGATAGTCATTTTTAACACATTCACACCTCTGAGTGCCACTGGTTTGTTTGCATCAGATCTGCTTTCTCTTTCTAGCAAAAGTTTTTTTGTCATGCGACTTTTTGCTGGGTTTTAAAGGTCTACCGCCCAATGACAGCTAACATATTTCGCAGGGACAGTGACAGCTCGAGCTCGATCTTTATTTGCCTCAGGACGATGTGACGAGGAGTTCGTCATTTTTGAGTTAAATTATGTTTTTTTTACCGGGCTAAGGAAGCCTTGTTTCACTCAGCTTTTGATACATTATGAATGAAATTCACCTAAATCTGACCACAAAACTCATTTCTGGGTTAATTCGGTTGTGACCAAACTGATGGAATCATATGAAATATAAACAACTCATTTCAAGAAAAAAAAAATGTAATTGGGTCAATGCCAAAGTGTAAACATAGAGTCTATCATGTTCAAGTGATGTTTACATTAGAAACAATCAGGATAGCCGCTTTGTTTTCGTTTTCGGCCATAGAATCTTAAGCCGTACACGATCATTCGAAATAATGACTTTGCTTTATGTCTTATTTATTGGGGTGTTTTAATAAAACTATTTTTGCTGTCAGCAAAAAATTAAAATTTTTGGTCAATTTAAAAAAAAAATAGCTTTAAAAATAAGAAAAAAAATGTATTAAAGAAAAAAATCAAATTGCACATTTGGTTCTGGGTTAAGGGGAAGTTTGCGTGTGTGTAATTGCGTGTATGTATACGAAAGTGTTTTCATATCGAGGTGATTAATAGTTGTGTGTGTTGTTGTTGTTATCTTCCGTTAAACAAATCCTTATTATACAAGCGGAAAGATCGGCCGGAAGCGCGCTCGTTTCCTTGATTTTGCGTTTGTTTAAGTTGGTTTTATTCATTCATAAGAAAATATCTGCAGTTTGTTCGAGAAAATTTACAGCTTAAAAGTTAATTTTTTGTTTGGATTTTTTTTTCGTTCGTTTCCGACACTCTTGGCTAGCAGAGCGAGATGTTATCTAAAAATGTGTGTGTGTTTTTTGTTTGTGTGTGCCTCAGTTGTGTACAGATTATAGATTTTTGTTTTGTTCAATTCGTTTTTCACTACTCTGTCCTTTATATCCAGGTATGTTTTTTCTTTAACTTTGTATAAACAAATGTATAGCATCTCTAAAGTTCTCTTCCTTTCCTTTACTTTACAAATATTCAAATATACAAGACCTTTCGTAGTTTACAGTTTGGTTTTCAGTTAGCTAAAAGTAGTTGTATAGTAGTTTATGCGTTTTTTTCCTAGGTTGCAAATCAGTTGTTTTGTATAAAAATACGCTCTTTCGTATATGTTAAAAATCAAACGATAGTTTACACAGACTTCGTTTCTTGGCTTTTGCCAGGGGAGTGATAAAGAGATTGAAGTCTTATAAATTTTGGGCGTTTCTACGATAGTTTTATGGTGGACACAATGAGTAGATGGTTGATGCTTTTTACAACTTTCGTAGTTTTGTGTGTAGTAAAGGCATTTTTTTTAGTTGCTATTGATAGATTTTCCTTACAAAAATGTTAGTTCCTTGCGCAGATTTGGTGAGTTTGATACACACGACATGTGAAACGATGATTTGAAAGAAAGACGACTAGTGGATCTTTGGTTATCTGTTTTGTATCGCTGGTTTGAGTTGTGAGTGTAACGAATAAATTGCATGATTGACAAATTGTTTGGTTACTTTTTTTATTGTAAATTGTTTTTTTTTTCAGTTGCTTAACCTACGACGCGAGCTTTTTGTTTCCTCAAAAATTCCATTGCATTTTTGTCGTTGACTCGTCCTTCCATAATTTGCAGGATAGGGTGACCTGGAAAGTTAAAACACAACAAATTAGGATACTCCCCATAAAAAAAATCCAAGAAAATCTCACTCTTGTCCTTCATCTCGAGCAGCGGCAGGTCGAGCTGCGTCACGCAGTCAAAGTTTTCGATGTTGAGGGTAAAGTTGCTGGCCACCCCCGGGATGTTGTTCAGCGACAGGAAGGCCTCGCCGGCGAAATCGTTCGCCGTCAGCACGTCGTGGTCCATCACGGTGAACACAATCATGGCCGCTTCCGACTGGCACTGGTCGTGCGTGACCGAAAACTCAAAGCACTCGTCAAAGACCGGGTTCAGCGTTTTCTGGGTGGTCGAGGGAGAAAAAAAAGCGGAAATAAAAAGGATAAAAGCTCAATTTGGGGTCGTTTGTTCGGAAGGGGATTGCGGGGTAAAACTTTGTTTTTTATTGAGTTATTTTTTTTAATTTTCCACAACGCATTCATCCTTACACTTTTATTTCTTGAAATTTCTCAAAATTTAATAATTTTTCACACTTTCCCCGCTCTCCCCCTAAACAAATAGCACAAAAAGTATCTAATCCGGTAAATTGTTCCGGTATCCTGCCAAATCGGCTTATTGTTCCGGCTAAATGGTTGGCGGATTTTGTTGATTGACATTCCATTATGAAAGTGCAAAGATTTTAATCCGAATGGACGGAACGCGATTGGAATACTAAATTTACAGTTGCACTTGGGCGCAGCAGCAGCTTTTGATGATGCGATGTGAATGAAATGTGTAACAATGTGTGCTGTATGAAATTGGATTTTACAATTTATTGAATTTAATTAGATTTTATCCTATTTGCTCTACCCGTTGCTCACAATATATCATGCGTCTCCATTAAGGTGACGTACCAATACATTGGGTAAAGGAATAGCATAACAAAAAGTGGGTCGATTTTGTTAGGGCATTATCTCTTTCTTTTCTGATTTTACTGCAATTTATGCTCGAAAATAAATTAAATTGTTTTCAAGTGTATGTCAGACTTCAGAAGCAAAATTATACATTTCGTTTGATGGAGACGCTTGGTATTTATTCTGAACTAAAAAAAAGTTTCCACGTGATGTGTTAATAGTCTCGGCTTTATGGAAGACAAATATCATCGTACCACTTTGAAAAATTATCTAAACTTTAAATATTATATTGTTTTGAAAACTGCTACGCGTTCCAAGCACGAATTACACGATAATTTTCACAAAACAAGGCCAATGCTAATTTTATTTCAAGTATTTGTCTCAACCTTCCAAATTTCTCCAAAAAACATGGGGCAAAACAAAAATTGTAAAAAATTCAATTTTGATTGAAAAGTTCTATAATCAATTGTAAACTATTGAGAATTTCTGTACTTATATTCAAATATAGTGCTTTTGGACTTTTTACAAATTTTGAATTTTTGAATCACAAAACGGCAACAGACCACAGGAAAAAAAAACAAAAAATCATAAATATTTTATATTTTTTAACGGTAGCACAATTGTAAGAATATATAACGCATTTTGTGATACCTTTTGTTTCAAAATTTTGAAAACAGGTTTCAGTTTTATTCCTTTTCTACCCCTCAAAAAAATCTCCTTAAAAATATTAGCTTAATTGTTTTGTTTTAAAAAAAACTTAAATTTTCCTCAAAACTAAGTATGTGGGTGTTCAATTTGAAGATCTTTTCATGGTGACAGTATTGTTTAAAAAAATACTAAGCATTGGCCCAAAACTATATGTGTTTTTTTTGAGTATGCAAGCTTTTTTGTATTTTTGTAATGTGGGTATCAAATGATAGTAAATTTGTAAATGATTAGTAAATGATTGTTTGGTTATAAAATTACTAAAATTTTTCATAAAACTAAGTTCAGATTGGAATATTTGAAGCCTCAATTATCCAATATTTCGATTATTCGATTGTTTGTATAAAACTTTGGATAATCAAATTATGAGCAAAAACTTGTTTTTTTTTCATCTTCTTACTTTTAACATTAAATTTAAGTTCTGCGATGAGGTTAAATTTGAATAGATGATAGCCTATTAAATTTCCAAACGGCTATTTTGGCCGCCATCTTGAATTTGAAAATTTTGAATCATTTTAGAGTATACTATAGTTAAGGGATCATACTTAAGCTCGACAATAAAACAAAGAAAAAGAAGATTTTTTTTTGCTCGTGATACTGTTATCTGAAGTGGCTTTCGGTTAACACTGGAACGCCCAACGCATGTCCAACTTACACGGACGCCCAAGCCTCCCAAAAAAGGTGGAACGGTAACTTCAACTCGCTGGTTCTCGGGCATTACTCAACCAATCGGGACGATTCTTGTTTCCAGTGATTTGTAAAAATGTCTAGATGATCCTAAAATTTTGCAGAACTTGATTTGAACAAATCTGTAATTTCTGCGACCGAAAACATCGTTCCACCTTTTTTAAAACGACTGCCTCCGCGGATTTTTTGGCGATTTTTTTTTTACAAGCGAAAAAAAAAGTTGGAACGATATTTTTGATCGCAAAAATTACAGATTTGATCAAATTGAGTTCTGCAAAATTCTAGAATCATCTAGACATCCTAACAAATCACTGGAAAGAAGAATCATCTTGATTGGTTGAGCTATGCCCGAGAACCATTGAGTTGAAGTTACCGTACCAACTTTTTTGGAGCCTTGGGCGTTGGAATGTTAATCGAGTCTGAACGACAGTTATTTTAGAAAATAAATGAGTTTTTATAAAATTTTCAAATCATTCCAATTTTTGATTTCGAGACCCAATGGCGCCCCTGATGACGGCAAATCTTAAAAAAAATTGTTTTGTTTACAAAAAAAAAAACAAAAAATCACAAAACTGCATATTTTCGACAAAAAAATATTTGCGATGCTGGACTAGCTTTACCGAAGTTTAAATTTTCCGAAGATAGTCAAAGACGCTTCAGATAATCGAATCCTGAAAAATTTCGTTTTAAAAATATCTAATATCTTGTGAAGTTTACACACTTAGTTTAGTCACCGAATTCGGTAATTAGTTGAAAAATCGGTAATGTTTAGATCGGTAAACCATCTGTCAAAATGAACAAAATTTTGCCGAATTTATGTTGTACGATTAACTTAAGTGAACTTCATTACCGAATTTCGGTAAGTTTTTACCGAATTCGGTAATTTTCAATTTGACGAACTGTTCAGCACTTCGGTAAACTTTACCAGATTCGGTTAAAAAATCTTCGGGTGTATGCTTTATTTTAGGTGCTAATTTTTTTTTATTGAGTCACATGGTATTAACGGTGCACATCAACCAGAGCTTTTGCACCCAGATTTTTGTTACAGACATTTTAGTATCTCCAAAACTACGGGTACTATTGAAATATTGTTTTATTCATCCCCTAATGTACTGTCTACAAAGTAATTTACAACAAAGTTTGACTATTTTTTCAATCACGTTGAAGCAGGATTGGGTCCGTAAGTTTGACAATTTTGGAATAAGAAGACAACAACTTCCATCGCTGCTGTGCACCCTTAAGAAAAGAAAAGGTCGTTAAAAAATGTCTTAATGATTTTGCATTAGATTTTTTAAAATACAAATTAATTTAGGTAAAATTATATTAACATATCTAACTTTATACCAGAGCCGACCAAAGTATGGCTCGCGAGGTGGTTTTTTGTGGCCCGCGGACCCATTTCTAATGATCATGTAAAATGGCCTATGGAACACTATTAAATTGATTTCATACTTTTTAAAAATTAAGGATATTTTAAAAAAATATGGAAGTATTTTTTTATTTTTTGTTAATAAAAAAACTAATGATTTATAAAAATGTTAACCTATTTCAACCCCATTTCACGAAACAAATATTTAGTACAAAAATCTTAATTATTATTATTATATTTTATTATAGAGGTTTTACACTTAATGTGCATTCACCTCTTCAAAAATCTTAATAATTAAAACAATTTTACTTGTTTCAATGTGAGTGAATCAAGTAAATATCGTAAAAAGGTTATCAAACATTTTACTTAGGTAGAAACCTGCAATAAATGCAAAAATATAAGTATTCCATATTAATTTGAAAGTCATAATAATGAGTTTTATGAACTGACCATCAGAGGTAGACAAAATGTTGTAATCGGCGGAATAAGCCTGTTGCAAATATTTTACAAAGCTTTTGTCGAACAACCCTCCTCTCTCTCCCATTTTTTCAAAATACTTCAAAATATCAATAGAAATTGAAGTGCAATCAGCTGAAATCTATTAAAAATGCAGTTAGTTTGTCGCTTAATTTATTTTCTTATTTTTTTTTGAATTTAAAGATTTTTTCATTGGAGTTTTTATTTCTGGCTCACAACGAATTTTGTTTAGTTACACTTAATTTAAAGATAAAATTACGCCGTTTCATAAATTGTTCAGATTACATTTCACCATTTTTGAACTATAAAAAAATCAATTTATCCATTAAAACCATCAACTAAATAAACTTTTTTCAAATATCTAAAACAATCAAATCAACAATACTGATAGAAAACTGTGTATTCTATTATTTTAATGAACGAATATGTTATTAATTAATGTTATGTAAAAATAACAGAAATTAAAAAAAAACTTCAACTGGCAGATGTTATTTTGTAGTCTTTTAAATTAAAATAAATTAATTTAATTTTTTAAATAACCATTTTTTAAATTTGGCCCGCAAGCTCATTTGAACTTCAAATTAGGCTCAGCCTCCAAAAACTCTGAGCATCCCTGCTTTATACCTTTAAATTTTCAACATTATTTAACCTCTTATTGCCGTGTGACTGCAGTTTAAACACACAAATTAGTCACACTTCCACTTCCCACTTTGGGATGACCGTCACGGAAATAGACGGACGTGCTTTAATGCTATTAACGGATTAATCCTTTCCCGAATGTCCTGGCCCCAATTTGCATCAACTAACACCCACGTGGCTGCAAAAAAGAAGCACCCAGAATTGCAACAGCCCGAAGTCAATTAAGCTCACGGGGTGTAAATAAGGCTGGTCGTTTAATCACGTTTTCCGTTATATTAGTTCAGCCCTCACCTTGTGCACGTTCGTCTGCTGTTCGGAGCAGTGCGAAAAGACCCGCCGCGGCAGCAGCTCGACGATGACGAACGGATCGCTAAAGCCGTTGGGGTCGAGCGGGATGACGTCCTTGGCGTGCAGAACTTCGACGCACAGCGAGTCGTGGTTGAAGTACGCCTTCACCGAGAGTGTCCCCAGCTGCGTCTGGCTGCCCATCGTGTTGAGCTGTTCCTGTAGCCGCTGCAGGTAGAACAGATCGATCAGCTGGTCCGTGTCGGTTTTGTGGTATTGCAGTCGTTGAGCAACGCGCCAGTACAGGTCACTGTGGAGGATCTCTGGGGGGAGGCCGAGGCCTTCGGCGTTGAAGAATTCGCCGAGCAGTTGGAGCGCGCCGTACATCCGGTCGTGAAAGTTGCTCGGTTTGTCGCCTTCACCGCCGGACTCCATCTGCTTGGCGAATTCCGTTAGGACGCTGTTCCAGATGAGACTCATGGCGCGGTAGAAGTTTTGCGAGAGCAGGGTGACGTTGAGGGTCGCTAGGTGTGAGTCTAGGTATTCTAGGAGGGGCATCACGGCCTGGTTGGCGGGTAGTGAGTCTGGGGACCAGGCCAGATGGAACACGGCTTTTTGGAGGGGACCTTGCATGGATGCCGTTAGTTTTCCGAGAACGCGGTCCGCTTTGTTCTCCAGTTGAGCAATGGTATTTTCGAGCAAGTTTTCTGCGTTTTCCGACAGGGCGTGCGTTTCCGGCTGGAACTCGGCCAGCGCCCGTCGGACGTATTCTAGGTTATTTACAATGACGCACATGTCGTCGGTGGTTCGCTGTGGTCCCGATTTGTCGTAGTATTCGGCGAGGTTCTGGTGGATCAGGTCGGAGTAGACGTTCGCCGTGGTGCACACCAGATCGATTATCAACGCTTCGTAGTGTGCTCCCGAGCCGTGATCTGGCCAGGCAAGGTTCTTCCAGAACTCCCGGATCTGGTAGAAGCACGAAGCCGTATCGATGGCCGATGTGCTGTGTCGGACGATCTTCTCGCCCTCGCTGATCTGGTCCACGTTGACTGCCGCCTTGATCCGTTGGATCGCTTTCGTTTTGCTAACCGAAATCCATCGCTGAACGGCGGGTTCGAACCATTCGTGAAAGTTCTGCAAGCCGAGCGGTTTCTCCGGGGGTTGCGGCGTCACCGAGAGATGTGACTTGAGGTTGTGGAACTGCTGCAACGCAAAGTAGATCTCGAACGGTGCAATGTCCGGCTCGCGATCGTTGTCCAAGATTGTCCAATGGTTGACGATGGTTCCGGGCAGTTGACCGGATTCGATGCGATTCGTTACCTCTTCGCCTAGCAGCGAGTCAAACTGCTTGTACACGATGCTAAAGTACTGGATGCCGTTGGTGCTGTAACGGTTGGAGAGAACTGTGAGCTTAATGAAATATCAACCAGCGTAAAAAACTTACGAATCAAACAGCGAGTGGTAGTGCTGAACTCCGATCTGCAGGTCAGCGATCAGGATCGTAGTGTAGTGTACGAGCGGATTCGGTGCCCGTTGGGACTCACGAAGTTGTGCCTGTGACCAGGTAATTGACCCTTTCCGAAGTGCTCCCACGATCTCCCCCCGGACACCTTTGCTGAACGGGCTGACCTGGCGGAAGGCCCGCATCGATCCGAGCAGTCCGAGACATCGCAGCTGGAACTCTAACCGCACAAGGGAGGGCGCGTGCAGCGCAGGAAACACCTCGCGATGCCGTCGCATGTGGCTGAGCGATCGCTCGACGAACCCGTTCAGCGCGTCCGCCAGCCACTGCTCGAGCTCGCGCGTCAACGGTTCGTTGCTGTAGTTGTTGACCCACAGTTTGTCCACCTCGATGAGCTGCCGGTGGATGAACTTGGTGTCGAGTGGTTTCTTCCGGTTAATCCGGATGATGGCCACTAGTCTGTTGAAGGTTAAGAAGGTTTAAGAATTTTACTGAGGTAGCAGCCCCCTTAGCGAAGTCATACTTTGCCATCGAGATCTGCAGATCGGACAGGTCACTCTGGACCGCGATCTGGTGCAGAATGGTGAGCGATGGTCCGGCCAGCTCACCGTTCCACTTCCAAGCCGGTTCGTGCGCGTGCACCTCGTGCATCATGAAGATCGTCTGCAGCCGTTCGAACTTTTTCACCTCCAGGGTGTTGTCCTCCTCGGAGGTACCGCGATCTTCCCGCGTCGACAGCCACAGTTTCAGTCGGATGCGGCCCTGTACGGAGCTGCGGTTGCTGCGTGCCTCCAGCTTGAACCAGCCCTCCAAACCGGTTGAAGGAATATCCTGTGGAAGACATGGACGTCGCAGTTAGGAGCTGATCTCGATCCTCGTAACCGTGATCGCTACTCACACAGACTGGGATATTGACGGAACCCAAAAAGTCGTCCTGCGAACCTTGGCGTGCCGATTGGCACACTTGTTTGAAAAATCTACCTAATCCTCTAACGCCCCTAACTTCGTTCAGTCGTGAGACAGCGTCTAGCACGCTGCTTTCGTCGTCGTGGTCCCAAATGTCCAGGTGCAGAATGTCCGAGTGAATGTCGTCAATGTCGCTGCGGGAGAGAAATCAACCAAATTAAGATCATGACTCGCAGCGTGGTGTTCACACAACTCACAATTTGAACTTCTCGTTCCACTTGGGACACAGCGTGTGCGGCTTGACGGACGTCGCTCGGATGAACTTGGCGGGGACGGGCCCGACCGAGTCCCGCTGCTGGCGGCCGTCCTTGCGCTTGAAGCTCAACCGGAAGCTGTGGTGCTTGCGGAGCTTCCCGTGCTCGGGCGAGTCCAGGCTGTCCATGCCGGTGTCGGAGAGGGTCCGCGGCGTCATGGGGGGCTGGGGCGAGGGCGGTGGGGGCGTCCCGGAGGGCTGAATGCCCAGCATGCAGTACGGGTCGCTGAAACCTGGGGGATTGGGTTCAAATTAGTACAGCTGTTAGCATTAAATCAGTACAGAATGACCGAGTGAAAGGCAAATCTCTTGCACCACTTTGAGATGAAAAAGAAAACGAACTGAGAGAATAAAGCACATAACCGAGGGAATTTTACTCTCAGGTTCATTTCCAAAAAAAATGTTCATCTGTCCTGTCATAAAAGCGCCTGTGACGTTCGCCGTTTCAAAGCGATCGTCAGTGAACGCACATGAAGTTGAAACGGACGAAACCGAGCTTGTCACATGCTCTCTCTTTTTTCCCTCTTGACCTCTCTCTCTTTCTTGCTGTGCTGCGTGGTGACAACAATCACTTGAATGCAGTCATGGGGAAAGCGAAACGCGGTAACTCGGTTGAAATTTCAAACAAACGCGCTCTGTGCGAATGTTTCTCAGTCACCATTCGCCAAAGATGTCGAACGGTCACAAGCCCTGGTGGGTGTAGAAAAGAGAGCGAAACTATGCTTAATTTGAAGCAAGATGAAAAATTCGCTGTGGTCGTCGGAACTGCGGAAAATTTCGTCTTGACTGAAGTAAATTTAACAAGCAGAATTTCTCTATTTCCTAGGAAAATCTCTTCATCTGTCGAATTTGGTTTCCTGGAGAATGAAGTGCTGTGAACATAGAAATGCACTCGCTCGACAGCGTTGGAATTCAAATTCTTTCATGGAAAAATAAATGATGAGAAATGAATCTTTATCTGAAATTTTTGCTTCTTTTTCTCCATTTATTGTTTAAAAAAGTCCTGTAACAATTCCATTTGCCCGGTGTTTTTAATGCCTCAAAAGAAAAAGTTTCTGCTTCTGGGGAAAAAAAAGTTGGAAAAGTAAAAATAATGCCCCGAAAACGGTCATATTGCAGAAAGAAACTTTACGCTATTCGAACCGTTTCGCAGCTTAGCAAGAAGCACCGTCCGGGAACCCTTTTCCGGCTTTACAAACTTTTCTTTTCGCGCCATGGAAAGTGTCCCACCTTCCACGAAGCATCTTCTTTTCCCCTTACGCCCGACTGACGAGGTGTCACCCAGTGTGACCCAGCATAAATTGCGACACCGAAAAAAAGACGGCCCCATCCAAAACTCTTTACGAAGTGATTATAAGGGGAAAAATTGCTCGTTATTTGAAGGAGGGTCGTCTTCTCCGCTCATGACTCAATTAACTCTTCGTGATAAGGTTTTGGAGCGGCAAGAAAAATAGCCTTTAGTCTAATTATCTGCGCGGGAAACAATCACGCGCCGGAAGGTATGCAACTTCATCTGTCATTGTCACAGATGGCGCGGCACTGCTGGCGAGCAGTCATCCAGGGGGTTGTCCGTTACACAAATCCGGGACACATTTCCCTACTTTTATTTTGAAAATTAGTCCTCCCAGATGGGTTGCAGCGATTACGGCGTGGTTTGAAATAATGGTTCTTCCGGTTTGTTCATCAGATACGACCGTCGTCGACGACGACCGGTGGGGTAAGATTGATGATGTGGCCAAATGATGGACAGTTATGGTGCTCCTTGCGACAGAGCACGAAAGCCAATTCCGGCTGGTGACAGGATATTCCACCGGGAAAAAATGGCTTCCTTTCCGGTGCTTCGTTGTTTGACTGCAAGGTAAACCGGATATATTCGATTTTATTTTCAGGTCATCGTGAAGATGTCGAGTCATGCCCAAGTCAAGTTCAAGAGCAGATTCCATTTTTATTGGCTCTTGTCCCGATATTACTCCGCGCACGAGAAACCGAAGCAGTAAGCTAGCAGAAAAGGGTCCTTCCACGAATGACGTGCCACTTTTCAATTTCGGCATCTTTCGCGAGTCGTTGCACCGTCGTCGTCGTCGTTATTGGATATAGCATCCGCCAACGCGTGACATTCCAATTTTCTTTGATCTTGCCGGGAGGGTGTGTGTGTTCAAAGGGGGGAGAATATCAGAGTTTTCTCGCGTTTCGTTTTTCTTCGCAAACAGCAGCGGATTGTTAGTACACAAGAGGAAGCAGCTATTTTCACGTGTCGGCTCAATGGCTTCAAGTGTTTATTTCGCGCTAAGTTGAAGATGCGAAAGGTGGAAAATTTAACGTGCTTCGAGTAATTAGATATCGTTTTTACTCATTTTTTAAGGGAGAAGTTGTATCATATGAATTAACAGGTGATTTTTTATTTTTATTTTTATTTTTTTTATGTCCCCCCCCCCCCCCTTCAAAGTCGGCCTAAATAATCAGGGGGCAAAAAAAAATGTTTTTCCGAAAACTTCAAAATTTTAATGAAAATGAAAGTTTAATCAACTGAAAACTAGTTAAAATACATTTTCTTGCGTTTATAATCATATTTAGCATGTTTGAACTCCTTTGAAAACATTTTAAATTTCCATGATATACCAATGTACACTCCCACGAAAAGTTTTTTTTCCGCGAAAAAAAAAAAAAAATCCGTTAATACATCGATATTTCGAAAACTAATGATTGAAAAGCTATTGGAAGCGTGTAAAATGCATTTTGAAACACTTTTTTCATCCAAATGTTGAAACCTAGGCTTGTTATTTCAATTTTTATATTTTTTATTTTTTATTTTTTTGCCCCCCCCCCCTCGACTTTGGTCAGAGCCGAGGGACATAAACTTCAAAAAATATTTGCAACGGCCTAAATATTGTTAATGGTTTAACAAATTTTGAATTTTTGGACCACAATCCCCAAGGAAAAATATTTAAGAAAAATCATGATATTTTACAAATTTTGTGATATACGCATAAATTTAATTAGCATTTTGTTTCAAAATGTTGAAAATGAGACTGAAAATCTGAAATACAGATTCAGTCCAGACTCGATTTTCCGAAGGCCTTGGCAAAATTTCACTTCGTATAATCGAATCAATATTTTAATTCAAAAAATATTTTTTCCATTGTCTTATTTTTGATTTTTAGCTTTACTATGACCTTTAACTACTCTAAGGAGATTTAGAATTTTTAAATCCAAGATGGCGACCAAAATGGCGGTGTACATAAATTGTTTTTTTTTTTAAATTTTATAGACAATCAATCATTCAGATTTGACTAAAATGGGGTTGCAGGACTCGAATTTGATGTTAAAAGTAAAAAAAATAAAAAATACGAAAATATTTTTTTTCGTTCGTGATTCGATTATCCGAAGTCCCATACAAACCTTCGGATAATCGAACTTCGGATGATCGAGTCTGGACAATATTAGTTTTTTTCTTGATTCCACAGGAAAAAAAAGTTGACTCGAGTTTTTTGAGCACCTTTAAGGGTGCACAGCAACGAAGGAAGTTGTTGTCTTCTTATTCGAAAATTGTCAAACTTACGGACCCAATCCTGCAACAACGGGATTTTTAAATTAGTCAAACTTTGTTGTAAATTACTTTTGGCCAGTACTTGAGGGAATGAATAAAAAAATATGTCGATAGTACCCGTAGTTTAGAAGATACTAAAATGTCTGTAATCAAAATCTGGGTACAAAAGCTCTGGTTGATGTGCACCGTTAAAAAAACCGTAACTTACAAAATTCTGTTTTTTTTTGCAGACGCTTAAATGGTCCTGCAATTTGACGGATTCAGAAATTTATTTAAGTTGAACAGAATTTGTTCAAGAACTGGCTTCCCATTTATCCTTAAAACAGATTGAAACGTTTGTTTGATTAAATAAATAAACCACATTTTAAAATCATTAATATTATTGTTCAAGATATTTTCAGACAAAAATTTTAAAGCTGGAACTTTGTGATAAAAATTTTAATTGCGTATATTTAATGAAAATTTTAGACTTATTTAGTCTATTTTCAAACTTCTTGTTAAAAACATTAGTTTGAAAAAATCGTGTTTTTTGAAGTGGCAATATTGCTCTTGAATACACAGTAAAATATTGTGTAAATTTCGAAGGTGTAAACTTTGAAAGTGTAATGTTTCCTCTTTTATGATATAATTAATATTACCTCAATTTAGAGAGAAAAAAGAGGCAAAACTCTGAAATAGCAGTTAATTGTCACATTTTTAGATGTTAAATTACACATTTTTCTTACGTTAAAGATGTACCCATTCGCAGATGTTACAGATTATTTCTACTGTTTAGTTCGTGTTGGAACGTCATATAAAAAGCCTTTTTTTCCTTTTTGGTAAGTACCTATTAGGGTAATTTTATTTTACTTGTTTGAATTTATAAAGGAGAAGCAATTAAACTTAAGTATTTTAATAATAAGTGCAAACAGGATTGAAGTTTCACGGATTACACGAAAATGTGAAAACTCAGTAAGAGATTCAAATATGTTCATATCTAATTCCAAACGAAGCTTCAATTGCGTAATTTTACCTTTTAAACCTAAATTTTCCAAATTCCTCCCTCTCAAACCTCTTTTTAGGGTACACGTGGCAAACGGCATCATTTGAAGGGCAAACCAACCGGAAGCGTTACTGCAGAAGGTAGAGCCGCCCCGAAAGGCAATCTTCTGAATTCACATCCCCCCCGCGAGAAGCGGAGTTCCTGAGGCAAACCTCCGGAATGCTCCAACTCCTACCGGGGCGGTTCCGAAATGAGATGCGGGTTTTGCCGGCACGGTCAAAACCTGTAACGAGGTGCACCCTCTTGGGAGGGCAGGATGAAATTGGACCTTCAAAAGGGGGTTCCTGGGTGCGGAGGGTTTTAATTTTAATAGTGGATTACGGAGTGTGCAGCGCTGAAGTGGAGGAGTATCCCAAGAGCATAACTTTAGGCGTAAAGCGTAAAGATGGCTCTTATAAAAACGATGCAAATTGTCTACTTTAAGGCGTAATCCCGTTCTTTATGGGATGTCATTCCTGTTTTCGTTCAATTTCAATTTGCATATCATTTGGGCTTAATACTAGTGTTGTTTCAGCACCACACTCGACGCAATCTACACTACGAATTTATAGCTCAACGATTACCATCATGTGGCTGTCGTATGGATGTGTACAAGCCATTTATTCGGAAGGAGCACTATTTCCGATGATAATGATGTCTCTATTGCTCCCCCCAAAAGCCGTTCTGGCGGTTTCATTGTAGTCATATGGCGGACTATTGTTCGGCAAGAACTATGCAAGCTCGGCTTCAATATAAATTTGTATGGTTATAATACCCGAATGGGTGTCTTAGTCGAAGGTCCTCCTCATATCTCCGGCATCTCAGTATTTTAATAACTACAATTTTGGAGAGCATAAAGCTAGGCGCACGAAGTCGTCTAGGGGCGGAGAGTGTACATTTTTAATGAACCGGTCTCGTGTGCTGTTTGTGGTCGCCTCCGAGTGTCCGGGAATTGGCCTTGAGGGAGAGGGGTTTGGGCCAGTTTTGGGCTGTGTTGTGAACAAATTGGACTCGATTTTATTTCACTTAATGGGCAAAACTTGGTCTGTTTTACATGGCAACATGTTGTGGTGGTCGAGCCGGGTCCAGTTTCACTGACGTTGATTGCAATTATTTTTGCTATGAGAAAGGGTGCGGTTTTGGAATTTGCATTTTTGGTAATGAGATTATTAGGGGTTCAAATTAAATGTGGAAATGTGAAGCGTTGAGCGCATCAATGTTGCATACTGGCAGGCGATTTCACTGTGCAAATTACAGCGTAACAGCGACATCTGTTGACAAATTTATGTTTTCCTAACAAAATACCTCATAAATACACGATTCAAGCTGGGCGTCTATCAGGAAATTGTTCCCCAAAGACACACTCCACTTCCACAAATAGACCCTCTTTCCCACCAAATAAAACAAATTCAAACCCATTCATTCTGCGGGGGTGATTTGTTTCGTCACGCAATGTCCGCGCAGAGGGAGGGCGTTCATTCAGCCGGATGAATTTGTGGCTCCAGTGAGTAGACTTTGGTCACCTGCCCCGTTTTCCTTCTTTTCCTCTTTTGAAGGAAGGGAGCTTTTAGGTCACGCAACCAACAACCAAGAAGTTGTAAGGCAACCGAAAAAAGGAGGAAATGGAAAAGATGAAAGTGAAAACAAACTAACGAACCATAAATACGATGGAGACGAACCCCCCCTCCCCATCCTACCCACTTCGACAGGATCCATTTCCTGATGATTGGGCGGAAATTTTCCCTTCTCTTCCCTTTAGCGCATCGCTTTCACGGTTATTCTCTCGATACCAATTTCCCAGGAATACATTAGCAAATGGCATTCTTTCGTGGGTGGCGTGCCGGAGGTCACGGGTTCGAGCCCCACCGTCGTCGGCGCGGTTTTGCGAAGCAGGAGGGGCAATTTCTGGACAAGATTGTGTTTACGGAAAGTGGGAAAAAGCTTGGCGAAAGGAAAATTCTACGAGTAACCGATGAATGATTCTATCATTTATCATTGGCTGCTTATTGATCAGAGAAGAAGTTAGTCTTCGAGGAGGAAAAGTTGGTCTAGTCCTTGTTTGACTTGTTATTTGGCCAACATAAATAGGAGTTATTGATGAGAGGATTTTATCCAAAAGGGAAAAGCTCTGTTTTAGTATTTTTTCATGCAAAACTTTCGAACAATTCCACGGTCAAGATATCATCTTAATCATTTCAATTTGAAAGAACACTTATTTGAAGTCTACTGATAAAAAATTGCAAAAAATACATGAAAAGCATACCTCTCATCACAAAACTTTCCAACATGACGAAAGTATCCGTGAAAAAACCCAACAAAAAACTGCAGCAAGAAAAAAGATCTCCCGCGGAAAAAACCGAAACGAAACGGAGAAGGATCGGCAAGAAGTTTACGCGAGACGAATTTTAACCATCCTTTTCCGGTGGACTCACGGCTTTCGTGTCTTTCAAGCTTCTCATCGTCGTCCTGTCAGGAGGATGTCCCAGAGCTTCGCAACTTGACAAAACTTCACGGACCAACTTTGGTGGGTCGGTCGTCATCGGCAATGAGCGAGTGAGACTATAGAAGTCATCAGTTGGGCAATATATTTTTTTTTCGGCGGGGAGAATAACTTTGTGAAGGGCGGCTTTTTGCTGCGAGGTGGACGTTGGCCTTCAATTTAAAATTTCACGATTTAAACAATTATTTTTATTTTTATTTTTACAAATCTCACCCAACATTTACCATCTAAATTAAATTAACAAATTCTAACAATAAAAAAACATCTTCAAAACTAGCCAAGGGTTAGAGAACTCCAAAAAGTCAAAGTTGATTGATGGACGCACCAATCATGGAGCGCCATTGATGAAGTTTCCCCGGGTTGTTCTTTTTTTCCGACCCTCGAAAGTCCATCTTTTTGTGTGTACCTTTTCCATCGTGGTGGTCACCGCGACCATCTGGTCGCCCCATTGAGGTCGGGAAAATATTTGAAGAACTCTTTGCCGGGATCACTCAAACGCGACGCGCAGTGATAGATTTGTACGACCTGGCCTGATGGAATTCGGTAAATATTTTATTTAGGTAGTTTTTCGGATACTTGAAGGATAGTTGGTGTTGGTTTATGACACAAAAGTTTAACTTGTGATCGATTGGAGGTCGTATTTTTGTAGGAAATTGGAATTTTATTTAGTTTTCGCTGTTTTATTGTGCTTACTGTTAGTATCACCCAACCGGCGGTCGCATGATTGTGATACATGGCGGCATGAAAGTATATCAGAATCTGCATGAAAACTGTCCTCATGCATTTTTTGCGATATAGGGGTATGACATTTTTGCCCGTTTCCGACAATTATCGACATTACCGACGGCTTTTTGGTTGTATTTCACAAAAAAGCCTTTAACAGAACGAGGTTTGAACCACCAACTTCTTGGTTATTGATCCGACACGCTACCACCGCGCCATGGACGCTTGATGAAATGTAAGTGAAAGAGCACCAACATATTCTTCTCTTTAGAGTGTTGCTCGGGGACGGGCCAGCTTTATATGTGTTGGTGAGAACTGCAGATCGCTGAAATGTTTACACGCCGGCAAAAATGATCTACGGGCTTGCTGCAAAAAATGTTATAAAATGTGACATTTTCTGCAGCAAATCCACTGTTGCAGATTTTGAGATATATTTTTCCTTTGGGTGTAGATACAATCATGCAATATATTATTCATTGGATATACAATAGAATGCAGCAAAAAACACTTTTTGTTGGCATTTTGGGGCTGGCTACGGTGCCCGAGCCGTTCCCAAATCCCAAATATGAGTTTTATTTTACGTGACAGGAGCTGGGGCTTTTTCCTTGAATTTTGAGTGGGATTTAACCCGTTAACAAAAACAAATCAAACTTTGAAGGCCTGTACCGAGCTCCACAGAGTTATTTAAAACGAGTTGTTTAAAACGCATTTTCTTCAAAAAAATATGATTTGTATTTTTTTGTTTTGGATGAAATTTTGTGTGTATACTTTACTATGACTAATGAACGGTACCTTGAGAACGGATTTTCTGATCGATTTGGTGTCATCGGCAAAGTTGTAGGTATTGCCTAGAATTGTTCAAAAGAAATAGCTATATTTTGATAAAAAATTACCCATTTTTTAAATGGACTGTTCACACCATAAATTGAATTCTATTTTTTTTAAATACTGTTTTTTTTGACAGATTGGCAAAAATGGCAATTTAGCAGTGTTGCCAATTTTAAGGAAAAAATCATGATTTTTGAAAAATGTTGAGGATTTACAAATTTTGGTTTGCTTTTTGGGACTTTTTTAAATCTCCCTGAGTCATGAGTATTCAAAAACACTCAAAAAGCTAAAAAAAATTTTTTGTTTATCGAACCTTTAAAAAAAATCTCCAGATATAGGCTACTTTGTGCAAGTTTGATTCAACATACAATCAAACTTGCAAAAAGTAGCCTATCGGATTCATGACCTAGTCAAACCTGAAAATATTGTTTTTTAAAAGATTTTTTTATACATTTGCTTCAAAGACATTGATCATTAAAACTTCAACAGGCCCCAAAATACTTATTTTCGACCATTGTTGGGAAATTTAAAAAATATTGTCATTTTGCACAAGTCAATTATTAGTGTGAAAAGTCGAATAAAAAAAATGGTGAATATTTTTCAGAGTGTGACAATTTTTTCTGAAATGTTCTAAACAATGCCCACAACTTTGCCGAAGACATCAAATCGATCAGAAAATTAAAATAGACTTTATGGGTGCTTTTGTTCCTACACATTTAATTTTTTTTTACCGAATTCGGTAGTTGAAAAACGATTAACAATAATGAATTTAATCACCGAATTTAGGTAATTTTCAGTTTACCGAACTATTCAGCAGTTGAAAAATCTGTAAACTTTACTGAATTCGGTTAAAAAATCTAAGTGTGTAGCAAACTTCTTAATTCGACATATTATGGGTTTAGTATTTTGACTTGCTTTATTTAATTTTGCAAATGTTTTGGAAAATATATTTTTCAGAGAAGCAAAAGCGAAGTCTCAACATGGTCGATATATTCACTAATTTTCCTAGTATTTTAAGTCAAAATTGTTTTTTTTTGTAATTTTGATCATGCCCTGGAATGATTTTTCAAAGCATTGATAAAACAAGTGAAAAAGCGTATTGATGCGAAAAAGTTACTGGAAAATCTAAAAAATAAACACACAAATTGTCAAGAAAGAAATAAGAAGAAATATTGCAATATAAAATCAAATATAAAATAACTCTAGAATTTTCCTAAATCTATCAGGCCAAAATAACAAATATTTTAATATATTATTTGCTAATAAAAATATTAAAAATGGAAAGTTTTTCGTAGAGTAAAAGTTGCTTGAAGTGGCCTTCTGAACATTGAAAATTGAAAAATATATTGGGCAGTAGAAGAATTGACGAATAATTAAAAAACAATAAAATCTTACATCTGATTTGAACAGAGATTTTTCTTTCTTTTCTAGAATTTGATTTCATTATATAGAAATGAAATATTTACGTTATCGGATTGCCATTCAACAACAGTTCCATTTAATCAAACCAACCGGAATTTTATTACACTTCCAACTGTTTACTACCCTTCTCGAGCCAAAACCAATTAACTGACGAAAACACTATAAAAACAAATCGGTCATCCCGGCCAACGGCGAGGTGGCAATCACGTCTCGATGATGTGTTAACTCGAGGGGAAGGGAGCGAGGGTTATTCGGGGAAAACTTTGGCCCCAGAGAAAGGGACTGACGCGGTCTTGTAGTTTTCAGCACCGTCGTCGTCCCGAGAAGACGGCAGGTCAAATATGCTGCTATCTGGACTTGGTTTCATCGACAGTTCCCGGAATAAATCTTGCCCAATTTATGGAGCTTCTTTTCCGGGGGGACTGGAGAAAGGGAGTGATTGAATCATGTAAAAGGATTTTTTTTAAATTATAAAAAAGAAGATTCTTTTTATGAATTTCTCTAGTACTGCTATTTTGACTGCTTAAAAAATATCAACGAATATCAAGAAAAGTATTATTAAAAAAAAATCATCCAAAGAATAGTAAAAAGCAACCTTTCCCCGAAAAAGAAACCAAAAAGAGTAAGAATCATGGGAAATGTAACTTTTTATTGCGATGGAATTTATCCCCTGGGAGGACGACCCCCCGGTCCTTTCGCATTCACGCTCCGGAAAAGGTCAGCCGGCAGTGTCCTGCCAGAAGAGAGTGAAAAATTTAAGGCCCTCCTAGAGACGCTACAAAAGGACGAATCTTCGGGCTTCTTGTGAACTTGGACTGTTTGATATCGGGCATACGGGTTCGGACGTCGAAAGTGAGTTTAATTAAGTTGAAATAACATGATTTTTATCACTCTGGTTGGGTGCGGCTTTACATTTCGATAGTAACGCTAGTGAAGGGGATGATATTGGGGAAAGCTGGAAGTTAATCTTTATGTTTTATGGGGATGGGATCGACAGGGTGAAAAGATTTATGAGTTTGTTGAAAGTAGGGACAACTTGTAGTCGTTATGGGCAGCAAGGGTTTGATATCATTTGAAAAAATGTTGTACAGATTTGAATCAGTTAATTCGAGTTGAATGTGAAATTGCTAGTATAAATATTACTTAGCATGATTCAAAGAAAATAAAAATCATTGGTTTTATAGACATGCTGCATCATCATTGTTTTTTCTGCGTCAGCAAACAAATTCTAAAAATAAATTAGTATTTATAGGTATCGTCTGATGGTGAATAAATTATATCAAATCACATAATTAATTTTATTGTTTGAGCCCTCCCACACCCACTATACATTGAATAGCTCTCATAAATTAATAAAACAGGATTTGATTTGCTGTCAAGTTTAAACCTTGAATATTCACAGTTAACTAAACTCCCATTAGGTCGTCCAACGTTCAAAACAAACACTAAATGATAATTTACCAATCAGGTCACCCTATACCCGCAGCCTCCCCATCGATAACACATCAAACAAATCCGGCGGCGCCACCACCAACCGCAACCTCGTCAACAATCCCCGGCCACAAAGCTGGGCCCAGCTCCGTCATTATGGACCGATGGCCACGAGGGATGCCGTTGACGTTGATAATGTAAATTTTATCAAACGCCCAAGTGCACATCACCGCACTTAAGTACAGCCCCCTCCCGCCCTCCTTCCCTTAACAACTCTACCAGCCCCTGGTGGTAGGCAACCACCAGCGATGGCGGCGGTGGAAATTAATTAAAAATTAATCGGAAAGCATAAACATAAATGATGGCAACTTTCAATCTTTGGCGCAGTAATTCATAAACAGGTGAGTGGGTGAGTTGTTCTTGTTTGAGAAAGGACTGTTGCAATACAATTTTTTTTCGAAATTCATAAATAGTGCAACGAGTTGAAAATCACATTTTCTATGAGCCTTGACGAGTGCTGAAAAAATCGAATTTTGAATCGTGTGGCAAAAACTTTAAGCAATTTTGAGAAATATCAAAGTTCGATTTTTTCAGCAGTTGTCGTATTTATCTAACTTTGTTACTTTTTTTTTGTTGAATTGATTAGTCAAGCCTCATTTGGAAATCTTGAAAACATATTGTTGTTTTTACATAAGAAGTGAAGAAAAATAAATTCCTACTACTAGGTGACTCAAATAGTTGGAGTGATTTCCGATTGTTGCTTTATTTATGTACTCTCAGGGGAGATAAGCCACCCAACCCGCGAGGGATGCATCATTGAAACCCAGGCTGGTGGGATGGCCCTTTAGTAGGGGGTGGCACCTGTTTGTCGACTTTCATCACCCAGTTTTGGGGGAGGCATGGGACGACAAAAAGGGCACCAGCTCTCCGGTGATGTTGGTATAAGTTTTGATTACTGATGGAAATAATTGCAATTTCCCGGGATTCCATGCAGTGGATCTGTTGTGTTTGCTGGTTGGTGGGTTGAGATGATGATGTGCATGGCTTTTGTGGTACACGTGTGCAACGTCATGGCAGGTGGTAATATTGTGAGTGGTTGGCAGCAACAACTTTTGCAGTGCAATTAATTTAATTAGTTTTGCGTTCTCGGGGATATTTTTTGTTATTAAAAAAGTTGCAATTGTTCAGGGTGCATCCGAGAATTTTGCGGTTATTTTTATTGCGAATAAAAGCAGTAATACAAGACCAATTGCAGCATGATGAAAAACGGAAAGCTTTTGAGTGCTCGTTCTCAACTGTTGTCCACTTCGATGTAATTTGAAGTTGTTGTACATTTTTGGTTCAGAACACACGTTGTTCATAGTTATTTACTTGTTAGCTGTACTTGATAATTTGAAATAATCCAACAACATTATAATACATTTTTAATGATGGCCTTCCTCGTAAAATAACAAAACTGCTTAGTCTGCAAAAGCAAAAACATATTTGTTAAAAATAGCTTAAAATTTTTAATAGAAATACATAACATATCGACATGGAAAAGTTTAAAATACATATTTTGCAATGATAATCATTTTTAAGAATGTTTTTGACTCATTTGAAATTATTTTGAATTTTAGTGAAAAATCGGAGAACAGATATGATATTTGTGGCCATTTGAATGAACAAAGTTTTATAAAATGATTTACAATCATTTCCTTTTTAATAATCATAGTTTTAAAGAAAAAATATTGTCATCGGCAATACCAACTTTTGCTTTAAACCTATGACTTTTTATTAACAAATGACAAAACTTTGGTTTATTGTGGGTAGTGGATTTTAAAACACTTTTATTATTTAAAAAAAAAAAAAAGATTGTCACCATTTATAAAACATTCTGTGATACTATTCGCTTAAAAATTCAAGGAAAAAGGGGCTTGAATTTGATTTTTGACTGCCCATTCTCTTAACCTGGAGCAGCGACAAGGGGAATAAAAACTTTCAATAAAATATATATTGGCCTAATTTCTTCAAAAAATAATTTAACATGTTTTTTTAAGCTAAAAAATTAAATATTTTTTTTTGCAATTTAGTTTTAAGTGAAAAAAGGTAACAAAATATACTTATAAAATGTATAAAAAAAGGTTGAATGGGCAGAAGGTCGATTGCCAAAAGGTCTAATGGTATAATGGTAGAAAGTGAACAAAAAGTCGAATAGAAAAAAGGTCGAAAGAACGAAATGTCGACTTTTTTTTTGGTTTAAAAAAATGATAATTTTAGAGATTTTTTTCGCAGTGCTTATTTGGTTTGGTTTAAAAAATAGTAGTTTATGCAACAAGTTGCAAAAAGAGGATTTTTTCAGCACGAGTCGTACATTTATCCAACGAGGTTCACCGAGTTGGATAAATACGAAGAGTGCTGAAAAAATCAAGTTTTGCAACGAGTTCCATACAACATTTTTTGCAATTCCGAAAACACCCATTGAGTGAAATTTTATGTCAAATTTTCATGTATTTTGTCAATAAATCGTTTGAATCAAAAAAATGTTGAAAAGTGTTACTTTTCGAAACAAGTGCTGAAAAGTTCAACTTTTCAGCACCCATTTCAGTGCTGAAAAGTAGAACTTTTCAGCATTTATTTTGAAAAGTGTTGCTATTCGATTCTGTTATTTTTGGTACAGAAAAGTAGGCCATTTCGTCGTTCAAGAATGACAGGAAAAGTAAGTAGTTTCACGACGGGATTGCAAAAAATATAATTTTAGAGATTTTTTTCGCAGTGCTTATGTGGAATGAAAAAACTCACAAATATTTTAAGACGCTCAAGAACAGGTTATTTTTGAAAAATATATAAAATAACTTAAACAATATTTCAGGAGTCTGACTTTTTTTTTAAAGAGCTGCTCATGTTGAAAAAAAAATCACAATAATATCACGACAATCAAGAATAAGTTGTTTTTTGAAATAGAGAAATAACTATAATATATTTAACGGTCGGGCTTTCTTTAAAGAATATTTTCTTTAAAATAATGGAAAATTTCTTTAAATATTGTTTGAACTGCTCATGTGTGGAAAAACTAAAGAAATTACGACAATCAAGAATACGTTTTTATTTAGAAATAATAACTTACGAAATATTTTAGAAGTCGGACTTCATTTTTAAAAATGTTCATGTTTAAAAGAATGGAAAATTTCTCAACATATTTTTAGAATATAAAAGATTTTTGCATTCTAAAAGACCTGCTAATGTTTGAAAGAATGGGATAACTTACCATATAAATACAAAAAAGATTTTTTTAAGGTATAGAAATACTTTTAAAAAATAGTCTGGAAGTTATGTTATTGATTTCAAAGAACTGCTCATAATTAATAAAGAAAAAAAACTCTAAGAAACATGTGAAATTGTTTGTAAGAAAATAATTTTTGCTAAAATATTTTAGAAGTCTTTGCTGCATATTTTTAAATAAATGTGTTCTATGTTATAACAGTTAACAAAAAAAAAAAAAAAAAAAAAACAGAATTTTGTTTTACTTTTTCCACATTCGACCTTCTGACCTTTTGTCTATTCGACCTTATGTCTTTCGACCTTTTGTCGCACATCTAAACGAACAAATGATGCTAAATTATATTCTGTCAACAGATCACATTTCATACAATTAACAGAGGAGGAAAGATGCGTGGACAAACCGTTCCAAACGTTTCAGTTATGATGTGGTGTGTATGTGTAAATTTTGTGTTTCGTATGTGTAAAATGGGTAGATTTATAAACAAGGGTCCTGATTTTCGGTTCAAAGATCAGAAATCACTCACTCATCGCCGAGCGAATCTTTGCCGACTGGAGCTCGCAACCAGTCGCGAGCGAACACGACACTCAGGCTGCCAGCGACTTGCTCAATCGCTTCTCCCAGCGACACAAATACTTCGTGAATTTCTTTGCCTACTCCGTCCGTCGACCCGAGTCACACACGAATACGTTCAGAGAGGAGAGAATCTAACAAAATACCAGCTCGGCGCTCTTTTGGCCTGCACTACCACAATTTGCCGTAAATTTGTATTTGGCATGATGGAAATTGCTTTTAAATATGTCTTTGATGTTGTGTTATCAATAAAATTGCAAAACATTGTTGATAATATAGGTTTTAAGCAGTTTAATAACTGAGTAAAGCAAAACCGATTGCAAACTATTTCCACTCAGCGACTGAGCGACATAACGCAATCGGTCGCTCTAAACTATTCGCTGTACTACCCGATTGGAATGAGAGAGAGAGAGCAAAGAGAGAGTATTCTGTAACTTTTGGTGTGGAAGTGGAAGCGACAAACGGTAGGAAACGGTCAGAGCAGTTTTTGTCGCTTTCAATTTGTGGCCGCGAGTGAATGAGTCGTTTTGGAGCAATCAGGACCCTTGTTTATAAATATTTATGGTGATAACATGAGAATGGGGAATGGGGAAGGGGATCTTCATCATAAAATCAGCTTTTCCCAAAGTTCAACAATTTTTCTAAATTAAAGCTAGACACCACGTAAATGTTTTGCAGCACTTCTTCTCATCCAGCAATTTTCGCGACCTCATCAGCGGTTTCCTTAATAGCTGACTCATCCTCTTCGCCCAAGATCGAAAACCTAGTGAAGCGGAAAATTCCTCCAACATGGAGCTTATAAAGGGGGGCACATCCACGGTGGGTGGTCCGATCAAAAGTGTGTATCATTTGGAAGCGTCAATTGCTTCGCGGGCGACGATTAACTCCATTTATCTCCCCGGCGGAATCTCATCTGAGCGCGCGGTCACAGATTCTAGGTTATGTTTTCGTTTCGAGGGGGGTGGGGTTAGGGTGGAAAACCCCATTATCATAAATTAAAATCACTCACTCTGCTGCTGCCTCCTTTTTGTGTCGGGGAAAACGGGAAGTTGATTTTTCCTCTTGTCTCTGCGACCTTACCCGCCGACGGATGGAGACGCATGGCTTTTCACGACTCATTGAACAAAGTGCTTCTTGGGAGTAGGGAAAAAAAGTTTGAAAAGGGCTCAATTTGCGAAGCTATTGTTCGCCTCGGTTCGAGAGAGGAAAAACGGACAGAAATTGCAACGTCTTACGATTGTTTTTCTCGTGCTGCTGACAAAAAAGCAAACTACTCAACAAGACGAACGGCTTAAGCTCGAGAACACTCGAGCAGCTCGTAGTGGAAAGCACCGACTTCTTCAGCTAAACTCTGCTCGCTATAAACTGTAAACAATCGACACTCGATTGTTATCTACTCTTCCCTTCGATTTTTTCCCCTCAAAACTGACTGTAGATCTTTGGTGGAAAACCGGCTGAAATCTTGGAAGGGAAGAAGTGGTCTGTTTTTCCTTCTTTTGACTGGTTTGGAAAAATGAGTCTGACTTTCTGCTTCTGGCAGAGAAGGGGATGCTTCTCTCCCTACAAAATGGTGGTCATTTTTCATCATTCGAAGCGTGTACTTTGGCTCTGATTATAGAGCAATTTGCTCCTCCCTCGAGGTGAAGATTCGGTTTTGGGGTTCTGTTTAGTTTCGGTTCCGAGTCAGTGGCGAAGCTATCGTTTGGAAACGTTTGCAGGGTTGACTGGTAAGGAATTGTCTTTAAATTTTGTGTGGATTTAATTTCTGTAAGTATGTCGAAGGTTTATGGAAATCTTCTGTTGAAATTAAGATAATGTTTTTCTATCCAACGGAAGTTGGGAACAATGCTTCCCCCGTTTTGTCTACAAAATTACTCAAGAAAATGATGATTGCTGCCGGTGAGCTGCAAGCGCACATTTATTTTCTAAGGAAAATAAGTTCCATTCATTCGTCGAGTGCGCGACTTTCACAGAAAAGAGGGTTATTATTGTGCGAAGGTTTTGAATCCCAACCCACATATTCGTGACGTTTACAATTGAAGTAAAACGGCACTTACTCCTACTCTCGGAATTCCCGTGGGATGCAAAACAATAACAGACACGTGGGTTCTATTCACCTAAAAGGGGGATTGAAGTTTTCTTAGTTGAATAATGTTATCGTAAAAATGGTCTGATTTTCCCCACTTCAATAGTCAAGAAAACAGCCTTCCAGAAAGCTTTTCCTCCAACCATTTCTTTGTACTCGTCAACGTCTTCCCACCCCTCAAGGGAAAAATCCCCACCACCGCAAACGAAAAACTTCTTTCCCACTTGGTGTCACTTGCTCGTTATTCTACTCACACACACGTGGTGGTGGTTTGCTTGAAAAAGGTGGAAAATGCTGGCTGCTCCTGTGGGAAAAACGCCGTACACTTCCTGGCGGTAATGATCAAGACGATGGTGACAAAGAATTGGAAGGTTGGAGCGAAAGCTTTCACTACGTTGGGCCAGGAAAGCGCCCAATAGGTGGTATAAAAGGAGTATTTCGGTGCTCTTCTGGTGTGTGGGCAAATTTATCGACTGGCGTATTGTTGGCGTATTTAGGGTTACCGGCAGCGTTTGGATTGTCTTGAAATTTCAGTTCAGTTAGTTAACTATCCTTGCCGATGAAAATAATACGTGGGGGAATGCGATAGAGAAGATCTTTCGCGAACTCTCAAAATAATATCAAAGAGAAAACGATATTTTCAATAATCTCTCTGTTATCTATAACATCTTCAAATAGATTTAGCATTTTACTGGTATTTAAAGTAAGAGAGTAGAATTTTTTTTTTTTATTAATTTAAATTTAATTTCAGTGAGTGCTCAGAAAAACTCTTTTGGTGAAGATAATTCCATCGCTGGTTACTACACGGATAGAAATCCTGTAAATCCATGTTGTCAAATTTGGAAACATTGAAAAGTTTCCAATATTGACAATATTTTTCCGATTTCAAACAACAAAGATGTCGATTTAAAAAAACATTAACTTGATCGAAATAAAAATGTACGTTTAAATGTTGTCACTTTTAGTTCTTAAAATATATCAAAAAGTTGAAGTCGAGACCAAAATTTGAAAAATCGATCAAAATTACCGAAATGGCCAAACCAACCAAAATTACCAAATCGACCAAAATGACAAAAACGACCAAAATGACCAAACCGTAAAAAATGATCAAATCGACCAAAATGTCCAAATTGACCAAAATTGCAAAATCGATTAAAATGGCTGAATGATCAAAATGGCCATTTCGACCTAAATTTCCAAATCGACCAAAATTGCCAGACGTCTAAAATAATGGCCCAACCAACAAAATGACCAAAATGACCAAAATGATCAAATCGACCAAAATAGTCAAAACGACCAAAATGATCAACACGACAAAAATGACCAAAGCGACCAAAAAGAAAAAAATGACCAAAACGACCAAAATTACCAAATCGACCAAAATTACCGAAATGGCCAAAACAACCAAATTACTTAATCGACCAATGTTACCAAAACAACTAAAATGGCTAAACCGTTCAAATGACCGAAATGACCAAAGCAATCAAAATTACCAAATCGACTAAAATAGGCAGATCGACCAAAATTATGAAAATGAACAAATTGACCCAATTTGCCAGATGGACCAAAACGACGAAAATGACCAAATCGACGAAAATGACTAAAACGACCAAAAAAGCCAGATCGACCAAAATGGTCAAAACGACAAAATTACCGAATCGACCAAAATTGTCAGATGACGAAAATGACCAAATCGAAGAAAATGACCAAATGACCAAAACGACAGAAATGGTCAAATCAACTTAAATGGCCCAATCAACAAAAAGGCCGAATTGACAAAAATTATCTAATCGACCAAAATAGCCAAAACGACCAAAATGACAAACACGACAAAAATGACCAAAGCGACCAAAAAGAAAAAAAATGCCAAAACGACCAAAATTACCGAAATGGCCAAAACAACCAAATTACCAAATCGACAAATGTTACCAAAATGGCTAAACCGAGCAAATGACCGAAATGACCAAAGCAATCAAAATTACCAAATCGACCAAATCGACTAAAATAGGCAGATCGACCAAAATTACGAAAATGACCAAATCGACGAAAATTACCAAACAACAAAAATAACCAAAATGACCAAAAAGCCAGATCGACCAAACCGAATTTACCAAAACTGACTAAATGACCAAAATGGCCAAATCAACGTAAATGACCAAACCGACCAAAATTTCCAGATGACGAAAATGACCAAATCGAAGAAAATGAACAAAAGACCAAATGACCAAAACGACAGAAATGATCAAATCAACCTAAATGACCCAAACGACAAAATGACCAAATTGGCAAAAATGAGCAAATCGATCAAAATGGCCAAAACGACCAAATGACCAACACGACTAATATTAATCAACCAAAATGATCAAAAATTCGAAAATGACCAGATTGTCATAAATCGTCAAATCGACAACAAATGTAAAATCGACCGAAATGACTATAGCGACCAGAAAGAAAAATTGGCCAAAAACGACCAAAATGACCAAATCGACCAAAATTACCGAAATGGCCAAAATGACCAAATTACCAAAATGGCTAAACCGAGCAAATGACCGGAATGGTCAAATTGATTGCTTTACCAAATCGACGGTAACATTTCAAAAGGCATCATGTACATTTTGACACTTTCTGGGTTATTGCATATTCTGAAAGTACTCCTAATAAACTACCTCTCCACCAAAAATGAGCAAAAGTTACTTCAGTAAAGTCTGTTTAATCATGATTTTAAATAAAGTAACATAAACAAAATCTCTGCCATCAGCAGTCCCTGTTTATATAGCCCTGTCAACCTGTCAAACAAAAGACTACATGAACCTCGTGACGGAAAAAAAGCAACATGAACAAAGCGCCATGTACATTCGGCGAAGAAAAACGAATCATAACAAAGAGCCCCCCTCAATGACAGCAGGGTGATATCGACGTTGGTGATTTCAAAAGGAGTTATGTTTGTTTTTCTCAAATAAAATTACGGAAATGATGTTTTATTGAATTTGGATGATCAAGTATCAATAAAAGCAACGTTTTTCATCGTTTGTTATTATTAGAACATCTTATTTTGCTTTTATATTAAAATGGGAATTGAAAATGGATGCTCAACATTCAAATGCGTTTTTCTCAAAACGCATGGTGTGTACATGATGCTTTTTGAAATGTTGGCGTCGAAATAGACTAAATCGAAATAATAGAGCTAAATGGCCAAATTAAAAAAAGTGCTCAAATCGACTTAAACCGACCAAAATTACCAAATGGCAAAATTGAACAGAAAGGAAAAATTGAACAAAACAACTAATGACCAAAATGGCCAAAAAGATCAAAATGACCTAAACTTCCAAAATGACTGAAATGGCCAAAGCAACTAAAATTACCAAATTGACCAAAATGACAAAAAAGATCAAAATGGCCAAAACGACCAATGTTACAACAATGATCAAAATGGTTAAAAAACGACCAAAATTACCAAATCGTCCAAAATGACGAAAATGACTAAAAATTAAAATCAGAGCTGTTCCCAAGCTGTTTGTAAATATGTTAATTTTGGTTTATAAAATATAGTAGTTTTCAAAATACTTGATTATTACAATTTAAAAATAAGTTTTTTCTTGACAGAAAAACGCCTTCATGAGTCCATTACCGAGTAATTGGGTTTGCCTACAGGATTTCTACCTGTGTAGATCTAAAAAAAATTAACCAAATTCCAAAACTAAATTCAGAAATCAACTAAAACTTGGTAACCCTATCCCACCCTCTTCTTTGTAAATTCATTCCTGTGGGAAATGGTTGCTCTGGTCGTGCTGCGCTAGAGTAAAGTCTATTTCCAGGCGGAATATTGCAAACTTGCACCGAGCCGCGACTGTCTGCGGAAGTGGGTGGGGGGAAACCCAAACTGAGGGTGGGTGGGTTTTATGGGCTCCATAAAGGAGAGCGCTCACGTGGTAAAGGTTTCCTCCGGAATGGGGTGGGGGCGGTTCCCAGTGATCGATAATTTTCAATTTTCCCCCTTTTAAAATTAAAACATCCCCACCGCAGCCGGTGCTTTTAGGAATATTCACGGTATACTTTGGTTGTGGTGTATTGAAAGCACTATCGACTGAATTTCACGCCGAAAGAGGGTGTAAATGTTTCTCCATTAGTTGGGTGCTTGAAGATTTTCGACGTGATTGGGATTGTGAAAAGTTAAAGTGCAGAACGATGAGGTGGAAACTTGGCTCTTTCAACAGTAGTAAGTTGGGGTTTTAATAATCTTTAAAAAGTTTCAGACAATCTTTAAGATTGACTTTAGTTTTGTTAATTAAATTCAAACAATCTTGTTTCGTCTTAAAATCTGTAAACTGCTATCTTTACTACCAACTATAAACTTGTTTACGACCCCCGGAAACTTTTCCTCCGCCGGAAACAGAAATTTCCGCTCGATGCCATTCGAGCAAATGTTGATTCTCCAACTCCATGGAACGCACGCAAGCCTGCCCCGGACATCAGTAAACAGTCCGTTCCAAATCCTGGCAGGGACCGTGGGAACCACCATGTCCATGTCCACATTAGCATACCGGACAAGGACAAGGCCCCAAAAATCTGGCCACCGAGGAATGGCTCTATTCAGCCACCAAAAGTCTGCCGTAAATTTCGGCCACTAAACCAGTCGACGACTTGTACAAATGTAACGAATTTAGGACCGGACGTGGAACGAACCTATTCCTCGATAAGGGTACCAAGTCTTTGAGATGGGTCCTGCGGCCTGGGTCAGAACAACAGTTGTACCTGTCGTAAAAAAAGCTTTTCCTCCCACGCCGCAACAAGAAGAAGGTTGCCCTTTCTCGGATGTCGTATTACCATCTCCCCGTTCGAGGAACATCGCACAGGCGAACGCCTTTTTGGCCGGGGCGTCGGTTATTTGCGGTCTCCATGATCCATTGTCCGAGAGAGAGAGAGAGTGGCCACAACCGACCGACCGCAGGGTTAATAATCCACTTTGCCTAAATATAGCATCGAACCATAAAATATTATTGTGCTGTCGCCTAATAGGATTATGCGCGCTTTTTTTTTAGGTTGGTGCCACGGAAAACGGTCCTCGCATCGATTGCTATCTTGGTTCCGGATCGGAAAAGGTAACTGGCCATCTTCGGGCCATAAGCCCACGCGGGAGTCATTATTGGACGTTTAGGCCAAGTTTTTCTTTGGGGACGCGTTTCAGTCAAAACCACGAAAAAATGTTAAAATCATTTTTTTTAAATTCTCTTGTTTATTTGTAGACTTATCAATTTTCATGATTTCAGCAAAGGTTCAAAAATAATTACTTAAAATTACATTTCAATCTTAAAATTACATGGAAATTCACTTTCTTAATACAATTCCTTCAGAATACTGCTTGAATACTACTTCTATCAATAGAACACAATAATATGTCATTTAACTCATTAAATCTTATTTTTAATCGGGTTCGCCAAATCTGTTCATTCCAATAGGATCCTAAAGCCCTTTGTAAATTTGTATGAACAACGGTAAAAAACGCGATGAAAAACTATTTATGATCACTATTTTCATTTTCATGCAAAGAATAATAATAAATTGGCAAGACAACATTTTTATCGATGGATCAACTATGTCTCCTTGGAACGAGCTGTCATTGATTTAAATTTATTTAAAAATCCATTTTAAATCCTTTGCGGTTGTACAAAGGATCATTTTACTCAGAAAAATAAGTTTTATCGTTGTGAACAAGAAAATAAAATTTTAGCTTAGTTTATTGAACCAATTCCTGGGTGTTTAACGGTGCACATCAACCAGAGCTTTTGCACTAAGAATTTTGTTACAGATATTTTAGTATCTTCAAAACTATGGAATCTATCGATATCATTTTTTATTCATCCCCTAATGGACTGTATCCAAACAATTTACAACAACATTTGACTATTTTTACAATCCAATTGTTGCCATATTGGGTCCGTAAGTTTGACAATTTTGGAATAAGAAGACATCTACTTCTTTGGGTGCACACCCTTAAAAATGACTAAAATTTCAATTTCTTGAAATTTTTATGGAAACAATTTAAATTCTGTGGGACTTCAGCAAATGACTTTTTTTATTTGTCCCAAACTTTGCAAATACGTTTGGTATGACCAAAGATTTTTTTTATCATCCGTTCGTCCAAATGTTCAAAATTATGTATCTTGAGAAGTAATTTTCTGGTCGCCTTGTTGCGTCGGAAAAAATTGAATTCGTAAAAAAGTAGTTACTGTCGTAAAAAATACTTTTTATTTCATTTTCCCTCTTGACACATAAATTCAAGTTGCTTAATATACAATTTTTGTTTGTTTTTGAAATGTTTTGGAAGACCAGAAATGTCATCTTTTGAGCTATAACACATATGTTTCAAATTTGTTTGCCCAGGTTGTGAATTTTCGAAAAATAGGAAGTTTTTTTTCCAAATTTCAGAGCCTATGAGAAAAGATGTTTTGGTTCAATATAAAATATTCAATCGAAACATCCTTATTTTTGTTTCAATTAAGTGCTGGAATGATAAGGTTTTCAACTTTATATAAATAAAGAAAATATTTTTTTTGCATTTCTTCCAACAGTGGAAGTCATGATTATACTTTACCAACTCATACAAAATTTTCTAAAAGATTTGAAAATTTCCTACAACATTGAAAATTGGACTTTAGATTGCTTTCAGACAGCATCTGGTAGAAAAACAAGTAGGAAAAAATATGTTTTTTTTAGAAAAAATTTGTAAATTTATCATTTTTTCGTTGTAATGCCTTTTTCTGTCTACGTTGAGCTAATATTACACCAGAAAAGAGGTTATGTTGAACCATTAAAATTTAACAAATTTTTGTATGGGTGCCAAGATATCATAACATTGGTTGAAGATTGAGGAGAAAAGACATATTTTTATGACAAATCTAAAAAATCTCAACAAAATAAATAAATAAATCAAAAGTTGTTAAGTTTTGTTAATGAAAAATGATTTAAATGATTTTTAAATGATCCTTTGTCAGAATCAAACTTCGTCGGGCTTAGGGGACCCACTTATCGAGTCTTCACCCCAAATATGATCCGATGTGGTCAATATAGGGATGAGACATCGTGGAACCGGATTCTTTAACTCATTACAATTAGAGTTCTAAACAGTAAAAATGCTCAAAATAAATTGTTCCATCTTTATATATTTTCTCCCTTGAGAGAATAAGTATAAGTAAATAATTTCATTTGCCAAGTATTATTTTGAGCTTATCTTACCATAAAAATATACATATTTACTGTTCAGAGCTCCTATACTTTGATGTATTGTTTTTAACTTATAATAAAAAATAATATTTTTTTCCTCAAGAATTTTTTTTTCGCAAATTCGCCTGGAATCACCTTTCTTAAGCTTAATAGAGGTCGGTTGAAAGCTGCAGCTCCCGGGGAAAAACGGCTCAGCTAATGAAACGTGGCAGCGTTTCCAATTCCCATCGGTATTGCTCTTCTGCGAAAAAGTTATACATTTTCTACCGTCAGACGCGGAAAAGCTGATTGCGAAGAATTCGAGCTTTGGCTGGGTGCGCAATTGTTGTCTCAAGGGGAGCAATTCTCTACAAAACCGGCCGATTTCGACCATTTTTATTTTTTGTATTTTTTGATTTGGCTCAAACTTTGTGGGGGCCTTCCCTATGACCAAAGAAGCCATTTTGCATCATTAGTTTGTCCATATAAATTTCCATACAAATTTGGCAGCTGTTCATACAAAAATGGTACGTAAATATTCGAAAATCTGTAACTTTTGAAGGAATTTTTTGATCAATTTGGTGTCTTCGGCAAAGTTGTAGGTATTGTTAAGGACTATTTAGAAAAAAATAGGTACACGGAAAAAAAAATTTCCCGATTTTTTTATTAACTTTTTTTTCACAAAAACTCAAATTCCCAAAATACGTATTTTTTGATTTTCGAGATTTTTTGATATGTTTTAGGGGACAAAAATCCGCAACTTTTGAGCTATAGAGAAACATGGTCAAAAAATCTGGCGCCGAGTAATGATTTTTTGAAAAACTGGTGATTTTTGGGAAAAATCGAAATTTTATACATAAAATTTTTTTGACCTCATTTTTTTATGCAAAATTGAATTTGCAATCGAAAATTACTTTACAGATTTTTCGATAAAGGGCTCCGTTTTCAAGATATAGCCACCGAAAGTTTGATTTCAGCGAAATATTTGCAGTTTTTCGATTTTTAAAAATAGTGACCATGAGTGACCATTTCTAAAAATATTTTTTTTGAAAAGTTCAGAAAATTTACTATAAAATTGTCTAAGAGACATTGAAGATTGGACCTCTGGTTGTTGAGATACAGCGGCTTAAAGAAAAAGAAACACGAAAATTGAAGTTTTCTAAGTCTCACCCAAACAGCCCACCATTTTCTAATGACGATATCTCAGCAATTAATGGTCCGATTTTCAATGTTAATACATGAAACATTCGTGAAATTTTCCGATCTTTTCGAAAAAAATATTTTGAAAAAAATTAAATCAAGACTAACATTTTAAAAGGGCCAAACATTGAATATTATCCCCATTAAAAATGCTAGTATTGATTTAATTTTTTTCAAAATATTTTTTTCGAAAAGATCGGAAAATTTCACGAATGTTTCATGTATTAACATTGGAAATCGGACCATTAATTGCTGAGATATCGTCATTAGAAAATTGTGGGCTGTTTGGGTGAGGCTTAGAAAACTTCAATTTTCGTGTTTCTCTTTCTTTAAGCCGCTGTATCTCAGCAACCAGAGGTCCAATCTTCAATGTCTCTTAGACAATTTTATAGTAAATTTTCTGAACTTTTCAAAAAAAATATTTTTAGAAATGGTCACTCATGGTCACTATTTTTAAAAATTGAAAAACTGCAAATATTTCGCTGAAATCAAACTTTCGGTGGCTATATCTTGAAAACGGGGCCCTTTATCGAAAAATCTGTAAAGTAATTTTCGATTGCAAATTCAATTTTGCATTAAAAAATAATGTCAAAAAAATTTTATGTATGAAATTTCGATTTTTTCCAAAAATCACCAGTTTTTCAAAAAATCATAACTCGGCGGCAGATTTTTTGACCATGTTTCTCTATAGCTCAAAAGTTGCGGATTTTTGTCCCCTAAAACATATCAAAAAATCTCGAAAATCAAAAAATACGTATTTTGGGAATTTGAGTTTTTGTGAAAAAAAAGTTAATAAAAAAATCGGGAAATTTTTTTTTCCGTGTACCTATTTTTTTCTAAATAGTCCTTAACAATACCTACAACTTTGCCGAAGACACCAAATTGATCAAAAAATTCCTTCAAAAGTTACAGATTTTCGAATATATACGTACCATTTTTGTATGAACAGCTGCCAAATTTGTATGGAAATTTATATGGACAAACTAATGATGCAAAATGGCTTCTTTGGTCATAGGGAAGGCCCCCACAAAGTTTGAGCCAAATCAAAAAATACAAATAAAATCCATTTCCGGTTTTGGTAGAGAATTGCTCAGGGGCGGATTTTCTTCAAGGTAGTATTTTGTGATTTCGATATTATTTCTTATATTCCGAGATGAACTGAGTCTCCAATGTCCATTTGAAAATAATAACATGAGAAATTGTTTGCAAACGATTCCGAAATGAATTTTCGTGGTCCAGCAATTCAGTCTTCTTCAAATATCAATATTTAACAACAATAAAATTCATGGCAGCAATTTGGAACTAATTGCATCTCAAATCATAACCACACAAGGGGTTCGAATCATTTCAGTTTTCAACAAACCCACAACCACCCAAATAGACGAAGCTCGCCTCAGAAAAGCTCCCTTTTCACCGTGCGTTCCGAACATCCTCAAATTTCGGAAAACACAATAATTCCCGGATGAAAAGTGGATTGGCAGGCTTGTCAGCACACACAACAAAGGATTTTGGCATCCATTGTTGCGAAACCAACCACCACCCCCCCCCCCAACCGATCAATGACTAGAGTGAAAATTAAGTTGCATATTTAATCCGAACAATGAATTCCCATAATTCAGTTCTGGCCTGGCCGCACGTCGTCGTCGTCGTCGCTGGGGCACCCCTTTCCGGTCTACACATTAAATATGTACCGACAAGCCTTTCTCCCTTTCCCCCCCCACCCTAAGGGGGATATTGGGTAATAATGTCATTCATTAGCCTTTTAATTGAATTGTTGTGTCATCGTTGCCTGCACGTGTGTACAAGCTGGGCAAGAGGATTATTGCTACTTGTAGAGCTACTGCCATATAGAATTTCGATATTGAGGTTCTCTCTCTCGATACGGGAATGTCCTGAGGGGGGGAATTGGAAGCTCGCCCGGCTGTGATTCAGCCTTAAATAGTTTGGACCAGCCCGAGCAGAATGTGGGGTGCGATTAAATAACACAATTTGTAACGGGAGAGGTAACGAACGTTGTTAAATTGACTTGAAGAACAATTTGTGTTGGTAAGAATTCGGAGGTTCACTCGTTTTTGGAAGCGTTTGTTTAAATAGTTTGATATGAAAATAACAAAATTTGTTATGATAATACATAAAAAAAACTCAATTTGTTACCTTGACACAAAAAAAACTCGTTCGACTTAAAATTTGAATCTGCTTTTACGAAAACTCACTAAGGATTTCATTGGACATCATCTTCTCAACATATTCATGTTTGGAAACATTCATTTCAGATGACATATTTTACCAGATAACAAATCAAGTTTTTACTGCCGATAACCCTTTAGCCAAGTTCCCCCCAGAGTCAGGACATGAAGGATTTGAAAATTATTGCGTCTGATAGAGATCTAATATGTCTGGCTTTTGTGAGTGTGCATTCGTTGCTCTCGTCTCGATCCCAGAAAGCTTCCCTCTCGGTGGAAAAGTTTTCCCGAGCGGAAAAGTTCCCTCTACTCCTTGTTGGAGTTTGTGCTCAGCTCAGCTTCCTTATCTCAGATCGAATTATTATATTAACTGGTATCGTAAATCTATAGATGGAGAAATGTATGGCTTGGTTGGTGGTTGCTGAAGATTCGTGGGCGTGTCGAGGATTAATGAGTGTTGGGAATTGAGATATTAGTTCTGCGCTGTTCTAGTAACCGCTGGTTGGAAACGTTCATTTAAAGCAGAACAAGTTTTTTTATATTTTCAGTTTTTTTTATGAGAAATATTCTTCAGGAAAAGATTTGTTTTACTTTGAATCAAATTCTGTTTCCTATCCGACAAAAAACATCATGCAACAGCTTTATACCTACAAACAGTGAAAAACGAATGTGGTCGTTTGTTCCACAATCGGATTTGAGCAGTTATTAGAAAGTAAGAGAGAATCTATTGTTGGTTAAGCTACTGGCATATGTTTAGGGTAAATTTCTCAAAAGAGCTTTAGTTCTGTTTACCATCGAACTATTTAATGTTTTTTTTGCCATATAAAAAAACAGGTCGTATTCTGCAAAAAGTTCTGAGCCAACCAAAATCAACATTACGGTGCGGAAAATCCCATTAAAACATTTCCTTTTCGGCGGAGTGAATCAACTCGTATGTTTGCGCAAGCTCTCAAATTATATCTCCCCGCAAATAAAATAAACACAAGAATAACATTAACGTTTCATCCCGAACTCGGTGCCAATCCACGCACATTTCCAGCAATTTGCTTAATTTCGACATAAACTCTCAATCCAACCGACCAAGCAGAAAACGAGTAAAAAATACAAAATTTTTCCAACCCAGCTGGACTCCGACGCCGGGGAATTTCCCACTGATGGTAATAACGTTTATTTAAACCGTTGAAAGTTCGGTTCGGTTGGGACTGCCGGCCGGAATTAGCCCTGCTGCGTCAACAGTTTCATTAACTGTGTTTAAAATTCACACACGCGGGGACTTTTTCCCGGGAATGGGACGGAGGGAAAAAGAAGGTTTTTTTTTGTGGTGGCAAATTGGAATTGAAAATGGTCTCATTTAAGTTTTTTGATTTGGCCTTTTTAGGAAATTTGTTGTTTTTTTCAGTGATGAAGTAAAACAGGAAGAGTTAAAAAAATTGTTTTTTCCGGAGTATTTTTTTTAAACGTTGTCACATTAGTTCACAGACAAATTTCGCCAAAAAGTATATTTCTTCTAATTTTTAAAAATATGTAATTGCATGGTTTTTGATCAACATTTGAATGTAAAAAAAAATCCTTCAACAGATTCCATCTGCTTGTCTATGATCAAAATATGATCTCCGCGTGAGACAAAATTATCATTTCATTTGTATTCATCAGTCACGGGAGGTGTGCGGGTGGTGACAAAGTTGAGCTCCGTTTCAGCGGAGATGAAAGATGGCGGTTGTTGTTTTGCATTAACCATCCTGTCATGGTGGTGCAGTGAGTGTGGCCGTCGCGTGTGCTCGCGACTTCGTACCAAGTTAAGCGGTGAGGGTTAACGGAAGAGACAACGACTCATCAGGACCGGGGGCGCCAGGTTTAATAAAGGAGTATTATGCAAAAGGGATGGTCTTTTTTTTCGCTGTCAACCTGATGTTCGTTACTGCGGGGGAATTTTTGCTGACTTTGTTTTACGGCAGTAAATTACTGAGGTTGATTGTGTTCATGAGGGAAGACATTTTTAGAAATAAGGATTATGTTAATGATATTAAAGGATGTATAATGAATGTTAACGAGATATAGCTTTCTAAAATTTTAAAAATATTTAGTTTGCAGACATGGAGTTTCAATATTTTAAAATCAGGCTTAATTTTTGAAAAGTTCTAAATCAGGCCTGCAAAAAAAATCCAACCATTCTTTGTTTTATAGCGGAATCTTCTAAGGAAGAGTAAAAATGGCCAGTAACGTGCGAAAGAACACGGTTAGGTTGGTTTTCGGACCGGGAGTGAAGGTACCGTCGTACCTGGAAGTGTTGAAATTTACCATGAACAACCTGAAACTATCTGCGGCGGACATGCATACCATCTACAAGGACGAAAATGGCGGTCAGTTTTATGTTAAACTCGTGGACGAAGAATCGTTTGCGGCTTTCATTGCGGACACGGATGAGGAGTACATCTTCAAGTTTGAGGACGGATCGACGGCGAAGGTGACGGTCGAACAAGCATCGCGGATCTTCCGGTATGTGAGGATCTTCAACCTCCCACCGGAGATCGAGGACAGTGCAATCCAGTACGTGATGGGGCAGTACGGCACGATTCGACAGCACGTGCGAGAGCGGTTCCCGAGTGAGATGAAGGTTGACATTTTCAATGGCGTCCGCGGGGTGCACATGGAGGTGTCAAAGGAAATCCCGGCCCACCTGTACGTTGGGCACTTCAGGGCGCGCATTTTTTACGAAGGCCTTAAGAACAAGTGCTTCTTTTGCAAGGCGGAGGGGCACGTAAAGCAGAATTGCCCCAAGCTGGCGGCGATTTCAACAGGCAGCGGGAGCTCGACACAGCCTGGTGCGGCTTTCCTGGGCAGGCCTGTGAAACCCGTCATCGAGAATGGCAAACCGATGACCTTGGAGATGACAACGTTAACACCGACAGCAATCACGAAGCCCATCACAGTTACATCGACAGAGCAGCAGCTTACCAATACTGAAGAACCAAGCGGCTCCACCACAGTGCCAACCGGTACACCACCAGCGGGGCCGAAAACGCGGCCGATCGTGGCTCCGAACGCGGTGCCGAACGCGGTGCCGAACGCGACGCCGGTTGCGACGTCGGCTACGGCTGCTGCCGAAGCGGCGGAAGTTGTACAGAACACCAGTACTAACGACATGGACGCAGAGGTAAGCGAGATGGATCGACAGAAGCTGTTGAAACGAACCTCGAGTTCATCTCCAGTCTACTTTAGTGGAGAAGGGGATAATTTGGGGGGGAAGGGTGAGACGGGGAGGGCAGCTCCATCTGCAGAGAACAATTCATCTGGTTTCACACCCGTGAAACCCAAAAAGACACCAGGCGGCAAGCCAGGCGGTAAGAAGAAGAAGAAGTAAATAATTCAATTTTTCTCATCTAGTTATGGATTTGATAACAACCTAGTGGAAGATAAGTTTGCTTAAGGAATGTGGCATTTGTAGAACGAAATTTTGTCAAAATTGGTAGCAATTTAGAGCTGAATGAAAGATTTGTTATGCTGGTGAGAGAACGGGGATCTAAAGCATTTAGTGGTATTTAAATGTTTGTAGATCTGCTTTGTTTATACACTTTAGCACCAAGGATAGTAGAATGAACCATCAACCTCCGTTAAGATTGCATTGTAATTTTTATAACGAACGTACAATAAAGAAACTTTGTTTAAACCAGAAAAAAAAAAAAAAAAAAAAAAACCCAGCGTACACATGAAGCAAACCAAAATGTCTATTCACTGCTAGCATGTGATTGCAAGCCTACTGTGTCTATTCAACCACTGCCGCCTGACTTGTGCCGGTCGGCTGCTGGAGAATGAGAGACGTGAAAAAATGAGCTACACTCACTCAATTCGTGTCATATGACTGACTCGTAAAATCCTTTTTAAAGACTATTTTGACTATTTTCAAACAGTTGAATGGTTGTCGACTATGCAAAACACTTAAAACAACCATTTTTTTTTTTGTAGAGCCTTGAAACCACTGCGACCAATTATAGGAATATTGTGGTATGACTCATTTTTTATAGCAAAAACAGGTTAACCCAGCACCATGGAACGGTGATAGGCGGCTCCTGTTTACTGCGTTTTGTCCCAGTTAGGGTCGACTTTTTTGATGAAGTCTATAACCCTGCCGAGACGGAACCTAGTTATATCGGAGGGCTGTAAGACCCCTTTCCCAAAAATTGAAATTCTACTTTGAATCAAGGCACCACAATTGCATAGCAAGTGCTCTGATGTTTCAGTTTCCATTTGACAAAATCGACATATTGAATCTGCAGTTTTTCCCATATTAAATAAATGGTATTTGCAAGGGCAGTGGCCGGTCAATAAACCGGTTACCACCCTTAAATTTTTTTTGTCTAATTTCAGTAATTCCCGAGATGATTTCTCATTCGGGAAAATAAACCTTTTTGCCTGTCTGGAAGTATCTGTAGTATTCCAAATAAATTGCACTGTTGATAATTCCCAAATTTTAAGCTCCATTTTTATAGAACAGTCTGGAACACCAAAGAAGGGCTCTGGACCAATAAAATCAGTCTCCGAACCTTTCCTTGCCAGGCTGTCCGCTATTTCATTTCCTAGAATTCCACAATGCCCAGGAACCCAGTAAAGATTTACCACGTTATTTTGAGATAATTGCTTCAGTAAGTTAACACCTTCCCAAACTAATCTTGATTGGCAGGTATACCCTTTGAGGGCATTCAGAGCTGCTAAACTGTCAGAGAAAATACAAATGTTTGTGAATCTGTAGTTTCTTTTCAGACAAATACACGCACATTCAACTATTGCATAAACTTCAGCTTGGAAAACTGTTGGGTAATGTCCCATAGGAATAAATTTCTTTATTCCCGGGCCAAAAACCCCAGCTCCCGTGTTGTAAAACAACCATAACTTATATTCAAAATTACATTTCCACACATAAATACGAACTTTTTGTGTAAAAACTTGTTTCTTTATGTGTGTGAGTGCAACGTTGAATGAGCGTTGGTCGACTACTGCCTCGCATTGAGCTGCTCAATGAGCTAGGGCACTCACGACTGCGCCGGGTTTGTTTATGTCACGGTTTTGCGGTTCAGTGAATGGATCTCGAAAATTCGTGTCAGCGTCGCCGATTTTCGAGTCATGACCCCTGACATTTTCAGCACTGGTCTAAATACAGATATTCTTTCTTATCTCATGTTTTTGACTAAGTTATAACATTTTTGAAATATTATTATTGAAAATTTCAGAGAATTTCGCAAAGCTATAAATTGTTAACATTGAAAATCGGACCAATAGTTTCCGAGATATCATCAGTTGAAAATTACAGGCCAATCAGGTGATAATTAGAGAAATTCATTTTCATCGATTGGAATTCTAAGTGAGGCTGTATATCAGAAACTTTTTGCGCGATTTTCAATGTTCAATTCAATTCAATTCAATTCAATTGGTGTTTGATTGAAATTTAACAGTTGTGCTCCAGGATGTTACATTTGCATTCAGAGATTTGGAGAACTTTTCAACTGAGATTAGTTCATAAGCCTTAGCAGGGAGGGTACATATTCCAAAGTTTAGATTTTGTTAGCTGAGAGCTCTTTTAGGGAAATTATTTTTGAGAAAGATTTTCAATATTTCAGAGAGAAAATTATAATAAATTTTCTCAGCTTTTTAAACATGTTTTTTAAAGATTTATTTTAAAGAATTTATTTTCAAGCTAAATATACCTAAACAAATATATATATGTAACCTGAAAACGATACATTTTATCACAATAAATACAGTTCTTTTCGATTGCAAATTCAATTTTGAAATAATTTTTGATTTTTAAAAATTTGTTTGTTCAGATTCTAAATATATTTTTTTAATTCATATCTCTTAAACCTCTTAAATTAGGAAGTACGTATTTAAGGAATTTAACTTTAAGTCATAAAAAGTCAATTATAAAATGGGATTTTTTTCCGTGTGCTTTTTTTACTGAACAGTATAACATTACCAAAACATTGCCTAAATCAATCAGAAAATGTCTTCTTAAGATACATAATTTCACACATTTTCATAACCATTTTGTATGACCAGTCCCCAAAATTGTATAGCGAATTGTATGGAAAAACTAATGATGCAATACAGGGTTACCAGGTCTGAACGAAAAAATCTGACAAAACAATCTGGAATCATCTGACAAGCCACTTTTCTCTAACACAGTAAAATTTAGCATTATTTTATGAAATTTTATGTAATATTACATCCAGAAATATGTAGCCCATCATTATGGGAAACCTACTTGACCAAAATGTCAAGCTCATGATGCGTTTATCCTTTCCTTTATTCCTTATTCTTCATGGGTCTGATGGTCGAGTGGGTTAAGGCACCAGCCCTTACTGATTGTGTTGGGTTTGAATCCCGTCGACTGCAACTTTGTTTGGTGTTGACAAAATACAGGTAGTGTGTAATATTAAGTGTCTTTTTTTGACGATGGTGATGTGCACGCATTTGCCATCGGATTTTTTACTGTGAAATAATAAGCATAATTGAGCTCGGAAATTGTGTACCGTCAACTGGGGTGAATCGGGACACATGGGGCGAATTGGGACAGCAGTTTTAACCATGTCAGAGCACAATATTTTTATTTTTCTGGTTGTTTTCGGATACAACAGACTCAGACCAACAAAATGTGTACACCCATTTCCAAATGTAAAACCTGTAAGTGCTCTAAACACTGCTATCCCTATTCAGACTGTAGTCCCGATTCACCCCAGATGACGGTATTTTAACTTTTAAAAATCTTCAAAAAATAAATAATATAGATTAATTTAACTTAATAGGGGAGAATTGTTTTTCAAATTGTCTTTCAGGTTTGTCTGGCAACCTGGCAACCCTTTTGACATTTTTAAACATAGGGAATGCATGCACAAAGTTTCCAAATAAAAAAAAATTAAAATCTCGAAAAAAATGCGAAATCGTAGAGAACCACTCGAATTTTTAGTTTGCTTTGCTTGTTCCCATGCAAATTTGATGATTTATTTTTGATTGAATTTGAGTCAAAATTGATTGCTTTCTCCATTTTTTTCTACTTCGACGAGTGTTTTTTTTGTTGTAATATCACTTGTTTTTTTATGATGTTGTGCCGCATGTTACCATATTTTTGACGCTTGAAAAATTTTTTCATTGGGTTGTAATTAATTGATGCAATACTAGTTCTATTGCAACGATAAATTTAATGAGCTTTGCAAAATTTAAATGAGCAACGTGTAGAGCAGCATCAACATATAATACACCCATAATAAATTGAAAGCCATTTGACAAGGCTCGGTCTGTAAATTTTAATTGTACATTCAATTATGACAAACTCTGCCCCTTCCCTTTGACCTCCTGCTCCCGCCCTCTGAAAACAGCTTGTCGAAACTGAAACCGAAAAATGTTATGCTCACATTCCAACCATCAAAACTTCCCCCCATCCAGCCAACAGAACACAGTCATTGTCGTAGTCATGCAAATAAATCATTATGATTAATGTTCACCCATTCGCTCCGGCCCTGCCCTCTGAGCTTCTTCAGGAGCAATGGGTACGACAGGTAGCGTTTACACAGAAGCTCCTTGGGAGTTGGGAAAATGAGTCTTTCTCAAGTTGACAGAAGCTTTTCAGGAGAAGAAAAAAAAACTTCATAAAACCTTACTTGTTACTTGCGTGTTTGCTGTAACTGATGGTGCGGCGGCTATACAAGACTTGCGACTAATGTTGGGTGTCGGATCTTACGAGCAATTTACGATGTGCGTCGTCGTCTTGTTTTTAGAAAATTCTCCCTCCTAAAAGATGAGGGACACACGGGGCCAACGTTCGTAATTAAAACCGGAGTCCATCTGTTGAATGTCTTCCGAGCTCATCAGGCTTTTGGGGGGGCTTTGTTCAGGTTCGGCTTTTGATCCAGAATCCAAAAGGGACTCAGTTTTCACCGCCGTTGAATGGGAGGCCATTTTTCTTTCCCGTTTTTCCAAGGGAATGTCCTTTCTGGCTTGTATTTTCGGCGTCCTACGTTATCGCATCGCCACAGAGAAGAGATCAGCCGACCAGGAGACAAATGAGAACGCTTGAATCGGTAGATTAATTCAGCTGAAAGGAAGCACACGTGCCACGGCCAGGTGAAAAGGAAAAAGCAACATTCATTAGTCTCCCTTCCGAGCCAGGTTCTATGAATAACCTCACACCTTGTGACCGAAAGTTGTGTGAGTCCCAGCATCAACCACACCAGCAGCGTGGTTTGGTAGACCGACAGCAGACTGGAGTTGGGAGGTCGGCAAATATTTTATCTTTCTCTGGGAGAGTGAGAGAAATGGAAACGACAGCCCGGAATGCATGAATGGAACTACCCACCTTGGGATGACGACGACCAGGACGACGAGCGCACGGAACGGATGCCAGATTAATTACGTAAACATATTAATTTCATGCCTTACCGGAGGGCGATCAAACGTACGAGCAAATAAGCAGGTAATTTTAGCCGAGCTTTTGATGAGCTTTTGCAGGGTTGAAAAGGGAAATGTGGCTCCGTTGCTCTTTGTATGTTTTGATGAATAGTTTAGAAAGAATGGGATGAAGTTACTGTAAAGTTTTGTTTGTATTCATAGTTTAAAAAATCATGCTTGAATTTAAAAAGAAACTTTTTTTTCCAGGGCATTTTGGATTTAAATTAAAGAAGTGTTCATTATTTAAAAATTGTTTTTTATTATTTTCTCAGTTCACTACCATTTGAAGATCTTTCCCAGCAATTTCCTTGCACATTTCTATCCATTATCAAGTGAAATTGTATGCAACGTCTATTTTATTCCACTGCGCTGCACATTTCTTCTCCAGTCAAGGGAGTAAAACTTTTCAAATCATGGTGCAATCAATAAAACCAATCACTCTTCCCCCTGGTGGCTGCCACCGCGCCGCTGTTGTGGTTCTGCGGGGAATACCAAACTAACGGTTTTATTCTCTTTTCTGGGTTTGTAAGCAGCAGTTGATGGGATGTATCTCTTTTTCCAGCTCGGAAAATCCGTAACCTAGTGGTTGGTGGAGCGAGATTTTCTCAGATTTTTCCTCCGGCTCGAATCGGCGGCGGCACAGTAAGGCTTCGTGTGGTACGGTGGTGCTCAAATGATGCAGTTCGAAAGATCAAGGAAGTTTTTCTGTCTGACAGAAGCACCTCTCCGCGTGTTACGCGTTCAAGTATCATCAATTTTATAAATTTACACCGCAATGGGAGTGGTGCAAATCGGTCCCGTACAAATTGCTGTTGATTCACGTCTGAGGATTTGGAGCGTCTGACAGCGCGAAACTCTGGATGGTGTACTCCAGGCTGGCAGATGTCGGAATGCTGAAGCCAAAAGGAAGAAAAGGCAACAACGACGACGTCTAAAGACGCATTTTCATAAATCCATTTATAGTCGTCCATATAAACCCCCAGTTTCGACGCCTGTTTCGAGCATCACGTGGAATTTGTTGTTGTTGACATGGAGAACGGGATGAGGAGCTTTAAAGCAGTGAGTTGGGTGAATTTTAGGGTCAAGTTTCTGTTTTGAGATTTTTACAGGACAATTTTTTTACGAATAAATTCTATTTGAAAATACAATCAAACCCCGATGATTTGACACCAACTGTTGTCAAACGAAGGGGTCACTTTTTAGTTTGACACCTTTTTTACACGGAGTTCACACACACTACCAAACGTTTGTTTTGATAGTGTGCGTGAGCGCCGTGTAAAAAGTGACAGTTCGTCCCTTTTTAGTTTGACTTTGACCAACCAACGGGGTACAAACTAAAAAAGTGTCAAACGAAAAGTTACCAACCACCGGGGGTTTAGTGTAGTTTTTTATTCTCTTAAAATTTTTATTTAATTTCAAATAATTTATAATAGGTAGTTAAAGATAAAACTACGTTCACACTTTTTGTCGACAAAAACTATGGCTTCATGAAAATATTGGAACTTTTCGGAAGAATCACCCCGTCAAGGGTTAAATTGACGTTTACATATGCCTCAAGAAAGCTTCTTTTAGTGTCACTTTCTTTCGCAATAAAAGTACTGGCATTCTGATGCACTCTAAAAAAGATATAATCAATTTGTTTTTTTTTAACCATAATAATATTCTTTTTCCAAAAAATAATAAATAAAAGAAATGAGCCATCTGAATATTTTTATTTCAGATTTTTACAGTGCCCCCAACCAATTTAGGCCTTCACGATTCCCTGCACCGTTTTCGACTAATAAACTGCGCTACACGCAAACTCACTTACGGCCCATAACTCGAGCAATCCCACCCCAGAAAATCTGGTGTGCGTGCGTGTCATCCCCGTGGGTTTCGGTAAACGTCGAGGGAAAATTGGAAGCCTCAACACTGGAGGGAATCCTTCAAGCTGTCTGATCATTCTTTTTTTTTTGCTAGAAGGTGTTTCTTAGTTGGTTGAAATTTGCAAAAAAAAATCTCGAGATAAATTAACTTCAGTTTGCTGAAAATTCCGTGAATTTCGCTTAAATTGAATTATTTTTAAAATTGAAGGTCAAAATATTTATGAACCACCCTAACCCAAACAATAAAATTCCAGTACCGAAACACAACACCGCCATCTTTTCTCCGGTTTGGCTCTAAAAATAAACCCGCGATCAAAACCTGATTATTCGGCCATAAAATCGGTCCTGGCTTCAGCAGATACGGTCGCGTCGTGTCGTGGAGAGAAACCATTTTTGGTGGGGTCCTGTCTGCGGTAATTTCGCAACACACCAGCCAGAACCCTCACTTAAGTCTTATCGGACTTTTCACGGGTACCGTAGTAGTAAAACGCACAATCCGGCAGGATTTTCCCTTTCGACAGTTCGGGGAAAGTGCGGTCCGAATTAAAATTACATAAATAAGGCATTGCACGTTCTTGTCTATTTTTCGTGACACAGAAAAAATCGTGATTTGTAATATGTAATTTTACAAATGTGTTATTTTTCCAAATTTATTGAGGTAAAATCACATCACAATACAAGTGATATGACAACACCAAATTTTACACACAAATAGAGAAATCATGTAAAATTACATGCCAAAATATGTAGCTCAGTACATGACTATAAAGTAAAAAATCATTGTAAAATTACATCTGGGAATGTAACCATATTTTTTGTCAAATGTATTGTTGCAATGCAAATTTGTCAATTCACATCTTTTTATGTGAAGCTGCATTGTTTTTACAAATAAATCGATGTAAAATTACATCTCAAATGAGTAAATATTAAAACATCAAATATTCAACGGTGAAACGGTTTTAATTCAATTTAAATTTGAAATAACAAAAATAAAAATAATTATATTTGTAATATATTATTCAAATTTCTTGAGAATAAATTGAATATAGAAAAATGAGAATATTTTCAAACAAAGAAATACTGAAAATTTGGAAACCAGATTCTCCGTGCAATTTCTAGTAGAATGCCTACACAGCAAAAAATCCGATGGTAAAATCGCATGCAAAAGCATGCACATCACCTTCGTCAAAATAAACACTTAATATTACACACTGCATGTACAGTTTTTGCAAACACAAAAAAATAGTTGCAACCGACGGGACTCAAACCTAGCACCAACAGTAAGGACTGGCGCCTTAGCCCACTCGGCCATCAGACCGATGAAAAGCTGTAGGGATAAACGCATATATGAGTTTGACATTTCGGTCAAGATGGTTTCCCATACTGATGGGCCACATATTTCGGGATGTAAAATTACATAGAATTGCATAAAATAGTGCAATATTTATTTTACACCCAGGCCTTTTACACGCAGCTGGATTACTACATTTTTAGCTGTGTATCTCAACCATTATGTTCCATCCTCCCCCCCTCGAAAGAGTGCTAATCTCATTTGGACAATGTTGCGAAAGGGAGAACGTGGCGAGATTTATGGGTGAGCCTGCGCGCTGGAATGGGAACAAGTATGTTGACTTTATCACACTTGAGAAGTGTAAACGCGATTTGAGAAGAAAGACAAGTGGTTCTGGCGCTTAATGCTGCGGTCTAAATTGAATTATTTATTTTATTATGCTGGGATTTGTGCGGGGGAATTTGGCCTTAATCTTGGTAAAACGCCATCTGTTAGCGAAGCTATTTTGAAAGGTTCAGTTGAAATTAATTTTATTACATAAAACTTTGAAACGTGCACCACACTAGGAATGCCTAACTTTCATTATTTAAGTAAAGTTCTTAACATGAACATTTAGCACTCTTTACCCTGATTTGCATGTGTTCTTGTTACCTCCGAACATAATTTTTCAAACGTGACAAATCATTTTGTCGCAGTTTAACACCTCGAAATAAATGTGTAGTAATTGAACGTACCGAGCGGCACGGATAATTTGTTCTTGACTGGGTGATTTGTAGGGCAGCGAGGGGTCAGAGGGGTAAATTGGACAGTCAAATTGTATTTTGGCAATTCTATTGTGAAACTTTTTATATTTCCTGTCATCTTGAATGACGAAACGGCCTATTTCTCATCGCCAAAATAAACAGTACTGAAAAGTATTTCTTCACATCCATTTGAGTGCTGAAAAGTGGAGCTTTTAGCACTTGTATCGAAAAGTTCAACCTTTCAGCACTGGTATCGAAATGTAATAATTCGTATCGAAAAGTTATATTGCAAAAAACAGAGTCCTCAAAGTCTGAGTCCACTTTACCTCACTCAGCCCCCACGTAACAATAACGTTGGCAGTGAGGCAAAGTATTTCCCTTCCACAGCTCCATAACTAACTGCCGTGCTGCCGCCGTTGTGTTGCCGCGATTCAGGGGGAGCACGAGGTACAACAATTTATGTTTTCACTTTTACTTTAGTTCCGTTCCGTTCCAGGGTGGGAGGACACGTGCACAAAACGGGAAACTTTGTCCAACCAAGCCCAAGGCCAGGGGCTTGGTTGTTGTCTGAAATATGTTAAGTGTTTCCGTTGAATTTGCATTCCCACGTGAGTCGTATTTGCTGGTGAGTCAAGTTTGCAAAGTTTGCGATTTAAATAAGATTCAATTTTTGAAAAGAGCTCATTAGGGGATGTTGGTTGCTTGACGTAGGACTACGCAACCCAAAATCTATGCGTATTATTGAGTCACTTCTCTGTCAAGCTGTCACCGGAATAAAGCGATACATGTCTGCAGCCGTCGCAGCAAAGATCATAAAATATTCACCACCCGCCGTGAAACGGCAAGGACTTTTTATTGATTTAATTTTCCAATTTCACCTGTTGTGCCGCCATCGACGTCGTCGTCGTTTCGGTTCAGTTGGCAAATATTTACGACATTTCTCGACCTTTATTGCAAAATTCCGCCTTTCCCTTGAGCGGAAGAAATATGCTTATGATTTAGGGACGCGTCGGCAGTTTGCCAATGGAATCATGAAAATTTTACGAATCTGACAAGATTTAGGATGCTAATTTGGGGATGTTATTTGTTTGAACCCCCCCCCACTTGGAGAAATTGGTAACATTTGGGAAACATTTTGGAATATGTGTCATTTGATGTGCCTCAAATCACTCAATTTAATAAATTACAGACAACTTGTTTTGTCGATTCTTCAAAACAAAATGGGATTAGCCTCTTCAAACGAGAACGGAAATTAACCTCTCGTAGAATTGGTTAACCACAACCATCCTGCAAAATTGATATCGCTCCGCTTCCACTATATAGTTCCTTTAAGTGGGTTTCGGCCGTTTTTATTTGCATTCCCCATCGTTTCAGGTCAAACATTTTACTAGACCTTTCAGCACATTGTGGCTCTCGGCAAAAACGGAAAGGTTTTCCCTTTGGGCCGAAGCGAGAAGATCAAAAATTAATTAATTTAATTCATGCGAACGGCGGGTTCTCAAAGCCCTCCAAGGATGATGGGTTCTTAAGGAAAATGGCTTTCCCTGTCTTTAGGCGTCTGCCGTATGACGTCAAAAGGTGGTCCAGAGATTTGGCCCCGGAAAAGTTTCGTCGCTCTTTAATCCCACCTGGCTGGACTTTAACGAAGGGGAATTAGGGGGCTGTTAGTCTGGTTCTGATAACACCAGCCTGGTCGTCCAAGCGAGAGGATGGCAGGAAAATCCGAAACGCAAACATCAATATAAGCTGTGAAAGCTTTTTTGCGGAAAATGGGCTCTCGGAATGGCTCTTAAGCTTCCGAGAGGCTTGAATTTCTGGAAAAATAACTTTTTGTCCAATTACTTGAATTAAGTTACAGATTTGCTTTCTAGGTTGTTCCTTTGAAAATTTATTTTACTTCATAAGTCTGTTTTCCGTGAAAACATCGAGATTTTCCGCAAACATCTGTCGTTACTTGTTGCACGCTGAAGCGTTACACTGATAGCTCGGCTTACCAGGGTGGCTCACAGGAAGCCGAGATAAAATTCAATCTCCTTTCGCAGTAAATTGCCATCTATACAAACACACACACATTTATATAAGCCTGGCCACACACTCGACACACAAACAGACACACACGGACTGATGTTGATTTACGGCGATTGTTATTCAGGATGACATATCTGCGATGAGTCTATATTCGTATGAAGTAGGTATGTTGTTTTGTGCTGCTATTGGTTTGATGGGTGGCAAATACCTACTAGGGGGAGGGTGCTGGAACTAGAGATATGCGCAGGCATGTCTGTGTGTGTGTGTGTGGTTGTCATTGTAAGGATGTTCGACATAAATCGCTTGTTCGTTGATAATATTTGTTGCGCGGGGGATTGTTGAGAGGATTGTGTGATGAAAAATGGTCAAAATCGATTCCAAGCTTAAACATGTTTATTATAAGAAAATGCAGAATTTAAAAATAATATAAATAGATTTGAAGTCTTGAGAGATTAGGCTTTTACTTATTTATATATTGATTTAAAAAAAACATGAGAATATGAATATTGAATTTTGAATGCACCGAATTGTAATTCTTCATGTCAATTCAAATTCATCAAAACTTTTGAATTAAAAGACAAAATAAAAACAAACAATGAATGCAAGTTTGGAGCATTTTAAAGCATTTCTTTTTACAGTGTTTAAAAAACACAAAAAAAAAACATTTGCAAGCTGTTTATACCAGCAATACTGTATAAAGCCATAATCTTGATCTTTTATTCAAGTTATTTAAATTAAACATAGCTAAAAAGGTCATTTTATCTCGTCTGAAAGAATATCTTCAAAATATTTCATGAAATATGGCCATATCATTCAGAGTCTCAACTTTTACTGATGGAATAGCAGGGGTTGGTCCAAAAAAGTTGCTAAAAATAGTTAGCTTGAAAAAATATTGACTTTTGTTTATGTTTTAAAAACCAACAAAAAAAACCTGTGTTTTTTTTACCAAATTGAAATTTAAGGCAGTAGGATATTAATTGAATGAATTTTGATGCCAAACACAGACCTAGGCTTGAATTTTTTTAGCTCCTTTACAAATAGTTGGAGAATTTACTCAAGCCTTGATCAATTTTTTTTTCTTATTTAGGCTGGTACAAATATTTTTAAAAGTTTTTGTCACCCCCCCTTCAAAATTGGCCCGAAAAATCAGGGGGCAAAAAAAATATTTTTACAATAAACTTCAAAATTTCAATGAAAATTCAAGTGCAACCAGCTGAAATCAAATTAAAATTCATTCTCCTTCGTTTAAAATCATTTATAGCATGTTTGGGTTTGTTAAAAAATTTTAAGATTTTTTGAAAATTTTCGATGCAAAATCTTTTTTTTCGATACAATTTTTGTTTTTGTCAGATCTTAGATTTTTTGAAAACTAATGATTGCAAAACAACTGAACTAGTGTAAAATGCTTTTTAAAACACTTTTTTCATTGAAATGTGAAGACTATGGCTTGTTATTTAAATTTTTATATTTTTTTTATTTTTTTTGCCCCCCCCCCCCTTGACCATGGCCAGGGCCGAGGGACAAAAACTTTTTTAAATACAGTGGACTCTCTTGCTGTCGATATTGAAGGGACCGTCGAGAACGGGGGTTATCAAATTATAGAATGGAAAATCAAAGCAATCTATTTGAAGGGACTGAAAAATTTATTGACAGCTGGAGCAATATTGATATCGAGAAGATCGACAGCCAGAGAGTCCACTGTATTTGCATCGGCCTTATGCCTTTTTATCGAACAACCGGTTCAAACATATACAATGAGAAAAAATAGTTTTTCTTCTGCCAAAAGTATCTTCAAAAATATAAAGTTTAAGATTAAATTTTCAGCATAAAAAAAACAAAACTTTTGTATTTTTTTTGTTTTTTTTTTTTTAAATTTAAGCCTAAAATGATGAAAGAGCTGAAAACATCAGTCGGAACCAGCAGAATTTTTTTCTAGTTTTTATTTTAAGTTTGATGGGTATTTTCCATATAATTTGATTCTAGAATTTTGGATATTTTAGAAAAAATTAAGTAGTAAGTAAACCGGCGATTTCCGATTGGAAATTCGTGCTTACAACTTTTATGTATACAAATTAACAAATTATCAATTTTTACCTTATCTTAAATTAGGGTATGACGAGTTGGAATTCCCGGGAAATAAAAAAATACTTTTTCGATGTTTTTTTTTGTAATTTATAGGGTACCGTAAACCTTTGATAGGACTTGACTTGACTTTGATAGGATTTCAATTTGTTTTTAGATTATTTTCCAACAGGTAAGGTTTTTCTCAAGATTATTATTTTTAAAACATGTACTGGGGTAGGCCACACAAAGTCCATGTACTATTTTGGAAAAAAAGTTTTTTCAATAGTGTTTAGAAAAATAGTTACGTTAAAAATTCTTGGTTTTAATTCCGGGGTGACTTTGATAGTCATAGTTTTTCTTGTTAAAATCATATTTAAGATGTTCAAACTTTATTTGTACGTTAAATGTACCATCACTAAAGTAGCTGATATAGTTTGTAAGAAAAAAAATCAATGTTTATATTAAGTTAACTAAGTTTATAAGCTTTTTAACAAAATACATATAAATTTTAAGTAAAATTGTTAAAAAGTCGGAATTTTGCCTGAAATTTGTTAAAAATAGTTTTGTTTATAAAATTATCGATTTATATTGCATTTTAAACTGAATTCGAAGCACGAATTACAAGTTTTCGCATTTTACATGAAATTTTTTCAACTGAATTTGCCTATAAATTTGGAGATTTTTTTTAATTGTGTTTTAAAAACACATATTATTTATTATTCACAAACTTATTTAACCTTCTCCTAGTGGAAAATTGTCCGTTGCATTCCGTTTCCCGATTAAAAATCATGTTCATTGAGAAAATCATGACACTTTGAGAAGTTTAAAATAATGACTTTCATCCACATTTTCTTAACTATAGTTAACTAACTTTATAAACTTTTCAAAAATTTATGAAAAGTTTTTCATGAGGTACTTTGAACACTTCTGTACCACGGTCAGTATGTTTCTGAACCATTCCTTACGTATTTTAATTGTACTCTTCATTTTGCGGAAAAATCGCAAACCTATCAAAGTCACCCCGGCTATCAAAGTCACCCCGTTTTACGGTATTTCTAAATACACTGTAAAAATATGGTGTTTTTTTTGGTACATCTTTTATGTCGGAAAAATTAGCTATTTTTCGTCTCAAAATATGTAAATTTACCATTATTATGATGTAAAAAAACTTTTTCAGTCTAAATTGAGATTAAATTACTTTATTTAAGAAGTAATTTGAAACTTTCCATAATTACACATTTTTTTTATTGTGTCTATTTTTTCAGAACATAGATCAATTTTCCAAAAATCAAACAAAAAAAAAACGGGGCCTATTATGAAAAAAATATAATAATTCATTTTTGATTGCAAATTTGTGTTTGCATCTCTAATGATTATAAATTTTTATAATAATCTTAGATTAGAGGGTGAACAGCGGGAATTTTCGAGAGGAAATTATCGGGAAATCGGTAAATATATTCCCTTTTGTTTCCTGAAAGTTTTTGTTTAGACTTCAGATATTTCCACTACTTAAAATTATATTAGCAAATTATGTAATTTGAAAAATGCGAGTGTTGGGACTAACAATACGGAAAGTGACGATGCTCCCCTTTTTTTAAGAGGACAAGAGAAATTCTCCACGGTATCCCTAACTAACTTGTCGCACGTGCATTTTGGGCCCCAAATTTTGTGCAGCTCACAATGCCTCATCTTTTGACCTTCATAGACTCTCAAAATTCGATTTCAATTCTGAGATATTCAATAAAAACCAAAAAAGCTCCAACATTTTTTGTCACTTTTCATATGAAAGAAGTTCCAATCTTGTGCCTGAAAATTGATGTAAATGCGACAATTGGGCAAAGAGGTCAGGACGCGTTTGACATAGGAACACAGGTCAGAACGCGTTTGACATAGGACTCGACTAGCGTAAACATTTTCAATTATAACTCGGGATTCCGGCAATCAAATTCAACCAAACTTCGGGGCAATGCTCAGAATGGTCAGCCAAACAAAACGTGTTTGTTTTTGTTTACATCGCGTGCTCTCGTTTTTGTTTATTCAAGATCAAACATTAAAACGCGTTTTTCTCGGAACTTCAAAAAGCAATGTACGGCATGATAGCACGACGGCGTCGAATTGATGACACGATTACAAAGTTAAGGAGCCAAACGTTAACATAAGAAATTTGCTGTTATAGCCCAGACAACTTCAGTACTCAAGATTGCTCTAAAAACTGGAACAAAAGATGTCTGTTTAGGTTTTGTTTTAAACATGGTTGGTTATTTTTTTGTTGTGATAAAAAGTAAAGAAAAAGATATAGTTAAAAAGATACAGATTTTTAATTATTTGTATAACAATTTTTTATGATTAGCTCGCAAAATTGCTAAAAAATAACTTCTTTTTACGTAGGACATGAAAATCTCATCCAATTATAAGAGTACGAATAAAAATGGATTTGCAAGAACGAAGATCTGAATTCCATAAATAACTATGACTATGATGATAACAGTATATTGCATATAATGCACAAAACGTGAGCCTCAAAATCGATGACTTTAAATTTTGCCCATTTGACTTAAACCCATCCAACTGTCCTATCACCCTGATGCTGACGACCCAGCTCAGCCGGTTCAGCGTCGACGGAGAGAACAAGCGTGTTAGCTTATATTTACCGATTTGTTTGAAATTGTGTTATTTATGAGATATTGATTTGTTATCAATTGCGAGATTGCACTCAGAGATGTGGCAGCTTGCGAGAGTGAGCATTTGTTTCTCGGAATCACTCATGAATTGAATTGCCCTCACAATTAGTCGACATTCATCATTTGCTGAGTATAGGTCATCAAAGTGATTACGCACCACAGCTTTGCAAGATGCATGCGGTCCTCATAACAGCACTCTTGCTGCTACTCTCGGTGGTAGGTTCTTTTGATAGCTGGAGTAGGACGTGTGTTTGAACTTGTGGTTTTTAGGACCAATCGTTGACCCTGTCGAGTCTAGCGTTTGATCCCGAGGAGACGAGGTTCATTTTTACTCGATGTATTGAGCAGTACTCGACGTCATCTACGGAGGATGACTCATCGAGATTACCTCGGATTCGACGTTGGATCAGCTGGAGCCTGGAGGCTGCGGAGGATGAGCAGACCAAGTGCTTCGTGGCGTGTCTGCTGAACAAGCTGAAGCTGTGGCAACCGTACTTGGGAAAGTTTCGGGTGAGTTTAGTTTTAATTGAGTTGTTGAGAGCTTTTGGGGGTAAAGTGTGGCACATTGTACAGGGCGAGCAGCTACAGCTGCAGCATGATTTGTACAACAGTTACGTCAATTGGAGCAGAGAAGATGTTGAAGTGTTTGCTGCCGGTGTTGAGCGCACGAGTGATGTGTGGAACTGTCAGGCGGTTTACGAGGGATTCACAGTTGCTATTGCGCCACAGATTGAGATGTTCAAGCAATTATTTCTGTTGGACGATGAGGTTGCAGCTAGTATCTACGCCGACTTGGTAATGAAAATAAATGTTTGGAAATGGGTGGAAGTTTACCGAGATTCGCTTGCTTTTAGGGAACATCCATCCGACAGCCGAACCAATCTTATTTTCAATTCTGCGAAAAGAGGTACTACCGGAACCAGGTGGATATTTGGTGCACTGCTCGCAACTACAGCATCCCGGACGACCGAAACTTTCACAAGCACATGGACTGCATTTTTCGCGGATTGCGTTATTTCGATCGTGACGAGGTTCTGAATGTAATTTCCGACGGCGAGTCAGTCTTGATTGCATTTCTCAGGAAAATCCTTCGTTTGCAGGTAGTGGAGATACTGCGTGACTTCCATTTGGCCGAAATTACCAATTTGGACGATGAAATAACCAACACTTTGGTGCTTTGTGAGGTTGAATCCGGTTCGGAGGCGTTGTCGTACTACCGATGTCTGCTGGACAGTAGCTTTGTGGAGCAGTTCAAGGATGCACTGGACTACCGGGAGATACGGTCCAGTGATTACTTCTACAGGCTGAGGGATGTGGTGCCGAGCTATGGCCGGGATGAAATTCACCAGAAGGTCAACGAGATTCATCGGAACTACTGTGTTGTGAATTCATGAGAAAACTCTTTTCATTTTGTTAAACTAGAAAAATATCGTATACAAAGCCTTACAACGAGTTACACTTTCTCCCCAAGAATCGTTTCCTTCCCGCAACTGCAAAATTCAATTTCGTAATGCATTCCATTAAGCCCGGACCTCCAGGACTTCACTTTCCACATCGTAAGCCAATAATTGAATGCATCGGGGCGCCAGGCAAGACGCCACCGTTAGTGGCCTCACTTTGCACCGTAGTTTCACACCAAGCCAAAAGGGGCCTTTCGTCCAAGTTTTCAAATTAAATTAATTAATATTGTTCGGGTAATCATGGAACTTTCTTGCTAGAACACTCTGCCAACTCGAGAGCCAAGATTCTCACTCGCTCACATGACACTAATTATTTAATTGCCTATTCAAAGCAATAACACCATGGTTCTCAGTACCTCGTACTATAGTAAACGGGCCGGGTTGGCCTGTTGCCTTTTCCGACGATCTCTCGGCGGCGCACAGAGGACAGAGAGTGCAAAAGCAGACAATTTTAGAGTCCTGTTTTGGCCCCCGAAGGCAGTGGCTCCGTTTTGGCTTGGTAGGCAGGCTGGTTTATGCCAAACTCCGGAATGTATACGGAAACTGTTGCACCAAGGATGATTCTTCTCTGCTGAAAGAGCTTCCTCCACGTGTGTTGGTAGAAGTGTAGAAATGAAGGTTACTTTTCGGAATGAATCATTCTTGAAAATGGGTAGAGAGCACCGTGAAAACTTAACAAGTCTCTATCTGCAAAACAAATGAGGAATTAATCTTGCAACCCTGACAAAAGTTTCAAGCAATTGAGTGAAGTTTAATCACTTTTCAAAGGCTGTTGTAATTATTGTTCAAAATAGCTAACCAAATTTTTTAACTGTGCCCAGAAGTTGGCCAGCAATCGTGTGGCTTTGTTTCATTTTTAATTGTGTTGCTTTTCCCACAGCAGCCCACTTGACAAAGCTTAAACAGAAGCGAACGAGGCTTAGGCTTTTTCCCGGAAATCGTTCTCATACCGCCGGGAGCTTCTCCCAGCAGCTTTGGGTGCATTGTGAGAGTTTGCCTTTCATCTCGATATCTCTCGGGATTATCCCCCCAAACCCAACCCGGTTAAACAGTTGCCTAAAGAAGGAGTTGCTTGCCGCTACTTACCGTTGGCGTCCTTCGCCTCGAGGCCTTCCGCTTCCTGCACGACCACGGTCAGGACGATTATCTTGGGCTTTTCCTCGGTGGCCGCGTGCAGCAGCCGGTAGTGCCGGTCGGCGGACACACTAAAGACCCGCTGGGCCTGCAGGTACATCTCCTCTTTGTAGTGCGCAAACTGGCGGGGGGGATTTCCGGTTTTGGAGTGTTTCAAACGCAACGACGATGAGGAAAAAAACGAGATGAAAGTGGTATTTTAGTGAACAGTTGCGCTGGAATTTGCCTTGTGCCACACATTACTGTCTTTTTTTGCAACTGACGAGAGATCTAAGGCTGAGGAAATTTCTTTGTAGATACAAACTCACACACGCACAAACATACACATGTGAGTGTGTGTTTGTGCGAGCGAGGGAAAAACCTTTGGGAAAATATCTACAAGAAAAGGGTAGAAAAGAAACAGAAAATATTCTAATCATGCAACCATGCAAACACCAGTAACAAAAAAAGGACTGTGGATAAAGTGGAATGTGCTGCGTGCGATCGTTCCTTCCGGTCATTCAACAGGCGACTTATATAGAGCTTTTAGGATATAAATAGCTCTACTTCCGGCGCACCAGGGTGGCACTTGTCGAGTTCTAAATTTAGCCCGCTTTGTTGAAATGGCTGACCTCATACTTACCTAGAATTGGGTTCAAAAAGGGTTAAGGAATGAACTTAATTTGAATTTGTAGCAAGATAAAGTTGCACTTCGACAACCTTTTTGATATTCTTGTGTGCTAGTTCCAAACTGTTTTTTTTTCAGAATAAAAAGTGGATTTGTTAAAATTGATTGAAACAACTGAAATAAATTAGTTTTTTTTGAATATTAACGAATCATAATTTGTGTAAGTGTGGATAAAACTTATCTAAAGAATAATTTTGCAAACAGTTTAATCCACTAAGTTTGAAGACAAATGGGAACAGCATCTAACTCCATCGTGCCTCTTACTTTGACGCTCAACTCATAAAAAACACATAAAAAGCGTTTTCAACTGAAATCAAGTGATAAATAGCTCAATAGGAAGTGAGGAAGCTAGTTGCTACAAACAGTTTTACAAAATAAGTTGTTTAAATAGTAAAAAACAGCAAATTAGATAAAGTTAGGAGTGAGTTGCCAAACTTACATAACTTACAATTTCATAAAGGTTTCTCTTTGGAAACGTGATTTTGTATAACAATTTTTCGTTTGATATTTAATTTCATATTTCTTCGAAACGAGCGAGAAAAGCAACAGCGATCATCACGACCTCCGAGCCGAGCCAAGGGACCAAAACTCTCCTCTGACTCATGAGTTTAAGGAAACTCTTGCAATCTTTAACAAGTTAACTGTCACAATATTTCATTACACAGTATATAATAATTTTCATGCAAATTAAATCTCATACAACTTTTAATTTTTTTAAAAGTTGTTTTTGGAAACTGAATTGGATACAGATATGAAACATTACAAGAGCAACTCTCTACCAAAACCGGAAATGGATTTTATTTGTATTTTTTTTGTTTGGCTCAAACTTTGTGGGGTCCTTCCCTATGACCAAAGAAGCTATTTTGTGTCATTGGTTCAGCCATACATGTCTCCAAACAATTTTGACAACTGTCCATACAAAAATGATACGTAAATATTTAAATAGCTGTAACTTTTGAATGAATTTTCTGATCAGTTTGGAGTCCTCGGCAAATTTGAAGGTATTGTTGACTATTGAGAAAAAATAGGTACACGGATTTTTTTGACGATTTTCTAATTATCATTTTTTTCACAAAAACTCAATTTCTCAAAATTTGATTTTGACCCCTAAACCATATAAATAAATACTGTGAAATGAAATAAGTTTGTGTGAAAAAAATGTTAATTAAAAAATAGGCAATTTTTGTTCCTACAACTTTACCGAAGACTCCAAATTGATCAGAAAATTCACTAAAAAGTTACAGCTGTTTAAATATTTACGTACCATTTTTGTATGGACAGCTGCCAAAGTTGTATGAAGACTTGTATGGGTTAGGGTGTCCAGAATATGGGTCATTTTCTCAAAACCTCGCTCCACAAGCCGAATATTGTTCCTTGAGCCATTTAAGGACTCTGGGCCAAATATGAGCAAAATCGTTCAACATTTACCCATTGATACTCAAAGGTGAAGTTTGTATGGGAAAAATAGAAAAAAAAATTATGGAAAACCCAATTTTCTTACGGTTTACTCTACAACCTTGTAGAACATACCAAAGCTGTAAAACTCGATATTGCAAAGTTATTGGCGACTTAAAAAAAACATTTTTGTATGAAAACCTGTTTTTCACAAACTTTAGGCTCGGGTATCAATGGATTAATCGCAACCAATTTCGTTTATAATGTGCACAGATGCTTAAAATAACCCCAAAAACCGTTTATCGCTTGTGGAGCAGGGGGTCTTTTTTTTGGGCACGCTAGTATGGGTGAAGCAATGACACAAAATAGCTTCTTTGTTCATAGGGAAGGCCCCCAAAAAGTTTGAGCCAAATAAAAATGTACAAAAAAATGTTCGAAATCGGTCGATTACGTAGAGAATTGCTCACAACAGTTTTTTTTTTCTCGAAATATCGATGCCCATTTTGCTTGAATATAAAAAAATAACTGTTTGAATATTGTACACTGTGAATTGAAATACTGTAACACTTAACTTAAGATTGCAAAAGTTTTCTTTTCCTCTTGATACTAAGTGAATTAGGATTCTAGCAATTCAAAAAATGTATTCAATATTCTCAAAAAATACTTGTTAAAAAAAATCGTGAAACAACAAATCTGTTCAGCTAGGACCGAGTCGCAACCCCCTCAAATGTTGTCTCAAGAAAGCATAAATGTAAATTCCATCCGTGGGGGACCCACTCGAGACATTCCGCTGCTGTGTCACCGAAGAGATAAAACAAGGATTTGATTGTGTTTTGTGCCCCCAACACAAAACTAAAGCCGACCAGCTTTTACGCCCTTGTTAGAGGGCTTGTAAAAAGCATAAAATTATGGCACCAGCAGCAGTTTCAAGTCACACTTTGGACACAAGTTGAGAATGGAATGCTTTCAAAACTTTAGCAATATATTTTTACGAAAAATGTGCTCCCCAACAATGACTGCGGCCTCCAGGAACGGAAAGAGTTGTTTTAAAATGAGTTCTTTTCAAATCTGAACAGAAGGGGGTCCTCGAACAATAGTGCGGTCCATTTAGGGGGGGCTGGAGAAATATGTTAAAAGGGGTTATGTTTTTTAACTTTTTCTTGTAAATAATGTTTTTTTTTTTAAATTTGACACAAAATTTTCTAAATTTTGTTCACGCCATTTTCAAACTAGCACACTTCCGTTTCCGTATTGTTGCACTCTGGGATGATGACGGCTGATGGACCTCCTCCACACTCACACGTACACAACATGTCAAAGCAGGGGAAAATGGATTTTATTATGTTTTCTTTGTCGGCCGTGTGCAACAGCAACTCAAACATCCTGTCGTCAGCATCCTGCCGTGTGTGGCGGCGGTAGTGGGTCCATTTGAACACAGTTTAAAAAATAGGGTGATATTACATTTGAAAATGTAATTTTTATACGAAAAGTGTGTAAATTTACATCTATTTATTTTAACTCTATGTTGCTTCATGAATTGAGGTGAAATTAATAATAAGATTTAGATTTACAGTTTTTTTACTGTGCATCATGCTGTGTATATAGGAAATGGGGAGGTTTGTGTGTGTGTGTGCTCGGATACTGGATACACAATAGAATTCACAGTGAACGAGTGATGGGAAGAAAAACAACCATCATCATCATTGGAAGGAACGAAAAGCAGACGAAAAACTGACTTGACGTTCTAGTTGGTTATAGTTGAGAGGATGGCAACACTGTTCAAATATTTTACGACTTTTAATTTGAAGAAAAATTTCAAGAAATCTGAAGAGTTCTTTGTTGCTTCATTATTCATGAAAACATTTGGGGAAGTAGATTGATCCAATTTTATCAAATAAGATGTATACCATAAATCTTCACAAATTTAAAACCTTAAAATTAATGTTGTACTGTGCCACTGCCCATGCTGAGTACGAGCCCATCAACCGAAAAGGGCGTATGATGGAAGTTTTCAATTACGTTGAAAATGGGTTCTTCTCCTATAGTCAAAGAAGTTATGTGAGCAGTTCTCTAGGATTTCGGTCATTCGATTTTTTTTGTATTTTTTAATCCGACTGAAACTTTTTTGGTGCCTTCGGTATGCCCAAAGAAGCCATTTTGCATCATTAGTTTGTCCATATAATTTTCCATACAAATTCGGCAGCTGTCCATACAAAAATGATGTATGAAAATTCAAAAATCTGTATCTTTTGAAGGAATTTTTTGATCGATTTGGTGTCTTCGGCAAAGTTGTAGGTATGGATACGGACTACACTGGAAAAAAATAATACACGGTAAAAAAAATTTGGTGATTTTTTTATTTAACTTTTTATCACTAAAACTTGATTTACAAAAAAACACTATTTTTAATTTTTTTAATTTTTTGATATGTTTTAGAAGGCATAAAATGCCAACTTTTCAGAAATTTCCAGGTTGTGCAAAAAATCACTGACCGAGTTATGAATTTTTTAATCAATACTGATTTTTTCAAAAAATCGAAATTTTGGTCGTAAAAATTTTTCAACTTCATTTTTCGATGTAAAATCAAATTTGCAATCAAAAAGTACTTTACTGAAATTTTGATAAAGTGCACCGTTTTCAAGTTATAGCCATATTTAAGTGACTTTTTTGAAAATAGTCGCAGTTTTTCATTTTTTTAAATTAGTGCACATGTTTGCCCAGTTTTGAAAAAAATATTTTTGAAAAGCTGAGAAAATTCTCTATATTTTGCTTATTTGGACTTTGTTGATACGACCTTTAGTTGCTGAGATATTGCAATGCAAAGGTTTAAAAACAGGAAAATTGATGTTTTCTAAGTTTCACCCAAACAACCCACCATTTTCTATCGTCAATATCTCAGCAACTAATGGTCCGATTTTCAATGTTAATATATGAAACATTTGTGAAATTTTCCGATCTCTTCGAAAAAAATATTTTTGGAATTTTCAAATCAAGACTAACATTTCACAAAGGCCAAACATTCAATATTACGCCCTTTTAAAATGTTTGTCTTGATTTGAAAATTCCAAAAATATTTTTTTCGAAAAGATCGGAAAATTTCACAATTGTTTCATATATTAACATTGAAAATCGGACCATTAGTTGCTGAGATATTGACGATAGAAAATGGTGGGTTGTTTGGGTGAAACTTAGAAAACATCAATTTTCCTGTTTTTAAACCTTTGCATTGCAATATCTCAGCAACTAAAGGTCGTATCAACATAGTCCGAATAAGCAAAATATAGAGAATTTTCTCAGCTTTTCAAAAATATTTTTTTCAAAACTGGGCAAACATGTGCACTAATTTAAAAAAATGAAAAACTGCGACTATTTTCAAAAAAGTCACTTAAATATGGCTATAACTTGAAAACGGTGCACTTTATCAAAATTTTAGTAAAGTACTTTTTGATTGCAAATTTGATTTTACATCGAAAAATGAAGTTGAAAAATTTTTACGACCAAAATTTCGATTTTTTGAAAAAATCAGTATTGATTAAAAAATTCATAACTCGGTCAGTGATTTTTTGCACAACCTGGAAATTTCTGAAAAGTTGGCATTTTATGTCTTCTAAAACATATCAAAAAAATAAAAAAAATTAAAAATAGTGTTTTTTTGTAAATCAAGTTTTAGTGATAAAAAGTTAAATAAAAAAATCACCAAATTTTTTTTTACCGTGTATTATTTTTTCCAGTGTAGTCCGTATCCATACCTACAACTTTGCCGAAGACACCAAATCGATCAAAAAATTCCTTCAAAAGATACAGATTTTTGAATTTTCATACATCATTTTTGTATGGACAGCTGCCGAATTTGTATGGAAAATTATATGGACAAACTAATGATGCAAAATGGCTTCTTTGGGCATACCGAAGGCACCAAAAAAGTTTCAGCCGGATTAAAAAATACAAAAATTAAAATTGAAGAAAAAAGACCGATTTCGTAGAGAATTGCTCATGTGCTCTCCTCTACCAGGGTCGGCACATGATGCTGCCGAGGCTTCAAATATAGGTCCAAACCGCTAGACCACCAGGACCTCTATTCTGCTCCTGTTGTGGGATATTTAAAGAAGCAGGACTTTGAGCAGACACGAACCACGTGTGGTTTTTCCTTCATATATCTCTCTTGCCCTCGTTGTAAACGTGTCATATTCGCTGACGTGTCACTATACCAGACAACGTGCGGGGATGGCATGAAGGAATGTCAGCTGAAGGCATTCGGCTGAGACGAAATTGGTATCGTGTAACGAAATTAGTTTTCTTATACGATGCCATATAAACAACGTCTCTAGTGAAGCGGAACTTGTACCGATTTGAGCCGACCGAGCGACTTTAAAATTCTTAAAGAGTTCAATTCCCAAAAAAGAGGAATCTTTCCAGAAAAAAATGGACAACCCCTCGAGGAGCGACAAAGTAAAACTCTCGTCCATTTCGATAATCAGGGGACGGAATGCGAAGGGCGTACGGCAAAGAAAAAAAGAAGTTCCATTCCGGACCCATGTCCAAAGTAATCTGGAGGAATGCAGACTTACAAACGAGCGACGCGGCGGGTGCCATCTGGGGAAAAATATATCTCTCGCATTTCTTCAGGCAGAGGAGAGCGATGTCAAGGACGGCGACCAAGTTTGGAATCAATGCCCTCCCCAGAAGGGAAGATGATGGACTTTGGGTCCCCCGCGGAGTCTCGTCCCGGGAATAAGAGATATTGTTAGGGTGATAATTATGATCCGGGGACTACCAAATGGTTTACAGAGTTGGGATTTCTTGAAATCACTTGGAATGAAAGATTTTGGCTATATTTCTTCAATTTTCAATTTAGCGTAGATAAAATTTGATTCCTCAAACATTACTTATCGAGTTGATAACAACTCTTTTGGATGGGTTTTAATGTTTGGTCTTGAATAAACATAAACTAGAGCACGCAATGTAAACAATAACAAACACATTTACATGACTGTCATTGTTCCGATGTTTGATTGAATTTGGTTGAAAGGAGTTCCTAACGTCATGATTCGAAATCCGGACACTTAATAGCAAATATAGCTGGCAAAAAATCATGTAATAAGTTGGAAATGTAGAAATATCATCAACATGTAGTATAAACAGTCTGTTTTAAGCACTAGCGTGCACAGGGTAGGGCAACATGGGGCAACTGCCCCACCATCCTCAGAAATTTGTTCTACATTTGGTCAGGGGGTGTCCACAAATGACGTATTTTTCAAAACGTCCATATTATTGCCCCACCTTCCTCAAAGAGCTGGGCACGCTAGTGGTTTTAAGAGAATTCATGGAAAATATACTTGACGATTTTGACGAAGATTTTAATTCGTTTGTGATGTAATTTAATTGACGCAGTATGTAAGATGTGTAGTGTTCGTTTGGAAAAGCTCTGTGTAAACCTGACAAGTGACGAATGACCTCTCTAGGTTAAAGTCACGTTAATAAAATAAACAACAACATGGAAAATATGTCTTTTCTAGCAATTTTTCATCAGAATTTTGAAATATAAATGACTTGTTGTGCTTCAAATCCCGGACACTGATAAAAGCTGATTCAAAATCCGGACACTTTTGCTTCGAATTCCGGACACTCGATTTTGCTTATGGATCGCACAAATTTGGACTGAAAAGTTATTGAATGGCATTCTTTAGGGCTCAAATAAGCTATTAACATCAAAACAATCGATATTTTATATATAAATTTGCTAGAATTTAAGGAAATCAAAACCATAAATTTCTGCTTTGCGTTCCTGGTGCTTCGGACGCCTATGAAATATTTCAGTGAAATGTTTCGCATTTTTGATAGTCTTATAATTTTAATTTATTAAATTGTTTTGACATTAGCTACAGCGTTCAAATAAAATTTAAATGAAAGTTGACGTTAGAATTCATCAAATAACACAGTTTGGACATTCACAATGCGAACATATATCCAAATAATTGATAAAATAATATGAGGTGTCCGGGGTTCGAAGCGTCCGGGAATTCGAATCATCACGATACAAACCTTAGGATAATCGAACTTCGGATAATCGAAACATCGGATAATCGAGTCTGGCCTGTATGTAAATTAGAATTTTATTTTTCCTGCATTTAAAATCGCATGAAATGAAAACTTTATAGAAGAAAAAGATCACCCAAGGCATAACTCCAGACCGTCACCCGAGAGCAACTCCGTTAATAGGCTACCCAGAACTATCAAATTATGTCACGTAGACGGAGTGAATCATGCGCCTTCGAAACGTTCCAACTTCATCCGGCAAGGAAAGCAAGGTGGTTGTGGGGTCGTTGGGATTGGTGAAATGGTCTGAAATTTTCGCTGTCATCATTAGGAGACACACAATCCGTTTTCCACACCTCTCCACCCTTTTAGACATTTGTTAGGATTAAATGGGACGGCTGGCCGGGCAGTTTTAGTCGATTCCAGCAGATGTCACCGTTAATTGGAAATAATCATCACCATCAATTCGTAGTCCAGGGGACATTTATTGATGTACCTGGTCATGAATTCCATTCGCGCCCAACGGCCATAATTGGTGATGTCAGACACGAGCCCACTATTAAAGCTCAATTGCGGACAGTTTTGATTAATAGCAACATTTCCATTAAGGTTGAGCTTCAACGTGAGACCGTTAAATCTTGCGTGCTTCCGCCCCCGAAAATAAATCATTATAAATCTGGGAAGAAAATTCAGCCCCGCACAAACTCGAGCTGGAAAACAAGACCTTTCACAAGTCCTGTGCTAATCCTGTTACAAGCCGTTCTGCTTCGGTGCCCGAAAGCTTCTTAAGTTGGTCTTCACTTGGTGCCAAGAAAGGAAAAGCAGGAAAAAAGCTTCCGAAACTGATGCCGGAACGGCCCGTCGGAACTCCACGCATGAACACCGGGTGAGATCGACCGCAACCTGGACTGAAGCCAATACCACGAGATGATTCCTCAAAGTTTTCGGAAAAAGTGCGGCGTGGTGACGAAGGGCGTCACACACAAAATCAAATTTCGTACGGCCTATAACTGGGTAAGTGGATTTATCGTCTTTATCACCAACAGCCAGCTCCAGACGGTGGGGTCTTATTGAAACATTGCCCAGCCGTTGCCGAACGATGACGATGACGTTTACCTTGTTGGAACTTCCAACTTGGGAGGGCAGGGGTTCTAAGAAATCAACAGAGATAAAACCTCGGATTTCGGAATTTTATAATTTCAGAACCCCTGAAGTCCCATTTCAAGCGCTTCCAACTTGGACCCGTTTCGGACACTCGCTGCGCTCGGTTATCATCGCAGAAAAGTTGTCCGTGCGAGCGCGCGTCAAATTCCGACGAAATCGACGACAGTCGGAGATCAACGTCCAACTTCTGTGTGCTCCAAGCGGTAACCGGGAAACAAGTGTCGAGCTGTGGTCGATTCCAGGACAACCGCGGGGAGGGGGCATGACAGGATGTTTCCACCCGAGTGGATGTTTTTCGGTGATGTCTATTGTTTCACCTTGTCATCGGTTCGGTTGGCCGTACTCAGAAAACACGACCAATTTTGATTCGCTTCGAAGAAGCGGGTCTCAGTGCTGCCAAAATTGCTGAAGCAAATGTGATGTCTTCGTAAGATTTGGCAACACTGCCTCCCAAAAGGAAGGCTTTTTGACGCAACCAACTTTCTGTGTGGATCTGTGTACGGCTGCTGCTCGCCAGATGAGAAAATAATTTCCAATTTGCGTCATTCGACTGACACGGCACAGTCGGGTTGCTTCTAAACCAGCCTTCAACTCTATTAGTGTGAGACAGAGGAAACAAGATTGTGCTCTAGCTGTGGGCGCTAGGAGCTCAAAACATGATGACGACTTCAGGTGAATTATGGAACGAAATGCTAGCCTTTCGTTGAACACTTGTTTGCGATTTTGGAAATTGGTGAGCTCTGTTGCAGATGAGATTGAATGTATAGTCCAGACTCGATTATTCGGAGGCATTGGATAAATTTCGCTTCGTCTAATGAACCACAAATTTTTTATTTTTGTTGTCTAGTTTTATCTTATTTTTCAAAAGTTATTTAGAATTTTGAAATTTAAACATTTGTTCATGATTCGATTATTGAAAGTCCTATACAAACTGCGGTTACATAATTGAAACTTTGGATAATCGAGTCTGGACTGTACATGAATTTGGGGCTTCAGACATAATTCTTATGGAAATCAATTAAAACCTGAGTAAATTATATCAATTTTAATAAAGAGAACAGATAATTTTACAACAATTTTACATTCTAACATTGCAATTCAAAAATTTAGTTTCTGGTTGACATTGAGAAAAACTCGTTTTCAACAAAAAAAAAATATCAAGAGGCCTTTTCTCATCAACCTGCTCCCGACCATCGAAGAAATTGAAATCACAAGCCATGGTATTAACATTTAAATGAAAAAAGTGTTTTAACATGCATTTGTCCTGTGCCATTTTGCCCTGTTGTCTTGCAATCATTAGTTTTCAAAATATCTAAGTATATACAAACGATTTTTTTTCTAAGAAATAAAAATCTTTAAGGTTTCGTAAACATGTTAAAATTCATGTTTTTTGAAAACAAAATTTTTGCTCCCTGATTTTTCAGACCGATTTAGAAGGGGGGGGGGGGCGATATAAACTTTGAAAATACTTGCAAAGGCCTAACAAACATATTGCAGTTTGCTTTTCCTCCATTAAATATTTTTAAATTGCAAGAAACTTTGAACACCAGTTGAAATTTGTATTCTTAAAAAGTCTTCCGCTTGAAATCGGTTGATTTTATGAGTTAGTAAGTACGTAGGGGAGAGTGGGGAGACTTGTTACTTATCCTGTATTTTTTTAGAATGTTTTTATTTTTAAAAAATTTATTTTGTTCTTGACCAACTTAAACAAAGAAATTGTTTGAAAAATTTTCGGATTGAGTTACATATACTTTCCAGAAAATGTTTCAAAAAAACTCCAAAAGATCTTTTTTTGTTTTACTTTTTATAGAATGTATCAAAAATTTATTCAAAACATTGTATTATATGTACATTTGAAGAACATATCAACTACCCTTATTAAGTTGCTTTGAATTTTCGTTCTACTTTTTTTTACAATCAACTGTTCAAACAACTGCCTTTAGGAGATTTGTTGGGGAGGCTTGGTTTCAGATTTTTTACAGCCAATTAAACTAGCTTGAAGTTCCGAAAAATTTATGTCCACGGCAAAGTTGTAGGTTATAATTTGGGCTTTTTAGACAAAAAAATAAATACACGGAAAAATCATAATTTATTCATAGATCAGTTTTTATAAATGTTGTATGACTTGAGTTAACCATTTATGATTTTTGGTTAATTATTATTTAAATAGTAAAAAAAATTACATTACTTCTAAAAAAAAAAAATTACACTAAAAAATATTTTCACGAAATTTAGTATAAAAATGCTTTGTGCAGCAAACAAAAATACATTTTCTCAGCTTTTTAAATACTTTTTTTGCATTGGTTTTTAAAAAGCATCGTGAAATTTTTTTTTGCTTTCAAAATTGGATAAGCATTTTTTTGAAATTTTGTTTGACAATGTATTCGTTTTTTTTCCAAAAATCTATTTTTTAACATTCATAACTCCGGTAACAGATTTTGCATCATCCTAATTTCTAGCGCATAAGATGAGTTTGTTAGTCTCTTAAAACACATCTTAAAAAAAATTAAAATGTTTACTAGGAAAATTTAATTTTAGTTGCTTAACAATGAAAGGAAAATAGTAGTTTATGCAACAAGTTGCAAAAAGAGGATTTTTTCAGCACGAGTCGTACATTTATCCAACGAGGTTCACCGAGTTGGATAAATACGAAGAGTGCTGAAAAAATCAAGTTTTGCAACGAGTTCCATACAACATTTTTTGCAATTCTTAAAAACACACACTGAGTGAAATTTTAAGTCAAATTTTCATGTATTTTGTCAATAATTCGTTTAAATAAAAAAAATGTTGAAAAGTGTTACTTTTCGAAACAAGTGCTGAAAAGTTCAACTTTTCAGCACCCATTTGAGTGCTGAAAAGTAGAACTTTTCAGCATTTATTTGGAAAAGTGTTGCTATTCGATTCTATTATTTTTGGTACAGAAAAGTAGGCTGTTTCGTCGTTCAAGAATGACAGGAAAAGTGAGTAGTTTTACGACGGAATTGCAAAAATGTTTTTTTTTATCCTAAATTCAACCACAAAAAATGACTTTTGTGGTCTTCTAATATATCTAAAAATAAAAAAAACTTTGAATTTAACTTTGAAAGTTGATTAATCATTTTCCGTTCATCTATTTTTCCTGCAAAACAGTGATCATAACCTGTAACTTTGTCCAAGACATCAAATCGATCAAAGTATCCCTTCTCAAGATACAGATTTTCGAATATTCAACCTGCCCATTTTGTATGACCAGCTCGCAAAACTATTGGACCGTTGCGTAGAAAAAAAATGAGGCAAAATGACTACTTTTGAGTAAGGGATCACATGGACAAGTTTTCGACCAAATATATAAAAAAAACTAACTTAATCCACCTATGTGGTTGGAGCCTTCCTCACAACAATGGCTGTACACAAGTTTCATCTATTTTTTAGATCCGGCTTCCAAAAAGTACATCGATATCACTTAAGTGGCCATATCTCGAGACAGGGTTGCCAGATCTTCAATGTTTTAGACTCGTTGGAAAGGTCTTTTGATAATCTAACCAACGATGAGTCGGATGATGGACCCGGACATAGTTTACATACATTTAAGTGAGATCCGGCTTTAAAAAAGTATATCAATATCACTTAAGTGGCCATATCTCGAGACAGGGTGGCCAGATCTTCAATGTTTTAGACTCATTGGAAAGGTATTTTGATAACCTAACCAACAATGGGTCGGATGATGGACCCGGACATAGTTTACATACATTTAAGTGAGATCCGGCTTCAAAAAAGTACATAAATGTCACTTAAGTGGTCATAACTCGAGAAAGGGTTGCCAGATCTTCAATGTTGTGGACTCGTTGGAAAGGACTTTCAATTACCTAACCAACGATGGGTTGGATGTTGGATCCAGACATCGTGTACATACATTTAAGTGAGATCCGGCTTCAAAAAAGTACATAAATATCACTTAAGTGGTCATAACTCGAGACAGGGTTGCCAGATCTTCAATGTTTTAGACTCGTTGGATAGGTCTTTCAATTACCTAACCAACGATGGGTTGGAAGATGGATCCGGACATCGTTTACATACATTTAAGTGAGATCCGGCTTCAAAAAAGTACATAAATATCACTTAAGTGGTCATAACTAGAGACAGGGTTGCCAGATCTTCAATGTTGTGGACTCGTTGGATAGGTCTTTCAATTAACTAACCAACGATGGGTCGGATGATGGATCCGGACATCGTTTACATGCATTAAAATGAGATCCGGATATATGTGAAAACACATTTTTATACATAACTTTTGAACTAGTTATCGAAACTTCAAACAATTCAATAGCGATGTATGGGACCCTAAACCAAGTCGATTGCAACTGGTTTGATCAAAATCGGTTCATCCAGTGCTGAGAAAACTCAGTGAGAATTTTAGTCACATACATACATACACACACATACACACACACATACACACACACATACACACACACATACACACACACATACACACACACAGACATTTGTTCAGTTTTCGATTCTGAGTCGATATGTATACATGAAGGTGGGTCTTTGAGCTTTTAATAAAAAATTCATTTTTAGAGCAGGATTATAGCCTTACCTCAGTGAGGAAGGCAAAACCTCGAAAAAAATGGTAAAATTCTAGAGAATTTGTTCAATGGAGCTGCATGGTAGTTTAAGCCAGCGGACCACCAGTTGCAGTGGAAACTGTACGCGAGCATCAAATTCAATTGAACTCTTCCAGGAAATTTTCCAACGACCATAATCCACTATCAATGATTGCCAGTGTAGCCGTAACACCGGTCCATCACAAAAGAGGCTCAAGTTTGAGCAGAAAAAACGGAAGCAAGACAAAATTCCATTAAACTGATCCCTGTTCACCGGTGTTAACCCGGCATAGAACGGCCGTCGGTTCCGATATGCCGACCCACCCGTTTACCGGAACTGAATTATACGTCAACTGTCTTCCGATGGTTGATGGTACACCTTGAAGGTAGTCGATTCTGACCGGTCGGAAGGAACGAACGGCACACACTACGGGAATAATTGGATGAACATCTAGTTGCAAAGAGAGGAAGGGGATTGGCAGCTTGGTAACATTGTGAAAGGGCGTATCTGCTAGTTTTTCGTCAATGTAAAAGCTACGCCCTTTCGCAAAGCTTCCCAGCACTTAGTTATCGGTCTGCGTCAGTAGTTCTGATCGGATCTTGAACGGTTTGTGTTTTCTTTCTTCTCCACCTTTATATTTACTTTCTTCCACTTTTTTTCGCTGTACTATTCCCCGCGCAGTGGGACATCGATGCAGCGTTGCGGGTCCGAGAGTTCGCAAACAAGGGTGTTTGAGGGTGAGTTGCGATAGGGTGGTGCACACAACACATCAATACACGCACGAACACACGGATACACATAGGGGGGTGAGGTTAAAGAGACAGTTCCACCAGCGGAAATAGACCGTGAGATAGCGCGTGTGTGACAGCGAGAGAGAGAAAGAGAGAAAGAGAAAAGAGAAGAAAGACAAAAGGAGAGACGATAGCTTTTTTGCACGACACAAGAGGGGGTTGGGGGTGGTGCTGTTTGTTGGGGGAAGGGGACACTTCCGGTTGAAATTTCAGGTAAAAAATGGGAGAAGACAGTGAGCAAAAGATAAACTCTTCAATGCAGTTTCCTCTTTCTCTACATTGTGTAGTCGATAGTGAAAATGAGAGTTTCTCTTTTGCTTACTGTGTAGAGTATAGAAACTTCGAGTATTTTTGTTTTTGTTTTTAAGGGAAAATTAAAACGTGATTTTTGAAGTATTCGTTCTATTTCGGGATATTGAACTTCTCTAGTACAAGAGTGAAATCAATTAAAAATTAGAGAATTGTTTTTAATGTGGAAATCGGAGCCCAAGTTATCACACTTTTGACCGGAAGTGTAAAGATAGTAGAGATAGTAGAGACAGTTCAGAGGGTGCAGAGGGTGGTTGATAGGTTTACAACGGTCGTATCCTCCCTCGTTCCAAAATGGACATTTCTATTTAACCCTCGCGTGGAAGGGAAGTGCACGGACATAAAAAGAGCACCAGAACTAGTTACCTGTCCGCCCGGTGCCGGCGCTCCGACCGTGTTGGCAATCGCGTACAGCACGTCCAGATAGAGATGCTCCTTCTGCTCGGACCGCTCGATGTCGTCCTCCAGCAGCCGGTCCGTTTCGCTTTCCGGCAGGACTTCGGCCCGCGTTTCCACGGCTCGGACCGCCGACATGCGCCGGTTTTCGTTCTTCCAGGACAGGGCAGTGAAGCTCTCGAAGTACGAGCCGTCGTTCTCCTGGACGCTGTTGAGTTGAGGGTGGCGAAAAAAAGTGCAGGAGAAAAAAAAGTTGTTACGGATAATTTTGCAAATGTACTGGGCTTATAGGCTACACGGCGAGGACACATTAATTCCATTGGCTGAAAATGGTCCAGTTTTTTGCGTTGGACCAGAACCAGGTTTTAGTTTGACTCACATATCAATAAAGAACACTTATGGTAATAACAACTATTCCCGCTCATGAAATCATTCGCTCTAATTTCTAATCCTATTGAGCAAATATTGAAGATCATAAAAATAACGACAAAAACAATTCCATTGTCATCAAGGCAAAATAAAACCAGTCAACAGCGTTATTATTGACATATTCATCGTCAAACGCATAGACAAATAAAGCAATATACTTCCTTTTATCATCCTGTCATAAACTGACACCCATAAAACATCCCCCCCAACTGCACTAAAAATCTTCATCAAAATCGAGATGCAAAGCGCTAGTGACAGTTGCCAAAATTGAATAAAAAAATCTCCTCTCCAACAATAGACCGATATGGCAATGAAAATTTATTTCGAAAGCCACTTTAATCTTTTTCATCACGCGAGACAAAAGTTCTTTTTTTTCCACCAGCAAACAAAAAATGCGGAATTGCACGCAGCAGCAAAAAAAGGTGGGAATTTTTCGCGGAAAACCTCGAGAATTTGTGTGGTTGCGGGAGGGGGAAAAAACTGGGGATTGTTTGAAACCTGGCCAACGGCGCAATGAAAAACTCCGTGTTGCGTGGCTTCAAAGGGGATGCCAGGGCGTTGTGAAGGAAAATGGTATTTTTGGAACGCATACGAAAAAAATCTGAAACAATAAAAACGTCATTAAATAATATTCATTTGAACATTTGAACTCGATTAAGCATACTTTTTTGTTCATTCAGTAATTTCTAAATAAACTTCATTTTTTTTTGCAAGTTTCATGATTTTCGGTTCCATGATCCAAAATCGATCACTTGGTTCCCAATAAATCGCTGGAATCGTCAGCACGCAAACAATCGTGAGCTACCACGATTCGCATGCAGACAGCACAAATCCTTTATGATTTGCTTGGCATACTCCAAAAGATTCAGACAATATTTTTCAAAATAGGGGAAATATGCCCATTTTAAACCTAATAAGCGGTCTTGTTTGAATGATGCTGGATAATCTGGATTGTTCCTTGAAATTCACTAAAACCAAGTACACCAACGAGTAGAGCAACTTTTTGTGAACATTTCTGTATATTTTCATTTTTATTAAAGGTTATGATATTCCTTTTATAAGCATTTAAACAAAATATTTCAAAAATGCATTCTAATCAGTCGAGTGCATTGGGCACATTTTTCTATTTTCAGCTTAGGGGAACTATACCCTTTCTCAGCCTATTTCTATTATCGGCCTATCAGCACTTTGATCATGAATTACAGCTTTCATAAAGTGTTTTTGACTGTTCCAAAGTAATAAACAGCTCAAATAAATGTGAGCATGCAACTCTCTATTGTTGATACATCAGAAAATGTTGATTTAATAGCGGAAAACGGCAAAAGTGATTAGAATTGGTCGAACGGCTTAGGGTGATTAAAATGGGTATATTTCCCCTAGTTTTTTTTCCAGCGCTCTTTTGGGTCTGCTTAGTGTTGCCAAAATTGATGAAATTTTAAGCGAACACTCACGAAAAGTAGCATTTATAGCGAAAGTTTCCTGGCAGCACTTGCTCACTCCAACAGGCGCTGCACCAGCATGTTGGTGGTGTTGGTGGCCATTCTTTGTTCTTTATTTGCCTTCGCTCCTCGCTCGGTTTTATTCAGCCTTCGATTAGAATCGGTATTCAAAATTGAAACGTCAAAAGACTTAATGCGTTTGTTTTTTTGATGGCGCTTGCTAATTATTTACATTTTTCGGGATTATTTTTCAAGTGAGTGACTAGGTAATGGTCAAAAGAACATGTTGCCGGTAGTTGGAAGCAATTTTATATCTTAAGCGCTTTGAAATCGTTAGCGCAAGTGAAAGATATTGATGGCGACTTTCGTTAAGCAGTTAACCTCTGATCTTGCGTGTGGATGTGTGTGCCACCAAAATGATGAGAAATGGTCTCGCAAAATAGAAATTATGATCAAAAGTGCATTAAATTTGATCTTTTTGGCCAGTACGTGGCATAAATTTGCGTGCTTACTCGAGGCGATGCTGTTGCTGGTAAGTTTATAGCCTGAAAAGTATTTTTGGAGCATTAATCGAGCATCAAACTCTCCATATGACGAAGATAGGTGTTTGATTAGAAAGGGTATATTTCCCCTATTGATTTTTAAAAATCGAATCATTGATTCAAATACGGCCGATCGCAAGCGATTTTGAATCACTTTGGAGCGACACAGCGCGATCGGCCTGTCAGAGCTAGGACGTCCAATTTTCCCGGGTTTTGAATTTCCCGGGAAAAGGATTTTTTTTAAATCCCGGGAATTCCAGGGATCCCGGGAAATTTTGAAAGCTGTCATAAAATTTATGTTTTCATAATATTTGATATGTTTTCAAGCTTAAAATCATAGAACAGGTATTTTGTGGAACTGTACACTAAAGTTTTAACAATTTTCTCTAATAAGCCAAATTAATGCTGGTATATGCTGAATACAAATTCAATGCTTTAAAATACTATGTATTCAACTGTTCATCTATTTCTTCAACCAAATCTGAAGCTTCAGACCAACATTAGTTTTTTTTTCAATTTCGGGAATTCCCGGGATTCCGGGATTCGGGAATTCCCGGTTTTAGAAAAATCCCGGGATTTCTGTCCCGGGAATTCCCGAGATGGACGCACTAGTCAGAGCCAATCACATACTTGTTGATCATAGTGGGCGAAAGAGAGAAAGATAGTAGAAGAGGGAAAGAAAGATAGCAGAAGATAGAGTATTTAGTAGTGATTACTTTTATGTTGATATTCTCAATAACCAACATTAGCCAATCTCACACTCTCTTATTTTATTTTATTTGGCTCGAACTTTGCAGGGGTCTTCTTTTTAGTGTCATTGTTACGTAAATATTCGAAAATCTGTATCTTTTTAAGGGTGCACAGCAACGAAGGAAGTTGTTGTCTTCTTATACCAAAATAGTCAAACTTACGGACCCAATCCTGCAATATTGGGAATGTAAAATTAATCAAACTTTGTTGTAAATTACTTTGTGGACCGTACTTTAGGGGATGAATAAAAAAATATTTCGATAGTACCCGTAGTTTTGAAGATACTAAAATGTCTGTTACAAAAATCTGGGTGCAAAAGCTCTGGTTGATGTGCACCGTTAAGGAATATTTTGATTGATTTGGTGGTGCCTTAGGCAAAGTTGTAGGTATTTATGAAAAATATTTAAAAAACAGTTTTATTAATAAAACAATGCCTTACTTTCTAATTACCTACAATTTTTTTCTCAAAATTTCTAGCTTTAATTTTGGATTTTTTTCATGTTATGATGGACAAACATCAGCAACAATAACTTTGCCGTCAAGCTATGACTTTTTGAAAAAATGAGGTTTTTTTAAATATATTTTAATGAAAATTTAAATTTTTAATTTTAAAGTTTTTCATGTCAATTTTCATGGATTGAGCAATTTTCTAAAATTTTGCTGCTTAAATGTTTCAGTTTTTCGTTTTTTAAAATAATGCTCATAAGTGTTCACCTCCAAAATATTTTTTTTCGAATAGATCAAAAAATTACCTTAAATATAGTTTTAGAAATATTGTAGATTGGACCTTTAATTGCTGTGATACAGCGGATAAAGCGGATAAAAAAAAACAGAAAAATTATATTTTTTGTAAGTCTTTCTCAAACAGCTCTCCTTTTTAAGATTGCCAATGGAAAGGGAAACTCATTTTAAAACCCCAAAAAACTGTTTTTTTTTTGTAGAAATTTAAAAAAAACACTGTGAATAAAAAAGTTAAACAAAATCGGCCCGTAGTTTGCTTTGGCACAAAAAATGGTTTTTAGATTTGTTTTTGCAAAACAATAATAAAAAAGCTGATTTTTGATGATGAGTTCAAATAGTAATGGTTCAGTGAACTATTTTTCATTAAGGGCAGATTAAATTAATTTTCTTCATGTTATTTCAATAGTTATTGAACACATCTTTAGTTTTTTAAGTATTATCAGTAACGAAAATATAAAATTTTGAATAATATGTTTAGAATATTAAAACTGAAAACACAAGATAGTCTTTTTTTTTGTCAAAATGATGCTCAGTACAAAAAGGAAACTGCAACAAAATATTTTTCACAGCTTGCGTCCAACCCACGAGGACCCGAAATTAATTTTTCTTCCACTGCTTCCAGGAAATCAAATTGCAAATTTTATTCAAACATTCCCCTTTTTGCATTTTTCAACTCAAAGGGATGGGATGATGGAGCTGGTCCAGACATATTTTTTGCTATCATTTTCTTTTATTCTCGATGACCTGGCGGGCAAGGTGACGAATGAAAAACATCAACTTTGGCGCAGTTCATTTTGCTTCAAAAATACGAAAAAGTTACCTTCAACTTTTTGTGTCCGCGAAGTAACGTCCAAAAGTTGAGTTTATATTTTTAACAGGAAAAAATGTTATTAAAGTTTCAATTCAAAAAACAAGAGGCATTCGAGAGTCCCTTCGAAAAGGTGGTCGAAACAAAAACCCAAAAAAATGACGAGAGGGAGAAAGTTTTTAATGAAAAATCGCCGTTTTGTTGCTGGCGACCACAAACATTGAGCGGATTCTCTGGCCGGAGCAAAAATGAAAAGTTCTTTTCGAGGGGTAGAAAACTGTGTCGAATTGTTTAGTCATTGCAGACGCGCCCCGCGATGAAGACGGTGGGTTTGGTGAAAATGAAAAATTAAATACCCAGGTGGCTGTTTGGGGGATGGAGGCTGGGCAAATGTTTATTCGTGGGGAAAGCAGCTGGTCTCGTTAAAAATCAATTAATTTGTATTTAGCGTTGTGGTGTTTCCAAAAGTTTTGAAATCTTTGTCACGATGTCCGAAGAGATTTTTCTATAAAGCTTTCAAAGCGGTTGATGACAAGTTGAATTCTCAACATTACACTACCGCCGTATTGGTCGCCATGTTGAATTTTACATTCTTAGGCCATTTTGGAGAATATAAGGGTGATATTTGAGCTCTTCAATGTAACGAAATATCTCGTCGAAATTCGATTATCCAAAGTAATTCTATTATTTTGTGAGGAATTTGGATGATTGAGTTTGGACGACTTAAATTTGCTTGTTTTTCGTCGACAATAAACATCTAGTTAAGCCACTGAAATTATTTATTAACATCAAACGACTGCTGAAATTTAAAATATTTTTTTTAATGTTAAATGTCTACAATAAAAACACAAAACATATTTTTTCGCAGTAATCAACGAAATCAACATCACTGTTTTTCAACATTTTTGGAACAAATTAGAAATATTAACGAACAACGACGAAAAATGGACCTTCACAAAACTAAAAATTGTGTGCGCGAAAATAAATCCGTTGTGAAACATGTTAAAAGTGATAGTGTGTGTGAATGTGTACTTTGAGTTACGACAAATTTTTGTGCTCTCGTGGTATGGTCAAGAATGGAAAATACAACTCGACATTTTTGAAGTTGATGTCAGTAAACGCTTCAGTTTCGTCAAGTTATGATAGATCTGGGATACCTGAAGATGCTCCAATCAACAGAATAAATTTTTGAGGATTTTTTTTGCGAAAGAATAAAGTTGAAAATGTTTGATACAATTTCGCTCTAAATTAACTGAATTTCAATTCTGTTGACTGGAGCGTGTTCACGGAGCCCAAATCTATCATGCCTTGAAAAAAGTGAAGCGTTTACAGACATCAACATCGAAAATGTCAAATTGTCACAGTAAAGTGGTGAGTTTGGTTGTGGGGTTTCCCTTTTGCCGACGACACTGACACAGCGAAACATCCAGCTGAAGAGTAACAGTTAGTACAAAGAGGAAGAGAGAAAGAGTTTCAACGAGAGAATAATACAGAGAGAGTAGATTGAGCCTGATGTTGAGCGTAGCTGGCCAATTGTTGAACGTGTGTTATTGTTCTGTGAGCAAATGAGCGTTCAACGGTTGGCAAGTTACCAGTAGCAGATGAAGGAAGAGGAAGGAGATGAAGATCAGAACAGGTAGTACATGAAGTAACAGACGAAGACACACTGCCACCGAACCGACGAAGTGAACAACGATTTGCGTGAGTATTAGTGAAGGGCGGGACCACATTACCTATTGTTATTGGCACTAACGACACTGTTAAAGGGCGGGTTCATTTTGTCGAAGCGATAGACAATCTCGGTGGCCGGACCGGGGCCCGGTTCCTCGTCCTCGGCGGGGGCGGACTCACCCTGGACCTTAATCAACGGGGCCGGCCTCAGTCGGTGCCGGTGACTAGCGGACGGAGGTCCCGGTGGGTGGGAGAGAGAGGGTGTGATGGTAGTGGTGTTGTTTTGTGAGGTTTTTTTTTGGTATTGTTTCAAGTTACAACAGGTGTATAAGTAAGGTGATGTAGTGTAGAGCAGTGAGAGTGAAAGAAGAAAGAGATAAATGTTGATTAGTGGAGAGTTGTTTGGTTCGAGTTTCATCCTTAAAAAAAATAATCTAGAAAATGTTCTATTTTTCACCACCTGGAGCGTTTGGTACGGTATGTCCACGCCTCCTTCCTTTCATGTACATTTGGTGAAATGTGATCGGTTCACAGAATTCTCTCTGCGCCTAATGCATCGCAGTGAGCCTGGCCACTCAGATGAGTATTATACTTTTCGGGGGTTCACAAAAAATTCTGCAATAAGTGATAATGACAAGAATACTTGGGGCTTCATCTAACCACAAGTTTATCCAGGATGTTTTGTTTTTCAAAAGGTTGAAACGATTTTAAATATGTTGGGAATAAAAGTAGATTTATTATGTGCTGAGTGACAACGTTCACTTTTTGTTTGACGTTGTTCTTTTACCGATTCGCAATACCCATATACAACACCACTTCCGTCATCTCAGCATTGTTTAACAAAGGCAAGCTCACGAGCAGACATTTTCGCGCGCGTGCCGGAAATGGTTATCTTGCTGCTGCTGTTGCCACTGACTGTCCTTCTCGGAGAGAAGAAGCGTGTTGTTGTGGCTTCTACATCTACACACACATCTACAACATTGTTGGACAGACAAAACCGCCGTCGCGGCGAAACTGTTGCCGAGTACTTTCGTCAGTGTTGTGAAAAGTTTGATTTTGTGATTTTAAAAAAAAAATGTTTTTCTTTAGAAATTTTGATAGACTAGAACAATTGAGTTTAGCTTACAATTTGACAAATTGAAATTTTCGGAAATTTCCATCACCGACACAACCCTATTATCCACAGTTTAGTCCCTCCGACATCCGGTGAAATGCAACAGGCTGCTGCACCCACTATACAAAAATGGAAACACACACCTGAAACCGTTATACCTACAGCCAGCCCATATAAGAACGCATGTTATGGCCATGTTTTGTGTCATGCGGTTTTGTGAAGCAACATGCTACCGTCACCATCGGTCTCAACGCCCAAAAGGGGCAAGAGAGAGGGGGTAGGTCCCACTAGTGGGATTTCCGGTTTTGTTCGCCAAAATAATTCATGACATGACTTTAAACAAGCCCTGCCTGGTATAGCTACAACACTACAGTACAGACAGAGAGTGGGAAGGAGGAGTGGACGACAGTTTCATTAAAATTTAAAAAGTCAACACGAGTGCTTCCGCCTCATGTTCTACGCCCTTTGGGGGAACGTTGATTAAGTCGGAGTTTGTCGTTGTGATTAACTGTTGGGAAAGGTAGTTGTGGTGCTGATGTGGCTGGGATTTTTGAGACTGGAAATCGGCGAAGTTTTGCTAATGTTCCGTGTGGAGGATTTTTTGTAACTAAGGATTGCTAGTTTTATAATGGTCAGTAATACATTATTACAGAAGACGACAATAAGTAGTGTAATAAAAGCAAAAATAACAAAAAATCTGAGTTCTTTAAAAAAAATCAAAATTGAAGAAATAAAGTACATTTATCCCAAATACCATTACTATTTGATCCCCAACACTCCAACCTCGTCACGTAATCGTCCCGATTGAATTCAATCGCCATTGAACCGGAAAGCCACCTGCTGCTGGTTCTGCCGCAAGCTGCCGTTCCATTGAAGTTTGACTTCGAGCCCAATAATGCATTGCATTGTGCGGGGGGTTGTTTCGGGTGCACTTGGCAGTTGTCCAAAATAATTACCACCTGTTGAGCCGTTGTTTGCACCGAAATCTGTGCTGCCTTTTGGTGGGAGGTGGCTCGTACACGAGAAGCTATTATTTGGGCCCGCTAAAGTCGTACGTTGAATCGGAGGCTTTCCGGTGAATTCCATTTGGGAGATTTGCCCGGAAAAAGGTGAGCTCACCTCAAATGGGGATAGCTGTGCTTGTTCTGGGAATTCAGCAATTTTAGTTTGGAAGGAAACTTTTCAATTATCTGAAAAAAAGATTTTTTATCTGACGGTTTACCAAATGTTTGGTTCAGTAAAGCTTTGGATATGCGGATCATTGAAAATTGAGTAGTTGAAAATGTATATAATTTTTGAATGTTCAGAAAATTCGCTATAAAATTGTCTAAGACACATTGAAATTGGACCTTTGATTGATGAGATACAGCGGCTTAACGAAAAAGAAATAGGTAAATTGAAGTTTTCTAAGCCTAACCCAACAACCCTCCCTTTTTTAATGCCGATGTCTCAGCAACTAATGGTCCGATTTTCAATATTATAAAATTGAACATTCGTGAAATTTCTGACTTTTTTCCAAAATAGTAATATTTAATGTTTAGTTCTTTTCGAATGTTAGTCTTATTTTTTCTATATTAAGTATCATTCAATTGCGAAACTTTCAATTTTTGATTGCAAATTTTATTTTGCATCTCAAAATTATTACAAAGATTTTTTTGATTTTTTTTGCGATTTTTGAATATAATTGGTTCCAGATTCTGCACCATCCTAAAATCTTGCGCAAAATATGTCTTTTAGTAACCTTTAACATATCAAACAATTTGGAAAATTGTATTACATATATTTTGGGAATTCAACTTTTTGTGATAAAAAAACAAATTTTTTTTTTTTGAGAACCTGATTATAACTTTAAATTTTGCGTTAGAAACCAAATCAATAAGATCAGATTTTCATTTTGAGTGTGCAGTTTTTATTCGTTAAAAAAACATAACTTGGCCGAAAACAAGAGTTCCATATTACCCTATAGCTCAAAACTAGTAATCTTCTCTACTCTGCTGAAAAAATTGTTTTTGGGATAAAAAGATTAAAAAATCGGTATTTTTTCCAACATGAGAACTTTGCAGAGAATATGGCTTTGAACATGTCAAATTTCGTCCAAATCAACAATTATAAATGTTATTCTTTACCAAAATCTCAAAACAATTATTTTAAATTACATAAAAGTTCTAAATATGTCATGAGGAATTGCAATAAAACAATTGTTATGAAGTTTTGACTGGTTTATTGATGTTTTTATATGTTTAAGTAAGGCCGATGCAAATATTTTTCAAAGTTTTTGTCGAGGGAGGGTGGGGTAAACTAATAAAAAATATATAAAAACATAAATAACAAGCTAGTTTCAACATTTGAATGCAAAACGTGTTTCAAAATGCATTAAAGCAAGATTGGACGAAAACAAAAAATAGCGAAAAAAATAACTTTTTGCGATACTTAACATCGAAAATTTTACAAAAATTCAAAAGATGTTTAAATCAACCCAAACATGCTAAAAATGATTTTAAACGAAGGGAAATCAATTTCATTACATTGCCAACTTTGAAGGGGGGCCAGCCTAAATCAAATTCATAATTCGTTAAAATGTGTTTTTTTAAAATGAAAACGAAGAATTCTATTTTTATATTGTTGAACATGATAATGGTTCAGTAAATTTGATTTTAATAAAATAATCTGAATATGATTTAATTTGATATTAAAAAGCAGTCAAACCGACTCTTCAGAACGTACTTTTTTGTTCCTCCTATTTCTGTGTAATTTCATAGCCGCAAATGCACAACCGACAGAAAAAAAACAGGAACAAACAAATATGAAAGGATTCACACGCAAAAACAATTTCCAAACAAACATATCGAATGCGGTTCGATCGACAAAAAAGGGGGGTGCCATTCAAAACCTACAATTACAACAAACAGGAAATGAACAACTGAACTGCGTTGAATGAACTGGAAAGTGTTTTTGTTCGATGATGTTGTTTTTTTTCGATAACCTCAAAAGGATGTTTACTGAGCCCAATTTTGGTGGTTTATTTTCATCAGGCGTTCAGTCCCTTTTCGATGGTAGAGTACACGTTCCTAATAAGTTCATCACACCACAGAGGGCAGAAAGGATATCCGCCCCACCGAAAATAAACGCTTAATTATTCACAGTCTCCAGTGAACCGACTGAGTCTGAATTAAGGTCGCTCCTATCGGCCCAAAATTGGTCCACAGTGGGAATTTCTGAAAATGCTGGAATGGTTTGAAGAGTTTCTGCGTGGTGCCCCTTTATCCCACCGTGCCGAAATCAAGTCGGCGTAGGTGTTCAAACAGAATCATCCCTGCTGATGGTGTCGATCATCGGCGCTGTTTTTCGTCGAAGAATACCCACGTCAAAAGGATCAACCACGCGCTGTCTGGTGTGTGCGCTCCTCCTAATGAATGTGCCTAAATAAATAATGCTAATGGCTCCCGGTCGTAAACAAAAACGGCAACCTTGTCGGTATCGTTTTCCACACACACACGTGGACCACACGTGGCATGCCTGCGTGTTTGTCTATTTGTGGGATGTGTGCGGTGCACACTGGTGGGTGGATAAGCTTGGCAGCGCGTGACAACAACGTGACCCTTCCACACGGAGAGCCAATTCTTGGTGGTCAACGCAGCCCCATGAAAGTCCTTCGAAGAAGATATTTATTTGATGGCCAAATCCTGCATATTTTGACAGTCACCCGAAACGGTTTCTGGAAGTTTGTTTTTAGAAGAGAATGTATCAAGAAAAGCTTGGAGATGGACACTTTTTGACTCGGATATTACAGTATTATTAAGTACATCCAAACAGGTCAATTTTTCAGGGAACTGTTCTTTTGTGAACCTTTCCCAAGAATTGCTCGTGAAAACGATAATATTATTGAAACGACTGTAATCGATAAAAAGTAATAACGATGAATGACAAGCTTTACTGCATTTTTTCGCTCGTTTCGTAGAAAGTGTTTATACCGGATGCAACCAGACAGGAAACTTCAATCATTATCCCGTTTTGCAATCCACTTCTTGGACACTATCGTTCGTGCATTATATTTTTGCTGTGAATGTGAGCAGCACTGAGCAATAACACGATTGCGTCAAATGTTGCACAAGCTATTTACCATTGCACATTTTACTACATTTTCTTTGTAACTGTCGTTTTGTTAAATTGTTTTGAAAATTACATAATTTGATGTACGGTACTATAATTTTATGTAATTTTCGATCAACGTGCAAACATCTGCTTTCTATTTTGAAACGCTTATTGTCAAACCTAATCTGAAAGTCACTACCTTCTCGGAAGGCCAAATCCCAACACTGACAGTGTTGCCAACCCCTAAAAAAATACTCACCCCGAAGACGATTTGATTTCCACCTCGGGCCAGGACGGGCGGCGCTTCCACACCGCGAACGAGGGTTTGTCCGGGGCCGTCGGATTGATCGGCGAGTTGCGACCCCCGCGGAAGGACCCCGTCCGGCCCGGCGGCACCAGTGTGTCCAGCCCGCGGGCCGACGACTGGCGGCGCATCGCTGCACCACCCTGGGCCGGGCCGATGGTGGCCCCGAGTGTGGATCCGGCCTGGCCCCCGGGACCGAGAGCGCCGGGCGAGCCGGGGGGCATTGTGTTGGAGCCGGGGCCGGCACCGGGGGTTACCACTTTCGGGTAGCCTGTGGGAGAGAAGGGTTAATACAATGATTAGTAATGCCATCATTCCATCAGATTATTTGAAGATCTGGCAACACTGCCAATTTAAATAGGAACTTAAAACAGATATTCAGAAGTCCTTTTGTCATTCTGGTAACTCAGTCAAGATTTATTTTTGAATAAACAAGCTACCTGAGTCGATTTTTAGATGGATTAAGTAAACTGTTATTCAAATCAAACTTGTTGTTGAACAAATCCATAAAACTTAAAACGAAGCAATTACAAGAAAGTACCTGCTCAAAACATCAGACCTCGGTAATCAAGTGAAAAACTAGGACAGGAAAAGTGCTACTTCTGCACACATCCAACTCAATGCAAATAACCTGGAAAGTTTTCCCATTCCGAAATACAAAACACACAGAGGATGATGCTCCTATGCTGCTCCAGATAATCAACACAACATAACCTGCTGATGCTAAAGTATGTGAGCTTTGCACATTAAACTTTTCGCCTGCATGGGCTCTCTCTTTTCAAACAACCATGTTGAGAGAGCGAGCTTACCTCCTGTCATCATCACGTTCAAAAGTTAGATTGTACTAGGAATTCGAAGCACTCGGGTGCACTGTTTAATGCAATTGCCAAGTACAGGACTTAGTGAGAACTAGCTCGATTTGAGCTTCGGAATGAGTGTAAAAGTGTTCCTCCTAATCCAGAAGGAGCAGAAAGTTGCATCTGGTTTTTCTGCAGAAAAAAAAAGTTCGACATAAAGAGGTTTAACCCTTGGCTGTCAATATCCAAATTAATTTACATTTAATAACACTTTGAAATTTTTGAAGTTGTTAACAGTAAACGCTTCAGTTTCGTTAAGGTATGGTAGATTTGGGCTCTCTGAACACGCTCAAATTCCCTGCCAGTAAATAAAATTGTAAATTTCGGGTATAAATTGAATGGAATCATCTAAGAAAAAAAAAATGACAAAAAATCAGCTTCAAAAATATCAAAGTGTTATTTCCATAAATATTAAAATTAAAGTCTAAATATTTCCGATGCCAAAGCACTGCACAAATTGTGTCTATTCCGAGTAGAAAATTAGCTGTGAATTGGAGCAACCAATTCGATGCCACAGACAGGATGCCCTGCCGATGCTGAGGATTTCAAATCCAGCACATTTGGCATTCCTTTGCAGCACTGCACTGCATCGTGCTGCTTTGCTGGAAGGACATTCCAGTGCACAGTGGTCCAGAACGCAAAATTAAGTGGAAATTGGATTTTCCGAAAAATGGCAAAGTTTTGGAGTCTTTGGTGCAAATAGAAAGGGGCAAATCGATATTTGGTCATATTTTGGGTTTCCATGTAAAATTATCATTTAAACTCAAAATATGACCAAAACCCGATTTGTTGGCAATTTGGCTCAATTCTGAGGGCAGATTCAGATTCAGCGAGCAAAATTTTCATGGAAAAACATATATTTGGAAATTTTCGAATTTCGTTAGGGTGGTCCTATATGATTTTCCCTTGAAATTAGACTTTTTCAAATGAAAATATCTCGAGTTTAAAGAAAAAAAACCCCTGAGATTTTTTCAGCGTTTGTAGTGCTGGACTCCTCTTACAAATGCAACCTGGCGCTTAAAATTTGGCTTGCGCCTTTTCGAGATATTTTAGTTTTAAATTTGCATCTTTTTTACCTTAAAATGGCTGTAACTTTTGACCCTTGAGTCCAAATTGACATGTCAAATAAGAAAAATGTTCGTTTTTTAGAGCCCCGAACTTAACCCTGAATTGCCACGTTCAAAAAACTGATTTTTGAAGGTTTGCTCAGATGCTTTCTATAAATTTGCTCGTAGAAGGCGTAGATTACGAGATAAAATTTTGATGTCTTCGACAATGTTGCTTGAATTGGCAAGTCCAACAACTTTCTAAAAGACGAAAAAAATCCCAAAAATATTCCTGAAAAGTTAGATTATAAAAATCACCCTAATCGTGAGCCACCCTAATTTTCAACCAAATCAAAAGTAGCCCCTTTCCATTTGCAACAACTCTTCTGAAGACACCAAAGCTTCAAAACTTCACCATTTTTTGGAAAATCAATTTTCCACTTAATTTTGCGTTCTGGACCACTGTGCAGTGATTTCATTAGGCCTCCTGAGAGACTCAGCTCAGATGGTTTGATTTTAATCGGTTTGCAGAAATTGTTTCGTGTTGAGGTAGAGGATGAAGTTATATCAAGTTTACTGACTTCATTGGCTTAAATTGATTGCTATTTAATCAAGCTATTGGTAACTGATGGCCAAATAATACATTTGTGAATATTTTGAATGAAATCTTGCATTGTGTAAAATATGTCCTACGGCATTATCCTTCAAATCACCAGAAACATTTTTTTTATTGCCTTGAATGTCAGGAAATATCTTATCTTCACATTAAAACGTCTCTGAAAAGTAATTATCTGGCCATAAAAAAACACTCAGTTACTTTTATTACATTTGAAACACACTTGAAGCTTAAATTTTATTTCTGCGAAAAACTGATATGCAATCTGTACCAGTCATAAAAAATATCTATACTGAAGAGCATCCTCTTCAGCTCAAAAATTTACGAAACTTTTATGCTCCACTCAACGCAAGTGGCTGCGCTCTCAACCAGTCAGTGGAAGGGCATAATCCGATCCAAAGTATTTAATGAATTTACTGAATTTTTCCCCAAAAGCTCCCGCAATGCCACCGCCAGATCCGTCGAATCCGGATGAACCTGTCAGAAACAGAGAACCGCCCAACAACTCTTTTCGCTGGATTTTTTTTTATCGATTCTCCTCCCGGAGGTCTCGCATCCCAGGATCCGAAACCCCAAGAAAGGACGTGGCAAAATTCCATTATCATGTCCATTCGACCGCAAATCGATTTACGTGTTTAACAACAAGTGAAGCCAATGAAGGTAGCGACAGTGAAGGCTGCCCGCAGTGTTGCCAGGCGAGGGGATGTTGCCAGAACTGTATTTTTTTTAATTTAAAGACATTTTCTAGATTTGATCAAACTATTTTGTATTGAAACATAAAGATAAAGCAAAAGCAGGCAAAAGATATTTCAAAAAAGTAAATTTTCCCATCCCTGCCCTCCATTGTCCTGCAGAGTCCAGAAGAACGGGGTCAACCCCTTGGCCACCGCGCAGTGGAGAGCCAGAGTGGAGTTCCGTGATAATTATCACGTACAGCGCAATATAATGCGACCCCCCGGCCAGGAGCCTGGACATTGCGTGATGGACGTGAAAAACGGGTCAAATATAATTGCACTACATTGTACGTCTCTGTGTGGTTTCAACTTGCGAAACTTCTCTTGCGGACGACGACGACGACGACGACGGTGATGATGATGATGGGTTGGCATTAATGGTTGATCCGTTTGTCGCTGACAAATTGACATTCGATGAGAACGATGGCGAGTAGTTTGGTTTGGGTTCATTATTAGTGCTTCAGGGGGGAGAATTTTATAAATTGATGACATTTCACACGGTTATTTTAAATGATTGATGAAGTGGTCATGTAAGAACGAATGATCTGAAATCATATATCAGTTTTACTCTCAATTTTTTTTTCGTTGAAATGGCAGAAACATTCTTTTTATTCAAATTAAGCTACAGTACAGCAAATCCATTTGCATGTAATTTTTTTCTATTAACAGGTATGCGCAAAATTTATAGCTGTATTTGATTTGAAATTGAATTTGTATTGAGAATTAACTACACAGCAAAAAATTTGTTAATTTTAATAGTGTAATTTTGGAAGGTTGAATATTACCTCTTTTATGATGTAATTTTACCTCAATTTAGACTGAAAAAGTGACATTACACCAGAAAAGTGATCAAATTACCCATTTTTGCCTTCCTCACTTTACTGAGGAAAGGCTATAAAATCACTCGAAAAACGAACTTTTTAGTTAGACCTCTTAGACCTAACTTCATTTGTACATATCGACTCAGAATCACCAGCTGAGCAAATGTCTGTGTGTTTGGCTGTATGTAGACATTAGCCTGTCCCATTTTGAGGTCATGTCGAGGAATTTCAGGTGCTCACTTCTTAAATGATAGATTATGATGTTAGGAACAATGTTTTCTTAGACAAGAAAAAATAATAAAATACTTTCTCGCACCCCCTAGTCGATTTACTGAAAAAAGTCACTTTTTTGAACAAATTTTCTAAAATCGCTTGGAATCAATACAAAAACTGTTTCGATCAGGTGTGTATTATCTTCAAACGATAGGTTTTTGTCCATAGATTAAGATGCACTATCAATATTGGACCAAAATTTAGGTTTTTGGACTCTCCCAGGCGGATTTGTGTCGAAAAAATCGCATTTTTTTGAAACTTTTTTCAGAAATGTTCATTTAATTTAGGGTAGCCTATTTTTCCCAGGTAAACCAATACATGCAGCTTATAGGAAATTTCATGGCGAACATTTTTCCCTCTGAGAAAATCCAATTTCGACACTCCAGAGCCGAGATATTTGAGTTTTAGTGAGGAAAAAAGTGCCAATTTTCAAAATTTCTCAGAATTCAGAAGCAAGGCCTACTAATTACACGATGTAGCAAGCATATGTCTCAAAGGTCAGGGTATGCTTTTTTATAGTAATTTTGGCCGCTGAATCCGAATCTGAAATCAAATTTCGTGTAAACAGTGATGTTTTGGAGCTACACCCTTTTGGAATGTTATTTGCGTGTTTAAGAGGCAGTTTTTGTAAATATTGCTCGGTTTGTTCTAGAGGTCGTATCGAGGTGCTCTGTTTTGGATGAAACTTTCAGCGTTTGTTTGTCTATACATGAGATGAACTCATGCCAAATATGAGCCCTCTACGACAAAGGGAAGTGGGGTAAAACGGGCATAGAAGTTAGAAATTTCCGATGATTTGGAATATGACAAAAGTGAGACTAAAAAGTGCCGCTATGGATGCCTACAGGACAATAACTAACGTTGTAAAATGTTTGTTATAGAAAAATCGAAAAACTATGAGAAAAACTGCGACTGGCCAAAAAGTTATTACCGTAGGCTTATAGTCCATGAACTAAAAGAGTATGGCTGTTGCAAAAAGATATTGAGGTTTAAAAAAAAAAACAATTTTTAACAGTAATTTGCAAAAACTATGAGAAAAATTTAAACCAATCCTGGATGTCTATGGCTCATTTTGAAGTGCTTCAAAAGACTTTTCGAATGCATCTAAGAGAGTTGGAATTCATGAAGTTTTACTAAAATGCGAGAAATTTTATGATTTTTTATGTTTTTTGGACCTCAACCTTCTATGCCCGTTTTACCCCACTTCCCTTTGTCGTAGAGGGCTCATATTTGGCATGAGTTCATCTCATGTATAGACAAACAAACGCTGAAAGTTTCATCCAAAACAGAGCACCTCGATACGACCTCTAGAACAAACCGAGCAATATTTACAAAAACTGCCTCTTAAACACGCAAATAACATTCCAAAAGGGTGTAGCTCCAAAACATCACTGTTTACACGAAATTTGATTTCAGATTCGGATTCAGCGGCCAAAATTACTATAAAAAAGCATACCCTGACCTTTGAGACATATGCTTGCTACATCGTGTAATTAGTAGGCCTTGCTTCTGAATTCTGAGAAATTTTGAAAATTGGCACTTTTTTCCTCACTAAAACTCAAATATCTCGGCTCTGGAGTGTCGAAATTGGATTTTCTCAGAGGGAAAAATGTTCGTCATGAAATTTCCTATAAGCTGCATGTATTGGTTTACCTGGGAAAAATAGGCTACCCTAAATTAAATGAACATTTCTGAAAAAAGTTTCAAAAAAATGCGATTTTTTCGACACAAATCCGCCTGGGAGAGTCCAAAAACCTAAATTTTGGTCCAATATTGATAGTGCATCTTAATCTATGGACAAAAACCTATCGTTTGAAGATAATACACACCTGATCGAAACAGTTTTTGTATTGATTCCAAGCGATTTTAGAAAATTTGTTCAAAAAAGTGACTTTTTTCAGTAAATCGACTAGGGGGTGCGAGAAAGTATTTTATTATTTTTTCTTGTCTAAGAAAACATTGTTCCTAACATCATAATCTATCATTTAAGAAGTGAGCACCTGAAATTCCTCGACATGACCTCAAAATGGGACAGGCTAGTAGACATGTGTACCAAATCAATGTCACTGGAATATCTTGTCACAGACTCAACCGATTTTGGCCGGAATGGTTTTAATCGATCCGTCTTAATGTCCCCTAAGTTGCTATTTAAATTCATGCAGAAAAAAACTGTATTTAAAAAGTTATGTTAAAAAAACTGTTTCATATTAAATTAAAATTATGGTAAAAAGGGTGGTTTTTTCATGAAACCCTCACATGTTATATATTTTTAGAAAGCATATGAGAAGACCTTTCTTGTGGATTAAGAATTTTCATGATCTGACTTACCTATCTAACATTACAAGCAGTTTAAAAAATGGTCTGAATTTACATAACCTGAAATGGTTCCGTCTGATCGCCACGAAAAAAGCCTTGTAGAGGGATGCGATTTTCCTGAAAGGCGGTGTCTGTATAATCTTGACAAAAAGTCTGTAGGAAGTGTATTTTTTTTACTCGTCACTTATTTTTATTAGGATCTCTTAGGTGCTGCGATCACGTTAGGGGAGATCCATAAACCATGTGGACACTTTAGGGGATTGTAATCACTCTATAAATGAGAGGAAGGCACCAACCACCTAAAGGTGGATTAATTAACGTTTTAGAGGTGAAATTACACATTTTTCTGACATAAAAGTTGTACCCCTTCCCAGATGTATTATATTACCATGATTGTTTTTACTTTGCATAACCATAAAATTTCGCATACATTTTCAAAAGGTTTTATCAGCATAGGAAGTAGTCAGTTTGCATAATTGATTCTTTTAAATAAAAGGATACACAAAAATTGCCAATTCATATGTTTTTTTTTCCTTGGATAAGAAAGAAATTTAGAAATTTTAATGAAGTTGCCCTGTGTGATACTGAAAATTTTATCGGTAATTTCTAAGCTATCCAAAGTTGTAAATTGTATTGTTAATCGAATGTATAATTTTTCTTGTCTATTTATCTTATTTTTCTTCATGAATTATAAACAAAAAATGCCCAAAATCGATAGTTTTTGAGGCTGCAATTGTCAAACGATGCATTTTATCAGTATAAAAAACCTTTTGTTTTCTCAAGACTGAAGCTTGAAGTTTTCGATGCGATAGAAATGAAGAATAATCTGGATATTTGGTACTTGGTGAGATCTTTCCATTTTTTATCATTTTTATTTATTTATTCTTTCATATTTGTATTTGTTGAATGATCTACGCACTACTTCATTCGTCGGTGAAGTATCCCATCAATGCTTTCCCCTTCCAAATCCGGATATCTTGGAGGTCGTCTAAGTTCTTATGCATCTCTATAGGGTATCCAATCATCAAATCCCTCCCCACCTCCCCAGTTGATCGTGAGAAACCGACCAAAAGGACAAATGAGTGGTGATGTGTCATTCGGCACATTCCTGACGCATTTATTTTCCTTATCGGTGCCAACCTAGCTATTGCGAGCTTTATGCTCGGCTAGAGTACGGTCAACCAAGCTAAGCTAAGCTAAGCTAAAAAACCTTTTGTGCATTGAAAATTTTGAAAAAGTTTTTGGAAAAAATAAATAGATAAAAAATAGTTTATTTTTATTTTTTTAATCACTGTTTGTCACTAATAATTTACTTCCAAAAAACAATATTTTTATTTTGTAAGGAGCGGCCGTGGCTGACTGGTTACGGTGTTCGCTTTGTAAGCGAATGGTTCTGGGTTCGATTCCCATCTGCTCCCAACGAGAAAGTTAAGAACACATAAATTTGAAATGATGAATATGAACGAAAAATCAAAGTCGCTCGAGGCAGAGTTCGATCCTCCGTCCTTTGGATTGGTAAGCAAAAATGCTAACCACTAGGCCATGACGACTTGGTGAGCGTGGACTGGAATTAGGAATACTGTTACAGAGAGCGAGTTGTGGCGCTATAACCACGGCAAATAGTGTCCAGGGCATTCGTGGAAATACAATGTCCCAACCCAGAGGGTCCCGGAGTACCAAACCTTCTTAGCATGGTGCTCCCAACGAATACAACCAAATCTTGGAGCGTATGGTGGTGTGTCCCCACGCTTCTTCCTCCCCTGTCGATTCAGAATTGTGTTGTTGTTCGAACACTCAGTGCTCAAACTCAACCCAATTACGAGTCATCTCTGCGATACGGCTTTACGCAGTAGGCCTGGCCGCTTTAACGCTTGTGATGTTTCAATGCATTCTAATGCAATGGCGCACTACAAATGTTAATAAATGACAAGAAGAGTGCTAGGCGTCATCTAACCTAAGGCACTCTCCAGGATCCCTTCGAAAGATTGGCTGCGCTAGGGTCTGATTAGATTAGATTAGATTAGAAAAAACAATATTTTTATTTTAAATCTTTTCAGAATTTTCCAGAAAGAGCAAAAAATATTTGAAACCAAGTTATGACTTTTTGAAAAAAAAGGCGATTTTAAAATAATTAAAGTAAAATAAACATTTTTTTAAGTGTAAAATCAAATTTATGCATAAAGTAAAGTACGAAATTTTGATAAAGTGCACCATTTAAAAAAAATAAAAACAATTTTTAGACTTGAAAAATCCGTATTTTTGAATTTTTAAATTTCTGTTCATGTTTGCCCATCTTTGTAAATAATATTTTCTAAATTTTTCTTGATTGAACTTTGTTGATATGGTTTTTAGTTGCTGATATATGGTTTTGCAATGACAAAAAATAGGAAAAAATATGTTTTCTCAGTGTTGCCCAATTAGCCCTCGTTTTTGATCACCCATATCTCGCAAACTAATGCTCGATTTTCAATGTTTAAAAATTGTGATATTTTTTGCTATTTTCAATAAAAAATATTTTTTAGTTTAAAATCTTGGCTATGTCCAAACTAATTGTTTTTATTCCCTTTCAAAAAGTGATCCTTGATTATAAAATTTAGAAATATTTTTTATTGAAAGAGCAGAAAGTTTTACAAAATTTGCCTTTTTACATTGAAAATCGGACCATTAATTACTGAGATAACGGTGATAAAAAACTAGTGGTAATTACTAGGGGTTAATCACTTCGAGTATACTGCATACGCGTATCATACGCACATAATATTCTCATTGTCTGCATGCCGTATTGACGTTATAGACACCATATTCGTCACTTATGAGGTCATATCTACTCAAATATCAACCGAGTCATTCTACATCGTATTTCTGAAGCGAACAGTTGAGTTGCTGTTGAGCTCCGCGTCGCCCAAGATGGCGAGCAAACGTGCAGCAGCAGGACACGACAAATATCAACGCGCATAATACTCGCGCAGTATTCCTAGGTTGCATACCGTATCGACTCCAATATTGGCTTCATATTGGTGCAGTATCAGAAGTGAATTGCCCTTTGGGTAATTAGGCAACTCTGAGAAAATCTAATTATTCCTATTTTGTTAATCTTTGCAAAGCCATATTTCAGCAAACAAAGGCTGTATCAACAAAGTTCTAAAAAGCAAAATGTAGGATATTTTGTTGTTCTCTATGATTGCAAATTTGATTTTACATGAAAAAATTGTCAAAAAATTGTGTTAACGATTTTTATATTTTTAATAATCACAATTTATTACAAAACAAATTTTGACCTGGTCAAGAATCTTTTATGACAATTTATTACAAACAAAAATCCTGGTCAAGGATATTTGTTTTTTTTCTGAAATTTTCTGAATTTAATTTAACTTTGCCTAAGACACCAAACTGACAAAACGTTTTTTCAAAATATTCAGAATTTTTTTTCATATACTAGTTTTGTAAGGATAGCTAACAAATTTGTATGGAAAATGATGTGGGCAACCTGATGACGCAAAATGGCTTCTTTGGGCACGGAATGCACCCAAAATGTTTCTGTCAGTTTAAAAAATACAAAAATTATAATTTGAAAAAATGGCTCATTTCGTAGAGAATCGCTCAATAGAATAGCTGTCTAATTATTTTAGTGTTTATCCCTTATAATAAACTGTATAATTTTGCCCAAGACATCAAATCGTTCTGAAAATCTCTTATCATGATACAATTTTTTGAACTTTTTGTATAGACAGCTTCGATTAATATGGAAACTTTTATGGAGAAACCAAAAATGGCTTTTTTGGACAAAAACTAAAATGCTCTAAGTTTTGTTGTGTGTGTGTGTGTGTGTGCAACCAACCAAACGGGACCACGCGGTCGCTTCTTACAAATTGAGTTGTTTCCATGTATTTTAGATTTTGACATTCTATACATGCAAATAACTCGCATAGGCATTTGGAAGGTGTTAGCTCTGCCGAGCTTCGGTGACCCATTTCTACGCTGGCTAGCCGAGCGCGAGGTACTTCAGCTTTATCGACAAGCCCCGCCCTGAAGAACGTTTGCACCAATCGGGTTCAAACGTTATTTAGAACTTCCGAACCCTTGTCAAATGGACAAGGACCCAGCGCGTATATAGTTGATAGTAACAGTATTCCTAATTCCAGTCATAGCTCACCAAGTCGCGATGGCCTAGTGGTTAGCATTTTTGCTTACCAATCCAAAGGACGAAGGATCGAACCCCGACTCGAGCGACTTTGATTTTTCGTTCATGTTCAGAGTTTCAAGATTTATGTTTCCTATATACTTTCTCGTTGGGAGCAGATGGGAATCGAACCCAGGACCATTCGCTTACAAAGCGAACACCGTAACCAGTCAGCCACGGCCGCTCCCAACTAAAATGCTCTAAGTTTTGTTGTAGTGAAAATCTATAGAACTGACCTATTTTTTTTTTGATAAAATCATGTTTTGTGGCTTCACGTAATAAACAAAATTTATGTCCGACTACAGCGCCAACAAAAACCGACATGAAATAAATTTGAAAAACACCCATAACAAACACCTCAAGGTTACGACAAAATCAATACCACTCGAATGCTGTTGTTCTCACCTGATTACGTGAAGAGCCAGCAGACTTTAACACCTTTGTACTTGTATTTACAGCTCTCTTCAGTTGTGAGTAGTTCACCTAGTGGTATTGTGACATTTGTTTACATTAGTTTATTTTTATCAAAAAGGTTACTAAAATGATATCAAATTAAATCATTTTTGTCAAGAAAAATATTTTTGAATTCTGTAAAAAACTTAAAGTTTTTATCAAAAAGCACTTTACGTTCTGAACCACAAAAAAGTAGCGTGAAACTCACTGGATAGCGTACGTAAATTTTTTATCACCTCACTGGCGTGTAATATTTCGTATGTGCGTCGTAAGAGAAAGCAGCAAGGGTTGTTTGGGGGAGGTCAGAAACTCACCTCATCAGCCTTTCAGTCTGACTGGTAGCAGCAACTGCAAACACAATTTTTCCCTTGCATAAATAAGATATTAGGGATATAACGAGGGAACGTCTGGGGTCGATTTTCAATTGTTTTGTTTGGAGGCTTGGCTTAAGTTGAAATTCAGTTTGAAGTCATTATTTAGAATATCTGGTAATGGTTTTTTTTAAATATATATAAACTTATTCAGCAAGTCAATTATTTACAAATAGTCAAATTGAAGTTTGACTTCAAATCCTTCAAAGAACCCCCAACATCAAACACGCCAAACCAGTACCCATCAAACCCAAAGCACAAAGGTGAAAGTCATCGCGAACCTTTTGGACCGTTTTATCTGCAGTCCAAAGTTGGCAAATCCTCGAACCGCAAACAACCTGCCTCCCTCTCACACAACGTGACCACCCCTTATGACCGTGCCCCAAGTGCAATCAATTACTTTCAAACGGCGAAACACTGCTCACCGCTGCTGGTGCTCCTGACGGAAAAATATTTGACGTGAAACAGGTTGCAATTTTTTGGTTCGCAGACTTCCTGCCATATTTCATTAGTCGGTCCCCGGAACTGGAAGCTCGCGCAGTGGGGGAGGGGGACGAAAAAGTTCAGACTACTTGAGTCGAGTGGCGCGAAAATACGTTCCGGCAGCTAGGCAACTTTGACTCAAGTTTTCCACCATTTTCCACGCCAGTTTCCTTCCGTGTTTGCGTGAAAGTTGAAAACCACTCCAAGAAGGGATGTGTGTGGGGGTGGATTTCCTCATATTGCAAAGTCAGTCTTGGATGAGGCGAAAAAAAAGAAAGTTGCTCGGAAAAAAGAAGAGCTTTTGTTCCAAAGTTCCAGAACAATGAGGAAATTGGCAATGCACGCGAGGAAACTTGGCACGAATCTGGCAGGGCCAAAGTAAACTTACAAGTTCAATATGTGATAATAGAGGAGGTGGGAACGTCAGGGTAAAATGAGCTATTTTCAATCACTTTAAAAAAGATTGACAAACAAAACGAAAAATCTACAACAAACTTGCCCAAACTGAGAGCTCACTTGACCCCAATTGACCCAACTCCCGTCAGTTCCGGCAAGAACCTTTTGTGCATCGTCAGGACCTTGTTGCTCTGCAGTTATGGTATGTTTCTTTGTGGAAAATCTTTCAGTTCAGCTGAACCCCAGCGGTGTCCGTTGAGCAACAAACGAACACACACACCGTTCAGTGGAAAGTAAAGAGTCCCAGCAGGAAAATACTTTGCGAAAAACTTTGGCGTCCTGCCCCCCCAGTTACCTCTCTCTCTCGCCACAAAACTATGGAACAAAGTCAAATTAAAGGTGGAAAGTTTCGAGCGGAAATCTGCGTGCAGAGGGAGAAAGTGCTGATGATGACGGTTGGGATTTTGTAGCAAACGGCAACAGTTTTGTGATTAGCTTTATGCACAAAATATCATTGAGCTTTAAAGAGAGTTTTCGCATTTTTCTATCTTTTTATCATTTTTTCTTATTTGAATTCTTTCGTGGTTCGCATATTTATGAACACAATTCACGATTACAGGAATTGTTTTTTTTGTGTAATTCGCTAATAACTCGTCAGGGTTAACTCGGATCGTTATGCGGTCTTTGACAAAGTTGTTTGTCATAAAATTTTATGTAGGAATCTCACACTTGACAATGACCCGACACATCTGACATTTTTGCCATTTTTCCCATGTAAACTTAAACATTAACCGATTTGGCTCTAGCCAGGGAGTGCTTCTTAAGATTTTCCAAAATTTCAAATTTTTCTTGTTTTGACTTGTTTGGAAAATGCGAAAATAATTGAGACTCAATTATAAAACTGATATATTAATTATGTCCAAATAACTGAGTAATGCACTTACATCATAATTTCTTTTCATCTCCTAATCACAGCACTAAATCGTTTCAATCAAAAGAGTGTTCAAAAACAAAAAGGCTTTCATACTGCAGAATGGGTTTTATAAATAAAACATTCACCTACTCTCCACCTACCCTGCCATAATTGGGACACGTGCACTGCCCATGTTCGCATTAGAGTCCCATTTGTGAAATCAGCAAGCTGAGAAAAACAAAAAGCTGGTTAAAGGTGTTTTTCTTAGAAACTGGATTCCTTCCGGTTTTTGAAAACAAAGTATTGTATTTCTAATAAATACTCTCAACATTTATAACCAAACCGAATGATTTTTCCTAAAGTGATGCAATTGCATATTAGTCTTTTTTGCGACTAGCACTTCGCGTCCTTCCACCGTAAAAAGGGCTGTAAAGCATGCAGTCGAGCTGTGTATGGCTTTTGCCGCGAAGGGGGAAGCTAGGTAAGTTGTCGGTGAAAGGTTGCCCCCGGGAAAGCGAGTGAAATGAGCAAGAACAAGCCTACCTGAGTTTTTTCGCCGGAGGCGCACTGCATTCATTGGTGGAGAAGCGCGGAACGGCCTCCCATGTCTTTCACCACCCCCACAAAGAGGGCGCGTCGCGACGACGGTTGGTGCTCTTTTGACGTGTCACACCGGGTAGTAGGCTGTGTTTGTTTACTTTGGGGTGGTGTAATTTATAAAAGTTTTCTTTTTTTTTCAAGCTCGGATTTTTTTTTGTAAAATTGGCATGAATTAAAAAAAAAATTTCGCTTAAAAATAAATTTCATCACTATCATCCTTTTACATTATCCTGTTAGTCAAGTCTCATCTCCCTTAGAACTAATGTAACAGCAACAAAACCAACAAAAAAAAAACACATTTCCCGGAAAAATGTGACTATTTTCATCTGGTGACTGCGTGGCACGAAGGGAGGCAGAACTATGAAGCTATTACTACATTCTCCCCCCCATGCTCGTTCTCGAACCGTGTTACCATAAATGATCCGTAGAAAGGACAAAAAAAAACTCAGCGCAAAACACGGCTGGGTGGTGTAAATTAAAGGGGAGGGGTTATAAATGGTTTCGCGAGAGGAAGTTAAGGCAGGAGTGGAACAGTTGCACAAAGTTTTGTAAGTTATTGTTCATAATCAGACCGTAATGGGACGGGAGGAAATGAGATAGGAGTCTATTTATGATCGTAATCAGCGGTGAAATATGGAATTAGCCTGGCGAAAATAGATAGCGATTGAGGTATCAGCGGTTGCGGTTGCGACAAATTAATAGTGTAGTTTTTTTTCCTGATGGTTTAATAAATTTAGTTTAATTCTTATTAATTATGAGATTTTGGAAATCTTTACAAAAGAAATCTTTTTTTTTCTGAAGGAAATAGCTTAGATATAAAAAAATAAGCTTGTCATTTGGGAAGATCATATGAAATAATAAAATGTTATTTTGACGGTGTTTTTTTTTCGTTTATGCCATTTTTTTGTTTTTACTAGGGATCACTAGACCACTAAACCTTAAAAAATGGCTGTTCAAAAATATTATGATGTATTGAACAAAAATCTATTTAATTCTCCTTACACTACATATTAGTACCACTTGGTTGTTATTTAATCAGTTTTGATAAATTTACCCCTTTTACGCGTACTAATTTTTGTCTTCAATATTAAATTTATCTACATCCATGCATTTTTTTCAACCTGGTTCAACCTGCGTTATTTTATATGGAATGTTTGCTTATAACCATTAAAGTTTCTTCCAAATTTGGTCGATCCAGTTAAGAGTAATGGTGAAAAACGTAAAAAATCTCATTTTTGCTCTGGGCGGGAAGGGGTTAATGAAATAAGTAACTATGCATTCTAATGAATAATTTGAAATTTTATCGAGGCTTGGATATTTAAATATCTAAATAGTTTTCTGAAATATAAATGTAGAAAACATCTCATCATAAAGGACATAATTTCAAAATATTTCTGAAATTAAATTATTTATGGATTTTAAGCAAAAGTAAAAAAAATCAAATATGGAAAGAAGAGACAAGTTTTGAGTAGGTAACTCGAGAGGCCTCAACATTTTTTTTTAAAGACATGCAACCAGGTTAATAATCATTTTGAGCATGCTTGAACCGCTTAAAAATATTAGAAATACTTCAATACTTAGATATTTTTAAAACTTATGATTTCAAAACAACTAGGCTGCCCTGTTCACATAAATGTCCCAGATGCATTTTCATCACTTTGAATTAGTGGGCAACCCAAGGCAAAGTTTTCGATCGATTTTAGGTATTTTTTTTGTAGAAAATCATATAAACCCAATCGTTGACAAAAGTTAACATATTAACACAACTCTGATTCAGATTCATTGAACAAAAATACATGGATGTTGGAATAGTTGAACAATTTTCGAATTGGCTTGAGCTTTTTTGAGTTATTTGAATTTTACAAATTGCATCTATGTTACATTAAAAAAGCTGTATTTTTTAAATCAATTTGGCTGGTACAAATATTTTTAAAAGTTTTTGTCACACCCTCTTCAAAATCGGACAGAAAATTCAGTGCCCAAAAAAAATTTGTTTTAAACTTGAAAATTTCAATGAAATGGAATGGCGTTTCGAATCATTTTTAGCATGTTTGTGTTTATTCAAAAATCTTTCGAATTTTGGAAAAATTTCGATGTGCAGTACCGCAAAAAAATTTTTCGCAAAAGTTTTCAATTCAATTCAATTAGTTTTTATTAGTAAATAATCAATTCACAATTTCGTAATTCTTATAACCTAATAGAGTTTTGGAGTTCCTTTCAACTATGATTTGAACTATAATTCATTTTGATGTAATTGGATATTCTAACAATGGATTTGGCAAGAGAAGGAAAAATTCAAAAAAAAACCTTCTAGATTTACTAAGGAAAAGGATAGAAATAGAAAAGCTTAAAACTAAATCACAGTATGTTTTGTCCATTGACGTCGAAAAACTTCGCTGCACAAGGCAGCTTATCCGTTGTAGATGTACTTCATCATCAGCTCACTGAGAGCTTGGAATTGTTCTGCCTTGTTCCGGCAGGCACGGAAGCGCGTGAGCATCTCTCCAGCAAGAGCGAAAAACTCGGGAAGCGTGAAGAGGTCATCTCCGGTGACGTCTGCTTGTCCCGGTGAAGTACCACTCCCAGAAGCGGCTACTCTAGCGTACGAACCTCCCCAACCGGGAGGGAACGCTGGGTTGGTCGATGGAACCGCTCCTCCGCCAGCTGCTGCAGCGGTCGAGCTCGAAGTCTTCGGAGGTTGGCGGGACGCTGGCGCTTTCTTCTTCTTGTCCTGCTCCTCGAGGTACTTTTTCCGCGCGGCACAGCCACGGAAATTCGCCGTGTGGTTTCCACCACAGTTCGCACACTTGACGCGCACTTTGTGCTGCTGGGCGTTTTCCCCCAGCTGGTCTTTCCGCGGAAGATTGCACCTTTCGGTGAAGTGGGTTTCACCGCACTTTACGCACCGGGGTGGAAGATTGCAATTTCTGGAACCGTGTCCGAATTTCTGACAGCGGTGGCATTGAGCTGCGTCGGCCGGATTCTTCGTATAGAATCGCCACGTCACAAAGAAGCCGTCCAGTGCTTTGATCCGCCGTAGGTCCTGGATTTTGACGGACCCGCGATCGAAGTACAGGAGGTACAAGGTGTACGTACCTGTCACCGTAGTCGATTTTGAGAGCACCTTTATCTCTCGAGGCTTTAGCTTGACGCCCGTCAGGTGTTCTTCCAGGTCGCAGATCGGGTGGTCCGGATATCCCTGAAGGACGATCTTCACTGGGACCTTCTCTGCAGGATCAAATGTGAAGAATTTGAAGTTTCGCAACTTCAACTTCTTCACCACCAAGTCGAAATGCAGCTTCTTGTGGGTAATCACTTGCACAGAAGTTTTGCTGATTTTGAGACAATATTGGAGTCCCTCAAGCAACTCGTCAACATCGTCAGCCAACGTATCCAAAACAAAAATTGGAGGTGGACGTCGTTCCTTCGGAGAGTTACACTTTTTCTGCTTTCCTTGCTTGCGCGCAAGTTCATCATCATCATCGTCGTCGCCAGTACTGCTGCTGTCACTGGCGGTGTTGTTTTCTTCTCCACTCAGCATCTCAAATTCGTTGCTGGTGGGAACGTTTGAAGTGGTTGTTGTCGTAGTGCTGGTGGACTGCTGCTGCTGCTGCTGCTGGCCGGAAGTGCTTCCGGATGCCCGGGTCGATTGTCTCGTCCGTACTGGGGACTCACGTGGACGGTATGACACGTGTAAAAACGATGGATCGGTGACGTCACTGGGCACGCTCCCGTGCGCGATGGCGGTCGATGCGGCGTTGGTGTGTTTACCTTTCTGCACTCTGCCGGTAGATGAACTTCGCGGGTTTTTCGAGGCCGCACTCGAACTGCCACGGCCACGGCCGGCCCTTGGCATGCTGGAGCAGCAAACTCGCGGGTTAACACGGTTAATTACGGCGAAAAAATCGAAAAGTTTGAGGAGCTCCGAACAGTTGACTGTTGCTGGCTGGTGTTGCCAGTCCCGAATGTTCGCAAAAGTTTTGTTTCCGTCAAATCTAACATTTTTGGAAAATTAACAATTTCAAAACAACTGAACTAATGTAAAATTATTTTAAAAAGAGCTTTAAATGTGCGTTATTATTTTCTCTAAAACTTAACCCTGAATTGCTATGTTCAAAAAACTGATTTTTAAGGGTTTGCTTTAAAGATTGTGTGAAAAAATGTAATGTCCTCTTGGTGTCTTGAAATAGCATCAAGTTTATAGAGGCGAAAAATAATCCCAAAAATATTCCTGAAAATCATGGTTCACCCTAATTTTTAAACCAAGCCAGGAGTTGCCCTTGTGATTTGCAAGAATTGCTAAACCAAAGCTCTATGAATGCATTTTTTTTTAAATTCCACTATCACTCAATTTTGCAATCTGACCGCGGTTCAATTATTTGTTGTTCTTTTCCGATTTGAAACAAAATCGAACGAGCGAAATATTATTTTGTGATTTTTTTTGGTAATGTGTAACGTAACTAAATTTTGACCTTTTCAAAGATATTTTGCTTATCTTCAATTTTCCTACAAAGAACCTCTGAAAATGTTTCTTTACAACAAATTGAAAAAAAAAAATATACTGAAGGGTCAATTTTTTTCTTCCTCATTATATTTTTTTAAGTCTTAGAATAGTGACAAAAAATGAGGAAGAACGAATTTTTCTTCTCGACGAGATTTTAGAAATGTTATAAGTAATGAAAACTTACAAGAAGTTCTAAGTTTTTTTCTTCAATTGTTGAACATTTTAAGCCTTGAAAACTTATCTCGTTGGAATTGATGTTGCTTCAAATATGTAAAAAAACCTTAAAATTTCTGGAAAGCAATACAAAGTTTTACAAAACTTCTAGCAATTTTTGTTTGAGGCAAACTTACAACATGCAACATAATATTGACAAATGAATGAACCAATTCGTTGGCATAAAGGTGCGTCAAGGCTACTTTATACTAGACAAAAAAATGTCCAACTTCCAAAGTTCATTCATTTTACTTGCGCCAGCACCCATTAAGGCCCACGGGCCAAAACCATTATCGCAGTTCAATTAGAGTCCATAATGGGCGCCCGCTTTCCATGAATGGCAATAAGAAAATTTATCGTTATTTGCCAGGACTTTGTCCGTTCCGTTCCGAGCCCACTCCCGCCCAGGTTAGCGACTTCGCGTGTGCAACTTTATTTACTCAGTTGTGGGTGAAAAAACAACACTGGTTGAACTAAAGGAGGGGGAGGCGTTTCCTCTGAAGGCTCATAAAAATTGAAAGTTAATGGCCATCGGTTCCAAAGTTAAATTGCACGAAAACACACACAAATACACACAGCTGAAGCTAGTAGGAGTGTTGTGTTGCAGGGCAGGCCCCACACCGGCTTATGGCTTTCCGGTTGAGAAGCTCACATTTCCACGCGGGTTCACCCTCCTCGCCCGAGTCCAAAACGGGGCGGAATGATTGCCGATGAAATGGCCCATTTGTCAATTTGCCGATCCGCGTCGTCCCAAAGTCCCAGAGCACTAGCTGGGGTGGCTGGCAATGGGACGCCAAATAGCTCAATCTAGTTGGTGTTTTAAAAATGGGTTATTTTGTAATCTACTGCAAAATTTATTATGTTTCGTGATCAAAAAAGAATCACCCTTTCGAAAAGCTACTCTCGAAAAGTCAACGACTTTTCCGACGCGACGAAAAATTGTGAGTAAAAATTTTCTGTGCAATTTTTCTTCCAACTAAAGCTGGATCCTTTTTCGATGGGGCTGGTGACCCCCCTCCCCCCATCAGTAGTCGTAAAATTTCGTAATGAATTTAATAGGCACTTGTTGCTCGTTCGGTTTCTGGTGGCCTAGACAAATGGTCAAGCCGATAGTTTTTTTTCTTCTTCTTCTTCTTATTTACGACCCTCTGTCATCGTCGAGGGTGAAATATCGCGCGTCTCCATTCGCGTGATAGGGCGGCTTCCGTTGTCCGTGCCCTGGTGTGATGAAGCAAATTGAAAGCAATTACGTGGTAATCTTCACTTATTTATGGCAAATTGGCTGCAAGCGCTCGGGCATTTCGATAATGAAATTTCGCAGTTTATGGTGCGAGGAGGCTTAACTACTCATAGGTCGGGAAAGATGTTTTAGTTTTTTAAAGGATGCGATTATAATACATTGCTAAATCCATTTGCTGGTGGTAATTGTATTCATTGTGATATGGATAATGCAGCAGTTGCCGTGAAGGGTCATTACAAGCAAATCCTTCACAGCAAAAAAGCCGATGGTCAAATCGCATGCAAAAGCATGCACATCACCTTCGTCAAAACATTTAATATTACACACTGCATGTACAATTTTTGCAAACACAAAAAAAAGTTGCAACCGACGGGATTCAAACCCAGCACCAACAGTAAGGACTGGCGCCTTAGCCCACTCGGCCATCAGACCGATGAAAAGCTGTAAGGATACTGATACTGATGGGCTACAATTTCAGGGTGTAAAATCACATAAAATTGCATAAAATAATGCAATATTTATTTTACACCCAGGCCTTTTACACGCAGCTGGATTACTACTTTTTTAGCTTTTTTAGCATTTTAATATATCAATATTTATGTAATTGTCTGCTCTACTACTTTGTAGAACATTGTTACACTCGTAAAAAAAGTAATCCTGCAAAATTAGAAAAAAAACACGAAATATTAAAATAAAAAATATTGTGCTAAATAAAAAAAATGACTCTTCTGGGTTATTGCAGAATTGAAAAGTACTTAGAATTTCCTTTAATCCCTTCCCGCCCAGAGCAAAATCGAGATTTTTTTTACGTTTTCCACCATTACTGGATCGACCAAATAAGATAAAATTGCAATGGTTATAAGCTAACATTCTATATAAACTAACGCAGGTTGAACCGTATTGAAAAAAATCATGGTTGCAGAGAAATTTAATTTTGAATACAAAAATTAGTGGTGCTCTGGAGTAACCATGGGCGTTAGAGGGCTCAAAAGACACGTCTTAAATTTTTTACAATTGAGTTTCGAAACATGGCAGAGTTTTGAAAACTTTTTTGTGTTTTTTGCCTTCCTCACCTCACTGAGGCAAGGCTATAAAATCACTCGAAAAATGAACTTCTTAAAAACACCTCCTAGATATACCTTCACGTATACCTATCGACTCAGAATCAAATTCTGAACAAATGTCTGTGGGGACATGATTTTTTTCCACACGATTTTCTCAGAACTGGCTGAACCGATTTTGGCCGGGTCAGCCTTATTCGATTCGTTTTGAGGTCCCATAAGACCCTATTAAAAATTATTCTGTTTAGTAAAGGATTTAAAAAGTTATGCCCTTTTATGTATCTACAAAAAGGGTGATTTTTTGCATAACCTCAAAAGGCCGGGTCTTTTTGTTTACGTGCGAGAGTCGCGCCAGATGCGAAACGCCCGGTTGCCACATTGCTTCAAATGAGAGTCTGCATGTTTCCTGGAAAAGTCTGTATCAGGTATATAATTTTTTCATAAACTCATTTTCATTATTACTTTGTAAATGTGAGAAAGGCACCAACCACCTAATGGTGGATGAAGAAACGTTTTTTTCGATGAAATTACTTTTAGTACGCAATTAAATCTGGCATCCAATTTTACATAATAGTCCCTTTGACACCAAATTTCCAAACCATCACCATTTCAGGCTGCGAATTATTGAAAAACACATCTTTTTACGAATGTCCAAAAATGGAAGGGGTTGTACCGCCCCCCTCTCACGAGATATAGAAAAATGGAGTGCGGTTTCGTGATCAGGGACAAAAGTTATCCCTTAGGACAAAGTTTCACGCAAGTCGACGATTTCGTGTGAGTTGGTGGAGAATTACCCAAATTTTCACAATTTTTATTGTGTATTCTTGGAAGTTTGTTCGAAATTCCGTGTAAAATGTTTCTCAGCTTTTTATTTTTGCCAAGTGAATGGGGCCATCCATAAACCACGTGAACACTTTAGGGGGGGGACAAAGTATACTTTTACAAACGGTTTTCAGTTTATAAACAGTGCAATCAATATCTGGTGACCAAAAGTCAAATCGATCAACTATGGCATGGGAAAATTGTGCTTAAAACGGCAGTAATGACAAATGAATAGCTTTGTATATTACAGATTATAGGCTTGAACATTTTTAAATTGTCTTTTGAGCATGTTTGGCATGTGCCAAAAAAAATCACAAAGGCTTTAATTTTGACATTGAAAATTGGATCAAAAGTTTTCAAGAAAACGTCGATAAAAAATTTTGGTAGCACTAAAATAATATAAAATTTCTTTATTTTCGGTACTTGAAAGGCCACAAAAATTCGGATCAACTATGTCAGAAAAAGAAAATTGCAGAAAATTTTTAGCTGTTTGAAATTTCAATTAAGTATTTTTGAAATTTAATTCATATTCAATTTTATATTCAAAAATGATATTTGAAAACATGTTTAGTGTGTTTTTTGAAACTAGTCAAAAATTATAAATCCGAAATTCATAATGCGAAATTAAAACGTCATGCACTGTAACTCAAATTTGACTATTTCGTCCTCTAAAACATGCCAGAAAAAAGGAAGTTTTTTTTTCAAAATAGAACTTTTCTAATAATAAAAAATAATGTGCTCCCCTGGTCATTAAATTCTTAATTATAATTTACAAATTTGCCGAAGGTACCAAATTGACCCTAAAAACCCATCTTAAGCAACGCATTAGACGTCATCCATAAAATATGTCACGCTAAAATCGGCCAAAATTAACCCCCCCCCTCCCCCCCTAGAGCGTGATGTACTTTATGGATGACGCCTTATCGAAAATTTTCATAGAATTTTTGTATGGACAGCTCCCAAGTTTGTATGGAGACTTGTATAGAGATACCAGTAAGGGGCCATCCGTAAACCATGTGGACACTCTAGGGGGGTTGGCGATTGTCCACGCTCCATATCAAAAAGTTTTTTTTTGCATGAAAAATTGTCAACAAGAGAGGGGGGTGGGGAGGGAGTTCAAATTTACAAAAAAGAGTCCACGTGATTTATGGACGATCCCTTAGACAAAATGGCTCATTTGAACATAAGTTTCATTCAAACAAAAAAAAGGATTAGCCGATTTGCGAGAACGAAATATTGACCAATCTGTATTTTATCTGTATGATGTCAAATTCGAAGCCAAAGAAAACATTTTTAAAATTTTAACAGCAGATTTAAGCTTTTTATTCCAGGGACATAATTCGATTACTAAATTGATAAAATATTTAAATATAATCATTTTAAACAAACCTGTGTATACAGATTTGTGTGATTTTTAGGATCTAAAAATCTGAAAAATACAGATTTATATCTGGCATGGCTGCATCTGAAAGTTTCATGAAGATTTCCCAAACATCTTCAGATGACTTGAATTTAAAAACTAAGTGTGAGCAAAGTAGGCTACCTATCTGACTTAAATCGCCATTTTCTGGAAACACAAAGTTGCACAAGGTTGCCAACAATGTTATGACTGGATGGACAAAATTGGCTGAAATTTGTGTTCAAATCTCTAAAGGGACCATCCATGAATCACATGGATACTTTAGGCGGGGAGGTTATCGATTGTCCATGTTTCATACAAAAAAGATTGATGTTTGGGTGGACTGTTCGTCTCAAGTGGTGTTGATCTGAAAATCCAGAGTTCTTTTTGAAAAGGTCCTATAAGCTATTGTATTTTATATGTTTATAGGACCTATTAAAAAAATAATACTCAAGATACAATGGCATCTTCAAATTTCTAAAATAGTTTAATTTTGCTTTCAGCTAATTTTAACAGTTTTACAGAGAACTTCATTACCCGAGCAGACAGAAATAACTTGGGAATAACATTTTTTGATATTTGAAAATACTAGGCCAATAACATTTAATGTTATTTATAAGGCTGGTACAAATATTTTTTAAAGTTTTTGTCACCCCCCCCTTCAAAATTGGCCCGAAAAATCAGGGGGCAAAAAAAATATTTTTACAATAAACTTCAAAATTTCAATGAAAATTCAAGTGCAACCAGCTGAAATCAAATTAAAATACATTCTCCTGCGTTTAAAAACATTTTTAGCATGTTTGGGTTTATTAAAAAATCTTAAGATTTTTTGAAAATTTTCGATGCAATTTTTTTTTTCGATGCAATTTTTGTTTTTGTCAGATCTTAGATTTTTTGAAAACTAATGATTGCAAAACAACTGAACTAGTGTAAAATGCATTCTAAAACAATGTTTTCATTTAAATGTGAAGACTATGGCTTGTTATTTAAATTTTTATTTTTTTTTTATTTTTTTGCTCCCCTTCTTGACCTCGGCCAGGGCCGAGGGACAAAAACTTTTTTAAATATTTGCATCGGCCTAACAAGATTTGTTATTCGCCGTTATGATTTTTTTGTTATTGGATTGTTATTGTAATAACATACTAATAACATTTTGAGTTATTCTTCGAACAAATCTTTGTTATTCTTTTTTGTTATTTTAACAACTAATCCGATCATCCCAATAACAGTTGGAGTTATTTTTCCATAACAAAAAAATTTATTCCCAAGTTGTTTTGGCTTTCAACCAATATCAGACCAATAACAAATTTTGTTATGATAACATAAACTGTTATTAAACTCGTATGCAAAAATGGATTTTGCAAGAATGTTATTGTTATTTTAACAATATTTGTTATTGAAATGGCATGAATTTTGTTATTACCGTCTACCCGGGTAGTCCGGCAATGAATAATTAAGGCCGACTGACTTAAAATCTAGATTAAATTCAATGATTCATCACGTCCACGTGGCGACCACACCGTTAGCAACAATCAAACACCCATCAACCCGCGCCGCTGTCAGTTCGTGTTCTGGTACAATAATTTCGCCATTAACGCAGCAGAGCTTTTCTAGGCACCACCTGTTTTGTCCTGTCCGGTCCAGTCTTGCTGCTTAATTTTCCTTCGGCGTCGTCGTTCATTTTACAAAGTTTTATTACATCAAGCGGAATGGCTTTTAACGAGGACAGCGACTGTTGGTGGGGGGGTACTTTTTTGTTATGATTTTTAGAGGTTTTCAGGATGGGAAGGGTAAAAAGCATGAAAATGTTGCTAGACAAAAAGGTTAAATAGGGTGATGCATTTTAGTTAAAAAAAAACATTTAGTAGTAAAGCATTAGAATGTCTTGAATAAATTAATTTTTTATCAGAATAAATTCAAACGAATCTGTTGAACATCCTGAAAACAATTGTTCCCATTTGTCGCTGGTCAGTAATAATTTTGTTCGCTGCGCTGAAACTTGGCGTGATGGAAGATTAAGGGCACCAAATGGAACCATCAGCTGATGGTTTTATTTTAATCGCGAGCCAACATGCTTTACAAACGAACGCTGAGCTTCGGTCGTCGTGTTTTATTACGTCTGATGATTATTGCGATGACGATGGTGCTCACGTCAAACTGGGTGGTGCTTAATGTGAGCTTTTAGTTGAGAAACTCAGTTGTTCGTGTTTTGAAACCCCTTTTTATGGCCAGGGACATAGTTTTAACGACTAACAAGATAAGTCGAAATGTTTGGAATGGTTATTAATACTTTGACTGGGTGAATCAATTTTCCTTTCAGGGTATAAGCTGCTTGAAATTTGCTGTGAAATGCAACTTTAACATCTTCATCGTCGCTGAAGTTGATAAAACAGCAAAATTTTCCTAAAGGAAATATTACATGTGCCACCATTTGTTACGAGGCTCACACAACATACATGTAAGAGCTTCTCAGACAGCTTTTGGTATAGCTCATGTCAAACAAGAGATTATACTGTTAATTATGAGAACTGGTTGGAATTTGGAATTCAAACAGTAAACCTTGTTGAATACAGAGTTCGGGGTTGAAGCTTCCTAATGATGTTGATGATGGATAAATCTTGGGTTAATTGAGAACTGAAATCAGCATAGTTTTTCAACATTAAAGTAGGAGTTGTTTGACTTTTTTTATACTAAGAGGCAATCTTAAATATCAACTTAGTTTAATAATCATCAGAATTGAATTAAGTTCAATCAGACAAACTTCCACAAATGATCCAATTATCGTCAGCGAGTGGGTACAAATTTTCACCATTACCAGCAGGAGATACTTTCCCCCAAAAAGGAGCCCTCCCCGGGGACACTCGGCAGGACATCATCGCACAACTAATTGCTCTCCAGCTGTGCAACCCGGGCGATAGTGAGTCCATAATTAATCCCTTTCTTTTCGGACGACTATCTCGGCCGCCTGAACTATCCTCTCCCTTTCTCCAAGGCGCCACACTGCGCTGGAAGAAATGGTGAAAAAAGTGCTGCATTTTCCACTGGAAATGATTAATTTGGCCCATGGGCTTTAATTACTGGCGGCAGTGTTGCCGGTTGGCAACACTTCTCCCGCAAAATTTGCTACTTTTTTCAATTATTGTTAAGTCCACATTGGAGTAGGGGGATTCCCTTTCTGGAGCGGAAATTGGCTTAATTATCCCGAGTGCTTGGCAAATGTAGTTTCCATTTGTGCCACCCCAATTTAGCGAGAGTGGGCGCAAAAGGGACGTGCCGGATGTTGGAGAGGGCGAAACAGCAGTGCTGTACCGGAATTTATACTGGGAGTCCAGCGGAACCAAATGGAAAAACATACGCACAGTGGGTACCTTTTGCGATTTAATCCAATAAAAAAAAATTGATTAAAAAGTTGATGCACGTGTCGGGAGCAGAGTTAGCATTTTTCCCGGTCCAACCGAAGCCCGGTGAGGAAATTGAATTTCGTTTCGTGGAAAATGGGAACAACACACGCACACACAGATGCTACAATGTAAATATATTCACTCACACACACTCACGGTGGACTACAACACCTGCAGGATTGACCAACCAATCTGTGTAGAGGGAAAGTAAACTAGTTCCATCACACGTCACGTCACACGTTTTTCCAAGGAGGGAAGGTGAAAGTTCGTTTGACTGACAGGTGAAAAAACAGAAAACTGCATTGCAACCACCAGCAGTGAGAACCAGTTGGGAGGAAGATTGATGTGCAGTTGGTAGAGATTCTGATTTCTTTTTAGAGGTTTTCCGTGAGGAATCTGTGAACAGAAAGATGGCATGTGCCAATTTATTTTCGTAAATTATATTTTTATGACATTGATTTTCAATTTTTAAACTATATTTTCTACTTTTAACATAAGCCTAATTTAATAGATCAATAACCAAACATAAACATTTCGATTTACAAATGCCTAAATATTGTTTTTTGATTGATCGCGATAACATCGAATCTCAACAAAATGTTAAAGAAAAAAAAATAGGTAATAAAAAACCATTCAAAATTAATTTAAGCACAGATAAAAGGTCTTTGATTTTTATAAACGTTTTTATATAAAACCAATTAATTTGTTTTTGAATTTTCAAAATCAAGCTTTACCTTTGAAAAGTTTTAAAAATGGACAATATTTTTTATTTCACATTTCAGACCAAATATTTCATTTTTTAATTTTTTTATTGAAGAGATCAGAAAATTTCGCGAAAGTTTAAATTTTTTAAACATTGAAAATCGGACAATAGAAAATTACAGACAATTTTTTTTTGGTTTATCATAGAGACTTTACACCATTGTGCATTCATCTCTTCAAGGTGGATAGTGAAAGAGGAAAGATTACAAAAAAATAAAAAATAAAAATATTGAAATAACATGCCATAGTTTCAACATTTGCATGGATAAAGTGTTTCAAAATGCATTTTACACTAGTTCAGTTGTTTTGCAATCATTAGTTTTTAAAAAAAATTATGATTTGACGAAAACAAAGATATTAGCAAAAAAACTTTTTGCGATAATAAACATCGAAAATTTGAAAAAATTCAAGGATGTTTTAAATCAACCCAAAAACATGCTCAAAATGATTCTAAACACAGAAGAATGCATTTTAAATTGATTTCAGCTGATTGCACTTATACTTCCATTAAAATTTTGAAGTTTTTTTCATTTTCATTTTTTGCCCCCTGATTTTTGGGCCAATTTTGAAGGGGGGGAGACAAAAACTTTAAATAATATTTGTACCTGGCTTAAGTTAAAAAACATTTTTTTTCAAAAAAACATTTTTCCTAAACCAGATTTTGCTACATCACATACTTTGGCTCAACAGATGTCTATTTTAGTCTCCTAAATTTTTGTCAAAATGATTCCAAAATTAGAAAAATATATATTGGGGATCAAACGTTTAGTCATAAAACATAAAATACAAATGGGACATTATTCGGTGTATTTATTTTTTCGATAAAGTTCTAATCATAATCTACAACTTTACCGAAGACAACAAATCGATCAGATAATCCCTTCAAGATAAAGAATTTCAATACATTACGTACACATTTTGTATGACCCCAATATAAAAATAGCGAAAAAAATTGAATAAAATTATTTCAAAAAATTTCTTTTTTAAAAAAAGCAAAGCAATCCACTTTAACGACCCCCGGGTCTTTTGTGGGCTCTGTTGCAAGTTTTTACTCATTTCTAGGCGTCCGAAGGTTATGTGTGGTGAGTCACCCAAAACCTCTTTTACGCTAATGGACCGACGTTTTTCTTCCCCATCCGATAGAAGGCGTGGTCAGGCAAATCTCGTCTCGAAAAATGCCACCGGGTCCGTCTGGGATTGGACCCAGGCCATACTGGGGTTTAGAGGCTACCACGCTAACCACTGCGCCATCGGACCCGGCTTTTTAATATATTTCTTAAATTTTGATAAAACTTTTTATGAACTATTTAACTAACTATTTAACTTTTAACTAATAAAATCCATTTTGAAAAATCTTGAAACATTGATGTAAGCAAAGATAAGGCTGGCTATGAAATTTAAAGCTATATATCATAACAATTTGTAAAATTTGAAAATAATAAAAAATAAAATTCAAAGGTGGGCTTGAAGATCAATTTTACAAAGGTTTTTATTGGAATTGAATGCGATAAAAAGCATTGTTGTTGAGATATCAAATAGCGTGTCTTTGACGTTGTAATCATAGAAACTTACTATTAATTTTATTTATACTCATTTCCTTCAACGGTAGTATCTATTAGTACACCCAAAGTTAAAGAACGAGGGGATAGTCCTCACGAAAAGAAACATAAGGAAAGTGCTATTTTGCGAGAGTACAGTCCTCTCGCGTGTTCATTTGTTCATTGGAACAGTTCATCCTATGAGTGGCTTACATGGACAAATGTCCGCCACTTAGTCACCGAACCATGGTGGCCCATACGGCAAAGGCACGGTTCAATATGCCGAAGGTCTTTGGTTCGAGTCTCAGTACCGGTACTTTTTTTTTGATAGAAGAACTTTTTTGGAAAATGAACCCATGAGGAAAGTACTTACGGTAATTTCGGGATTTATCCTCTCCGTCCGCACACAGTACCATTTTAGTACCGAATCGTGCTCTTTATCCTCTCGTATGCCGATGCTCAGTTCTGGGTGTATCAATTATTAGTTAAATTTTCAAAGTTTTTTTGAAAATTCATAAGAATTTGCTTGATTTGTATGAACAAAATATTGAAACAGATGATCACGCATAAAAAAGAGTTACTTTTTTTTGGAAATGTGACTGACAAAAATCAGTTTAAATTACTACTACGTCGGATAATCCAGATAAATGATGATTTTCTAAAATATCAGTGACAATGCTTAAATAATCTTGAAGATGACAGTTTGAGTGTTTTTGATTTAATGGAAGCTTACTTTGTTTGCATGTAATCATGTATCACATGGTGATCTTTTCCCTTCTGGAATCGATTGCCTAGTAAAGGGAAGGTAGTGTATTGTCACAAACTGGACCTTATCACGACGACACCTTAGGGAGGCGACCTATGGAATGTTAACATTAACCTTAACATGTTAACATTAAGTTGAAAATGAAACTGCCACTGCATCCGCTTTGTAAATGCCGGCCCCGATACTCTTCAAGGGTGTTCCCCTCAGGAACTGGGAAAGATTTACTTTACTTACATGTATCACAGCTTGCATGTCTCAAATTGGCCCTAAAAAGTGTCTGAAAAAGTTGTTCAAGCTCTGAGAAAATGTTCCAAATGAATATATAAAATTCTCTTATCAAACTTTATTTCCGTCTTTCAGCTTCAGAACAAAATCAGTCCCCGTTGTCAATCGGCGTTTTATTTTTCGTGACAATTTCAAACTGAATGAAAATGGCACGTTTTAATTTTCTCCCCTCGATTCGGCGACAGCCACGGCATCTTGCCCGGCTGACTACATATTTGCAATTTTAATTTAAATCCTTTCATCGATTTTTCCACCAGCACTGTCTCCTCTGTGACAGATGAAAACGTGACAGAAACTGGGTGACAAAAGAAAAAGCCTCCCCCACCAACCCCCATTGGAATGAGCGGGTGACTGAGAATCACATCTTATTATTTTTAATTTTCTTTGGCAGGTTCCATTCCATTTTGATAGAGACCGTCTGAATGACCGCCGTCGTCGTCTTCGATATTGGAAAAGTATTATCGAACTTTCTGTTTGTCATTCGTCGCGACGCAAAAAGCAAGCAAAAAAAGGTGGGGTGAGAAAATCTCAGGAAAATGAAGAAAAGATGAAACGAGCTTTGATTGGGGAAGGTCCTCGACAGAAAAAAATGAATGTAAAGAAGATAACGAAGAGTGTCAGAAAGTGCGGCATCTGTCATCATGACATCATTGATGATGCTGCAAACTGGTGATGGGATTGTTTTTACTGCCCATTTGGAAGGTGAATAGCGCCGCGGGCTGGGTCGCGATATATAGGGTGATGAGTATTAAATAAATATCATTAAATTAGAAAATTTTCTACATAAAAATTTACCACTCCAATGTCTTCGAAAATTTTATTATTTATTATGGATAGTTTTCACATTTTTTCGAATTTTCATTTTGGTCACCCTGATCCAAACCTGCCATTTACTTTGAACAGGGATTTTATCCCGATGGCATAAAATGGAAAAGCATGAGCGGCTCATTTTTCATGCTCGTCCGCTGCCGCTCAGCTTCAGTAGGCAATTTGGCCCCCAGGCGTAACCTGAGAGTTCCCTTTTGGCGAATCTAATTTATTTAGCCCCCGACGCTAAGTTTGGTTTTGGGATGCTGCCGTAAAGGTCGGCTTTCCAGCCCCACCAGCAACGAGATGAGGTGTTGTTCTGCTGCAGCGAGGATAATTTAATGGTATTAAATTTGAGCGAGTGAGAGTCGTTAAAATAAAAGAATAAATCCCAAAATTGCGTTGAAACATGGTGCTGTTGTTTTGTGAAGAGGGAAATAAAAACAAAACCTGCTGAGAAATCCAGCGTATTCGACGTAGAGATTTAGAACGCATCCTTTGGGATCACTTGATGGAGCCCATAATACGAAACATAACCATAATTGAATGATCGACAGCGGCACCTTAGGGAAAATCTGGTTAGCGGCTTTTGTACTTTGTTTAGAAGACTTTATGAGTGATTGGAGTTAAATTGAATTTAAATTCGCAGAAAAAACGATTTTTTGTTCCTAAATTTATATATTTACTGCCTAGTTTATTTTTTTTAGGCTCAGGCAAATCATCAAATCTTCAAATCTACAAATCTACAAATCTTCAAATCTTCAAATCTTCAAATCTTCAAATCTTCAAATCTTCAAATCTTCAAATCTTCAAATCTTCAAATCTTCAAATCTTCAAATCTTCAAATCTTCAAATCTTCAAATCTTCAAATCTTCAAATCTTCAAATCTTCAAATCTTCAAATCTTCAAATCTTCAAATCTTCAAATCTTCAAATCTTCAAATCTTCAAATCTTCAAATCTTCAAATCTTTAAATCTTCAAATCTTCAAATCTTCAAATCTTCAAATCTTCAAATCCCAAAATATCAACTAAATAACAACTAGTGAGTCCTTCCCGGGAATTCCCAGGAGAACATTTCTGGGAATTTTTAAAAACCTGGAATTTTTATATGTTGTCCTGGTTTTGCCGAAATTTGCCGAAAAAATAAATACAAATTATGGTTTGGACATTTAGTTTCGGTTGTGAATAAAGTTGTCGTTCACACTTGAACATCGCCAGCCTGCAGTTTTGACGCACCCTGTGCGGTTTGACGAGTTTGACGTACACACTACACACTAACACACTCACACACGCATGCATACAGAATAAAAGTGAAGTCGAGTTTCACACGTTGAATCGAGCGGTCGCATTTTTTGCTCCTATCCGAAACGTCTCCGGTTGCCGCGATAAAGTACAGTCCACTCCTCGAAGGCCAACATGGTCCTTACGGAACCGGATCGCGAGACCCAGTGAATCTCGACGGAAGCTCTTTCCCTCCTCGGAAAGGGAAAGAGTTAACGAGCATTCGATCGCTGCTGTCGGTCGGGTGTAGTGACGCGCTTTCGGGTAAAAGCGGTTGCTGCGAAAGAATCGAGCATTTGTGGCCGTGTCCGCAAATGTGACGCCATGTCGTCGCGGAACAAGTGAACGAGCATCAACTTGGAGAGTCCAGTTGGTGTAGGTGCCCTTACCTCAAAAAGGAAATCGAGCACTCGTCCGGTTGGCACCGCGAGTGTGACGCCGTGTCGTCTCGTGAATTGAGCAACAGTTTCAAATTGTTGTTGGCTTCCCTTTGCCTCGGAAAAAGGTTTGTGAATGTGTGCGTTCCGCGGTCGGAACAGAGACGCATTGCTGCTGCATGGAAGCATCGAGTAGCACTGTCTGGAGATCGTCGAAACTGATCCGGAAGGTGTGATCGCGACGGAATTAGCCCGAAGGCGTTCCGTTTTCGAAGCAGGAGAATTGTTTGTGATTGCAAATGGCGGACGGACGCAAGTGAACACCGTCGTCGTCGCCACCCCCCATCGACGCCGACCCGATTGAAAGCAGGTGCTGAGCAGAAAGCGGAAGGAAAAGGGGAGAAAGGCACAGTTGCATGTGTTGGTGAAGCAGAGAGACGCAGCAGGCAGCACGCGAAGCGATGACTAGTGTGCGTGACGTTTGCTGCGGAGAGCAGATCATCGAAACGAACACCACCAGAAGAGCAGTGAGGACAGATACGTCGACTCCGAGTGGATGAGCAGCGTCGTGCTGATGATGCGGAGATCGATGATCGATGCCTTGCCGAGAGTGATACCGAGGCCGGCTTTCTTGGTGATTAGCGCGCGGTCCCGGAGAGAGCGAGTCTTCGGCGTTGGACGAGGAGGAAGGTGATTGAAATCGGTATTTCAACGCCCGGGAGTATGTCGTTCACACTTGAACATCGCCAGCCTGCAGTTTTGACGCACCCTGTGCGGTTTGACGAGTTTGACGTACACACTACACACTAACACACTCACACACGCATGCATACAGAATAAAAGTGAAGTCGAGTTTCACACGTTGAATCGAGCGGTCGCATTTTTTGCTCCTATCCGAAACGTCCGGTCGCCGCGATAAAGTACAGTCCACTCCTCGAAGGCCAACAAAAGTGGAACAGTTAAATGTTTGGTAATCGATAGGAATCATATTAAATTGAAATTATTATTTGGTTTAAAGCAGCAGTAACTTAGCCTATAAAGATTTTTTTTAAATTTTTATTCTGCAGTTAAAAAAATGCCAAGCTCTTTTAATATTTGCTGTGTAATTTTCAATGATTTTTTTTCAAAAAAATATTATATTAATTTTTATTTTTTTTTAGAAACAAATAAAATACCATTTTCACTTTGGCAATTGCATCTGTAGCAAATCAGGACAGCTTTTGAGGTCTATTAAAAATCTACTGTCCCAATTCAGGCTGTAGTCTTGATTTGCATAAATTTAGTTAATTTGAAAAATATTAGGTATACTTAACCCAAATTTCTAAATCAATCATAATTTTAACATTGACTGGATTTAATTATGATTGTTTCCATTACATTGTTTTTTTTTTAATATTTTTGAGACATATTGAAAGACATTAAACAATTTTATTTTTAAGGTATATGACTAGAAATATAAAAAATATGTACAAAGAGGAAAATCTTTATTGAGGAAACTTAATCAAACTGAATCACATTTGATTATGAATGGTGGTTGATTTAAAATCCAAATCAAAGTAAAAAAATCGTATATTTTCAATCAAAGTATTTGAAAACTGTTAGAATTGTAGGCTAGATTAGCAAGTGAGCAGTTCTCTCAGATTTCGGTCATTCGATTTTTTTTTATATTTTTTAATCCGAACTGAAACTTTTTTGGTGCCTTCGGTATGCCCAAAGAAGCTTTTTTGCATCATTAGTTTGTCCATATAATTTTCTATACAAATTTGGCAGCTGTCCATATATTTTCAAAAAATTTAAACCAAGACTTACATTTAAAAAGGGCGTAATATTGAATGTTTGGCCCTTTTGAAATGTTATTCTTGACTTGAAATTTAAATATTGTTTTCGAAAAGATCGGAAAATTTCACAAATATTTCATATTTTAACATTAAAAATCGGACCATTAGTTGCTGAGATATCGACATTAGAAAATAATGGATTTTCTGGGTCAGATAAGTCTAAGGAAAACAATGTTGGCTACCAACTCTTGCTGAGCAAAAATTCGTACACTTTGCCGTAATGACACCATGGTATAACAAAAACTGTCAATGAATTATTTAGGTAAATTAAATTTAATAAATCTGAGAATTAAAAATATAAAACTGTGTCGTTTTGACAGCTAACAAATTTCACAAAATGCTATCAGAGTGCTTATGACTTGCACGTTTAAAAGTATTCATAAAATAAACGTGATTTGAATCAAATCATTATGTTCTTCATTTTTTTTTGTTAAGTGTTTAAAAGTTTACGAAATGTCAAGTTTGCCTTTACGAATAATATCGTTCTTAGTGTTTCCACGAACACTTTTCCAGAGTTTTTTTTAATTGAAAAGGTCCTATAACATGTGAAACACAACAGTTTATAGGACCTTTAAAAATCTCTAGATTTGTTAAATGTTCAAATGTTTTCACATGTTTTAGAAAGCCTTTAGAAAAGGAATACATTTAGTAAGGAGTTTCTGAAAGAACAATTCTAGAGTTTTTTTTAAAGGTCCTATCAACATATGAAAGACAATAGTTCAAAAACTCTAGAATTATTGATAATCAAGTTTGAATTGAGGAAACCCCGGAAAACTCTCCCTTTTTAAATTAAACTCACAGAAAAATAAAAACTTATGGTTAACAAAGGCTTCGACCAAATCAAAAAAGATTAAAAAGTTGTTAAAATTCCGTACAAATCCGTATTATGCATAAAATTCCCTACAAAAATTCCGGCCTGTTAAAAATCCGCGAAGAGGTTCGAAAATCCGTATAGAAAGGAAAAAATCCGTACAGTTGGTAGCCTTAGAAAACATAAATTTTCCTGTTTTTAAACCTTTGCATGGCAATATCTCAGAATCTAAGGGTCTTATCTACAAAGTTCAAAAAAGCAAAATATAGAGAATTTTCTCAGCTTTTCAAAAATATTTTTTTCAAAAGTGGGCAAACATGTGCACTTATTTAAAAAAATGAAAAACTGCGACCATTTTCAAAAAAGTCACCTAAAAATGGATTTAACTTGAAAACGGTGCAGTTTATCAAAATTTTACTCAAGTACTTTTTGATTGCAAATTTGATTTTACATCGAAAAATGAAGTTGAAAATATTTTGCGACCGATATTTCGATTTTTTGAAAAAATCAGTATTGATTAAAAAAATCATAACTCGCTCAAAGATTTTTTGCACAACCTGGAAATTTCTGAAAAGTTGGCATTTGATGTCCTCTAAAACATATCAAAATATAAAAAAAATATAAATAGTGTTTTTTTTGCAAATCAAGTTTTTTTTTACCATGTATCTATTTTTCCAGTGTTGTCCGTATCCATACCTACAACTTTGCCGAAGACACCAAATCGATCAAAAAATTCCATCAAAAGATACAGATTTTTGAATTTTCATACATCATTTTTGTATGGACAGCTGCCAAATTTGCATGGAAAATTATATGGACAAACTAATGATGCAAAATAGCTTCTTTGGGCATACCGAAGGCACCAAAAAAGTTTCAGCCGGATTAAAAATAATAAAAATAAAATTGAAGAAAAAAGACCGATTTCGTAGAGAATTGCTCAAGAGTTAATAACAATCATCAAATTTTAAGATAAGACCATCTGAATCATTTCCTGGGATCCCTGGAATTCCCGATTGAAAAAAAAAATAATGCCTGTTTCAAGGGAACTTCAAAACCCGGGATATTGGACTTTCAAAACAATAATGGGGATGGATATTTTTCTAGGATATATTTAGATAATTCTGGGGAATGAGATTCTGTAAAATTGACAATTCTGGCGATTTTTTTTATTGTAATTTCGGGAAAAAACATGGTTCATTGCAAACCCGAACTTAATTTTCACAGATTTCCCGCGTTCCGTGAAATCGTGAAAATTCCTCAACCCCAATCAGGATGATAGTGAGTACTAGTACAAACATTCTTGATTAGCTATCGCTCTACCATAATATTAGCTACAAATTGCAAAACAAGAGCAATGTTTTCATTTCCCAGCCTCTTCACGCTGTCACGTACACGTGACACACCCACAAACCCCGTAATATCTCATCCTTCACCCATAACCTCCGCGTGCGAGCCCCCCACGTTGAAAGGAGGTAATATCTCGCTTGAAGCATCCTCTTTTCCATCAACAACACTGGCCCTTGTAATCCCTCGTTTTCCTATTTCATCATGGCAAAAGCAGGAAAAACAGGAAGATTACAAGTGTATTCGTACACAAACACACACACACAATTACCCCGTTGAACTCTATCATCAACTCTTGGAAAGGGGGGCTAGAATGAGCCATGTAGAGAAGACAAATAATCAACATTCCCAGTTTTCGCCCTGTTTTTCTCCGTTTCTCATCAACAACTCACCAAGTGTGGCACCCGAGGCCGCGCCTCCTCCGCCGGATCCCATCCCGTAGTTTCCCGGACTCCCGCCGCCGCCACCACCACCCCCGCTCCCGATGGACCCTCCCGATCCGGGCGGGGGTGGTCCCATCAGGATGCCGCCGGTGTTGTTCATCTTGCTCGGGTCCATCATCATCAGCGGACTCGGGACCATGCCGGAGCCGGAGGCCGCCGGCGTGGTGGCCTCCGACGATTCCTGCCGGTGCAGCGAGAACCGACGCGGGTTCAACCCGAGCCCGGCCACGCCACTCGTCACGTACTGCTGGAGGGAACTGAAGAAGCTCATCTTGATGCTCTTTTTCTTCTCTTCACCACCACACACTTGACTTGGCTTGTTCTAGGATGCTCGTGTTTCACCACAATCTAGAACAGCTACTAACACACTACTACTTCTACTGAATAACCTTAAGTTTATTTTTTCTTTAACTCGCTATGTTTTCTACGGTTGACTTCACTAAACTTTACAAAGATTTCACTTCAACACACCGCTGCTGAAAAGCTCACCCCCGGAGCCTTCCATTCGGTTGATGAAAGCCACGCCGAACCAGCAAGTTCTGTAGTTGACGTTGCCTGTAGCATTCTGGAATCGGCGCTGAAAAGTTTTGCCCCCTCTCGCTGAACTGAATCAAACGTGACCACGTTCCAGCCAAAAGGACCCGTTGAGCACTTGTTTATTGGCATTCATGACCTGCAACGAGAGAGACCAAAGATGGGAAAGGATGATGAGAAAATGGGCGAGACTTAATTTAAAACTGTTGATGGCGGTGACCCGAGTGGGGGAGTGTACTATAAAATGTATTTAAACTAAGAATGAGATTATATAGCTTTTTTTAAAAAAGCTACATGACAAGGATATATTAAGTCATAATATTGATTTGAATTGTTGATATTGTAATTGTAGTACTTTTTATTTTATTTTTTAACAAATTATATATTTTTAAATTTTTGCCTGAACCAAATTACACACGTTACACTGTCCAATTCGTAAGTTTTATTTAACAGCGAGTATTTTTTCAATTTACAGATTGATACACGATGAGCAACTTGCTTACAATAGAATGAAAAAAAAAATAACTATTTTAAAGCAATAAATTTCGATACAAGATAGCGCGCAAATGAAGTTTTACAAAAAAAATAATTTTGGATTAAAAAATCAACGTTTAAATCAAAACTATGTTGAAAATTATTACTTTTCAAAATAAGTGCCGAAAAGTTTAACATTTCAGCATTCATTTCAGTGCTGAAAAGTAGAAATTTTCAGCATTTGTTTTGAAAAGTGTTTCAATTCGATTCTGTAATTTTTGGTAGAGAAAAGTAGGCTGTTTCGTCGTTTGCGAAAAATAAGTAATATCATGACGAAATCGCAAAAAAATATGTACATAAAAAACTTGTTTGAAAATATCTGGGCTTATTATTATAAATAAAAGTAAAATTTGGCAGTTTTCTATATTTTTTTTCGCTCAAAATTTTCTCATGCAATCAAGGACCAAAACTAAATTATTAATCATTAAAATTTTCATTGTTAAATATCGGCTGTAAACAATTTGAATTGTTGTATATTTTGAATTTTTGGAACCCGGATAAACCAAAGACGTAACTTTAAACAAAAAATATTCACAAAACAAAATCCAAATTGTTGATGTACAGTACCGAAATTTTTTTTCGCCAAAATGTTTGTTTTCTTCATATCTTACATTTTTGAAAACTAATGATTGCAAAACAACTGACCCCCCTCTCCTGACCAGAGCCGAGGGACATAAACTTAAAAAAATATTTGCAGCGGCCTGAGCCTTATAATAAAAAACACTAAAAGCAGACATTATTCTAAAATAATGTAAATTTAAATTTGCAAACGATAAACACATGTTTCCAAAAATAATGCAACATTTCGTTTTTTCCATAATTTTTTTTAATGATTTTTTATTGAATGTGTAGATAGAGCTGAGTTATTGCTTTTAAAAAGATAAACAAACAGGAGATTTCGGAAAAGCATACTTTATTGGAATGCTGATTTTTCAGTATTAATTCATATGATTTCCATTTCTTTTATATTTTCAGCTATAATTGTAGTCGATGAGGAGGGGGCAAAAAACATCAAAAATTAACTCTATAAAATTAAAATTAAAATATTAGCAGAACATTGATTTAAGTAATTAAGTTAAGGCTGGTACAAATTTTATTTAAAGTTGTTGTCTCCCCCCCCCCTTCAAAGTTGGCCCGAAAAATCAGTGGGCAAAAAAATTTTTTTTTCAAAGATCTTCAAAATTTCAATGGAAATCATTTTTGGAATCATTTTAGCATGTTTGGGTTGATCTAAAAATCTTTTGAATTTTTGAAAATTTTCGATGTTTATTATCGCAAAATGTTTTTTTTTTCGCTTAAATTTTTGTTTTCGTTAAATCTTACATTTTTTGAAAACTTATGATTGCAAAACAACTGAACTAGAGTAAAATGCATTTAAAAACACTTTTTGCCTTTCTTACTAAAGAAAGGTATAGGTTTTACTTTAAGGCAGGACGTCATTTCCATCTTCGTAAATATGTCGATTCAGCATGAATTTTCATCGGAAAAATCGTCAAAAAATCACACTGCATCGATTTTCGACGCTCTATCGATTCACCTTGACAGAACTCGTCTATCTCCAACCCTCGAATTTTGAGAAAATAAATTCTGGGAGGTCGAGTGATGTTCGTATGTGGTAAAATTTTGCAAAATTTTGTGTCGCGCCGTTCTCAGCTCTCATATATCCGATTTCGATTCTTCTAAATGCAGATGAAAGCTAGTGTGCTGAACCTGGGCGAGTTGCCGCGCAAATTTCGAAATATCCATCTGTTTTCGGATGCGGCCAGACTTTTCAACAAAATACACAGTTTTCAAATAAAAATATGGTCAAATTTTTTCATTTTCATATCTTTTATTTATCTCAAAAATTGCATTTTTCGAGCCCTACAACCTCCCAAATTTTCATCCAGATTCATAATATGGTTCTGGAGTTAGAGCCGTTTGATTGACCTACCATAAAAAAAAAATCCCTAAAAAAAGGTAAAAGCCCATTTGGTGATCTTCGCCAACATTTTTCATTTCTGATTTTATTCGAAATTTCTTGCTACATTCATAGTACAGACCATGAGTGAGCATCTGAAACAAATTTTACATCGATCGGCAATCCCGATCAATTTTTAGAACGATTTACTTTTTGCCTTTCTTACTAAAGAAAGGTATAGGTTTTACTTTAAGGCAGGACGTCATTTCCATCTTCGTAAATATGTCGATTCAGCATCAATTTTAATCGGAAAAATCGTCAAAAAATCACACTGCATCGATTTTCGACGCTTCGTCGCCAAGTTGTCAAGTTGAGCTTCGAATACTGGCGCGAAAATGCTGGCGCATATATTTTGTAGCTCGACTTATACTCATTTTGTAGTAGCTTGTCTACCGATGTTTCCTTCAATATGTAAGATATCGTAGCTTTTCGGTTTCTTTTGCCCTGTCCGTTTTTGCATAACTGTCCAATGTTTATGCAAAAACTTTTGTGACATAGGACATTCATCCGGCTACAATCATTTTGTTTCCCGTGCGCTCCTACAATCGCCTAAATGTAGACTTCATTTTTTCGTGATTTCGTAGGTTTATTTAACAGGGTTCATTGGATAGGATAATAGGAGCTTTCTAAGCTTTTCATCGTTTATTTCGTTTTCAAGGTGTTCAATGCTGGCGACTCCAATGGCTTTCTTCCTAAGGTTCTCGCGATCGAGTGTGTAGTGGTGCGGTTGTTAAAAATAGCTATCTCTGACTCTGTCACTCTCGTAGAAGCTGAACGGCTAGCTTCCCTGCACCGTGCGGCAAACGCGGTTCACTTGTACCTTGTCTTGGTGCGCTGGTACGAAGAACCAAAACACCAACACAGTCACACAAAAGGGCTCGTACCGAAACTAGAAAACCAAAAGCGCGGTGTGCGTTGTTGGGAAGCTTGCTATGATCGCGTTTGTCATAATCGCTTGTTTGATTAGAAACGTACAGACATATAGTACGATTAAAAATATTCTTTTGGTGAAAATTGCGTTTTAATTTTTTTTTGGAAAACATATCATTCATAATACTCATAATATCATCATAATACATTGCTTTCATCATAAGACTTTCTTTTGAGCTGACGTTATAAATAAACAAAGTAGATGTTATTAATTGAAAGAAGTTCTACCATTGTTATATTCTTTAGTAAGAAAGGCTCTTTCTCACCCCAGGTGGGATTAAATCGGGTTTTTTAATGCAAATGTTGAAATTATGGTTTTTTATTTCCATATTTATATTTTTTTTTATTTTTTTTTGCCCCCCCCCCCCATCGACCCCGGCCAGAGCCGAGGGACAAATACTTTGAAAAATATTTGTATTGGCCTAATCTACTTTCACAAAATCGGAAAATATCAATGAATTAATAAAAAAAAATGTATTCCATGAGGTTTTATTTGCGTTGTTAAATAAATTCAGAATAGTAAATTATCTATTTTAAAATTACAGTCAATAATTATTACTTTTGCCCCCTGAATTTTTATTAATTAAGTTTAATGTTGGATTCATGATTTGGTTAGTCTAATATAACTCCTTGAACAATGCGAAATTTAACAGAATTCAATCACCACCCCCAGTTCCTGATTACAAATTTTTGCCACAAAATCTTTGATTGTTCTCTGACGTAATACAACCATTTTTATTTACTGTGGAATTAAAATGGATGGGGGGGGGGGGGGACATAAAATGGAAATAAAATTTCCCAAAAAAAAAAATTCAAAAAGTTATTTTGAATTAATATTTTAAACACATTATTCAAAACATTTGTATCCAAAAGGAATACAAGTGGATACAAATGTTTTGAATAATGTGTTTAAAATATTAATTCAAAATCACTTTTTGAAAAAAATTTGGGAAAAAAATACTCAAACTTTGATCTGACAGATTTTTATTCGTAAAATTTGTTCTCAGAGAACATGAATCTGTTATTACATTTTGTTACTTTTCCAGATTCCGGATATCCCAGTACGCCGTCAACAAACGATGATGAAGTGCATTCAACAGGCGAAAGGATGTGTCCAAGTGGAGGGATTCTTGCATCCTTCTTTACCCCACGCTCCCCCTGCGTTTTCTCAAGTGTCGCTCAGCACGATTCTCCCGGGAAGGTGTTTTTCTGTGAAGAGTTTTGCGCTTTCAACTTTATTTTCCCTTATTTTTCAGAAAGCTTCAACCCTAAGAGGCTCTCACGGGTCTTCGTCGTCTCGGGTTGTCGTGGCGCTGCATTATTCAGGATTCAATTAGGTGGATTTGGTATTCGGACGACGAACAACTGCCCGGGATCGTGCCCACCGGGGTGACACGACCGGTTCGGAACGGGTCAAGAGTTCGTTGAATATGTAACGAAGTGTTTTGTGGTTTTTTGTTGGCGTGGGAAATGGTTGGAACTTTTATAGTTTTTTTTTGTTGCATGTTGAAATGATTTACATTTAAAGTCGAAATTAATTTGAAATGGATTTTCTAGTCGAAATAACAACCGTCAAATTAAATTCGAAACAAATTAAAACAAACTTTTCTCTCTTGCTAAACGAAGCACGAAAACCACCCAAATTAGTGCAAACGAAAGCGAAATGTAATCAAAGTCGCATAAAAGCTTACACAAGCGCAGCATCCAAATAAATCATCGGGACGTAATATTAATGTATAATTTATTTACGCGTGGCAGATTCTCCCCGCCGACCAGCACGACGTTGTCCTTTTTTTTGGGTGGCTGCTGAAAGTACACGTGCTATGATGGCGTGGGTGGAGGGTGGGCAGGCAAAAGTTGTTTTCCATTTATGCCTCCACCCCCGCACTCGATAGCTCTTCACTCTGTGTTACGCAGCTTTCCCGAGCAGACGGAAATAACTTGGGAATAACATTTTTTGATATTTGAAAATACTAGGCCAATAACATTTTATGTTATTTATAACAAGAGTTGTTATTCGCCGTTATGATTTTTTTGTTATTGGATTGTTATTGTAATAACAGACTAATAACATTTCTAGTTATTATTCGAACAAATCTTTGTTATTATTTTTTGTTATTTTAACAACTAATCCGATCATCCCAATAACATTTTGAGGTATTCTTCCATAACAAAAAATGTTATTCCCAAGTTGTTCTGGCTTTCAATCAATATCAGACCAATAACAAATTCTGTTATGACAACATATAATGTTATTGAACTCTTATGCAAAAATGAATTTTGCATGAATATTCCAAAACACTTTCTGTTATTTTAACAGTATTTGTTATTGAAATGGCATGAATTAAGTTATTACCGTCTGTTCGGGTTTGCCCTCCCCTCGTGCTTGGTGAACGAAAACAACAACCAAAATGTTGTATCTAATGGCGCACTATGGAAATTTCGAGTAAATTTGTTATCATTTGTTTCAATTTGCCATTTTATAAATTTTGTAAATTTTGTAAATTTTGTAAATTTTGTAAATTTTGTAAATTTTGTAAATTTTGTAAATTTTGTAAATTTTGTAAATTTTGTAAATTTTGTAAATTTTGTAAATTTTGTAAATTTTGTAAATTTTGTAAATTTTGTAAATTTTGTAAATTTTGTAAATTTTGTAAATTTTGTAAATTTTGTAAATTTTGTAAATTTTGTAAATTTTGTAAATTTTGTAAATTTTGTAAATTTTGTAAATTTTGTAAATTTTGTAAATTTTGTAAATTTTGTAAATTTTGTAAATTTTGTAAATTTTGTAAATTTTGTAAATTTTGTAAATTTTGTAAATTTTGTAAATTTTGTAAATTTTGTAAATTTTGTAAATTTTGTAATTTTTGTAATTTTTGTAAATTTTGTGAATTTTGTAAATTTTGTAAATTTTGTAAATTTTATAAATTTTGTAAATTTTGTAAATTTTGTAAATTTTGTAAATTTTGTAAATTTTGTAAAATTTGTAAATTTTGTAAATTTTGTAAATTTTGTAAATTTTGTAAATTTTGTAAATTTTGTAAATTTTGTAAATTTTGTAAATTTTGTAAATTTTGTAAATTTTGTCAATTTTGTAAATTTTGTAAATTTTGTAAATTTTGTAAATTTTGTAAATTTTGTAAATTTTGTAAATTTTGTAAATTTTGTAAATTTTGTAAATTTTGTAAATTTTGTAAATTTTGTAAATTTTGTAAATTTTGTAAATTTTGTAAATTTTGTAAATTTTGTAAATTTTGTCAATTTTGTAAATTTTGTAAATTTTGTAAATTTTGTAAATTTTGTAAATTTTGTAAATTTTGTAAATTTTGTAAATTTTGTAAATTTTGTAAATTTTGTAAATTTTGTAAATTTTGTAAATTTTGTAAATTTTGTAAATTTTGTAAATTTTGTAAATTTTGTAAATTTTGTAAATTTTGTAAATTTTGTAAATTTTGTAAATTTTGTAAATTTTGTAAATTTTGTCAATTTTGTAAATTTTGTCAATTTTGTAAATTTTGTCAATTTTGTCAATTTAGTCAATTTTGTCAATTTTGTAAATTTTGTCAATTTTGTCAATTTAGTCAATTTTGTCAATTTTGTCAATTTTGTCAATTTTGTCAATTTTGTCAATTTTGTCAATTTTGTCAATTTTGTCAATTTTGTCAATTTTGTCAATTTTGTCAATTTTGTCAATTTTGTCAATTTTGTCAATTTTGTCAATTTTGTCAATTTTGTCAATTTTGTCAATTTTGTCAATTTTGTCAATTTTGTCAATTTTGTCAATTTTGTCAATTTTGTCAATTTTGTCAATTTTGTCAATTTTGTCAATTTTGTCAATTTTGTCAATTTTGTCAATTTTGTCAATTTTGTCAATTTTGTCAATTTTGTCAATTTTGTCAATTTTGTCAATTTTGTCAATTTTGTAAATTTTGTCAATTTTGTAAATTTTGTCAATTTTGTCAATTTTGTCAATTTTGTCAATTTAGTCAATTTTGTCAATTTTGTCAATTTTGTCAATTTTGTCAATTTTAGATCTCTGTGCTTAGTGCAAACAAAATAAGAAAGCCAGGGGGAATTATTTTCCATTTTCCGCAGAGCAGAATTTGGCCAGCTTATCGTGAAGTATGTCACAAAAGATGCCCCTCCTCCACCGTCAGCGTCTCCCTCACAAAGATTCAGCACTTTTCTAAGCATTATGGTTGCTGGTATTTTTTTGCTCATTCTTCTTCTTCAAGTTCTTCGAGCACCTTGGCCAATGTTGTTGTTTTGTGGTTTTTTAGTGTTCTTGTCCATGACAAATTCACGATTTATTAGCTTTTTCTTTGAATTGAAAAGTTAATTTTTTCTTCGCTTATCAAACTGGTAACATTGAAGAACATTGTTCATTTATAATAATTTGCTGAATCAAATTTATTTTTAAACCTCTGTCGAAATCAGTAATCTCTACCCTAAAATCAGAACACACCTAGTCCCTTCAACTCTGAGGCAAACTTTACCAATCAACGAAACTAATTAAAATTTGTCGTTTTGATTTCGATGTGGAAACTGACGTGGCGAATCCCTTGGACAACACGCTCCAGCATTTTGTATACCAATAAGGTCCTGTGGTTGAGGACTCTCAGAGCACGTCTCCTTGATGCTGGGCTTAAGTTGATGTTGTTCAGACATGTTTTGAATTAGAATTTAGGTTGTTAAATTAATTTTCAACATGCAGCAAACTACTGGTTCAATTTCAAAGTTGTTATCCAAGTTCATGCTTCAGAGCAATCTGGCCAATATATTGATCGTAATCGGCTACCACCATAATTTAGTAGCAGTGCTCAAGCCATCAAAGTTTAGTTCTTCATTGTGCTTCGTGACGAAAAACAAAGAAGCAAATTTGATCAACGTCGGAAGAGCAAACGTCTATTTTGTTTGTTTCATGTCTTTTTGAGGGAGGAAGAAACTTTTAAACAGACTTTCATATCGTCGTTCATCTAACCGAGAAAGTTTGAAGCATGTTTGTTCCGTGAAAATATTTATATATTTTTATCTGTTTAGTGCTCAGTATGATCGATTCCACATTGATGAGGGTAAAACAGAGTTGTTTTCAATGAAATCTTAATAGGGGAGAGTGGGGAGACTTGATCCCCGGGGAGACTTGATCCCAAGCCTGTATCTCGTCAGCATGTGGGTAAAACAATTAGCTTTGTTCTAGAAAGTTGTGCGAAATTGACTAAAACTCATTGTAGAAAACAAAGAAAAAAATTAAAAAAATTTTAGATTGAGTTACACACATTTTTCTAAGAAGTGCTGCAAAAAACTTCCAAGAGCTCTTTTTTCTTTGTTTTGATAAATATAGAAAACACTCAAAAATTATTCAAAAAAATATTTTTTATACATGAATTGTTTGATAAACATATCAACTCCAAAACCCTTACGCATTTGACTTTAAATTTATCGTCATACTATTTTTACAATCAATTGTTTAAAAAAGTGCGTTTAGGGAGACTTGATCCCTGCATTTTTACAGTCACTGGAATCAGCCTCAAGATTAAATAATTGGGCTGGGTTTTCGTACATAGTTTTCTTTAGTATAGTTGTATATAACTTACTGCAGTTTGAACCATTTTTCAAAAGTTTTGTAAACAAAAATTACCAGCTTTTGTAAACATGCTCAATTTTGGTCTAAAAAAGAAAATTTTATGTTTTTAAATATTTTGCATGCTAAACTTGTTATATTTTGAACACAAACGTACAGGTTTAATGTGAAATTGCTGTAACTTATAGAAAATTAAAAGTTTAGATGAATAAGAAACATTTTGCTTAAGATTTCTTCAAAATGTTGAAAGGGGGATCAAGTTACCCCCAACATTTTGAAAATGCCGGTTCAAAATACTTTTTTAAAACGCTTGGCATGATTCGAAGAGTTTATCTGATGAAATACCCTTATCAGCCAAACATAGTTGAATATTTAAGCTTTCGATTCATGCAAAAAGATCATAGTTTTGTGAGAAATTGACAGAGTTATGTGCGATACAAAAAAAGGGGATCAAGTCTCCCCACTCTCCCCTACATTATTTCCATGTGATTTGCAAAATACCCCAATCCGATTGCAACGCATTAACAATTTATTCCACAACCTGTTATCAATTGATAATTTATTCAAACCTTCACTCAACACCACGCTGACCCAGGAGAAAATATAGTGTGTTTTGTTTGAAATTGTGACAAAGGCCCCCCACCCCTCCATTTCTACTGGTCAAAAGAACCAGCACCACCCGGGAGGGGAGATCGATAAATCCTCACCGGGAGAGAGAGTGTGTGTGTGTGGCAAGGTGTTTCAGTTCACATCAACTTTTGCACCGCAACTCTTAGGGGAGGAGCGGCGAGCCGCACAAATCCTACCTTTATTGATGTGATTTTAACGCAGGTTCACATACTCACTTGGAGGGTGTGGCAAGGAAAGGTGTGGGGAGGGCTGGGGGGACCTAGATATGGAACTTTTCTCCTGTCGACGTCCAGGCCCTTTTTCCATGCTTTTGTAGGTACGGTGAAAATAGCCTCTTTGTCGTTTCGGGCTTTGGCAAACGATCGATAGGAAATGGATTAAAAATGAGAACCCAGGGTGCGATGGGAAAGTGGGAAATTGTATCCAGGAGTCTATATCAATTGGTGCGTTGGTAGGTCTTGTGCCCAGGAAATAGAGGGTGAAATCCTACTGAAAATACTATTCTTTTTACTACAAAAGTTACATTCTTAAAATTCATATTTTAAGATTTTTGAAATTTTTTATATCTTTAGAGCCACAGAGAAGTGTGGGTATACATTTCGTCGCAGGGTATACATTTTTGGGTATTTTTGTAGACCTTTACAAAATTTGGAAAATTATCATTTTTAAAGATTGATTTTGGACCAAAATTTTATTTTAAATGGTGACCATGACTGATCATTTCTGAATATATATTTTTCTAAAAGCTGAAAAAAATCTATTCATTCGTTTAAGAAACTTTTTTTTTGTTTTTGAGATACTGAAAATAATAAATGCATAAAATTCAGCTGAAATCGTCCGACTTCATGAAGAAATGCTCATGGGCTCAATTTTGCTATTTTATTTTGATTAAAAATTTATAACTTGAAATATAATCATGGATTTTCAAGAAAATAAATTTAAAGTATTGGTGTCTACCCAAAGTTGCTACTCTGTTATTGACTATAATCATGGATGTTCAAGACATGCCAAAAACTGTCAATCCTTAAGTTGATTTGGCTAAAATTGTGGCCATTGACCTATTTTTGCAAATTGACACACGCAACTACTTCAAAACACTGCACTCTATAAATAAATTTAAATTTTTTTTTGGAACTTATGCTCAAAATCAATCAAAGCAGTAAAAAAAAGTACAATGCTTCAAATCCCAAAACGTCATAACTTTTGACTCTGCCTTGCTAGTAAAATTTATTTATGATTTGTTTAGTTGTGATTTAAATTTATGTAAAATGTTACAAATTCTTTTAAATACGTCATAGCGGTTTATCTTAGTTGATTCCTGGAGCATTAACCTTAAGGGTGCATAGTAGGGTGACAATAAAAAAAATCGACCTCAGGGATACTCCCTGGTTCGATTCCTTAAGCAAAAATAAATAACTGTGAATGTTTTGAGTAAAATCGGTTAAGGTTTAAGGGTCGCTATAGATCGTTAAAGTTGGTGAAAAAAAATCTTTTCATGCAAAAACGTCTTCTTTAAATCGTTAATAACTCGTCAGGGTTAACTCGGATCGTTTTGCGGTCTTCAACAAAGTTGTCTCACGCTTGACTATGATGCGACACATTTAACGCCACCTTTTGGTGGAATTTTGAAATTTTTATTTTTCTCCATACATTTTTGTTGTTTTCCATTCAAAATCATCGATAAAAAGCGACCTTAACCGATTTGGCTCTATATTTGCACAGTTACTTATTCTACCTAAAGAAACGAACCAGGGGATATCTCTAAAGATTTTCCAAAATAAAAAAAAACATTATTTCTTGTCACCCTAGTGATCTAGTGATAACCAAGGAAGTATTGCAAAATTGTCGAACTTAGTGACCCAATCCATAAATAAACAATCTGATTGTAAAAATAGTCAAGCTTGGTTGTAAATCATTTGAGGAATAAATCCAAAATTTTAATGATAGTTCCCGTAGTTTGCTAAATTCTAAAATGTGTTTAACAAAAATCTCGGTGCAAAAAAATCCCGTTGATATGCACCGTTAAGCTCTCAGAAATTTTGTTTAAATCTAAAAATTGGTTATAACAAACATAGAATGAAGAAAAAACTGTATTTTTTTTAAGAAATTGAACTCTTTGGACCACTGTTGGGATGTTCTGACAATAAAACAAAATTCTATAATTCTTCTTGACTAAGTTCAATTAATCTATATTGTTTATTTTGTAAAACTATAATGTATTAAAAATTTAAATACGCAATTTATGAACACAATTTTGTTCAATACTTAGAGAAAAGTGGCTTGCCAGATTTTTTTCCTGATCATACCTGGTAACCCTGCTTTGGAGGATCCAGTACTTAGAGCCGTCAAAACGGTCATTTTCGCTCGGAAACGGTCATTTTCGGAAGCTAATAACAGTTTAGCAAAAAATATGGCGTCTTCGGAATTTTTTTTTTTCATGATTTTATGAAGATCTTAGTTTCGAGAATTGGTAAGATTTGGATAGTTATTTCGCCTTCCACAAGTGAAAACTGAAACAGTTGTTTTTTTCCATACACTTTGACGTTTTTTCCCATACAAACTTCAAGCGATTAGAAGGAGGGGTTCCCGTGGTCCGAATGAGCTCAAATTTGGAATTCAGCTTAGTGATTGGCCAATCTTTGATTTCGAAAACTTGGTAGAAATGTGTTGTTGCTTCGGTAGAAACCAATATCTTTGTTTAAAGGCATGCTAGAGGGCCCAGAACATCCGACAATAATAAATGTTTTGCCTGTTTATTTTCACTAAAAACTGCTCGCTCAGGGAAAATTTGGTCTGAAAGGGTTAATTTGCTTAAGAATCATGAATATCTTAATTCACTTTTGATATTTATGGTATCACAAAATTGACGTTGACGCTCGCCATTTTCATTCAAATTATTTTACCCTAATCCGCCCACGCTTTTTCCGGTTGGTCCCTCGTCAGCCACAGTCAATGAAAGCGAGTAGAATGCGCTCTGGAGGGAAATTTTTTATCCTTTGCCAATATCGGTCAACCCACCCAACTCCTCTTTCTACTGACGAGGGAAAACTACGAGCTAGGGTTGGTTGTTGGGCTTTGCTGCAAAAAGTAAGTACAATTGACGCAAAAGCTTTCCCCCCCACTACCTACCTGCTAGAGCTGGTTGCATGGGAAAATTGTTTGCCTGTTGCATTCAACGGGGATTGGTAATCCGATTGCAATAGGATATTTTAGCAATTCGAATATAATTCCTTAAATGGTGTGCTAGTCGTGGGTATGTGTGCGACCAACACAACTAAAGGTACACAAAAGTAATTTGGATTGAACTCAACTCATTCAACTTTTTCCAGGCTGATTCCAAAGAAAAAATCATTCCATAATCCCCCCTCGAACCAGACGACCACGCGCAGAACCAGTCGTGCAATTAGGGGCTAATTTATACACCCGACACGGTAATTAGCGATGAAGCAAAAAAAAAAGGCACGGAAAATTCCACACCGCAACAGGTGTGTTCCTCCCACTGCCATTGACCAATGTTTGCACAGTTGTTCGTGTGTTCGTGATATCGGCCATTTATGAAATTGCATGTTTTTGTCCTTACTCCCCTCTCCAGTTGTGGTTTTTTGTTCCTTCGAGGGGAAACAAGCTCGCAATTTTCCACCCAACTCACCTCTAGAAAGGTGAAAGGTGGTTGTGGAAAAATTTCATCCTGCCAATTTCAGAGTGTGCGTTTCCCACAAAGGATAATAAAAAAAATGAATATTCACGGAAATTTTTATTGAATTTCTTTGTATTTGAACCCTCACGGTATTTCGCACCCGAGCTTTGATCTCTCGCGTTTTGAGTACTTGTGCGTGCTGGAAGCTGGAATTTGTTGCGTGAGAGGAAACGGGATATTGCAAATTTCGAGCAAGCGAAAAATCAAACGTTTTCTGACTTCATCATCTGGGAAAGCAATCGTAATAATGCCAATAACGAGAAATCGCAGGATAAAGAGTCGTTGCGAGGTGGGGGAAGTGGGGGGAAATATAAACCAAAAATATTTGTGCCGTTTGCGTGGGAAGTGGTGAATGCACTTTATAGAATCGCTTTGTGGAAATGTTGCTCGACTGGCATGAAGCTGAACAAATCATATCGTCGCCGTCGTGCTAACTTGTCGTACGTGCATTTTGGGCCAAATTGAGTTAAGAACGCCATTTTGTGTAGCTCACAATGCCACATCTTTTGACCTTCACAGATCCCCAAAATTCGATTTCAATCCTAAGATATTCAATGAAAACCAAAAAAGCTCTGAAAATTTTTGTCACTTTTCATATGAAAGAAGTTTCAATCTTGTCGTGCTATCTTGTCACTCCCTGAAAATTGATGTAAGTGCGACAAATGGCCAAAGGGATTTCAGGTCAGGATGCGTTTGACGCACGTAAAAGCTAGACTACCGTAAATATTTGTAATTATAACTCGGGACTCCAGCAACCAACTTTAACCAAACTTCGGGGCAATGCACAGAATGGTCAGCCAAACAAAACGCGTTTGTTATTGTTTACATTGCATGCTTTCGTTTTTGATTATTCAAGGTCAAACATTAAAACGCGTTTTTCTCAGAACGTCGAAATGGCGGGTGCGACATGATAGCACGACGACGTCGATATGTTTCAGGAAAATTTTGTTTTGTGATAGCTTATGCAATCAAATGATGTACCCATAACAGTTGATGATGCAGAAATGGAAAATGTTTATTACCGTCATCTGGGGCTACAGTCTGAATAGGGACAGCACGTTTTAGAGCAGTTAAATGCTTCAAATTTTGAAATGATTGTACACTTTTTGTTGCTCTGAATCTGGTCTACCCGAAACCACTCAAACATATTAAAATATTATTCTGCAACATTGCTTAAACAGCTGTCCCGATCCGCCCCATGTGTCCCGATTCACCCCAGATGACGGTATTAGATTTGTTTCATTGAAAATGATAATCATATCTACCATCTACTTTTTTCAATTCACATCCACTGGTAGAATCATTTGGATCATTTGTTTTTTTTCAAGCAGCAAGCAGTATTGCTTTGTCGTTTAATGATTTAATTGCACAGTAAAGCTGTAAAATTACAATTTTATCTGACACAGAATCTGTCAATATATATAAAACATATATAAGATATACAATATCCATTTATTATTTATTTGTTACAACACAGTAAAACGTTGTTTGTTAATAAAAAAAGATGATACCAGAAATCAATTGGAAATGGTACATTAAGAAAGAGAAAATAAATTGCTTGTGGGCGTGATTGCAATATTTAAAAATTTTTTTGGGTATTTATGACATTGATCGATTTATCTTACTTCATCGAATAATTAAAAGCTTGCGATCGTGCGGATTTTAACCGATTTAAATCAAATTTTCAGCTTTTAAGAAGAAAATGTTCATCTTGAGAACACTTTTGAAGTACACTTTTACGATGTTTATTTCACATTCCAGATGAATTGAATAGTTAAATTTTGATAGGTAGAAAATTTTGATTGTTGAATATTACATCATTTTCGATTTAATTTTACCTCTATTTATGTGGAAAAAGGTAAATCACATATATAAAAATGTATTTTTTTGTTTTTGAAGCACAATATTACCAAAATTATGTTAAGCTCAAAACTTCCTTTTTTTTTGTTTTTTACGTATCGGGATCTCAGGAATTCTCGGGATTTTCAAAAATATTTTCCCTTTCCCGGGAAATTCACCCTTGGGAAAATTGATCGCCCTGTTCAAAACTACAATTCAAAATAGAAATATACTCTGCGAATGTCAAAGTTAAAAAAAATCTAAATCTGCTTTTCCAAAAATGAGCAATTTTTTAAAAATGATAATTTTTTTTTTCAAATTTAATTTTTGTATTTTTTTATTTGTATGAAACTTTTTGTGTACCTTTTCTTTGACCAAAGCAAACATTTTGCATCAATAGTTAGTCCATACAAGTCTCCATAAAATTTTAAGCAGCTGTCCATAGCATAATGCTATTGAAATAATTTAAAAAAAATCTGTATCTTGAGAACGAATTTTCTGATCTTTAGAATTAGAACTCCTCACAAAAAATTGCTACAATCTTAAAAAAAAACAATTTTTAATGTGACTTTTCACACAAATATTGAATAAAACATTATTATAATTTTTGAAAACTCGCATTTTGGGTATGATTTAGATGTTAAAAATTCCATTATTTGATTTATGGCACTAGCTGGTCAAAATTTTCTTTAGTTTTTTTGCCATTTTTTTGAAAGATCATTTCTTTTTTAAACGCGAGAAAGAAGTCTAAAAACCTTTTTTGATTTTATTTTTAAGATGTAAAATCAAATTGCAATCAAAAAGTGCTTTGCATAAAATTTAATGTAGTGCACCACTTTCATGTTTCACAGAAAAAAATAAGTTTTCTATATTCAAATCTTATAATTTTATGATTTTTTTAATCTTCACGATATTGGTAAGTCTGTAAGATATGATATGATTAGCTTTATTTCAGTCATCAATGGTGACATTGTGTCTGGGGGTGAGATTGGGTCATACAAAAATGCTGAAATTTGATGACGGTACTGGAAATCTATTTAGATCATAAATTCTTATCATTTTTTTGTTTGTGAAAATAGTTTTGATTTAATTTCAAACATTTTAAATATGTGCCAGATCTTAACCCCAATCAAAGAACTTTCCGTACAATTTTATATTAAAATAACTTCAGAACTACAACATTATAATTTACCAAAAGTAAGTTTTACTATAACGATATAATTCCCAAACATCAAAAACCCACAATCTCTCCGCCATTCACGACATCAGGGTGTCACATTTCGTGCTTTCTATCGGTGTCTTGAAGCACTTGTCTCGTGATAAAACCAACATAATTTCAAACGACAGCCACCGAAACCATTACGTGCCTTGTTAAGCAATCCCATTTTTGTTTCAATTTACTTCCATTAGACGCCCCCCTCCTTGTGTCAGCTCTGACGTACGTGCCCGCCAGTTAGTGAAAAGTGTAAATGTCTGGCTAATTTGCTGCTCACCGGGACGGGAATCTCGCGTGCCTCGTCATAATTGTTTCGCGAGCAAAAATTCTAACAGTTTTGTTACGTGGCCATGTTTCGTTTGCTCCACGTGTTTCTTGTTCGCGACGGTATTTTGTAGCGTTTTTTTTCGTCTTCTGAATCCCATTCACATAATAACAAAATTGCTTTTCATACCATTATCATATATTTTCCACACTTTGGCATTTATGTGAACGACCTGCTCGAAATGCTGAGAGAGCGATCCAGACACACTATCGGTGGCAGTTGACAGTTCTGTCGTATTATTTCGGTAACCACCGTCAAGATTCCGGTGGATGCTGGCGGGCAAAAACCGCCAACCAAACCATTTCATTAGGGATGCATGCATTCCGGGGCACCACCCTCGAAGAAGTGTCGTCGCGCGGCCAAGTGTGTATGTGTTGCTGCATAATTTCAGGCGCCGGGAACTTCGTTGCCACTGCCACCTAGAAGCAGCATCACCGTTCACCATACGATATTGGTTGGATAAATTATTCAAACCCAGGCAAGACCGCACTGCAACTCCCCCTCCTTAGTGCTGGCAACACTGGCTGACGACTGGATGCACTGCTCTTCAGCAGCAGAGACAACTTTTCAAGCTGGTGCACATTTTGTCCTAGGATCTGCGGGATCTCTCTTCTCTATCTGGTTGGCTGATGAATGAAATATTCATCTTGGTGGATTGGAAAAAGATGAAACCTAGAGCGGGGATTGAATCCAGAATTTGATAGTTAGGTGAGCCCGCATAAAGATTTACTATAAACCAACAGTAGATTTTATGGTTATCACACGATAAATTCTATGGTTATTTTTACCACGATTCTACTGTAGCCTTTATGTTTTTTCACCATAGAATATATCCTATTTCGGGAATTTACTATAAAAAAGGGGTATTGTTAGGCACAGTCACCATAAAAATTTCGACTTTTCCCCATACAAAAAAAAAACCAAAAACTATACATTCTATCGTATTTTCATTGATGCCTTTTCCGTCCAAAAAATTACCCTGACCATAGAAAACATCATACATTTATAATAAAAACAGTAACCACTACAATGGTTTGCACAGTAAATTCACAGTTCTTCATGGATTTTTCCATACTAAATAGTACGGTTTAAACTATATTCGTACATTGAAATAAATAATAACTACAGTATGATTCATTGTATTTGCATTGTATTTATTGTTTTCTCTCCACTAAATTGTACTGTAAAACATATATTTATACATTAAAATTGATGGTCAATATGGTAAGTTTTATTGTATTTTTATAGTTTTTTTCGTTGATTTAAAAAAAATAGGACTTTTATTCCGCGTCGTTTTCTTTTAATATTCTGCTTCAATCCGAACTTTCTGACGTTGTTCGAAATGCTTATAGCCGGTGCCGGAACTACTGCTTCGTACTTGGGATGAACTCTCGCGTATTTATGAAGCACAATCCTCAGTGGAATAGGCCCCTGTAAAAGAGAAACACACTAAATTAGGACATAGGGAATATTTTCATATGTTTGTTTCGGTACAAATGCTATTAAATTAGCTGTTACTAAAATTCTAAAATTCTAAAATTCTAAAATTCTAAAATTCTAAAATTCTAAAATTCTAAAATTCTAAAATTCTAAAATTCTAAAATTCTAAAATTCTAAAATTCTAAAATTCAAAAATTCAAAAATTCAAAAATTCAAAAATTCAAAAATTCAAAAATTCAAAAATTCTAAAATTCTAAAATTCTAAAATTCTAAAATTCTAAAATTCTAAAATTCTAAAATTCTAAAATTCTAAAATTCTAAAATTCTAAAATTCTAAAATTCTAAAATTCTAAAATTCTAAAATTCTAAAATTCTAAAATTCTAAAATTCTAAAATTCTAAAATTCTAAAATTCTAAAATTCTAAAATTCTAAAATTCTAAAATTCTAAAATTCTAAAATTCTAAAATTCTAAAATTCTAAAATTCTAAAATTCTAAAATTCTAAAATTCTAAAATTCTAAAATTCTAAAATTCTAAATTCTAAAATTCTAAAATTCTAAAATTCTAAAATTCTAAAATTCTAAAATTCTAAAATTCTAAAATTCTAAAATTCTAAAATTCTAAAATTCTAAAATTCTAAAATTCTAAAATTCTAAAATTCTAAAATTCTAAAATTCTAAAATTCTAAAATTCTAAAATTCTAAAATTCTAAAATTCTAAAATTATAAAATTCTAAAATTCTAAAATTCTAAAATTCTAAAATTCTAAAATTCTAAAATTCTAAAATTCTAAAATTCTAAAATTCTAAAATTCTAAAATTCTAAAATTCTAAAATTCTAAAATTCTAAAATTCTAAATTCTAAAATTCTAAAATTCTAAAATTCTAAAATTCTAAAATTCTAAAATTCTAAAATTCTAAAATTCTAAAATTCTAAAATTCTAAAATTCTAAAATTCTAAAATTCTAAAATTCTAAAATTCTAAAATTCTAAAATTCTAAAATTCTAAAATTCTAAAATTCTAAAATTCTAAAATTCTAAAATTCTAAAATTCTAAAATTCTAAAATTCTAAAATTCTAAAATTCTAAAATTCTAAATTCTAAAATTCTAAAATTCTAAAATTCTAAAATTCTAAAATTCTAAAATTCTAAAATTCTAAAATTCTAAAATTCTAAAATTCTAAAATTCTAAAATTCTAAAATTCTAAAATTCTAAAATTCTAAAATTCTAAAATTCTAAAATTCTAAAATTCTAAAATTCTAAAATTCTAAAATTCTAAAATTCTAAAATTCTAAAATTCTAAAATTCTAAAATTCTAAAATTCTAAAATTCTAAAATTCTAAAATTCTAAAATTCTAAAATTCTAAAATTCTAAAATTCTAAAATTCTAAAATTCTAAAATTCTAAAATTCTAAAATTCTAAAATTCTAAAATTCTAAAATTCTAAAATTCTAAAATTCTAAAATTCTAAAATTCTAAAATTCTAAAATTCTAAAATTCTAAAATTCTAAAATTCTAAAATTCTAAAATTCTAAAATTCTAAAATTCTAAAATTCTAAAATTCTAAAATTCTAAAATTCTAAAATTCTAAAATTCTAAAATTCTAAAATTCTAAAATTCTAAAATTCTAAAATTCTAAAATTCTAAAATTCTAAAATTCTAAAATTCTAAAATTCTAAAATTCTAAAATTCTAAAATTCTAAAATTCTAAAATTCTAAAATTCTAAAATTCTAAAATTCTAAAATTCTAAAATTCTAAAATTCTAAAATTCTAAAATTCTAAAATTCTAAAATTCTAAAATTCTAAAATTCTAAAATTCTAAAATTCTAAAATTCTAAAATTCTAAAATTCTAAAATTCTAAAATTCTAAAATTCAAAAATACTAAAATTCTAAAATTCTAAAATTCTAAAATTCTTAAATTACTAAATTCTTAATAACTCAATTTCCTAATTTCTTTATTTCCTAATTTCTTAATATCCTAATTTCTTAATATCCTGATTACCTAATTTTCTAATTTTCTTATTTCCTAATTTTCTAATTTTCTAAATTTATAATTTTCTAATTTTCTTATTTTCTAATGTTCTAATTTTTTAATTTTCTAATTTTCTAATTTTCTAATTTTCTAATTTTCTAATTTTCTAATTTTCTAATTTTCTAATTTCCTAATTTCCTAATTGGCTGAATTCCTAACTTCCTAATTTCCTAATTTACTAATTTCCTGATTTCCTGATTTCCTAATTTCCTGATTTCCTGATTTCCTAATTTCCTAATTTCCTTATTCCCTAATTTTCTAATTTTGTTATTTCTCAATTTCTAAATTTCTTAATTTCTAAATTTGTTAATTTATTAATTTCCTAATTTCCGAATTTCCGAATATCCGAATTTCCTAATTTTGTAATTTTTTAAATGTTAAATTTTTTAATTTCTTAATTTCCCAATTTCCAAATTTCCTAATTTCCTAATTTTCTAATTTCCTATTTTCTAATTTCTAAATTTCCTAATTTCCGAATATCCGAATTTTTCTTATTTCCGAATTTCCTAATATCCTAATTTCCTAATTTCCTAATTTCCTTATTTCCTAATTTCCTAATTGCCCAATTTCCTAATTTCCTTATTTCCTTATTTCCTTATTTCCTTATTTCCTTATTTCCTTATTTCCTTATTTCCTTATATCCTAATTTCCTAATTGCCCAATTTCCTAATTTCCTAATTTCCTAATTTCCTAATTTCCTAATTTCCTTATTTCCTTATTTCCTTATTTCCTTATTTCCTAATTTCCTAATAGCCCAATTTCCTAATTTCCTAATTTTCTAATTTCCTTATTTCCTAATTTCCTAATTGCCCAATTTCCTAATTTCCTTATTTCCTAATTTCCTAATTGCCCAATTTCCTAATATCCTAATTTCCTAATCTCCTAATTTCCTAATTTCCTAATTTCATAATTTCCTAATTTCCTAATTTCCTAATTTTCTAATTTTCTAATTTTCTAATTTTCTAATTTTCTAATTTCTAAATTTCCTAATTTCCGAATTTCCTAATTGCCTAATTTCCAAATTTCCTGATTTCCTCATTTCCTAATTTCCTAATTTTCTTATTTCCTAATTTCCTAATTGCCCAATTTCCTTATTTCCTAATTTCCTTATTTCCTAATTTCCTAATTGCCCAATTTCCTAATTTCCTAATTTTCTAATTTCTAAATTTCCTAATTTCCGAATTTTTCTAATTTCCGAATTTCCTAATATCCTAATTTCCTAAATTCCTAATTTCCTAATTTCCTAATTTCCTAATTTCCCAATTTCCCAATTTCCTAATTTCCTAATTTCCTAATTTCCTAATTTCCTAATTGCCCAATTTCCTAATTTCCTAATTTCCTAATTGCCCAATTTCCTTATTTCCTAATTGCCTTATTTCCTTATTTCCTAATTTCCTAATTTCCTAATTTCCTAATTTCCTAATTTCCTAATCTCCTAATTTCCTAATTTCCTAATTTCCTAATCTCCTAATTTCCTAATTTCCTAATTGCCTAATTTCCTAATTTCCTAATTTCCTTATTTCCTAATTTCTTAATTTCCTTATTTCCTAATTTCCTAATTTCCTAATTTCCTAATTGCCTTATTTCCTAATTTCCTAATTTCCAAATTTCTGAATTTCCTAATATCAGAATTTCCTAATTTCCTAATTTCCTAATTCCCTTATTTCCTAATTTCCTAATTTCCGAATTTCCGAATTTCCGAATTTCCTAATTTCCGAATTTCCGAATTTCCAAACAAAATTATATGAACATTTGTAATAATCAGTAGCATTCAAATTTGCAAATTCTATTAAAAAAAACACACACACACACACACACAGGCACCGTGCCAATAAACGTCAAACGCTACTTTCTGTTTCTGTTATTTTTCAGTTGCGCACCACTCAACAAAATTCTTTTCGTGACCTTTTCCTTGACCGTTGTTTGGACGTTCACCGTTGAGCATCAACACACAACTTACCTAACGATTTTCGCCTCCAGACGAAACGACCATCCTGAGCAAATCCGGCCGGAAGTGTCCGCAGCAGGCGCCGGGCCTGGTAGAAGAAGTCCCTGTAAAAAAAGAGGAACACACACAGTTTGTTCAGACCATTGCTCTCGCAAGCTTGACCTTGAACTCAGCAAACGTCAAATCAAAACAAATTGCTGCCGGATCTTTCTCCGGATCTCTCCCGTAAAAGATCCGGCAACAATTTTGTATGGCTTGAAGTTTGCGGAGGGTACCAAAAAAAGGTAAACAAATCACTTTGTGCATCAACCAATAGCTTGGGAAATTTGCCCGAAAATGCCTGCTGCTGTTGCGGGTGCGATTCCGCCCTCTCCAAGTTCAACAAAACTCCTTATACTCACCCAAATATGAAAAAGTTCCGCCATCCCAGAGCCGTTCCGGTTCGGTCACCCGGCAAATTTGTCCAAGACCGTGTTGGACAAACGCCGGATGTCTTTTTCACGAACACACGCGATTTCACTAACACTTTTTCAATTAAACAGCGGCCAAACACGATCGACACAAACATGATCGAACACGCGCGCGATTGAAAACAAATGAGAGCTCGCCATGGTACGTTCATTAGGGGAGCGTCGCCCAGTTTAGGTGTCATGGTGCGTTCGTTAGGGGAGCGTCGCCCAATTTAGGTGTCATGGTGTGTTCGTTTTGTGATCTTTAATATTTTTTGCCGTTTCAATTATTGAATAAAAATGTTTAAATGTTTAAATATTTAAATGTTTAAATGTTTAAATGTTTAAATGTTTAAATGTTTAAATGTTTAAATGTTTAAATGTTTAAATGTTTAAATGTTTAAATGTTTAAATGTTTAAATGTTTAAATGTTTAAATGTTTAAATGTTTAAATGTTTAAATGTTTAAATGTTTAAATGTTTAAATGTTTAAATGTTTAAATGTTTAAATGTTTAAATGTTTAAATGTTTAAATGTTTAAATGTTTAAATGTTTAAATGTTTAAATGTTTAAATGTTTAAATGTTTAAATGTTTAAATGTTTCAATGTTTAAATGTTTAAATGTTTAAATGTTTAAATGTTTAAATGTTTAAATGTTTAAATGTTTAAATGTTTAAATGTTTAAATGTTTAAATGTTTAAATGTTTAAATGTTTAAATGTTTAAATGTTTAAATGTTTAAATGTTTAAATGTTTAAATGTTTAAATGTTTAAATGTTTAAATGTTTAAATGTTTAAATGTTTAAATGTTTAAATGTTTAAATGTTTAAATGTTTAAATGTTTAAATGTTTAAATGTTTAAATGTTTAAATGTTTAAATGTTTAAATGTTTAAATGTTTAAATGTTTAAATGTTTAAATGTTTAAATGTTTAAATGTTTAAATATTTTTATTTATTTTTTAATATTTTAATATTTTAATATATTAATATTTTAATATTTTAATATTTTAGTATTTTATTTTAATATTTTAATATTTTAATATTTTAATATTTTAATATTTTAATATTTTAATATTTTAATATTTTAATATTTTAATATTTTAATATTTTAATATTTTAATATTTTAATATTTTAATATTTTAATATTTTAATATTTTAATATTTTAATATTTTAATATTTTAATATTTTAATATTTTAATATTTTAATATTTTAATATTTTAATATTTTAATATTTTAATATTTTAATATTTTAATATTTTAATATTTTAATATTTTAATATTTTAATATTTTAATATTTTAATATTTTAATATTTTAATATTTTAATATTTTAATATTTTAATATTTTAATATTTTAATATTTTAATATTTTAATATTTTAATATTTTAATATTTTAATATTTTAATATTTTAATATTTTAATATTTTAATATTTTAATATTTTAATATTTTAATATTTTAATATTTTAATATTTTAATATTTTAATATTTTAATATTTTAATATTTTAATATTTTAATATTTTAATATTTTAATATTTTAATATTTTAATATTTTAATATTTTAATATTTTAATATTTTAATATTTTAATATTTTAATATTTTAATATTTTAATATTTTAATATTTTAATATTTTAATATTTTAATATTTTAATATTTTAATATTTTAATATTTTAATATTTTAATATTTTAATATTTTAATATTTTAATATTTTAATATTTTAATATTTTAATATTTTAATATTTTAATATTTTAATATTTTAATATTTTAATATTTTAATATTTTAATATTTTAATATTTTAATATTTTAATATTTTAATATTTTAATATTTTAATATTTTAATATTTTAATATTTTAATATTTTAATATTTTAATATTTTAATATTTTAATATTTTAATATTTTAATATTTTAATATTTTAATATTTTAATATTTTAATATTTTAATATTTTAATATTTTAATATTTTAATATTTTAATATTTTAATATTTTAATATTTTAATATTTTAATATTTTAATATTTTAATATTTTAATATTTTAATATTTTAATATTTTAATATTTTAATATTTTAATATTTTAATATTTTAATATTTTAATATTTTAATATTTTAATATTTTAATATTTTAATATTTTAATATTTTAATATTTTAATATTTTAATATTTTAATATTTTAATATTTTAATATTTTAATATTTTAATATTTTAATATTTTAATATTTTAATATTTTAATATTTTAATATTTTAATATTTTAATATTTTAATATTTTAATATTTTAATATTTTAATATTTTAATATTTTAATATTTTAATATTTTAATATTTTAATATTTTAATATTTTAATATTTTAATATTTTAATATTTTAATATTTTAATATTTTAATATTTTAATATTTTAATATTTTAATATTTTAATATTTTAATATTTTAATATTTTAATATTTTAATATTTTAATATTTTAATATTTTAATATTTTAATATTTTAATATTTTAATATTTTAATATTTTAATATTTTAATATTTTAATATTTTAATATTTTAATATTTTAATATTTTAATATTTTAATATTTTAATATTTTAATATTTTAATATTTTAATATTTTAATATTTTAATATTTTAATATTTTAATATTTTAATATTTTAATATTTTAATATTTTAATATTTTAATATTTTAATATTTTAATATTTTAATATTTTAATATTTTAATATTTTAATATTTTAATATTTTAATATTTTAATATTTTAATATTTTAATATTTTAATATTTTAATATTTTAATATTTTAATATTTTAATATTTTAATATTTTAATATTTTAATATTTTAATATTTTAATATTTTAATATTTTAATATTTTAATATTTTAATATTTTAATATTTTAATATTTTAATATTTTAATATTTTAATATTTTTATATTTTTATATTTTAATATTTTAATATTTTAATATTTTAATATTTTAATATTTTAATATTTTAATATTTTAATATTTTAATATTTTAATATTTTAATATTTTAATATTTTAATATTTTAATATTTTAATATTTTTATATTTTAATATTTTAATATTTTAATATTTTAATATTTTAATATTTTAATATTTTAATATTTTAATATTTTATTATTTTAATATTTTAATATTTTAATATTTTAATATTTTAATATTTTAATATTTTAATATTTTAATATTTAAATATTTTAATATTTTAATATTTTAATATTTTAATATTTTAATATTTTAATATTTTAATATTTTAATATTTTAATATTTTAATATTTTAATATTTTAATATTTTAATATTTTAATATTTTAATATTTTAATATTTTAATATTTTAATATTTTAATATTTTAATATTTTAATATTTTAATATTTTAATATTTTAATATTTTAATATTTTAATATTTTAATATTTTAATATTTTAATATTTTAATATTTTAATATTTAATTTTTTTTTGTGTAGAAACAGTTAAATATGTAAAATTTCTAGTATTTTAATGTCTTAATGCTTAAGTTTTTTAATACTTTGATTTGATTTGAGCTTTTCACAAAATCGTTTGTGAAGTTTTGTATTTAAAATATAACTCGATTTCAAATACTTTTGTTACATGATTCAAATTATTTAAAAAAAATCGTTAAAAAAAGTCCACACTACGCAACTATAACATTACAATAAAACTTACTGTAACAAAAAATTGGAAAAAATGCATTATGAGATTTCCAATAACAAAACCATAATATTTGCTGTATTCATGAAATGTACAGTAGTTTTATTGTTTCAATTTATAACATTTCCAATAACAAAACCATGAAATTTGCTGTAACCATGAAATCTACGATAACTTTATCGTCATTCCAATGAAGTTAAAAAAAATCAACCATAAACTTACCATAAATATTATAATATCTATTGTAACTTCATGGTTTTGACAATACAAATCATCATATAATTTTATTCGGGAGGCCGCCGCAGGCTGTGCTAGTTGGGTGGAGGACTTAATTTGGAGTTTGTTAATGGGAACCTTTGATAAGGATGAACTGATTTTCAAATGGGTTTAGCAGCTGCTGCGGGGATTTATCTGTGGTAATAAAATGTGGTCCAATTATGAAGATTTCGAGTTTCTCATTAAAATAAGCCAAATTTGATTGATTCACTAAGCTGAAGTTAAAACGGGTAATTCTCCGCGAATTCACTAGAAATTGAAAAGAAGTTGCCTCTGCCTCTCTTCAATTTTCGTGAAACTTCGAATTAAGGGGCAACTTTGGTCCCTAGTCATGAATCTGAGGTCCACTTTTCTTCGTTCAATAAGTCTCTTTATAATTTTGCTTTTTATGGTTTTATTTGAACCCATTGAACTGAGTCACGCACTGAATTTTAATTTATTATAATGCATATTTTAATATTCATGGTATTAATTTTTAAAAGCTATTGTTTACTCGTCAACATGGTATTGTACACACCGGAGCAAAATAAATTAAATTCTCACCTCATAATGCACGACCATAATCAAACCTTTCCGTTCTAACAATGTTGGTCCAAACCCATCAACACTGGCTGTTGCCCAGCTCCAAAGCCTTCATCTGACCTAATGCTGCCGGGCAACGCAGTCGTTGACGACCTTCCCCATTCTGTTATCTGTTTCAATTAATCACAATCATAAAACGGCACCCACAACTCGCCTCCCTGCAACCCACAACAAGGACCCTCTCCAGGCAGCAGAGGTACAGATGAGGCTCAAATTACCAACCAGCAGCGCCATATGTGCGTTCGTCGCAAAGTCACTGTGACTGCTGCAGTGACTAATTTGCCCTTTTGACGTCCGTCCAGGTCGTTGTTGTTGTTGTTGTCGAGTTGGTTGGTGGAGCTTAAGCCCCCACATGAAAAGAGAGGACACATTAATATCTACCCCGAAGCCAGCAGCAGCAGGGTTGCCGGTTATCAACAGTCAGTTGTTGTACTATCAACGCGGAAACTGGCCGACCATATGTCAATCTATACCGACCGTCGCCATAAAGCAGCTCAAACTGATATTGGATGGCTTACAGCGAGGGACAATGTTGGTGGGCGTGGGTGGAAACATAATTTGGTTTTGTTAGTTGGTGAAGTGCTGCAACGTTATCATGGCTCAACTGATATCCAGCTGCGGTATAGTTTGGAGGTCCTTCGATTGATTGATATCAACGCTTTGGATAAGGTGGAAAATATTTGCTTTTTTGCTTTCCTCATTGAAGTAAGGCTGTAATCCTGCTATAAAAATGAACTTTTCACAGAAAACTCGTAGACCATGTATTCCTTTTGGCTCAGACAAATGATATCAAAAACTGAACAAGTGTTTGCCTGTCTAGCTGTGTGTCTAACTAGGTGTGAATGTGTATGATAAAAATTGTCACTTCGTTTTCTTAGCACTGGCTGAACCGATTTTGTTCAAACACATTCGACTCGGTTTATGGTCCAATTGTAATATAAAGTCCTTTCTAGCGAAACCTAATCTCACAGATTAGTAAAATCAGTCAAAGAGAATTGTAATGATATTTTTCAGCTCCTCAAATAAATTTTTCAAGAGGACGAGGATGAACATTATATTTAAAAAAATAGAAAAGATTTTTTTTCTGGGAAATGTAACCTAAAAACGGCTTTAAGTCAAAAACCATGAATTTTACAATGGTTTCCAGCAAGGCCTCAGACTGGCAAGTAATTATTAATTACTTTGATTTTAAGCTGGTAATTCGGTAATTTATTAATTCCTTGGTAATTGATGGTAATTAGAGTAATTAAAAGTAATTAGTGTAATTTAATGCAATTCATTGATAATAAAATTAATTCAATATTTAAAAAATTGTTCTTGTTCAACGAAACTTTTAAATTTGTATTAATAATCTATAACAGCAGACTTAAGACAGGCAATGACCCAACGTTTTTCTTTTTTAATGAATTTCCAGCTTTCATGATGAACAGTTGCAAATATTTTTCAATGTTTCAATATTGGTAGGTTCAGGTTGATTTTTTTAGAACAACTTCGACATTTTAATGGAATTTGACTTGCAATAAAATGAAAAGAAATAAAAATAAATTTATTTATTTATTGTTTCATATTTTAAAGAAAAAAAAAGTTATTTTATGGCGAAAAAAAACATTTTCAATGAAATGTTTCAACTTTGGCTTGTTATGTGAGCAATTCTCTACCAAAACCGGAAATGGATTTTATTTGTATTTTTTGATTTGGCTCAAACTTTCTGGGGGCCTTCCCTATGACCAAAAAAGCTATTTTGTGTCATTGGTTCACCCATACAAGTCTCCATACAATTATGGCTGCTGTCCATACAAAAATGGTATGTCAATATTCAAACAGCTGTAACTTTTGAGTGAATTTTCTGATCAATTTGGTGTCTTCGGCAAAGTTGTAGGTATTGTTGAGGACTATTGAGAAAAAAATAGGCACAAGGAAATTTTTTTTGGCAGATTTTTTAATCAACTTTTTTTTTACTAAAACTCAATCTCCCAAAATATGTATTTTTTGATTTTCGAGATTTTTTGATATGTTTTAGGGGACAAAAATCCGCAACTTTTGAGCCATAGAGAAACATGGTCAAAAAATCTGCCGCCGAGTTATGATTTTTTGAAAAAATATTTATTTTTGGAAAAAAATCTAAACTGCCCATGTCCGCATAAATGTCCCATATGCAAAAACAGCAAGCTGAGAAAAACGCATTTGAAGTTTGTCCCATACATAAGGCTACGTGTTAAGTTTTCATGAAAAAACTGGGTTTCCTCCAGATTTCTAGAACAAAGTACTGGATGTTTTATGCTTTTCGGAAAGATCACACGATTTTGAACCAAACTGCATCAATAACTCAATAGTGATGAAAATGCATATGGGATATTTATGCGATCAGGGGCAGTAAATTTTATGCAAACCACTTTACAGATTTTTTGATAAAGGGCTCCGTTTTCAAGATATAGCCACCGAAAGTTCGATTGTAGCGAAATATTTGCAGTATTTCGATTTTTAAAAATAGTGACCATGAGTGACCATTTCTAAAAATATTTTATTTGAAAAGTTCAGAAAATTTGCTATAAAATTGTCTAAGAGACATTGATGATTGGACATCGGGTAGATGAGATACAGCCGTTTTAAGAAATAGAAACACGAAAATTTAAGTTTTCTAAGTCTCCCCAAAACAACCCACCATTTTCTAATATCGATATCTCAGCAACTAATGGTCCGATTTTAAATGTTAAAACATGAAACATTCGTGAAATTTTCCGATCTATTCGAAAAAAATATTTTGTATATCAAGATATCAAAATATTTTTTAAATCAAGACTGACATTTTAAATGGGCATTATATTCAATGTTTGGCCCTTTTAAAATGTTAGTCTTGATTTAAAAAAATCAACTCGGCGGCAGATTTTTTGACCATGTGCCTCTTTGGCTCAAAAGTTGCGGATTTTTGTCCCCTAAAACATATCAAAAAATACGTATTTTGGGAAATTGAGTTTTAGTAAAAAAAAGTTGATTAAAAAATCTGCAAATTTGTTTTTCCGTGTACCTATTTTTTTCTCAATAGTTCTCAACAATACCTACAACTTTGCCCAAGACATCAAATTGATCAGAAAATTCACTCAAAAGTTACAGCTGTTTGAATATTTACATACCATTTTTGTATGGACAGCAGCCAAAATTGTATGGAGACTTGTATGGGTGAACCAATGACACAAAATAGCTTTTTTGGTCATAGGGAAGGCCCCCACAAAGTTTGAGCCAAATCAAAAAATACAAAAATTAAAAATGGTCGAAATCGGCCGATTTCGTAGAGAGTTGCTCATGTATTAAAATTGATATAATTTAGTATCAGTCAGTTGCCGCTTAGTATCGCTCAGTTGCCTTTTTTACTAACATTTTGAGATCTGGTTTGAAAACGAATGGCACAAAAAAAATTATAAACAAAAAAATATGTGTCCTTTGCTTGATATTGAGTGTTTTTATAGTGTTTTTATAGTATATTATATTATATTATATTATATTATATTATATTATATTATATTATATTATATTATATTATATTATATTATATTATATTATATTATATTATATTATATTATATTATATTATATTATATTATATTATATTATATTATATTATATTATATTATATTATATTATATTATATTATATTATATTATATTATATTATATTATATTATATTATATTATATTATATTATATTATATTATATTATATTATATTATATTATATTATATTATATTATATTATATTATATTATATTATATTATATTATATTATATTATATTATATTATATTATATTATATTATATTATATTATATTATATTATATTATATTATATTATATTATATTATATTATATTATATTATATTATATTATATTATATTATATTATATTATATTATATTATATTATATTATATTATATTATATTATATTATATTATATTATATTATATTATATTATATTATATTATATTATATTATATTATATTATATTATATTATATTATATTATATTATATTATATTATATTATATTATATTATATTATATTATATTATATTATATTATATTATATTATATTATATTATATTATATTATATTATATTATACTATATTATATTATATTATATTATATTATATTATATTATATTATATTATATTATATTATATTATATTATTATGTTATTTTATTATAAATTTTTTTATGGAGCTATCGAATTAGCTTTTTAGAAATAATTTCATTTAGAGATAAACATTAATACTTAAATTTATTTTGAATTTTTTTTTTCAAAGTGAAAAGTAATTAAGTAATTAATTTATGTAATTAATCATTTCGACCCAGTATTTCAAGTAATTTATAAGTTGGCAGACTGGCAAGTAATAAATGCTTCTGGAAACCCTTGGAATTTTATTCCAAAATCACAAATTTGCTCTATGATTCCTAACTCAATTTTACATAAAAAAATATTTTGGAAGATTTTTCGGGTATATTTTCGAAAATTTCTAAAAATCACTATTTGAAAAAAAATAGACTTGGCGAAATCCTAACGTCTGTCGTATCTCACAGCTCATAAATTTGCACTTTTTGTTCAATAAAACATATAAAAAATCCAAGGAGGTAAAGATTTTCAAACATAATATCGGCATAATATTGAATGATTGGCACTTTTTAAATGTTAGTTTTGATTAATAAATTTTCATAATATTTTTTCCGAAAAGATCACCAAATTTTAAAAATGTTTCGCTTTTCATAATAGAAAATTACTGGAATATTGGCATTTGAAAATGTAGGAATGCTTGAGTGAGACTTTGAATTTTTGCTTCTTTTTCTTTTATTCGCTGTATTTCAGCAATCAGAGATCCAATGTCTTTTGGAACTATTTAAATTTAAATTACCTATTTTAAACTTTTCGGAAACAACATTGACAAAACAAAATAGGAATATTTATATTTTTTCCAAAAAAATATTTCTTTTTCAAAAACGCATGACATGGCGGCAAATTTTTGCTCCATTCTTACCTATGGCTCAAAAGCTAATCGGCAAAAAAATGAGTGTACCTTTTTTCAGAACAGTTTTCATTAATACCTACAACTTTGCCGAAAACACCAAATCGATCAGCAAATTCCTTCAAAAGTTACAGATTTTCGAATATTTACGAACCAATTTTGTATGTACAGCTGCCAAAATTCTTTGGTCATAGGGAAGATCCCCACAAAGTCTGAGCCAAATAAAAAAATACAAACAATAAAAATGGTTGAAATTTCGTAGAGAATTGCTTAGGGTCAATGAAATCATCAATGCAATGAATGAATCCATTTTGCTTCATTGGTTAGTCCATACAAATATGACAGTTATCCATAAAAAAATTGTTAATAAATATTCTAGAATCGATTTGCGCAAAAAAAATATGTTCAATGATTTGATTTATTTGATTTGTATTAGAGGATCAAAAGGACTTTTAAGCTTTGACCATGTGCAAAATATTTTTGGCGGTAATGCCAATTTTCCTCAAAAAAAAAAAATAAAAAAAAATTGGAAAACTTTGAAAAGATTTGAAAAAATCACATTTCATTTTTAAATACTTAATCGGATAAGAATTGAAGTGCACCTTTTCAAAGTGAATCCACCTTTAGTTTGAAATCTGCGAAAATTTTGCAGATTTTTTTTTGCATCAGTAGTTATACTTTTTCAAAAGGTTCTATGTAAAAAGGAAACCCTTGGTGTATTGGGTGTTTTGAAAAAGTAATCTAGAAATTATGTTTTTCAAATAGTTCAGAAAATTTCCTATTGATTTGTCTAAGCAACTTTGATGATTGAACTTCTAGATGCTTCAACCTCAAAAAGAGAATTAAATAGGAAAAAATAGTTTTGTGGTTATCACCCCTCTCAATTTTCAAATGCCGATATCTCAGATTCAGATTTTCAATGTCAACAAATTAAAGTTGCTGATTTTTTTTATCAACATTAAAACCTTAAGACAAACATTTGGAAAAGTTCTAATTTTACATCTTGAGTCCTATATTTGGAAATAAAATAAATTCAACGAAAAATAAACCTGATTTTAGTTTTAAAAAATATTGAAAGCGGAGACAAATATAAATACTAAAAAGCACTTCAAATTTAGAACCATCATATTTACATGCCAAAATAGTGATGGATGACAAAATTGATCAAACATTTCTTCGCCTAACTGATCATAGTACCATTCAGAACCTGCAGAAATAAGCTACTGGATGTTGTGAATGACTGGTATCCATTGCACACGTGGGCGTTGAAACGTTGACGAATGACTTTTGGGCCCGGTCTGCTGGGCCAAACGTCCAAAAGGCCTCTGTTCTGGGCTTGATATGATATACGAGCGCCAACCATTTCCGGTCCATTGACCACCAACCGATTTCGAGCTGAGCTGCTGGTGTTGTAATGGATTTGACTCACACACATGCAGTCATCTAGAGATCCATGAGTCACCCACGCTCCATTATCGTAATGGGGGCAATGTGAAGCTTTTTTGGGGAGTGGTTGGGGGACCCACATGTGCCGCCGTCACCATGCATGATGTACTGCCAGATTTTCCTACCCAGCACCAACAGCAGCAGTCATGAATATTAATGATTGGTTTTTCTCTAATCAGGCGAAGGGCAGAGCGTCTGGAGGAGATCTTTTGAAGCACAACATGGCTTCTTGCATCACATTTTCTCGATGATCCCAATACTTACAACGGCTGATGAATTAGTAGGGAATGCATGTTGGGGGGTGAGCGGGAAATTCATTACACCACAAATCACACCCCAGCTCTTGCTTAGATACGCACGAGCAGGCGTATGAAGTCTTACGATCCACGCAACAATATTTCCGCTTGGAATGCCTTTTAACATCTAGCGCCAGATGGTTGATGTTTGAACTGTTAAAAGTGATAAATTTGTACTCTAATTTTTTTTTTTCCGACCTCCGTGTACGCACGAGTGCAAGCAGCAGTCAAGTGCTCAGTGCTCCATCGTTTTTTCGAAATTTTTCGCCGTAATTTACCGTGATTAGCCGCGAGCTTGCTCCACCAGCATGCCAAGGGCCGGCCGTGGCCGTGGCAGTTCGAGTGCGGCCTCGAAAAACCCGCGAAGTTCGTCTACCGGCCGTGTGCAAAAAGGTAAACAAACCAACGCCGCGTCGTCCGCCATCGCGCCTGGGAGTGTGTGCGCCAAAGGATTTGACCCGAAATTATTACACGCTAATTACCGCGTCCAGGATCGCAGCCCTATTAGGCTCCGTTCAGCTACTTCCGGCAATCCGTCGACCGATGGCGCTTCAACATCCGCCAACATTCCCACCAGTAACAAGTTCGCGAGACTGAGTGACGAGGAAAGCAACAACAACAACACCGACGGTAGCACTACCGACGACGACGACGACGATGGTTGTGCACGGAAGAAAGTGATTTCGCCAAAAAAAGTAATTACTCCAAAGGAACGACGACCACCACCAATTTTCGTTTTGGACACGTTGGCGGACGATGTTGACGAGCAGCTGGAAGGCCTCGTGTACTGCCTCAAAATAGGTAAATCGTCAGTGCAAGTGTTCACATTTGACCAAAAGAACTTCGACCTGGTTGTGGAGAAATTGAAGCGTAAAAACTTCAAATTCTACACATTCGACCCCGTGCAGAAGACCGCTGTTAAGATCGTCTTGCAGGGGTACCAAGACCGCCTGACCTCCGTCCTCAAGGAGCACCTCTCGGGTGTCGGAATAACGCCGCGAGACATAAAAGTCCTCTCGCGGAAGACAACCGTTACAGGTACACACACACTGTACCTGTTGTACTTCGATCGCGGCACCGTCAAACTTCAAGACCTGCGGCGGACTAAGGCGTTGGACGGTTTTTGGGTAAACTGGCGGTTTTACTCAAAAAATCCGACGGACGTAGCGCAATGTCACCGATGCCAGAAATTCGGCCACGGCTCGCGGAACTGCAACCTCCGGCCCCGCTGCGTGAAGTGCGGTGAGTCACACCTCTCGGAGGTGTGCGCACTGCCACGAAAGACGGACTTGGGGGAAAACGCAGAACAAACCAAGCCGCGCGTAAAGTGCGCGAACTGCGGCGGTAACCATACCGGCAATTACCGCGGATGCGTCGCGCGGAAGTCCTACCTCGAGGAGCAGGAAAAGAGGAAGAAGAAAGCAGCAGCGTCCCATCCTCCTCAGCGAAGTACGAGCGCAGCCGTTCCTGCAGCTGGCCAGCGAACGGTTCCAGCGGACAATTCAGCGTTCCCTCCTGGCTGGGGGCGATCGTTTGCCAGCGTGGTCGCTGCCGGTAGCGGCAATGCGGCCCAGCAAGAAGTCACCGGGGAAGATCTCTTTACCCTGCCGGAGTTCTTTGCTCTCGCGGGGGAGATGATGACGCGGTTTCGGAGCTGCCGTAACAAGGCGGAGCAATTTCTAGCCCTCGGGGAATTAATGATTAAGCACATCTATAAAGGATAAAAAATTGTGATCTAGTTTTAAGCTTTCTCTATTTCTATCCCCTTTCCCTTGCAATTTTAGTAAGTTTTTTTTTTCTTATCTTTTTCTTACTTTCGGTAACCCCTTAACTACAAGCAACAATTGTTCCAAAATGGATTATGATGTAACACACAGCTGAAAGGAACTCCAAAACTCTGTTATGTATTCCAAAAGAACTTATTGTATATTGATAATTCACCAATAAAACCGAATTAAATTGAATTGAATAATTTTTTTTCCTTTAAAGTTTACTTGCTATGTACAAAAAATAAAATTCCATATTTAATAAAATAAAACAAAAAAATATGAATCAGCTCCCTTGTACGGTACCCAACTGATCCGTTCCTACACCAGCATAAAGTACACTCTCGACCTGATGGCACCAGCAGCAACAGCATCGAAAGTTCAGCCTCGTAAATTTCCAACTTGAGCTTCGCGCGTCGATAAAGAAATAAATGTTTCCACCAAAACGGAAAAAGAGGAGGTGGTTGTATTAGAGGAGGTGAAACATAGAGTGGCTCCACCCACCTTCCCAAGTTCCCTTCCTCTTTTATTCGGTATTGTTTTATTGCAACAAGCCTGAATGGCTTTTCCATTCCTCCCCTTCCCGTCACAGAAATACACTCTCATACATAATGACGATGATGACGGCACAAAAAACCCATCAGAGCCTGAGTCGCGGGGAAATTTGCGAGGGATTTTTCCAAAGCTCTTGTGGGCTGTTTTTGGTGGGGAGGGAAAAATCGGTGGAAAACCTGCTATAATTGCACAGAGATTTGGGGTGTGATAGTGAATTTGTGCGTTGGGGAATGTGTGTTTGTATTGATTGGTAACATCCACGCACTTTTCTGGTTTTATGATAAGGTGATGTTTTTTTTTTTTTGCTAGGCCCTAACATTGTAACATTGGAGCAATTACATAAATCAATTATTTTCAAAAAATTTACCAGGGTACTTTAGAATCCACTTTTCTAGGTGTGAATCTTGTTTAAAACCTCAATAATATTAATGCAATCAAATATTTAAAAATAAAAATTCAGGCAAATTTATAACTCTTAGTTTGTAATTAATATTCTTTACCCTGAATGGTGGATTCTTGTTAACAGCTGTGATTAAATAAAACCAATAAAAACAAGCAATAAAACGCGGACGATTAAATTGTTCCTCGTCCGTGTTAACCCCCATACTCGAAACCAGCAGCCTTTGCAGATGGTACACAGAAAAAAGTGTTGAACTCTCAGCAAATTTTCCGGCAACACCTGCCAACAGATGCTTTCAGTGGAAAATCGAAAAATTTGAATTTCGAATCAGATATACGAATATCAAATTTGCCGGGGTACAATCCAATGCTGGTAGCAACAAAGAAGAACACAATTCTGTGGAAACGCCTGGTTCATTTCATGAAAAATCGCAACCATGCGTCTCCATCAGCTGGAACTCGAGGCAGCTCGAAATTTGTCCCGGCAATCCGAGCTGCAGAAGCAGCTTTTTCCACCGAAAAAAAAAAACAAACAATACCAGAGGCGACGGGACGTGACTTTGACACTTTCAGCTGGTGGACCGATAATCAGGGCTGAACGTCAGGCAGAAAAAAAGAAGCTACTTTTTCAAGCTTGATTCGACCGACGATGTCGCGACGTCCGTCGTTCACAATGGCGGGGGTGGACACGAGGCTGCCGCAGAGAAACGACGAAGGAAAATGTCTAGAATAGATAGCGGATAAAAACACGACAGCACAAGTCGGAGGCGTTTTGGCTGCAAAACGGGGGAAAACAATGGGTGGGCTATTGTTTTGAGTTTTTTTAAGGCTTTTGGTATCTGCATTGTGAATGTTCGATGAGCAGATGATAATGTGCAGTTTGGCGCTTCGGTGGCTGAAGCTATTTATGCTAGACTATATAAAGTCATACGACATTTTTAAAGAGATTTTTTGTTATCATAAAGCGCTATTTCGTCGCACGTGAATTTTGGTCTAAACTGAGTTTAGGACGCATTATGTTGTACTCTGTACTATGTACAGTAGGGTGCCCCGAATATGGGACTTTTTTTTCCACAAGCTGAATATTGTTCCTTGACCTATTCTAGGACTCTGGATCAAATATGAGCAAAATCGGTCATCATTTACCCATTGATACTCGGAGGTGAAGTTTGTATGGGAAAAATCGAAAAAATGTATGGAAAATCCAAAATTCTTACGGTTTGGTCTGCACGGTGCGCTACTTCCACCCAAATATTCCCAAAAGTGAGATTCTTAATCAAAATTTAGTGCTCTACAACTTTGTAGAACATACCAAAGCTGTAAAACTCGATCCTGAAAAGTTATTAGCGATTTAAAAAAGTCATTTTTGTATGAAAAACATTTTTTACACCAACTTTGGGCTCGGGTATCAATGGGTTAATCTCATCCAATTTCGCTCAAAATTTACACAGATGCTTAAAATAACCCAAAAATCCATTTTCCGCTTGTGGAGCAGGGGGTCATTTTTTCTGGGCACCCTAATGTACAGCTTCAATCTAATTTTAATTGTAGTGTTCTAAACTAGAGATACTAAAACCATAAAGCTTAGTGCAATGTAGCCAAACTTCCAGTCAGTTTTATTTCGATCAGGTATGCAATTTTACCTCATATGGCTGTGATGCAAAAAAGTGTTGTTATGAAATGAAAGTTCAACTAGATTTCATTACAATGTAGGGGAGAGTGGGGAGACTTGATCCCATTTTTTTGTATCGCACATAACTCTGTCAATTTCTCACAAAACTATAAACTTTTTGCATGAATTGAAAGCTTAAACATTCATCTATGTTTGGCTAATAAGGGTATTTCATCAGATAAACTCTTCGATTCATGCCAAGCGCTTTAAAAAAATATTTTAAACCGGCATTTTAAAAATGTTAGGGGTAACTTGATCCCCCTTTCAATATTTTGAAGAAATCTTAAGCAAAATGTTTCTTATTTATCCAAACTTTTAATTTTCTATAAGTTACAGCAATTTCACATAAAACCTGTGCGGTTGTGTTCAGAATATAACAAGTTTAGTATGTAAAATATTTAAATACTTAAAATATTATTTTTTAGACCAAAATTGAGCATGTTTACAAAAGCTGGAAATTTTTGTTTACAAAACTTTTGAAAAAAGGTTCGAACTGCAGTAAGTTATGTACAACTATACTAAAGGAAACTATGTATGAAAACCCAGCCCAATTAATCAATCTTGAGGCTGATTCCAGTGACTGTAAAAATGCAGGGATCAAGTCTCCCTAAACGCACTTTTTTAAACAATTGATTGTAAAAATAGTATGACGATAAATTTAACATCAAATGCGTAAGGGTTTTGGAGTTGATAAGTTTATCAAACAATTCATGCATAAAAAATATTTTTTGAATAATTTTTGAGTGTTTTCTATACATATCAAAACAAAGAAAAAAAGATCTCTTGGAAGTTTTTTGCAGCTCGTTTTAGAAAAATGTGTGTAACTCAATCTAAATTTTTTTAATTTTTTTTCTTTGTTTTCTACAATGAGTTTTAGTTAATTTCGCACAACTTTCTAGAACAAAGCTAATTGTTTTACCCACATGCTGACGAGATACAGGCTTGGGATCAAGTGTCCCCGGGGATCAAGTCTCCCCACTCTCCCCTACACTAGGATGTAACAAAAATGACTTTTTGGCGGGCATTCAAGGGTTTGTTCCGGTGGGCATACTAAGCTCAAATCCAAAATATGAGCTTGATTGGACGTAACAGGAGCTGGCGCTCCGCCCTTCAATTTTAAATGGGATTTAACCCGTAAAAAAAGATTTTTTCAAAAATGTCACTTTTTGAGGCATTTTGGCAACCAATGCGTTTACCAAAAACTGGCGTGTAGGCCAGATCCTTGCGCTTCTTTTGGTATATATAACATTGACATTTGGAGCACCCTGGAGCTCGGTACAGACCTTCAAAGTTTGGCATTTTTTCGAAAAATCGGCCCCGGCAAAATCAAATGGCGTCTAGGGCGTCGCGAGGCGCGACGCATATCTTTTTTGCCGGGACCGATTTTTCGAAAAAATGCCAAACTTTGAAGGCCTGTACCGAGCTCCAGGGTGCTCCAAATGTCAATGTTATATATACCAAAAGAAGCGCAAGGATCTGGCCTACACGCCAGTGATGTTTTTGGTAAACGCATTGGTTGCCAAAATGCCTCAAAAGGTGACATTTTTGAAAAAATCTTTTTTTAAGGGTTAAATCCCATTTAAAATTGAAGGGCGGAGCGCCAGCTCCTGTTACGTCCAATCAAGCTCATATTTTGGATTTGGGCTTAGTATGCCCACCGGAACAAACCCTTGAATGCCCGCCAAAAAGTTATTTTTATTACACTCTAATGTACACTATAATTATTGGAAAATTGGTTATAATTTTAAATAAAGTATTTATATCAAAGTTTATAAGATTGGTTATTCGATATCAGAATCATTGAGAATTGCTTTGTAACTTGTTTGTTACTAAGTGCAATTCAGACCAATCAAACATACATTGAAAATAAAAAAAATGCGAAAAACTTTTTGACTAAAACTGTAGTTTTTTTTTTTTCAAAGAATGCGGGTAGCTACAGTCCGTACATAATATTAAAAAAAACTCTTTTATTAGAAGATTCGATTATCCGAAATTCGATTAACCAAAGGTTTCTACAGAGACTTCGGAGAACCGAATCACGAAAATATGTTTTGTTATTTTTATTATTTAAAGTCATCAAACTACACAGTAAAAACATGTGTAAATTTGGAAAGTGCTAAATTTGAAGGTGTCATACTACTTTTATTCTGATGCAATATTAGCTCAACTTAAACTTAAAAGGTAACATCGGAATATTGGTAAACTTACACATTATTCCTGACAAAAGAGATGTTTTCCAAATGTAATATTATCATCGTTTTTTTTTGTGTAGATTAACCACAATCAGATTAATTCGGAGCGTTATTTGAGCCATTTTGTGATTCGATTATCAGAAAATGCGATCACCCAAAATAAAATTTTGGCCAGTTCTTCGGATAATCAAGTTGGACATTTGTTAAAACATTCAACTAAACATAAGATATCGAAACGATAAATCAATCATTTTCTTCACAGCAAATAAAGTAGTAATCTAGCTGCGTGTAAAAGGCCTTGATGAAAAATAAATTTTGCATTATTTTATGAAATTCTATGTAATATTACACCCAGAAATATGTAGCTCATCAGTAGGGTTAGTGAAATTTCACGATTTCGCGGACAGCGTGAAATCCGTGAAATTTGGCTTTTTTCGCGAAATCCCGTGAAATTTTATGTTTGTGTGAAAATGTAACGATTTTTCACAAAATAATCGAATAGGAATGAAAATAATCTTATGAATTATTGTAGAATTTAGCGAGTGAATACACTAGTTTAATTACTAATATAGGGTTAGTGATTTTTGAAAAAAGTGCAGTGCTTCTTGGGACGCGCAGTCCTGTTTTTTCGTGATAATTTTCGTCTCTTTTGTGTCGCTCTTTGTGTGCATGGGGTGATTGGGCATAATAATTGAATAATGCCATCAAAAGTGCAGTGCTTCTTGGGACGCGCAGTCCTGTTTTTTCGTGATAATTTTCGTCTCTTTTGTGTCGCTCTTTGTGTGCATGGGGTGATTGGGCATAATAATTGAATAATGCCATCAAAAGTGCAGTGCTTCTTGGGACGCGCAGTCCTGTTTTTTCGTGATAATTTTCGTCTCTTTTGTGTCGCTCTTTGTGTGCATGGGGTGATTGGGCATAATAATTGAATAATGCCATCAAAAGTGCAGTGCTTCTTGGGACGCGCAGTCCTGTTTTTTCGTGATAATTTTCGTCTCTTTTGTGTCGCTCTTTGTGTGCATGGGGTGATTGGGCATAATAATTGAATAATGCCATCAAAAGTGCAGTGCTTCTTGGGACGCGCAGTCCTGTTTTTTCGTGATAATTTTCGTCTCTTTTGTGTCGCTCTTTGTGTGCATGGGGTGATTGGGCATAATAATTGAATAATGCCATCAAAAGTGCAGTGCTTCTGGGGACGCGCAGTCCTGTTTTTTCGTGATAATTTTCGTCTCTTTTGTGTCGCTCTTTGTGTGCATGGGGTGATTGGGCATAATAATTGAATAATGCCATCAAAAGTGCAGTGCTTCTTGGGACGCGCAGTCCTGTTTTTTCGTGATAATTTTCGTCTCTTTTGTGTCGCTCTTTGTGTGCATGGGGTGATTGGGCATAATAATTGAATAATGCCATCAAAAGTGCAGTGCTTCTTGGGACGCGCAGTCCTGTTTTTTCGTGATAATTTTCGTCTCTTTTGTGTCGCTCTTTGTGTGCATGGGGTGATTGGGCATAATAATTGAATAATGCCATCAAAAGTGCAGTGCTTCTTGGGACGCGCAGTCCTGTTTTTTCGTGATAATTTTCGTCTCTTTTGTGTCGCTCTTTGTGTGCATGGGGTGATTGGGCATAATAATTGAATAATGCCATCAAAAGTGCAGTGCTTCTGGGGACGCGCAGTCCTGTTTTTTCGTGATAATTTTCGTCTCTTTTGTGTCGCTCTTTGTGTGCATGGGGTGATTGGGCATAATAATTGAATAATGCCATCAAAAGTGCAGTGCTTCTTGGGACGCGCAGTCCTGTTTTTTCGTGATAATTTTCGTCTCTTTTGTGTCGCTTTTTGTGTGCATGGGGTGATTGGGCATAATAATTGAATAATGCCATCAAAAGTGCAGTGCTTCTGGGGACGCGCAGTCCTGTTTTTTCGTGATAATTTTCGTCTCTTTTGTGTCGCTCTTTGTGTGCATGGGGTGATTGGGCAAAAGTGCAGTGCTTCTTGGGACGCGCAGTCCTGTTTTTTCGTGATAATTTTCGTCTCTTTTGTGTCGCTTTTTGTGTGCATGGGGTGATTGGGCATAATAATTGAATAATGCCATCAAAAGTGCAGTGCTTCTTGGGACGCGCAGTCCTGTTTTTTCGTGATAATTTTCGTCTCTTTTGTGTCGCTCTTTGTGTGCATGGGGTGATTGGGCATAATAATTGAATAATGCCATCAAAAGTGCAGTGCTTCTTGGGACGCGCAGTCCTGTTTTTTCGTGATAATTTTCGTCTCTTTTGTGTCGCTCTTTGTGTGCATGGGGTGATTGGGCATAATAATTGAATAATGCCATCAAAAGTGCAGTGCTTCTGGGGACGCGCAGTCCTGTTTTTTCGTGATAATTTTCGTCTCTTTTGTGTCGCTATTTGTTTACATGGGGTGATTGGTTGTATGTGATTAGGTTTTAGGTGATTGGGTTTTATTTTTTTATGTTATCTTCTTTCTCTTTATTTCCTCAGTTTGAATTGCGATGCCTTTCCGTCGGGTCGTGTTTTTTTTCGCGTTCGTCGTCGGTGTGTTTTTTGTTTTTTTTTTCTCGCGTGCGTGTTTGTGTGTAAAGGTGCGGCTGGCTCTGGTTGTCATCGATGACAATTGAGCCAGTCTGATTTGCGATGCCTTTCGGTCGGGTCGCAGGGTTTTTTCGCGTTCGTCGTCGGTGTGCAATAACAACAAAACCTTATCATACCATTTCAGCTCGATAAACATCGTAACTCGTCGTTCGCTTCGTTAATCAGTACCCCACTAAACATGAATCATGTAAAACTCGTAAAAACATCTCAATTTAAAAGGTACACTGTTTAATTATTGATTCTTTAATAACAAATGATTGTGGTTCTATCTTTCCACAGCCGGCTGTCTAAGATTAAACCATTTTATTTAAAATTTAACAACCGATAAACGGGAAATGTCTCATCCGCAGCATCCGATTGCTTGCCTTGAGAATAAAATATAATACCTTTCAACAAACACTATGATTTTGGGTCGCATCATCATCTTCTATGATGAATCCTGACCAAACACCCTATCCTACTAACAAGTTTTCAGGTTCCTGGCGCTCGTGGGGTGTAAGCACAGAGTAAATCAGCTGCCCTAGTAGCAACCTGCGCTAACTAACATTCCCGTCCCTTAAAATCGAGGTCTACAAACTGACATGGCGGGCGCCGTTGGTGGCCAATGACTGTTACCTATTCGCAACTGATCTAGCTTTAGCAATCATGGTGTTTTATCTTTTCAGCGCATTCATACATGCTGTTGATAAGGGAAACACCATCAGACTGTTGAAGCCTATGATCAGTAGTGCTGGAAGGATATTACGGTTTTGTTCAGCAACGGAGGGGCAACCATGGGTGATCTCTCATGCTCATGCTCATAATATAGGGTTAGTGATTTTTGACGATTTCGTGGACGGCGTGAATTCTTGAAATTTATCAATATTCTCAATTTTTTTTTAAATAACAATTTAATAAATATTTCATCCATAAAGACTATTGAAATTAATTTTATTAGTTTTCCATTGAAAAGCCATTTGAAGAAATGTTCAGATTTTTTAGTTGTTTTAGAAACTAATTTAATTTAGTAATATTTTCATTCGCTGTAATACAATTTTTACTGCTATTTGATTTGAAAGGTTGGTTTTAAAACAAATTAAAAGAATGAAGCTATGTTTTATTCAAAATAAAATGAAGAGTATTTTTTATCTTTGAAATCACCTTTTAAAAACATTTGAGGTTTTTTCTGAGTCCTCTTTAAGTTTAACGATATTTGTTTATTTGGGTAGATAATTCCCGTGAAAGTAAAAAAATACTACTTTTTTTATTTTCTTTTTTCATTTAGAATAAAAATTTAGATTTTGCTAAAAATTTATTAATTTTGCCTATTGATTTTAAATTTAGTTTTTGAAAAGTGAGATGAAAACCTTACAAAATATGTTTAATGGGCTAAATGTCGCAGAAAATTTAATTTATTTTACTCATTTTGACTGGACAAGATTGTTAAATCTTGCGTTGATATGAAATTTAATAAAATGTAAAATGATATAAAAGAAGCAAATTAGCAAAAACTGTTTAACTTTGTTAGTGGAATATTTAAAAAGCAGTTAAGTTGATGAGAATACGCATGTTCTACATTTAAAAAATAAAATAGGAAAATTAGAAGATTTTTTTTCTGTGTCACGTTCAAACTAAGTGAAGATTGTTTTAGTTTATTGAAGAATAATACATAATGAAGCATAAAAAGTAGTTTCTGTGATTTAAACATAAGATTTTCAGAGTTATTTTAACATTTTTCATGTTCCGCGAAATTTGGGTGAAATTTCGTGCTTTGAAAATGAGGTCCCCGTGAAATTTGCAATTTTTGAGCGTGAAAAATCACTATGCCTACTCATCAGTATGGGAAACCTACTTGACCGAAATGTCAAGTTCATATATGCGTTTATCCTATCCATCTTCATCGGTCTGATGACCGAGCGGGCTAACGCGCCAGCCCTTACTGTTGGTGCTGGGTTTGAATCCCGTCGGTTGTAACTTTTTTTTTTGTGTTAACAAAAATTGTACATGCAGTGTGTAATATTAAGTGTTTGCATGCGATTTTACCATCGGATTTTTTGCTGTGTAATTTTCAGATTTATTTGAATTCTCTTTAGCATGACTGCAATATTACATACACAGTAAAAAAATCATGGTAATATTACAGCTGGAAAAACAAAACAGAAAAACAGAAAAAATGTTTTAACCTCTGAAAATGAGTATTTTACCCTTTTTCTGATAGAATGTCACTTTTTCAGTCTAAAATGTGGTAAAATTACATAAAAAGATGTGATATTGATTCTTACAAAGTTATATCTTCCAAATTTACACAACATTTTATTGTGTAGCATTGGAAACCGGCATTAATGAAAAAAAAATAAATTATGAAGTCTGATCCAAACAAAAATATTGGAATTTACTAATTTTCGACACACCTATTTTCATCACCCTTGCAGGTTTTTTTTTGTCAAAACTACTTTTCAAAAAAAATAAAAAAAATCAAAAGTTAAGTTAGACAGTCTACACATTTTTTTTTGGTTGTCTGGCTGAAGTGCTTATGAGACTCCATGTAAATGATTTTTCATCTCACTTTATTTGTCCCCAAATAATGACTCACTGCAGAAAAGAGTCATCCCGATTCGTTTAATTTTAAAATACTTACAGAAATTTTAAAATTTCGAGTCAAACTTACTTCATCTTTTCAATAGCTCATTACTAAGTTTTACCTAATCCATTTTTGACTAATGACACTCCAATTTGTAAAGAAAATGTGTCCAAAAAATCATACAAAAAAAAATGATGTAGCCCGAAGCGTTTTTTTTACTATTTCTCTAGCTTTTTTTTTAATAATTTAAACGTAATTTTAGCCAGTTAATTATACACAACTCACAACTCATATTTAAAATACAAGCACTTCGCAACCCACGATAATCATCCTCTCAGTACACACCCCAGAATCCTAATCACTGGGTGTAATTTTTCGTCAGATTTCACTGCCACCCACTTTTACCCACAAAATCTAAAAATATGAACGCACACACAACTGCCAAGAACAATCAAAAACTCCTCCATTTTAACGTTTTGCCCTGCCCTCCCCAGAGGCGTTCACGCACAGTCCTCACCTGAAGGGCCTCACTCTCGCCGTGTGTTTTTTAGCAACCAAAAAAAAATATTCCGGGAACCCATCACTTCATCATCATCATCTTCGTGCTCTCCTCGTCCCGGTCGTCATCTTTGGCTGTCCTGCCGCCGTTTCTTCCACCAGTCATGTTTAGAATCCTCGATTGTGATGGATTGAAATTTTTAGGGGAGGTTGGCTTTATTTTATTCTATTTTATTTTATTTAAATAAAATTGATGTTTTGAAGATAAATGCGTTTTTTTATTGAACTTCAAAATTGTTTATATTTTGCGACTTAATAAAAATCCCCTAAAAATTAAATTTGGTTTTGCTCCAGTGAAGCTTAAAAGTGAATTTGTCTTACCTGCGTTGCTATTTTTTATTCCGAGCAGGGATTTCGTTTACTCCAAAGTCGCAGAATTTCCGATGAGTCAGCTGGCCCTCGGTTGAGCTGTTTTTAATATTCTTAAAGCGGATCAGTCAATCCACTCCGAACACAGAAAGTGCGTATTTCCAGCGATTCAGGGCGGGCACATTCAACAGATTGTACATAAAGATCGGTGATGTACATAAAAGCTCACACAAATAGACACCAAGACACGGACACGGAATTTCCCCTCGGCGGGACACACATCGCGTTTGCACACACTTCCGGGAGGGGACAGTTTCTACGCCGAACAAGTGTCCCGTCTCATTAGCTTCCACGTTTGGCGATGACAAATGACACTTTTACTCACTTTTCCCCAGAAGCTTTCACTCTCACCGAAAGTAGCTTTAATCCTCGGCGAGCTCTTCCCGTTTCTTCCTTTTGCTTTTCCTTATCGCACTTCCGGCACAGTCTAGGATAGCAAATTTTCACTTCCTGCGACGGAAACTTTGTCTTGACTCGTGAAATTTTCCGATTTTCCTTTAAAGTAAGTTTTGCTGAAACGAACCTTCTCTATTTCAGCTTTAAATTTACTTATTTCAATTCACCTTTAATTCAGGGAAACACCTCAAAGTATTCCGTCTTAATCCTTCTAGTTTCAAACACACCCACACAGCTACACCACAAAACAGACAATTCACCAGACGGTTCCCTCTGATATCCTTCAAGTGTAGGCGCAGAGTTTTCCAACAGCAAATCGCCAAACTTTTCCCAACTCACACCTTCTTTGCACAATTTTCCTGTACTCCAGAAAAAAAGCAAAGATAGAAGCAAAAAGCAGCAAACACTTGCTCCTTTTTTTCCAGGAATTTTGCTCCTCCTGTTGAAGTGAGAGGAAGAGGGGGGATGGGCAACCAATTTCCCCTCTTAGGTTTGTTTTCCACGTCCAACGCTGTCCACGGCCGATTCACTACTGAGCAAAGTCCACGACGGTGCGAGTCCTTTATCAGTGAGCTTTTTGCCTTGGCCAGGAGGAGGTTGGATGTAAAAAGAGGTTGTAAGTTGAGTGTGTTTTTCCTGCGAGAGAGTTTTCAGTTCGTGCTCAGCGGGGAGAGAGAATGATGATGATCGATGAAAAGGAAAATGAACGCGAAATGAGAGAAAATCGTGAGCGAGGGAGAGATTCACTCTTGGTCGATGGTTCGTGCTGGCTGGCTGATAACAGCACGATTTGGGAAGGTGAGAAAAACGTGAGGAAGTAGGTCATAGTGATTGCAAGTTGTAAGTGTTGGTGTGTTTTTCCTGATGGAAAGATGGGTGAAGGTCGGACGAATTTTTGGGGATGGGGGAAATGTCGACTCTGGAAATGCATTCGATGTGGAAGTTGGCAGAGGTCATGAGAGAGTTTGGGAATTTGTGTGAGTGGAAAGGAAGAGGTGTTGGATTTAAGATACATTTTAGTTATACACAAATGAAAGTTTGAAGAAAAAAAAGTGCAAAAAGTGCACCAGGTTCGATGATGATAATTTTAGTCCCGTGATTGAACACAGAATATAAGAAGAAAAGAATAGTTCTTAAATCTGATAAAATTGGTCAAAACAACAGAATATCTAAAACTAAACTTCAAATTAAAAACTAACTAAAACATGATTTATAAAACCAGAAAAAGTTTTGTTAAATAGATGAACCAAAATCAAAGAGTACAAAAAAGAGAAAAAAATAAATAAAATAGTGTGAAAAGTATTGAAAAAACAACACAGATTATTACAAAAGCAACAAATCATACATTTATATCTAAAATAGATAAAATTACAAACTGGGGAGAGCCTAACAAAACTAAAAAATGAGATGATTATTTTTTTTCTAAATTTGGACATTTGGACATATTAACAAGCAGTTCCACGATATACCTTCAAAGATAACAATATAAAAATAAAAAGAAGACAAACGAGAAGCATATGAATCTCACTTTAAATGAAACTAGAAAAAAAGAGAACAATAGAAGTTAAAAAAAAAGCTGTAAGAATATCTAATCTAATTAAATCTTATTTAATCTACTTTAATCTAATTGAACTACTGAAATCTTATTTATTCAAATTTCACCTAATTTGATATAATTTAATTAAATTTAATGTAATTAATGTAATTTAATCTAATTTTATCTAGTTTAAAAAAAAGCAAAGCAAAGCAATCCACTTTAACGACCCCCGGGTCTTTATTGGTCTCTGTTGCAAGTTTCTGCTCATTTCTAGGCGTCCTCTTTTTACGCTAATGGAACGACGTTTTACTTCCCCATCCGATAGAAGGCGTGATCAGGCAAATCTCGACTCGAAAAATGCCACCAGGTCCGTCTGGGATTGAACCCTGGCCATACTGGGGTGAGAGGCTACCACGCTAACCACTGCGCCACCGGACCCGGCTAGTTTAATCTAATTAAATCTAATTTTATCCACTTTTATTGAATTCAATCTAATTCAATATACTTTAATTTAATATAAACTAATTTAATCTTATTTAATCTAACTCAATCTAATTTAATCTAATTTATTCTAATTTAATCTAATTTAATTCAATTTAATCTAATTAAATCTAATTTTATCCACTTTTATTGAATTCAATCTAATTCAATATACTTTAATTTAATATAAACTTATTTAATCTTATTTAATCTTACTCAATCTAATTTAATCTTATTTAATTCAATTTAATCTAATTTAATCTAATTTAATCTAATTCAATCTAATTTATTCTAATTGAATGTTATTTAATCTAATTCAGTCTAATTTAATCTGATTTATTCTAATTTAATCTTATTTAATCTAATTTAATCTAATTTAATCTAATTTAATCTAATTTAACCTAATTTAATCTAATTTAATCTAATTTAATCTAATTTAATCTAATTTAATCTAATTTAATCTGATTTAATCTAATTTAATCTAATTTAATCTAATTTAATCTAATTTAATCTAATTTAATCTAATTTAATCTAATTTAATCTAATTTAATCTAATTTAATCTAATTTAATCTAATTTAATCTAATTTAATCTAATTTAATCTAATTTAATCTAATTTAATCTAATTTAATCTTATTTAATCTAATTTAATCTTATTTAATCTAATTTAATTTAATTTAATCTAATTTAATCTAATTTAATCTAATTTAATCTAATTTAATCTAATTTAATCCAATTTAATCTAATTTAATCTAATTAAATCTAATTTAATCCAATTTAATCTTATTTAATCTTATTTAATCTTATTAAATCTTATTTAATCTTATTTAATCTTATTTAATCTTATTTAATCTTATTTAATCTAACTTGATCTAATTTCATCTTGTTTATTCTAACTTCATCTAATTTAATCTCATTTAATCTTATTTGATCTTATTTAATTTAATCTAATTTATGCTAATTTAATCTAATTGAATCATTTTTTTCTAATTTAATCTCATTTAATCTTATTTAATCTTATTTATTTCTTATTTATTCAAATTCTAATTTTATCAAATTTTATCATATTTAATCAAATTAAATTTAATTGAATTTAAATCGTAATTTAATCTGATTTCATCGTATATAATCTTATTAAATCTTATTTACTCTAGTGAAATCTTATTTAATCTTATTTAATTTAATTTAATCTAATCTATATATATAAAAAAATTGCGACGGTGAGAAAAAGTGTGTTTTTTTTTTGTTTTGATTGGTTTAACATTTTTGAACGCAAACGGCATCGAATGGTTGTCAATCTGGTGTCCAAGAATACACGGAAATATTATCCTCCTATTCGAAAATTTGGGAAAAATGTTCGTTTTTGTGTGTTTTTCGGGAGTGGCAAGGGTTTAAGTGCGCGCGCTTTCACTATTTTCGTTTGAACTAATGTGCTCTTGCGGTTGTGGTGGGTTCCTGCGATGTTCCTGCTGATTTTATGATGACCTGTAACATCCGACGGGAGTCATCATTTGTGGAAGATCTTCAAGCTACAATGCCATGATCGATTTGGTCAAGCCCAATGCGAGTGTAATCACTGCCGGTTTGACGGATGATGCTGCTTTTCGGGTGAGAAACTTCCAATTGGACATATGGAGCAGCCGTGGCTGACCGGCTACGCTGTTCGCTTTGTAAGCGAATGATGCTGGGTTCGATTCCCATCTGCTCCAAACGATAAAGTTAAGGAAATATGAATTTTTGAAACTATAAACAAGAACGAAAAATCGAAGTCGCTCGAACCGGGGTTCGATCTCCCGTTCTTTGGATTGGTGAATTAGGAGTACTATTACTACAAACTATATACGCGCTAGGTCTTTGTCCACTTGACAAGGGCTCAGAAGTTCTAAATAACGTTTGAATCTGATTGACACAAACGTTCTTTAGGGCGGGGCTTGTCGATTCAAGCTGAGGTACCTCGCGCACGGCTAGCCTGCGTAGAAATGGGTCACCGAAGCTCGGCAGAGCTAACACCTTCCAAATGCCTATGCGAGTTATTTGCATGTATAGGATGTCAAATCTAAAATACATGGAAACAACTCAATTTGTAAGAGGCGGCCGCGTGGTCCCGTTTGGTTGGTTGCACACACACACATATAAAAAAATTGCGACGGTTTTGTTCGAACGCGAATCAGTTCAATACGGAGTGTTGGATCGTGGTGCTTTTTGTTGCGTTGGGTTCGTGATTTAATTTTAATTAATTAATTTAATCAAATCTGAACTAATTAAATCTTATTTAATCTAATTAATTCTCATTCAATTTTATTTAATCATATATAGTTTAATTTAATCTAATCTAATCTTATTTGATCTAATTAAATTGTATTAAATCTCATTTAATAATATTAAATCAATATTAATATTAAAAAAAAATCAAATTTAACCAAAAATTAAATCGTTTTAGAAGAAAATGAAATTAATTCTGAACAATTAAGAATTAAAAAATACAGAATTTGGAAATTTTAAAGAATGAAAATCTGCTGTCAAAAACAAATCCAAAAATCTTTTACTTTTCTCTTCTCAATAATAGACCTATCATAACTTTTTCTTTTTTCAACTTGACAATTAGTTGAAATAGTAAAAAAGTTTTCAAAAAAAAGGTGTATTCTATGACTAAGCATTTAAAAAGCAGTACGGATTCATGTAACAATCTGGAAATATCGTTTTCACTATTACATTTCTCTCTATCACTTCTCGACAAACATATTTTCTGTGACTGAATTAAAAATTAGTCAGTTCAAGTTTTTTGCTTAAAAACCCGAATTTAAATGTTCTAATCTGAATTTAAAAATCTAAACCTCTTTCATCAATATTAATGTCCCCATCTTTGTCCCCAGTTTGTGGGTCAAAACTCAATCTGCAGTGCCAAAGAACCAATTCCATAATTACCCACGACGACCCTTCCCTTTCCTCCGCCACTCCAAAACTCAACAAAGAGTAACCGACCCATCTGATAAATTATTTATGAACAGCCCACTCGTCAGCTTACTTTCAAGTCATCAGGCTCTTTGCGTTCCACGCTGTAAGGATCCTCCTGAGCTTTTTTCTTCTTCCTCTTTATTTTTTTGTTGCTGCAGGAAACGAAAATGTCCCTTGGGTCTGGTCTGCTCCAGTCTGGAAAGACGAGGTGACACTAAGACTCCACTTGTCGCCATCAACCGCCCACGACATTAGTAGGGGTCTTTTTTTTTACTAGGTGGAGTTGCTTGTGGGTTGAAAAATGGGTAAATAGCAGAAACATTGCTTGGGTCACTTGGTTGTGGGAAGAAGCTTTTCTTATTGAGATTTGAAAACCTTTTTTTTAGTTATCACGTGAAGTGAAGTCATGCAGTTTGTAACAAACCAAAAATATTTTCATGATTTTTTTTGAATACACATCTATGCTTTTCACAAAACGAAAAAAAAAATACAGCAAAGGACTCTCCACGGAGCTTTTCATTATGAATGAAAGGCTCTTCTCTCTACTCTTATCTTGCCTCGAGACCTGAGCTGGAAAAGATAGTTGCCTCCCCGTTGAGAATCATGAAAGAAAGAAAAGCAAACCCCATCCTTCTTCATCTTAAAAGTTTGCTTTATTCCTTCTTTCTTCGTGTGCACGTGCTGCACTTGTTCCGCTCGAAATGGTTGGTAATTTTCCAACCGGCCAGACGACCGCAAGGTTAATGAAAATTGCTATTTTTCCACTCCAAAGTTTGGCTGGCTGGCTGATGAATTGAACCGTTAAAGTATCGGAAACATTTTCATCTCATGTACGCGGAAAAACTCGCGCAGCAACTTGGAAAATATCTTATTTATGGCGTTTCGTTGAAATGCTGCGGAAATGATTAATTATGCATTTTGAGACCTGGGAAAAACAAATTTTGCAACTGGGAAAGTGGAAAAAACGCATTTTTTTCAATTCGAATAAAAAAAAACTCGTGAAAAAAATGTACACTTAAAAGCGTTTTATGAACATTTTTTCAACAGTAAATAATTTCACGAAAATTATAATCCCAAGCATCCCCTAATCCAAAAAGTCGTGGGTGAAGTGATGTTGTAATATGTGCATGCAACTTTGCAAGATAATATTAGAATTCTAAGAAGGCAGTAAGGGTAAGGTTGATGTTAAAAATATCGCGTACCCATCGTGATGTTTAATTACGTTTCGAAGAAATGTTATACTGGAACTTTTCTCGGCAAAGTTATTTTTCTTCCACTTTGTGTAAAATTTTAGCTTTTCTACACTTCTAGAAATTTGCCATTTTAAATGGCATGGCTCTATGAATTGATAATATTTAAAATTATTGCATTTGTTATCAAATAAATGATTTATAATAAATTTTTTTTATTTGGACTTGAAACATAAGAAACTTTATATGCATAAATTCATTATGGTTTACAATTTTTTTACAATAGCTAAAATGAAACGAGTAATTCTCTAAAATTTTGCAAATTTTGCAAATGTTTTAAATTTAGTATTTTTTTATCCGAATTAAACTTTGTCCATGAATTATCTATGTCAAAAGAAGCCATCGCTCCATACAATTGGGAGGTGTGTAGTCATGCAAAATGGGCATGTTGAAATTTGAAAATATGTAGGACGGTGCAGAATCAAGTAGAGGAAATTCTCGTATGTTTGGTAGGTTAAGCACTCGCTTCTAACTCCATCCAATTTGCTGATTTTCACTATTTAAACAACTAATTTTGCAAAACTTTTGATAGTAACTTGCTTGCTCACTTCTTATTGAGCTATTTATCACTCGATTTCAGTTGAAAACGCTTTTAATTAGCTTTAATTGAATGTCAAAGTTCTGACCTGCCAACATTAGAGGCACGCTGGAATTAGATGCTGTTCCCCTACCGGAGTTAATATGAATTTTGGAAAAAAAAAATTTTCGAGCAGAATTTCCAAAAAATCATGAAAATTTAATTTTTATTCAGTGTCATCTGATTTTACTTCGCGATAACTTATGGTAAAAAATTGAACTTTTGTAAAATTGTGTGCTTTAAAATAAAAAAGTTTCGAAATTTTGAAAACAAGAAAAATATTTTATAAGGGCCTAACTATCAATCTACAGGAACAAGAAGTCCATTCTTCAATGCTTTTCAGGCAAATTTATAGGAAATTTAGAAATCTTTAAAACAAATCTCTTTATCAATCTTTACGTGGCTTTTACTTCAAAATGGCACGCTTAATTGAAACATTTTAGAATACTTTTTGATTGAAAATTGGTATTCCATCAAAAAATCTCATGAAATCGGGTGATTTCGTGGATAATGGTTAATGTTTCTATTTTTAATAGAAGCAATACTTGGGACTTTTTTTATCAGAAAATATTAACTGAATTACCGTTCTCATTCATCATTAATATTTTTACTATGAATATCAAAGGGACAAAACAAACCCAATCAATATTCACCATAACCACATCTTCATCCGTTAAAACTCTCACCCAAGCATTCGAAAGCAATTTAATTCCACTTTCACCAACTAAAATAATAAAACTTTTAATTTTCCAGTGGGTAGTTGTTCGTTTTCCTCCAAATGGGGCTGCATATGTTTCCACCTGGGCGGATCTGTTGTTGTTTTAGCCAGCCCTGGTAGGAAGAGGTCTACCTGGGGAAAAGTTTCAACTTTTCCACTGTTTCGGAAGAGGGAGAGGCACTGCCATCGATGAAATGGAAAAGTTTGCAATTTAATGTCTGTAATTTCTTCATTTTTGTGTGTATTTTTTTCTGGTTTGATATAGGGGCGTTGTCAAACTTTTCGTGGCCACCTTCCATTAACAATAAGCTGCTTTTTTCTGTTTGATCACGGTGCGGTGGCCAAAAGTTTTCTGGGAAAGAGGCTTTTCCGAAAATTTCACCGTATGGTTTGGTCAAATTGAAATAATAATTTGAAAAGTCCAATATTTTCGAACTAGTTTAATGAAAAACATGATTTCCACCTCTTGACGGTAATCCTGTGGCTACCTATGCGAAATTACCGTGTGCCGTATTTTTGGCCATCAACGTAATTAAAAGTTTCCTATGATGGCCGCACTCGTCAGCCTCCGCACCGTGTTCGCCGGAACCGGGCGAGTTTCGGTGATGAGACCTGGCCCTCCAAACGCAATGTGTATTCTACCATGTGCCAGCTTGTGAGAGAGCTGCGGTGGGAAAATTGAAGGAAAGTAATCAAAAAGTTTTATCACTTCCAATCGTAGCAAATCATCTTGTTAAAAATTATGATACCTACTTCCACAGAACTCTCTGCCTCCCTCTTGATGGAGTGAAGTGGCGTGACGAGTCAATGTCAACGAGTCAAAAGTGAAGTTCTGTTTTTGGAATTTTTCGTTGGAGTGAATCGGTATCTGTGATTTTTGTGATTTAGTTTTTTTAAGAGTGAAATAAAATCATAGTTCTTTTCATTTTTGTACAGCTCTAACTAATTAATTGACCCCACGCTCCTTTTCACCAGAATGGTTTCGCTTTCTAACCACTACCTGACAACATTTCAGGTTTGCCAGAGTTTCGACTTGCTAACGTATTAACTTTTGAACGAGGTGCCACCATGCGATGAAAGGGGGAGAAAGTTTTCACTCTGTTATATTGGCCCTACTGCTTTCAACTCCCCGCGGGTCCAAAGTTTTAACGCAAATCTGACCCCCCCCTCCGTGCAACGGTGTGTGTGTTTTCGATTTAGAAAGTAGGTGGAAACTGTTCTAACGATCTCAATTAAATGTTTTGAGTTGATATATTGGACAGAGTATTTTTGACGATATTGTGCCGAATCTAGAATTTCATACTGATTCGTAGATTAATATTGCAATCAGCTTCGAGAAAAAAAAAATACTCAGCACATTTAAAATCTCCTATAACATTATTCAAACGGAAATAGTAAAATTGATATAAATTTATAGCATGGCATCGAACGCAATGCGCACAGTTTTTAGAAAACGCCAGAAGTTATGCACAAACTCACCACCTCTTTTGCTTTGTATACTCACCACTGAAAAGCAAACCGTGCACACAAATCAGAGAGTTATTTTTGTTTTGCTTGATTCTAGCACAACAATCTAAAAAGACTAAAATGCAAACAGTACATCTTGCTCATGTTATTGGATGATTACGTATACGATAAGCCTTTTTGGTCCTTTAAAATAGTTTTGCGCAGATTGTACTAAGCAGCTTAAAAATGACTAACGATATCGATAGAGCAACACTTCTACATTTGGTGAAGTTGGCATGAAATTCATTTTCTGTTATCTCTGGTTTTCATTATCAGAACCTACGGAATTTAAGATTTTTTGTAAACCGTTCTAGGCCTCTAATTTTGCCTGCTTTATTATGCTTAAATAAACAGAAAATTTTATCGAAACGATACAAGTGTTGAACAGTTCTGCAGTCATGCCCGGCTTTGGCACGCCTCGTTATTGCACTGCCCCGGTTTTGATACGTACAGCTGCCTCGGTTAAGCACGGCTTAGTGCTTAACTGAAGCACAGAGCTTATGGGATTTTGGCTATATGGGAGACATTGGCTATAATCCTATGAAAAATCATCCAAACTTCAAAAATTATAGTGTTTTGGAATCGAGATGATGTCGAATTTTCACAAAATACGTATTTTTCCTGTATTTTAAAAATGCAATGTTTCTCAAAAAAACTTCTCATAATTATATTATTGCAAATATCAAATGATCTGGATTTTGTTTTATACATTTCGAAATCAATATTTTTTTTATTTTTAAGGTTCTCACAAAACTACGTTTTTTGAAAAAGTACTCAAAATTTCTATTTTGTTACAATATGGATATCAAATGATCGGGATTTTGTCATACATTTCGAGAGTTATAACACATTTTTTTAAATACTAAAAATTTCACAAAACTACGTATTTTTGAAAAAGTACAAAAAATATCGAATCTTCATACATTTCGAAAGTTATAACCAGGGATGGAATAATCGCGAAAAAATCAATTTCGCTTGCGAACTTTCTTCACCCGCGAAAGAGAGAGGAGGCAAATCACGCAAAAGAAAATCGCTCCCGAAATTCTCCAAGAAAATCAATCTGCTGCCCATATACAAAATGTGATAGGTCATTTTTCAACGTGTGACGTTACACTTGCAAGTGTAGTAGTGAAAAAGATGTGTCGCCGAATAATCAAGATGATGATTTTTTTAATTTCTTTTTACCGATCTTTCGTGCGCGAGAGAGGAGAGCCATGCTCCCTTCGGATTTTTACTCTTGATGAACATCCAAAGATTTTCTTTTGATGATGATTATTCCATCGCTGGTTATAACACTTTTTTGGAAAATACCCAAAATTTCACAAAACTACGTATTTTCGAAAAAGTACTCCAAATTTCAGTTTTTTACAATTTGGGTATCAAATGATCGGGATTTTATCATACATTGCAAGAGTTATAACACATTTTTTTAAATACTCATAATTTCACAAAACTACGTATTTTTGAAAAAGTATTAAAAATTTCGAATTTTTTCATACATTTCGAAAGTTAAAACTTTTCTTTTTTAAATACCCAAAATTTCATAAAAATACGTATTTCCGAAAAAGTACTCAAAATTTAAGTTTTTTACAATATGGGTAGCAAACAATTGGAATTTTTTCATACATTTTAAGAGCTATAACACATTTGGTTGGAGAATTTGAACGGTGTGCGTCGCGGTCAACACGCAGGATTTTCGTTGCCGTTTCCGTCTTTGTTGTCCCCCCGATTGTGTGTGTATTTCGATCCGGGCGGTTTCGGGATGTTTGACAGTTGCGTTGGAGAATTTGAACGGTGTGCGTCGCGGTCAACACGCAGGATTTTCGTTGCCGTTTCCGTCTTTGTTGTCCCCCCGATTGTGCGTGAATTTCGATCCGGGCGGTTTCGGGATGTTTGACAGTTGCGTTGGAGAATTTGAACGGTGTGCGTCGCGGTCATCACGCAGGATTTTCGTTGCCGTTTCCGTCTTTGTTGTCCCCCCGTTTGTGTGTGTATTTCGATCCGGGCGGTTTCGGGATGTTTGACAGTTGCGTTGGAGAATTTGAACGGTGTGCGTCGCGGTCAACACGCAGGATTTTCGTTGCCGTTTCCGTCTTTGTTGTCCCCCCGATTGTGCGTGAATTTCGATCCGGGCGGTTTCGGGATGTTTGACAGTTGCGTTGGAGAATTTGAACGGTGTGCGTCGCGGTCAACACGCAGGATTTTCGTTGCCGTTTCCGTCTTTGTTTCCCCCCCGATTGTGTGTGTATTTCGACCCGGGTGATTTCGGGATGTTTGACAGTTGCTTTGGAGAATTTGAACGGTTCGCGTCGCGGTAAACAAGCCGGATTTTCGTTGCCGTTTCCGTCTTTGTTGTCCCCCCGATTGTGCGTGAATTTCGATCCGGGCGGTTTCGGGATGTTTGACAGTTGCGTTGGAGAATTTGAACGGTGTGCGTCGCGGTCATCACGCAGGATTTTCGTTGCCGTTTCCGTCTTTGTTGTCCCCCCGATTGTGTGTGTATTTCGATCCGGGCGGTTTCGGGATGTTTGACAGTTGCGTTGGAGAATTTGAACGGTGTGCGTCGCGGTCAACACGCAGGATTTTCGTTGCCGTTTCCGTCTTTGTTGTCCCCCCGATTGTGCGTGAATTTCGATCCGGGCGGTTTCGGGATGTTTGACAGTTGCGTTGGAGAATTTGAACGGTGTGCGTCGCGGTCAACACGCAGGATTTTCGTTGCCGTTTCCGTCTTTGTTGTCCCCCCGATTGTGCGTGAATTTCGATCCGGGCGGTTTCGGGATGTTTGACAGTTGCGTTGGAGAATTTGAACGGTTCGCGTCGCGGTAAACAAGCCGGATTTTCATTGCCGTTTCCGTCTTTGTTTCCCCCCCGATTGTGTGTGTATTTCGACCCGGGTGATTTCGGGATGTTTGACAGTTGCTTTGGAGAATTTGAACGGTTCGCGTCGCGGTAAACAAGCCGGATTTTCGTTGCCGTTTCCGTCTTTGTTTCCCTCCCGATTGTGTGTGTATTTCGACCCGGGTGATTTCGGGATGTTTGACAGTTGCTTTGGAGAATTTGAACGGTTCGCGTCGCGGTAAACAAGCCGGATTTTCGTTGCCGTTTCCGTCTTTGTTTCCCTCCCGATTGTGTGTGTATTTCGACCCGGGTGATTTCGGGATGTTTGACAGTTGCTTTGGAGAATTTGAACGGTTCGCGTCGCGGTAAACAAGCCGGATTTTCGTTGCCGTTTCCGTCTCTGTTTCCCCCCGATTGTGTGTGTTTTTCGGTCCGAGCGGTTTCGCGTTTTCGCATTTTATTTGGTTTTATCTTTCCACAGCCGGCTGTCTAAGATTGAATCATTTATGCTAAACTCAACACCAAATAACCGGGAATAATCTCATCCGCATCCTTCGACTGTTTGCCTTGAGAATGCATAATACATCACATCATTAAACAAAATTTATTGATTATTGGGTCGCATCATCATCCTTTATGATGAATCCTGGCCATTACCCTTTCCCACTAACAAAATCCCAAGTAGAAGTAGTTTTCCGGCACACGTGGGGGTGTGGATATCGTATAGAACCCACCCTTTGTAGCAACCTGTGCTAACTAACATTCCCGTCCCAATCCCCCCGAGATCTACAAACTGACATGGCGGGCGCCGTTGGTGGCCAATGACTGTAACCTATTTGCTTCAGATCTAGTTTTAATGATCTTGATGTTTTATCTTTTCAACGCATTCATACATGCTGTTGATAAGGGAAACACCATTAGATCGTTTAAGCGTATGGTCAGTTGAATTGATAGGATATTACGGTCCTGTTCAGCAACGGAGAAGGACAACCATGGGTGGTCTCTCATGCTCATGCTCATGCTCATGCTCATTTTAAGAGCTATAACACATTTTTTTTAATTACTCAAGAATTCACAAAACTACGTATTTTCGAAAATATACACAAAATTTCAGTTTTTTTTACAGTTTTTTACATCAAATAATCGGGATTTTTGCATACATTTCTTAAGTTAAGAAACAATTTTTTGAAACTACTAGGTAAATAATTTATGAAATAAATTTTTACGTAACTAGGTATTTTTTAAAAAATACTGAAAATTTCAGTTTTTAACATTAAGTAAATTTTTAGTATTTCAAGAATTTGCGCTTTTATTTTCGAAATGTATCAAAAAATCTCGATCAAATGATACCAATATTGTAAAATACTGAATTTTTGAGTATTTTTTCGAAAATACGTAGTTTTGTGAAATTTTGGGTATTTAAAAAAATAAAAAAATAACTTTCGAAATGTATCTGTGTGTGTAATGTATGTAATTTGTTCAGAATTAAAAAAAATGTTATAACTTCCGAAATTTATGAAAAAATCCCAATCATTTGATACCCATATTGTAAAAAACTTAAATTTTGAGTATTTTTCCCAAAATACGTAGTGTTGTGAAAAGTTTAAAAAAAAAATACTTGCGAAATGTTAGAAAAAATCCCGATCCTTTGATACCCATATTGTAAAAAAAATTTTTTTGAGAATTTTATCAAAAATACGTAGTTTTGTGAAAATTTGAGTGTTTTCAAAAAGAAATGTTATTACTTCCGAAATTTATGGAAAAATCCCACGCTTATCGCAAAAACAATGCATTTCATCTATTCTGTCCAGTCCACAACTTGGTTGGCTTTGTAGTTGGAGTGTTCCAGGTTCCAGAGAGCTATGTGCCTCTCCCGTACCAAAGTTGTTTGTTATGTGGCTTGGAACTGTTCTTCCCTAGGGGGAAATGTGGAATTCCGCTAGGAAGTTAGATGAGTCAGGTTTGGCATCGTGTAATTTGTTAGAATTATTCAAGAAAAAGCAAAAATTAAAACAGTAAACTTTAATTTGAGTGTTTTAAGTATCGCAAACTAAAAGAGTCTGCAACTCAAACCCACCAGAGAGATGAGCAGCAAATCAACTCGACATGACACATCGCCCAGCATCAACCTCTCAGAAGAGCTCCATCATTGCGATGCTGGGTCATGTTGAGCTGCGGTGGTTTGGCATTTGGTTTCGTGCGAGGGAGTTGTTGCAGTTCTCCTTTTGTGAAACAGTGCTCGTGTGTATACCCAAGTTGCCTCAAGAGAACTTTGATTTGACTTCCGGTTTTGGTTGAGTTGCTAACTGGCTGCTGAACAATTAGGTGACAAGGTTGGAAGTTCTGAGTGATGAATAGTTTTGAATCTTAATAAAAAAAACAAAACAAGATCTACTTCATTTCATGAAAACTTTTTATTTTTTTTTCTTATTCCAAAAGTCTATTTTAATTTCCCATCTCTTCCAACTTTGGGTCAACTTGGATCCAACCAAAGTCAGTGTACAATTTTCCTCTCAAGGACACTGTCGTTAGGACACACGTGTCCCCGCATATACTCAAAGTCTCCCCCTCCGAAGAAGACGATGTTGATGATGTTGTCGGGTAAGGGCAGGTCTGTTGTGTGGCTGCGGTTGACTGCTGAGGGTCGGTCGGAAAACGGCCATCAGAGTCGTCCCCTCTTCAGGATTTGGGTTTGGGTCACTCGAGTCCGAAGGTATGCAACTTCTTGTGGTCAAAGGTTCTGCTGGGAGGGGGGAATTTGGTGATTTAGGGCGAATCGCAGTGGGACCCAATCTGAAACTGAGATTTAAAAGTAATTTTGTTCTGTGAATGGTTTTAGCTCAAATTATTTTCAAACTTCTTTAAGCAAAATACTAGTAAATCGGTAACAATGAAACCATCTAACAAGCTGTAAACCAATTTGCACACTCCAAGGGATGTCATGTTGGTGCAATTCGACACGACCAAAAAGCAACGTTTCTCGTCGACAGCAAACACGACCTACAGTGAACACACTGTGGGCAGAGATAAATTTCCCCACTCCCCCCCCCCTATGTCAAAGCTCTTCAACTCTGCGAAAGCCATTCATCCTCAAATTTGCATTCCGTTTTCCGTCCGATTGCAGAACTCTAACCTCAAACCGTCTGACTGACTGAGAGACAGAATCCCTCCCAAATCCTGCCATTTGTTTCATTTATCTGGGTGGGTGGAAATGCAACTTTACCTTCTCCTTCTCGGCGGATGCATTCGACTCTTCCCCGGGGGGAGGACACTTTCTCAAACTGCCACGATTCCGTTTCTCGACGACAATGAAGAGGTCAAGTGCTGTTGGGTAAGTTGTGGTTCACAACGTTCTAGAAGCAGCATCAAACGTTGCGACTCGGGTTGGCTTAATGCAATCAAAATATTTTGAAAATCTCATTAATTTAAGCTTTCCGTGCACCACCTCCGCGCTACAAGTGGAAACTTCTGATGAAGCCAGACTGAATTGTCTTGTAAGGTTCAGTTCCGAGAAGTTTCTGCAAGCTGAACTGTGACAGTCAGTAGTAATAAATATAGTAAAGTGTGCACAGCAGCAGCAGTGTTTGTGCTTGTGTCCCTAATGTCCTTCTCGAATACACCGGCATCAGCAGGACGACACTCGCCAGAAGGGGAGACCACGCGGATGTCATACAAAACACAGTGAACCGGAAAGCAAATAAACATGGGAACCTGCCACAAGACCTAGCGTAGTGGGTATTACTTTCTTTCCACGTACTCTCTGTGTGCAGCAAGAAGTGGGTATTGTCTGTGAGAAATTTCCACGTGCTCCATCATGATGTGTTGGGCATGGTCAGTACGTGGCTTATGGTCGCTAACTGCAAGTTAGTCTTGTAGGGAATTTGTCTTTTTTGAAGAAGGTCGCTCGAAGTAGTGCCTTACCGATTTGAGAGGGAAAAGCTCTCAAACTGAGAGTAAAAAGGAAGGTCGAGTGCTTTTCATAAGACACACTCAGTGAAGATGAACTTCGAAGAATGCATGTAACAATTTTCTTCTCAGACAAAATAGTGACCGTTTTACTCTCAATCGTCTCAACCCAAATCTTATTTTCTAATTCCCAACTTTTTCCCTTCTTTTTTCTAAACCTCAAATACATTTCTTACCAAAAAATATGATTGAAAGTGAGAAACTTTCTACAAAGTACTTTAAAAATGAATGAACTTATAATTTTCATTTTGGACATAAATTAACCCTCTACAACCCAACCTCGCCTCTAGACGGGCTTCTATCTAAACATTCGCCAAAAATCAGTTTTTCAACCATTATTTGATCTTTAAAAAGCATTGGAAAGAAGAACTCTTAAATTTTGAGAAAATTGTAAGGTTGAAAGCGTTACTTGTTTTATGAGACTTTGCCAACAATTGAAAAAAATGACATTTTTTCTGGGGTCTGTTTCTTACTAACATTTCCGTTGTACACCCAAAGTTAAAGACCGAGCGGATAGTCCTCCCGAAAAGGAACGTGAGGAAAGTACTATTTTGCGAGAGTATAGACCTCTCACGTGTTCATCCGTTGATTGAAACAGTTCATCTCATTGAGTGGCTTATATGGACAAATGACCGCCACTTATTCGCCGAACCATGGAGTCTCGGTTCAGGCACCTTTTTTTTTTTTAAAGATGAACTTTTTTGGAAAATGAACTCATGAGTAAAGTACTCTCGGGAATTTCTGGATTTATCCTCTCCGTCCGTCCACAGTACCAATTTACTACCGAACCGTGCTCTTTATCCTCTCGTATGCCGATGTCCAATTCTGGGTGTATTATGTGAAAAAAAGTATGCAGTAATTTTTGTAGTGTACCAGACTAGGCTTCTAAGTATTTTTTTTACAATTTTAATGATAATGGTATCGTTTTGTAGTAGAAAATGAGAAAAACAAGCAAAAATTGGTAAAGTGACTGAAAAAACATGAAAAAACTAGATAGGCAAAAGGTATGAATATGAGGTGATAAAGTAAGTTAAATACTATCAGAAACAAACATCAACTTAACAAGATAAATGCAAAATAAAGTTCTAAAAATTTAACAAGAAGAAGATAAAACAAGAGAAGTAAAGTATTTCGTTGAACAAAAATTGCTCAAAATGACCTCCAGAACACGAGAAAAATTAAAATTTCGAAAAAAAATTTGGCAGTAGAGGGTTAACAATCAGTGTTTGAAAAAAATAATAGCTTTAGAGTAAATAAAATTTTAGGCTTCATTTAAAATCGTAGAAGGTGTCAGGGTTTAGAAATAGTTAATTGAAATGAAAAAATAAATGCGATATGTAGAATGCTTCCACAAACAACACAAAGAAATCTTTTTTTTTTCATTGAAAACTTCTGAATCAAGATTTGAATGTATTTCTTAAAACAAAGATCGCCAAATGGCCGATCTGGAATGATGCCTTCCAGAGCCTTAAAAATAATGCAAAGCATAAAAATATATCTAAAAATTTTGAATAAAAAGAAAAGAGGTGTTTAAAAAGTTAAAAATAGCTTAGCTTTTAGCTCTTGTGAAAATTGCTTTGCCAAGGCAAATTTTATACGAATACTCAGTTATTAATTTAATTTAAAAAAAATGAATAAAATTTGAATTTTTATTTTAAAAACTTGTAAAATTGGGATCAAAGGTCGGTAAAAAACGTAAAAGTTAAGGAAATTAAATATTTTCATAAATTCATCGACATTTTGCCAATTTTTCATAAAGCAATTTGTGATACTTTTTAATTCAACTTTGAAACCAGGCTCGAAATTTGAAATTTAAAACATGCAATGCCTCGTAAATTTAATTCAATAAATTATCAAAACATCTATTGCCAAACTCCAGTTGGAATGGTATTTCAAATATTGTAGCTATGTGACAAAATGAAACAAAATAATAACTTTACGCTAGTCATAATCGTTGGAATTAAGCTCTGTTTTTGAATAAGGGTCTCTTTATTTTGTTGCTGTTTCAAATAAACTGGTAAGATTTTATTATAAGAAACTCAGTAATTTTTTTTAGTCATGATTTTTAGTTGTTGAAAATCAGTCTCAAAATTAAAACAGTGAGTTGATCCTTGATTGTTTAGTAAAATGCTTATAACGATTTAACTGCAATTGTTTTTAATATTGTAAGAAATTACAGCAATATTTTTTTTAGAAAATGTTTTTCTACCGTTTTTCTATGTGTGTGTGTGTGCAACCAACCAAACGGGACCACGCGGCCGCTTCTTACAAATTGAGTTGTTTCCATGTATTTTTAGATCTACATGCTATACATGCAAATAACTCGCATAGGCATTTGGAAGGTGTTAGCTCTGCCGAGCTTCGGTGACCCATTTCTACGCTGGCTAGCCGAGCGCGAGGTACTTCAGCTTTATCGACAAGCCCCGCCCTGAAGAACGTTTGCACCAATCGGGTTCAAACGTTATTTAGAACTTCCGAACCCTTGTCAAATGGACAAGGACCCAGCGCGTATATAGTTGGTAGTAACAGTATTCCTAATTCCAGTTATTTTATTGCTCACGAAGTCGCGCTGGCCTAGTGGTTAGCATTTTTGCTTACCAATCCAAAGGACGGGGGATCGAACCCCGACTCGAGCGACTTTGATTTTTCGTTCATGTTCAGAGTTTCAAGATTTACATTTCCTATACTTTCTCGTTGGGAGCAGATGGGAATCGAACCCAGGACCATTCGCTTAGAAAGCGAACACCGTAACCAGTCAGCTATGGCCGCTCCTTTGTTTTTCTACCGTTTTTCTATCTACACCCAACTGGCAGTCGCATGATTGTGATGCATGGCGGCATGAAAGTATATCAGAATCTGCATGAAATCCGTCCTCATGCATTTTTTGCGATATAGGAGTATGACATTTTTGCCCATTACTGACAATTATCGACATTACCGACGGCTTTTTGGTTGTATTTCACAAAAAAACACTTAGCAGAACGAGGATTGAACCACCATCTTTTTGGTTATTGATCAGACACGCTACCACCGCGCCATGGACGCTTGATGAAAAGTGAGTGAAAGAGCATCAACATATGCTTCTCTTTGGAGTGTTGCTCGGGGATGGGCCAGCATTATATGTGTTGGTGAGAACTGCAGATCGCTGAAATTTTTACACGCGGGTAAAAATGATCTACGGGCTTGCTGCAAAAAATGTTATAAAATATGACATTTTCTGCAGCAAATCCAATGTTGCAGATTTTGAGATATATTTTTCCTTTGGGTGTACTTAAAATCCCTGACTTTTGACATATAATTACATGTTTTCCCGATTTTTGTGGATTTTGACGATTCCAGGCTCTTCCAATCATTCGACTTGCAGGGTGGTTACAACTTTCCCAAAATCAAATCCGCGAAAACCGCGCCGAGCTTTTTCAAATCCGCGAAATCCGCGCCATACATTTTTTCGCGAAATTTCAAGCCAATTCAGGTTTTTAAAAATACCAATTAACTATAAGATACCAAACCACTTTTATCAAACAAGTTAGAAAAAGTATTTCTCAATTGTTCATTTTGTAAGAACTATTTTAAAAATCTTTATAAATTATGGTTCACTAACAGAAATTGAAATTTGTGAAATAGGTTTGGGATTAAATAGAAAACTGCAAAAAAAAACAAAGTTCTTCAAAAGGCATAAGAAAAAAAATCTATTCGACTATACTAAACAGCAGTACAAATGAATTTTTATACCAAATATCAAGAAATAAACATTCGATATATAAAATGAATATTTGGGTGAATCAAACTTTTTTTTATTCTAATATATTTTATTTTAAATTAATATTCCATCTTTCATTTAACTTGGTAAGTTGCCAGAAATGATTAATTCTGGAGGTTAATTCTACATCAAAATCTGAAACGTATTGTTAATACATTCCAAATTCTTTTTTTTTTTTTTCTAATTAGCTTAACCAGCTCCCAATTGAAAAATTGATATCGCTAGCAATTTTTGCACTAATGAAAGCAAATCATATAAAAGCTCAAAAATCCGAACATATTGAAAATAAAACAAATCGCCTGACTTAACAAATAAATACCGTTAAACAGCGATGACATTATTAATATTTCGAATACAAATATTTTTCAACTGGTTAAGCTTGTCTAACAATTATATTTGAAAAGAAAATGTACTGGGTTGATCAGTACGCTTTTTCCAAAAAGTTTATTTATATTTTATATGATTTATACTAACAGAGATTCCTAAAAACTTCACATTGAAAATGTGTAAAATAAATTACGTCAAATGTGTTTGTACCATTGTTTCTTTTCACTTTTGAAAAACAAATAATCAATTTGTATCTTTGGGCATTTTCTTTTAACTTTAAATATAATTCATTTAAAATGGAGTTTCAGAATGTTAAAATTTGGCCGAAATTTTATCTGATAAAAGATTTTTTGAATATTGCCTATTGCTATTTAAACAAAGTTTTAATATATCGAAACTTTTAACTTAAACAACTACATTTGTTCTCATGAAAACGCATAGAAACATACATGTATTGAAATTAAAAAAACGAAAAGTTCACAAAGAATTCGAAAATGTAATCTGCTTTCTGATTCAATCCTATTTTAATTTCAAATATAAATCATAATCCTTTTATTTAATTCAAATAACTTGTCTTCTATTACGATTACTATGTTATCAAATCAAAAAAAATAATAATTAATTATAGCTTTCCCTTTTATGACTGGAATCAGAGTGAGGTCATTTTTAATAACTATTTTTGAATAATAAAAACACATTATGTCCAAAATGAAAATAAAATTTTCATGAACGCTTCAGAAGGTTTGATTAAAACATGTTTATTTTATAAAAAAGGCAAAGCAATCCACTTTAACGACCCCCGGGTCTTTTGTGGTCTCTGTTGCAAGTTTCTGCTCATTTCTAGGCGTCCGAAGGTTATGCGTGGTGAGTTACCCAAAACCTCTTTTTACGCAAATGGACCGACGTTTTACTTCCCCATCCGATAAAACACCAGGAGGATAAGGCGGGAATCGAACTCGCACCCCATAGCAAATTAGGGATCGGTAGCCGAAGCCGCTAACCACCGCGCCACGGGCCTCCTATTTTATTTTATATATCTTTCAAATAAAAAAAAATAGTCAGTTCATTTTAATAATCGGTAGAATTCTCAAAAATTAAAACAGATTTATTTTTTCTGGAAGGCCGACAAATTGCCAAACCAAATACAATTTGTTCCTCTTAGTGGGATGTCAGACAAAATATTCAGTTATTGAGCTTAGTCCAGTTATCATCTTTAGAAATTATAAAATTAAAAATAAACAAAAATGGACACCAATCTTTGTCGTGGATCGCAGTATGGTGATTACTACTTGAATGAAATCAAAAGTTTAATCAGAAAAAAGTTTGTTGATTCAAATTTTTTTCACATTCAATAACCAGCCTTTAGCAAAATTTGAAAAAAAAATGTTTTATGAGAGCTTTAAAATTTTGACTTTGTTGTAGGCTTAGAATTTTGATTTTAATTTTTATGTTATAGTCCTTTTTGCTTTTTACCAAAGATTTTTTTAATTTAGGTTGAGTCGAATAAGATACACAAGAAATTTAAAATGTATTATTAAGATAATTTTTCATGAACATTGATTATATTTTTCAAATAACATTTTTGAAGCCATGAAATAAATGTGACAAATAATGAATAATAAATTGACAAAAATGCATGCAACATTTTCAACGATGATTTTTGAATTTGTCAAAAGCACTCAATACCAAATCAAGACATGATTAGGTATTTTATATGAATTAAATTAAACAAAAAAAATATTTAATGAATAAAAAAATATTTTTCAGTTTTGGAAATCCGCGAAATCCGCGCCATCGCTGACTAAATCCGCGCCAAATCCGCGAAAATCGCGAAATCCGCGAAATCCGCGAAAATCGCGAAAGTGTAACCACCCTGGACTTGAGTGGCCATCATGTTAGTATTATGACTTCAATCTTCTTTAATTTTTTTAAGATTTCGGGTAAGCGTTGAAAGGTGTATGGTTATTAAACTATAATGATTTTAGGTTGAATTTGTTTGCATGAAATATTACAGCTTACTTCTGTATTTGATCGATCGAATGCATCGATTGAAGCTGTTTCAACTGAATTTGATCATCAAATGATTTTGCTTCATATCAAAATCATTTCATTGCCTTCTAGCTTCCATACTGTCGTTTACTATCGGAAAATGGATGGCATTCAATAAAAATCTCGTTCGATTCGTCTTCGGACCACAAACCACAAAATATATAGCCCATCTAAAATACTTCATCATTACAACAATCCATCAAGACCATTCTTTTCACCATCGCTTACATTTTGAGTACATTCGAAAAAGGTCTTCCTGACAAATGCGCAGAGCAAAAAGGCCATCAACATTCGATTCCAGCTCGAGTCCAGCAAAACTTTCCACCATTGTGCCATCGATGAACCTTCCCTGTCCTTTTGTGTCAAAAAGAACTCACCAAAAAAGGGACACCCTTACTTCCTTCCATCCCCAAGTTGAGTTTATTACTTTGCTCGTCGTCTGATCGGTTTTGGCTGGTCTAACCGGGTTCGATTGTCGTTTGTCGAATGACGACGACCAGGACCAACTTTTTGGCCTCTCCCGAGCTGTGCTGTGCAAAGTGGAAACTGATTTGATGCAACCTGCTGCACTGATACTGATTGCGAAACAATGTTGCAATGAAAAGGGGGTTTGAAATGATCTTTTTTGACTCAAATATGCAAAGTAATTTTATTTATTATCCTATATAGTGAAACAAAAGAGCATTAGCAGAACAAAGAGTGAAAAATGAGTTAAGAAATGTCTTTCTGAGGGAGAATAAATCTTCATTCACCTGACGCCATTAAGGAGTCCTTCTTTTTCTCCAAAGCTCACGTAACGTGTCCTTAACCTTCGCATATATTCGTGTGTGCGCCCACCCATCAACATGTCACTTCATCCCGAACAGACATTATTCAGTGGATAATAAAATTTCATACTTTGCATACATTCGAGGACATTTCGCAGTGAGCGCACGTTTGTGCTGTTAAATTTGAGCAGAAAAATTTATGATCTTTTTTTTTTTTTTTTTCATAAAATTATTTTTATTAGGTCCTTTTCGGTACTGGGACCTGGTTAGGACCGAGTCGGCTTTTGTAATTACAAAAAACTTAATAATTACAGAGGATCTTGTGTGTAAATGTTAGTGGGAGGGGAGCCGATTACCCGCGGCCTGCTCGGGGTTAGTAGGGAAGGGATTGATTTTAAAGACAAGGCATGGGATGGGAAGGGGGATTGTGTAGGGGTCTTGGTTGGCTCTGCTGGCCTTTGCGAAAAATTTATGATCGATTGCTCACATTTTAGACGCATTTTCCACTGAATTGGTGAGCTGAGCTGGCACACGTGTGCTCGAAGCAGAAAGGTTGTTTTGCCGGGAAAAGCCTTGGGTTAGGAAATTTACCACAAACTAATCAGAAAAAATACCAAGAAACGGATTAGTCTTCAGAAAATTCTTGAGTGAGTGCTGAAAACCCTCTGTCATAATCAACTAATTCAAATCGATACCAAAATTGCTTCCTCGATAAAAAGCTTCAACAGAAACTCAACTTTACACCACTCCGTGTCGTAATATTATCGTACCATTTGCGTAAAGCAATAAACCTCAAGTGTAAAACTTTTCCGTGCTCAACTACCTACTTCACGGAGCTCTGTCTAGATCCGCACGAAAATCGTCTCTTCAGTCACACTGCTATCGCTTAGTTTGTCAGTCCACCTCCACCGCTCCAGGGCACTGTGCTCGAAGCTTCAATTAATAAAGTTTTTCTTGCACCTTAGCGACCAAAGCTAAAGCTAGATTGTCTTTTTCCGCGAAAACTATTCCAACACAGAAAAACTGCTGCAGCAAAATGACAGATTGCTGTAGAAATTATTAAATATAACATTTCATGGATTATAACAGAAGATGATAGCAGTTTATGCAACGAGTTGCAGATGAATATTTTTAGTACATTTATCGAGTTACATAAATACGAGGAGTGCTGAAAAAAAGAAAAAAAAACGTTTATTTTCGGATTTAACCAAAACATTGTCGAGAAAAAAATATGTTTCGATACAAAGATTAATTTTTCAGCACTCAAATGAGTGCTATAATAAACATTTTAGCACTGTTAGTTTTCGTTTCGTCACTATAGAATGATATGAGCAATTCTCCACCAAACCCGGAAATGGATTTTACTTATATTTTTTGATTTGACTCATACTTTGTGATGGGTTTCACTTAACCAAAGAAGTAATTTTGAGTTTAAAAAAAATTCACCCATAAAAGTCTCCATACAATTTTGGCTGCTTTTCATTCAAAAATGTTACGTAAACATTCGAAAATCTGTAACTTTTCAAGGAACTTTTTGATTGATTTGGTATCTTCCGCAAAGTTGTAGGTACTGATGAGGACTATTCAGAAAATATAGGTATACGGAAAAAATGTGTAATTTTTCAATTATTTTTTTCACTAAAATTTAATTTCCCAAAATCTGTACATTTAATTTTTATTTTTATTTTTGTATGTTTTAGGAGTCAAAACCCCGCAACTTTTAAACCATTCAGAAGTGTGGTCCAAAATTTTGTTGACGAGTTATGGTTTTTTAAATAGTGATTATTGTAAAAACTGTAATCTTGTGCTTAAAATATGTTGACCTCATTTTTCATGTAAACTCGAATTTGAAATCGAAAAGTACCTTACAATTTTTTTGATTATGTGCACCATTTTAAAAAGCTGCTATTCAAAGTTAAATTTTGTCCGATAATTTCTGGTTTTTTAATTTTTAAAACAGTGTCCATGATTGTCCATTCCTTAAAACTTAAAAAAAAACTATTTTCCTGTTTCTTTTTCTTTTTTTCCGCTGTATCTCAGCAACCAGTGGTCCAATCTTCAATGTTTCTTAGACGAAATTGCAGAAAATTTTTCGAAAAAATATTTTCAGGAATGGACAATCATGAACACTCAATTATTAAAAAATTTAAAGTACTTTTAGATTGCAAAGTCGATTTTACATACAAAAAATGAGGTCAATAAATTTTATGTACAAGATTTCAGTTTTTTTTCTTAAATCACTATTTAAAAAAATCATAACTCATCTGCAAAATTTTGGTCCATACTTCTGAATAGCTTACGGATTTAGGGAAATTGTTATTGTGAAATAGGTAATAAAAAAAATCAACTTTGCTGAAGACACCAAATTAATTAAAAAAATACTTGAAAAGTTACAGATTTTAGAATATTTACGTACCATTTTTGTATGAACAGCTGCCAGAACTGTATGTAGATGTGTATGGGTGAACCAATGACAAATGGCTTCTTTGGTGACAGGGAAGGTCCCCACAAAGTTTGAGCCAAATAAAAAAAAAATACAAAAAATAAAAATGATCGAAATCGGCCGATTTCGTAGAGAATTGCTCATATATAAAGTACAGTGAGTTAACTATATGTTAGGGTGCCCAGAATATGGGACTTTTCCTCAAAACCTCGCTCCACAAGCGGAATATTGTTCCTTGGGCTATTTTAGGACTCTGGGCCAAATATGAGCAAAATCGGTCAACACCCATTGATACTCGAAGGTGAAGTTTGTATGGGAAAAATCGAAAAAATGTATGGAAAACCCAATTTTCTTACAGTTTGGTCTGCACGGTGCGCTACTTCCATCCAAATATTCCCAAACGTGAGATTCTTATTAAAAATTTAATGCTTTACAACTTTGTAGAACACACCAAAGCTGTAAAACTCGATCCTGAAAAGTTATTGTGGAGCAGGGGGTCATTTTTTCGGGGCACCCTACTATATGTACGTACCCCCCTATACGAAAACTTTTTTTGATGTAAAATTCCATAAAAAAATCGACTTTTATACATCAATCGACGTTGCAGAATGTCTTCTTCAAGATCCTGTAATTGAATTTGTTTAAAAAAACTAAAAACCTAAAAAAAGTATACTGTATTAAGTAAACAAAATGAGGTCAAATAATTGTCCCTACCCCTTATTAAAGTACGTAATCTGTTCGATTTTTTGAGTATGTTAGCTTTAAGAGCTATCCAACATATATGTAAAAATGTTACTGGTATAGTCGATGTATCGAAATTAGTGGCCAAATCATATTTCTATCAATGTCACCCCGGGATGTCAATGGCACCCTATTTAATTGAACCTAAAGGTTTTTGCGGCAATGTTGAGCTTTGTTTAGTAGGCCTGAATTAAAAATTAATTAAAATTTCCTTTTTTAAAGTGATATTATAAAAACATTAGCTTATGAAAAACTTTTATTATAATATTGTTATTTTATTCATTGCACGAAAACTTGAAATAACTTGACACAGCAACAACATATATTGAAAAAATTCACTCAAATCGTACAGCTTTCGTACTTACAATTATTTGACCTAATTTTTTACTTCTTTCAGTAAACTATTGTTCATATCATATTGAATGTCCAATGAGAAACTAAATCAAAACACATTTTTTTTGTTTTGCTAAAAACTCATGCAGTTATTATACCACGATGCCAAAATTTGGCATGCATAGTTTTGCAATGCTATGCTTCCAATTTATGTGATTTTTTTCCGGAAAATTCAGCGATAAACAGCGAAAAAATCTGGGGATTCATATAACCCTCTATAAAATCGTCCAGAAGTTTATTTTCAAGTAGGATTACCAGAATTAGTCTTATCATCACATTCAAAAACAATGTCAATGGAAAAATATGAGTTTGTAAACATAAAGTGTGTCCTGCTTACTCCTAATGTAAACATACACTGATGTGAATGGAAATCAAACTGAACTGCCTCTATTAATAGTGAAAAGTAGTTTTTTTAGAAATGAAAAAAAAAGAAGCTTCAAAAAATCTCCATCATCCTTGGCATGAAAAACCTGACTGCTTAAGTTTTCCCCTGTAAAAGCTGGAGCACGAAACAAAGTGTACATCGTTCTTCACCTTCACATTGAAGCCATTTCTCTCTTTCTTTTCCGTATAGTGAAATGCCATCGTCACGTTCTCGTACACCTCTGCTCAGCTGCATGCACTTGAATATTAATCACGTCCCTACCGGAATCGTTCTTTTTTCCCCTTCAGCCACTGGAAAAATCGAAAAAAAGAAAAACTATTTCTTTGTGTAACTTTTGAGCTACACCGATTAAACTAGTTTGTAGTTGCTTTATGCGGTACTAAACTCGTACGAACGACATAAAACTATACAAAACGCTACTAGCCTCCCTTCCTCCCCCTTCTCAGCGATTGCACAGCAGCTAATCACCTTCGCACAGCAGCTGTAAGCCGCTTAACTCTTCTATACAAACGGGAAGAACTTTACACTGCTGCGCTCAAAAAAGGGAAAAGGATGAAACTTTTGTGAGTGGAAAACCACCAGTTGAAAATGATTGTCAAACACACTGGCCGCAAAGAGAGATCTCCTTCGGAGTGCACAAATTTGTACTTCTAACCAGACCGCTCAGCTCCATACTACAGCTTCTCGTACTAATTGTGTAACCAATCTAAATTATGCAGCTCATTGAGTTTCAAATTAAATCCACACTGAGCAGCAGCAGCAGACGACTATAGCCACCCTCTCACACTCCCTGTTTGAGGCAGATGTTACCGTCTGATGCAATATCTTCGGGATCCAATCGTGCGTGCTTTGGATGGGCCAGGGAGATGCTGCTCCTTGCAGCTCAAGTTTGCTGGGTGCTCACATTTCCACATTATTACCACCAGCAGTGCAAACGAATTACTTAAACTTTATCTTCTAGTTTGTTCAGAGTTTGTTTTTTAAGGGTGAAGTTTTCGGAGAAAGTTGAAATTTAAGATTTATTAGTTTTACTGAAAGTTCAAATTATGACAATTCAAATAGATATACAAATGTACTGTGGAAATGGCAGGAACATATCATCATTAAGTATCAATACTACTGACAGAAGTCCTCGATTTGGGTGCCTAAAAGTGTTCTACAAGGGGAAAATGTTGCCTGCTGTTAGCAGATATCTGGTGCAAATCGATTCCTTTATGACTGCATTAGAGATGCAGCAAGATGTGAGGTGGAAGTTAAAAAGTAAAACTAATCCTTCGTAGTCCTTCCCCCCTTCCCCACCTGAAGTATGCAATCAACCGAAATCCAGCAAACTTGGCACAAGCTACAAAAAAAAACAGCTAAAACCACTTTAATTAGCTTGGTTTAGACGAGATTTTACGATGCCCCTCAAAGTGCAATGGAACGAAATAAAAGCATAGCGCGCAACAAGTTCAAGTGTTTTGCCGAAGAAAATTTCCTGAAGTAAGGCTCATTAGAGTGCTGGCTTGAACCTCCCTCTCGCGGGAGAGGCTCAAATGAATATGAAATAATGAGGCATCGAAGCTACGGCAGCTTTTCTTACCAAGGAAATGACGAGAAGTCAAGAAGCAAAGTTTTGCTGAAAACCCACCGACGGGGCAAAGTTTTCGCTTCCTCATCGAGTGGGGGATATAGTGCGAAAGTTAGCTCCCAGAGCTGACACTCATTAGTCAGGCTGCTAGTCTGCAGGATGCAGGGAATAATTAGTGGCGAATTTACAAACTAATTAGAGAATTTACGATCATTAAAAGTGTATAAATCAAAGTAGTAGATGTTGGTTGGGGGAACATTTTTCATTCATGATGCGTTAATAATGTTGATAACATTATTTATTTGATCAACCTCAAAACTTTGCATGCAGTTAAACTTTCTAGTTTCAATACTGTTCTGTAATGGAAGGTGAAAAATCAATTTTATAGAACTAGATGAAGCCTCAAAGTACTACAGGAGATTTGCTGTCAATTAGGTACGTCCCGGGCAGGTGAAAATAAAAAAAACGGAGGTCATTTCAATAACAAGATCTGTTCAAATATCTGATAATTATAGATATTTAGGACTGTTGGAAATGAGAAATAAAAATAAAAACATCGGCAAAACTTAGGCTGAAAATGGTAATTGAAGAGTTCTTATGAGAAGATTCCAAACAGTGTGGCGATAACAACTCAAGTTATGGCACATGAAAAATCATTCAATCATTGATCGCGTTGTTCATGTGATATTCCAACTTTTTAAACAAAATAATCAGCAGTCATAACCAAACATGTTGTCATTTTTAGTTTTGGGAATTGGACTTAAAAATTGTGTAAATTTTGACCAATTTTCCATAGCCCAATTTAATATTATTTTTTGTTTCGATAAACATGACAAAAACTATGGGCAAATTTTGAATTTTGCCCATAAAATGTGGACTTTAAAATCAACCATTAATGACAAAATAGTCACTGAATCCTGATAATCTTCATGGGTAATGGGAAGAAATTACTTTTGCTCAATAACAAAACGAGTTATATTGAAATGTGGTCTAAGACAAACTTATGGGAAATCAGACGGGCTTTCCGGGGAAAATATTTTTGAGACTGAAAAATCAAGAATCGGTCTAGGGAATCGATTGAGATTTTTTTTGAAAATTTTGACGTTTAGACCACTTTTAAAATCAGGTTTAGTAAATGTTTTGTATTTTTTAGAAGAATTGAAAAAACGAAACTATTGGCACTACGCCCCCCGGGGCATGGCCTTCCTCTAACGTGGGATTTCTGCTCCAGCGCCTCTGACGAGACAGGAGAAACCGGGACCGACGTTTTACTTCACCATCCGATAGAAGCTCAGTGGATAAGGCGGGAATCGAACCCGCGTCTCATAGCATCATCGGGATCGGCAGCCGAAGCCGCTACCCCTGCGCCACGAGACCCAGAATTGCTCACCTTCAAATTTGACATTTAAACATAAAAATCAATAAATCTAATAAAAGTGGCGTGTTTTGTTCTTTAACGGTGCACATCAACCAGAGCTTTTGCACCCAGATTTTTGTCACAGACATTTTAGTATCTTCAAAACTACGGGTACTATCGACATATTTTGTTATTCATCCCCTAAACTACTGTCCACACAGTAATTTACAGCAAAGTTTGATTAATTTTGCAATCCCGTTATTGCAGGATTGGGTCCGTAAGTTTGACAATTTTGGAATAAGAAGACAACAACTTCCTTCGTTGCTGTGCACCCTTAAGTGTATTTTATTTTCAGTAAGCTCGTTAAATTTCCTACAAGTTTGTCTTTGACCAGTTTGTCGAGATACATCAATATTTAAATAACGAAATATAAAAATACTTAAAACACTTACGCCCTTCTCAAATGCCATTATCGAGTGCAACTGGCTCCATATACACAAAAATGGCTTATATAAGCGAAGGTTTACAAAGTTTTTGTGAAATCGGAGAGGGTCGGGTACAACTGACTCTCTATTTGACATGGAATTGCTCTAAACTTAAATGAAAATGATTCCTTTAAACTAAAACTCATACAAAAAAAAAAATTGAAAGTATTTTTTTTATTTTGATAAATATTGCTAAAACTATACGAAAATCCTGAAGATTTTTTTCAAAGACTTTATTATGGTCATAAAATGTATAAACATTTGAAATATTAAAGTTGATTACTTTAACAAAGGAATATATAAATTCGAGTTCAACAAAAAAAATTAAGTGTCCATACCGAAATAAGATAATAGTTTTTGAGAAAATTCAAATATTTTTAAGGTCCACTATTTGGTTTTTTTGCTCACTTTGATTCTTCGTCTACTTTCTGTTAATTTTTTTTCATATTTTGAACAATGTTTGTCTGCAAGTCTTCCATTATTTACTGGTTTCGAAATGTGTGATATTTAATTGGAACCAGGCAAATATTTAAAGTTTAAAATAAGCTAGTATTTAAAAATAATTAATAACATATCTTACCAACACCAAATAAGGTTATCGAAAACATTTTTTTCTCTTTTATTGGATTTGATTGAAATAACGTAAACGTCACCCAAGACAACAATAATTTAAACAAATAAGTGCATTTGAGAAGATTTGATTGTCCTCATTTTTGTAGTCAGTTTATAGATTCCAATAATATAAACCTCCTAACATACTATTATTTTAAAAAAAAATCAATTTTTGTTAACATGCTTTAAATTGAATTTTTAAATTTCAAAATTCTCTCAAAACTATACTATTTGTATGTTAAAAGGGATTTTTTTCATGTCATTCTCGAATAACGAAATGGCCTACTATGTATCGCTAGAAATAACAGTATTAAAAATTACTTTTTACAATTCCGTCGTAAAACTTCTGATTTTTCCTATCATTTTCGAGTGACGAAACGGCCAACTTTTCTATACCAGTGCTGAAAAGTTCTATTTTTCAGCATTAAAAAAAAGTTCAATTTTTCAGCACTGAAATGGGTGCTAAAAAGTTGGACTTTTCAGCACTAGTATCGAAAAGTAACATTTTTCAATATTTTTTTATGTTTTGAACGTTGAATTCACTTTACACATGGATGTTTGACATAAAATTCCACTCAAAATGCGTTTTCTTGGAATTGCACTCGTTGCAAAACTTGATTTTTTCAGCACTCGTCGTATTCATCCCACTCGGTAAACCTCGTTGGATCTTCTTTTTGCCATTTTTGCATAAACTCTTATCTCAGCATCACTGAAAATAATGAGTTCAACTTTTCAGTATAAGTGTTATTTTTAATATTGTTTTGCGTTCCAATAGTGTTTTTAAGATTAACACTTATCTTGATGTATCAAATAACATTTAAGCGGTGGAACAAAAGTTTCTCTGAAAAATTACTAATTGAAAGGGTGTTTACCAGAATTGCAAAATTTGTGTACTCAATTCGTTGCAAAACTTGATTTTTCAGCACTCGTCGTATTTATCTAACTTGGTAAACCTTGTTGGATAAATATTGGAAAAACATAAGTTTTCAAATGCTTAAACTACTATTTTTTGCTTTTTGTGATTTTTTTCAAGGACTTTGGAGGTAAGTCAAATTTATGCATCCCACAAAAAAAAAAAGATTTCTCTGCTAAAATACCAACAAAATATCCCCCTAATTCGATTCAATTCAACCAGAGTCTATCATGCAAATATTATTACTTCCCACACAAATCGAGCTAGGCGGCAGCATCCATCTAGCCAGACTAAAACTGTCACCCGATACTACTACTGTTCAGCTTCAGAAAGTATGAATGGATTTCCTACTCCTCCCCTGCTTTTTGCCCACCCACAAAGCTCTCGAAATGAAAAATTACCCCCCAAATATATATTTGCACGTATGTGTGTGTGTGTGTGTGTGTGTGTGTGTGTGTGTGTGTGTGTGTGTGTGTGTGTGTGTGTGTGTGTGTGTGTGTGTGTGTGTGTGTGTGTGTGCGCACAAAAAGTCACACAAACCGGAAACGCTCCAAGATGGGAATTATTTCCTTCCATCGTCCCTTGAAAAGTCGTGGGAAAACCATGATAAGAGATTGTGGGTGGGGGGAATGTAAGAGGAACAGAAGGGGAGGGGACCAGAACCGTTTGTTTGAGTAAAACTGTCGCCCGTCAGTTCACAGCTGTACCAGGGAGCAATGCTAGCACTTCCGTTCCGACCAGTTGGGACCGGTTTTCCTGCCGAAATGAGAGAATGAGAGAGAGTTGAGGAAAAGCGCGGGATTTTCCAAAATGGGAGCGAATTGGGTTTCGTCGAGAAATTCATGCGGGATGATTGTGTGAGGGAGAAAGTGTTGAGAGAATTGCTCATTTTCGCTTGATTTTATTATTTGTTTTGCTTACAATGATTAATGGACTTTCTTGTACTTTTCAAAAAATGTTTATAAGTAAAGCCAAAATTAATCAACCACAAATTTAATATCAAACTTTACACTCAGATTTAAACATAATTGAAAAACTTATAAATTTTCACAATTCAATTGTTTCATTATCTCAAAATGGATGCAACAAAAACAGATTCTACAGGTTAAATCCTCTCAATGATAGTAACAGTCAGTGATTCTCTCACGCGTCCAAACTCTCTCTCTCCCTCTCCTGAACATGCGTACCGTCTGCAAACTCTTATCAGTTTACTCCATTTCCAGGACTCTTTCTCGTAAGCATACAACTTTGTTGTGCTCGTAAAAACGGCCACCTCTCCTTCGTTTTTCATTCACCAAAAATTATCTTTTCGCTCAGCGTTTGGGAGATAGGTCCTCAAGAGAAATCGCAAGGATAACAAACATCTGAACGGAATTCGCGCGGATAAGCCTCGAAAGCGAGATATGGTCTTGTTGTGGGTGTAATGCTTTCTGGAAGAGGATAACCGACCGCCCACAAGTCAAATCAGAGTGCGGGACGTTCGGTGGAGTCCCGGGACGGGGAAGTTGGTTGCACCTGACCTGAATGGTAATACAATACAGGGGGGCCCTCGCAGCGATTGGATCTTCTTGGCTCGGAAGGTGGTTTTATTACGGGATGTAAAGATTTCCGCGGAAGGATATGGTGTTGGGTTGAGAATTCCAAAACAGTGTCCACGTGGTTTGTGGAAGGTCCCTTAGTTATCAAACTAAACTTCACTTTTTGACTATTTGTTCGTCGATGCAGTTATCTTAATTAAAGATTTCAGTATCGCTTAAAGATATTTTACATAGGATTATGACCTGTTCAGAACTAAAAGATCTGAATGTAGGTCTCCAAAAAGCTGTCATATTGTAAACTGAAGTAGGTTGAGTTGCATCACGCACGACACTAGTTTGAACAATTGTACTCTATCGATGAACTACTTGGCGTTGCGTATACTGTAGCTTAACTTTCAGCATTGTCTTAAAAATATTGTTTAAAAAATAAATGTATGCCTACTTCTTAAAAATAGAATCACTTGACACAAATTCCAAATTAATGACATTTTTTCGCAATAGCTCATTTTCAAAAGTACTTCTTGGATCGTAGTTTGGTGTTCATTTTATAGCAGACAGTTGCATACATCTCGGCTAATACGCAGCTGAATAGGAAAGGAAACGGAAAGTGTCGGTCCTTCGTGCGGTGCTTGTTCGCAATACGTTTTTTAAATCGAATGGTCTGAATTTGCCTTTTTGGATGAAATTTAAATAATTTTGTATTCGATATAATAATTTTGAATTTCATAATGCAGAATCTTGAGTTAATAAGGACGGATTCAGTTTTTGGTCGAAATGAAATAAACCAGAGGGCCTAGCCTAACAATAATCATAATGGCAAAAAAATCACAAATGAGCAGAAACAAAAATTAAAACAATGATTAAAAAAGAAATTAAATTGAGAAACTCAAAAATACAAATTAATATATTCAAATAAATAAAAAATAAAATAGGTGATTCCAACAATTACAATAAATTTTTCGGTTCAATATTTACAAAATCATATAAATTTATCATTGTTGAATTTAAAAAATGGTATAGTTCAACCATTTTGAAATTAAAACATGAAAAATTCAGTAAATTACTAGGAAAAATTCTACTAGTTTCAAAATCTGATGTTCTAATATTCAAAAAATATTTTTTTTTAAATTATCAACAGATCGAAAATTTCAAAAAAATCAACTCAAAAAAAATTAAATTTTCTGTTCTTTGATGTTTTAAAATTTTTAAACATTCTAATGTTTTATATCAGCAAATCCTGGAATTAAAAAAATTAAAAACAGTTCTACTTGAATATCCGAAGTGGTCAGCAAAATTTCACTTCTGATAATCAAATCATCATTCCCAAAATTTGGGTATCTTTTCTAAAATATGACTCCAAACATGTTTCTGTAACTTGAGAAGATGGTATTTAAAAATTTTAGGATTAAGAATTAAAGAATTTAAAAATTTAAGAATTAAAAAAAAGAATTTGAGAATTGAAAAATTCAAGGATTAAAAAATTTAAGAGTTTAAAAATTTAAGAATTTAAAAATTAAAGAATTGAAAAATTAAAGAATTTAAAAATTTTAAAATTTAAAATTTAGGAATTAATAATAATTAATTAATTTGTAAAGAATAAAAAAATTTAAAATTCAACAATTCAAGAATTGAAAAATTTCGTAATTTGATAATTTATTAATTTGAAAATCTAAGCAATAAAAAATTTACTTATTTAAAAATTCTTGAGAAATCAAGAATTGAAGAATTTTAAAATATAAAGAATTACTAAATTTAAGAATAAAAATTTAAAAATCTAAGAATTGAATAATTTTGGATTTTTAATAATTTAGGAATTTGACAATCTAAGAATTTAAAAATTTACTAATTTAAAAACATTTGAAAAATATACAATTGAAGAATTTAAAAATTTAGGAATTACAAAATGTAAGAATATTAGGATTCAAGAATTTAAACATTCAAGATTAAAAAAATTGTGTTTTAAAATATAGTAATTTTATAATTTTAGAATTTAAAACTCAATAAATTTAAAAAATTATAATCTAGAAATGCTACAATTTTAATATTTGAGAATTTATTTTTAATTTCTTTTCATTTATTTTATTGCATAAGCATTACTTGTGTGAAGTTTCTATCCTAAGCTGAGATGTGGACTACCTTTCAACAGCTTATTAATTCAAAGGTGGGAGCAGAATTTGCGGGTGTTTGAAGAATCGAGTGCACTGAAGGAAAAAAAAGTAACAAAATAATTTGAGAATTTGGAAATTTAAAAATTTTACAATAAAAAAATATGAATTTAAAAATTTAAGAATTAAATTAATGAATTTCAGAATATAAACAATTAAGAATAAAGAAAATTTGGAAAATATGTTTGTTAGAACTTTTGAATTTGAGATTTGTTTGACAATATTTGGTTTTGATGATGTTTTAAATCCCAAATAACCTTTGAGTGACCACAAAGGTTTTTAAATTGATGTTAACTCAATTTAGAAAAATTATCTTCGCGGCCTTTCTTGCGAGAAAGTATCTTACTAGTTGTCTGTAAAAAATAAAATTTCAGCATCTAAGGTTATTTTTTTAAATTGAATTAAAAATACATTTTAAATCCTTTGCGGTCGCACAAAAAACCAAATCAAATTATTCGCTCTACAGCATTGCCTTGGCGTTCTCGATTCCTACTCGAAACTAGGTGTCCGAAGGCTTGATTGTTGAGGCAATTGCAAACCTCTTTTTACACCTTAGCTTCCATCCATCCCGGGATTCGAACTGACGACCTTTGGATTGTTAGTCCAGCTGCCTACCAGCGACTCCACCGAGACAGGACCCAGGGAGACGACTCCTACATCTGGACTGAGCTAACGACCTAACCTCTAGGTTAGACCGGGGCCAACATTTACTTCCCCGTCCGACGGAAGGCGTGATCAGACAAATCTTGTCTCAAAATTTGCCAACGGGGCCTTCTGGGATCGAACGCAGGCCGACTGGGTGAGAGGCAACCACGCTTACCCATACACCACGGGTCCGGCACAAAGGGTCATTGTAATCAGAAAATAAGCTTTTTTATTGTGAGCAATTATGTTCTTACCAAAGATTTTTGTCCTTAGAACTTGTTTGTAAACTAAAAAACAATCACAATAAATGGGAAAAGCTAATTTTCTATATGAAAATTACCTGCAAAACTGAAAAGCAGCACGAAATCGAGGTGAACCAAAGCTTGATTTGCTCATTTTCCTGGAACGAAAGCTGAATGGAAATTGGCTTCCCACGCGGAAAACTGAACCGCCATCCGTGTCGTGTCGAACCAACTTCACCCAACCCCACCCACTGATCGCATTATATTCCCTCAAGATGAGGTTTAATCAAGTGCGAAGATTGAATTAGTATCGAAATGCAATTATGGTAACATTTGCTCTTGTCGCTCTCTTTCCTTCTCCTGGAAGCAAAAAAACTTTGAAGGACGACAACTTTGCCTCAGCGTTTTCCGAAAGTTGCCGTCGATTCCAATCAACCGTCGTCGACGTCGTCGTTGGCATTAATTAAAATCGAAGGACAATTTTCCACTTTTTATTGGAGACACGGAAAATTCCCTCGCTCGAAAATTTGTTTACCTTTGCAAGTTTGCAAAATGGGATGCCTTTTTGCTCGCTCTTTCTGTGTGTGTGTGTGCAATAAGTCGGGCTTGTTTTGCTTGTGCGCGCGCGGCGTTCTTTTGAATAAAACTTTTTAATTGGATTTAACACGTGGCCTCTTCCTGTTTCTCTGCCTGGTGCGATGGTGATGATGAATGTTGGTTTGGTTGCCTACAGAATGAGCGAGCTTAACAAGCTGACATTCTGCATCCGGGAGCTAATTTCCTACAATTCAAACAGGGTGTACTCGGAAAAATGCTAATGAAGCACAATGTAAGGAAAAGTTGAGCTTTTCACCTTGGTCACCTTTGCACAGTGCACGACATGGCGTGATTCGTTTCTGGTTTAGCAAACTGAAATTTTCATAGTTGTTATAAAATGTGGCTTGTTTGAAAAAGTCGTGTTGGTAACATTTAATGCACAAATGGTTTCAAATTTGTACTGAGAGGATTTATTATTCAAGACTTGATTGAATTCTATTTCGATATGCTAACTACAAACTTAATTGCTTTCGAATTACTACGTCACTATTGATTTAGTGAGGTTTATTTGATATAAAATCGCAATAGCCCATAAACCTTGATTTTATTTCTACGAATTTCAAAATTAAATACTTTGGCCTGCATTCCAAATCGTACCAACAAAAATACCTTACTGGAGGACCAACTCCTTTACGATTGCCGAATACCGGCACCCTCGGGCCAAAGCAATATCATGAATTCCGTCGGTTAATTTTGTTTATTCCCATTTAATTGGCAGGGGCCGTCTCCGAAATGAAGGCCACCGGCAAATTGTTACTTTCTCAGAACGTATAGCACGTGCCGTCGCTCGTACGTCCCGCAGAAGACGCAGTCTCTATCTCCATCGTATGGAAATAGTTTCTGCTCTGCCCAAATCAGTATTCCTCACATGGAGTTTGCGTTTGGCGGGCCTAATGAAGGTGGCCGTGTGTTTACATCTATGGGGGCCAAATTAAATCTATTCCACAACACTGAGGTTTGATCGGAGCGATAAGACGAGCGTGGTTTGCAATTGGAACATTAGAAATTTAGTTTATTTACAACAAATATTCAAAACTAGCTTCAATTTGTCCCGATTCAAGAGTAAGCAACCTCCGTAGACTTGGGTATCATCCGTCATTCTTGGAAGCTTCCGTTTCGGAGAGATGCACATGATGTATTTCGTCACCTTGGAAGCACAAGATACTTTGCTAATTAAAACTCACTACTAAGCTCGTGGCATCGCTTTTGATACTGAATAGATGATATAGGGGAATAACATGTGTTTAGTATAGATATTCCAACTTCACTGTGATACAGTACAAGCCGTACTGGTTGTTGCCGGCGCCGTTTTTGATCAGCATGATAGGGGCATCTAAATAACTGACATTTTCTGGCCATCTTTGGTTATGGTTTTGTATATTAAGTCAAAGTTGTCAATCGATAAAATTATTGTCGATAATATTATTGTCTAACGATAACGATAATTGTCTTATAGCCGAAAACGGACGATAACTCAATTTTAAAATCATTATAAAATCGATTTATTCAACCATTTTTGGTTAAATTTCCAATGCTTGCTAAAACAATATATTTTTTGAAAATGTGTAAGGTTTCAAAGTATAAAGACTCATTTTTACACAAAATACCTAATTTTTTTTAAGTACTCAAATTTTTTAAATTTGCACCATAGGTATCAAATGAAGAGAAATTTAGTATACTATTTTTTCTTTATCAGAGTTTTTTTGGAATAAAACAAAAATTTCGCAAAATACCCAAATTTTTAAAATTTGCAAAATGGGTTTCAGTTTAAGCGTTTTTTTTTATGGGCGACAAAAGGTCGAAAGACATAAGGTCGAATGCCAAAAGGTGAATAAAATGAAACAAATAAATATTATTTTAAGCTAATAAAAAACTCTTGAGAAACATATTTTCTTACAAACAAATCTGATTTTTTTCTGAGTTTATCCTTGGTTTATCCATCTTTTTAGTAATGATCATTTTTTTTAAATAAACAGAAATAAAGATGTCTTAAAAAAACTCAAATTATTAAAATTTGCAATATCAAACGTAGCGAAATTTAGCATTTTTTATACAAACTTTCAAATTTTGTATGCTGCATATACAATTTTTGCTTTATTTGACTCCAAATATTACAAGTTGTGGAAATTTGAGTATTTTCAAAAAATTACTATACTTTGTGAAAATTTAAATAAAATAAAAGTGGAAATGCATTCAAAATTTCGCTTCGTTCGATATGCATATAACGTCATGATTCGAATTCCCGGACGCTTCGAAACCCGGACACCCGGACTTGTTTTATCAATTATTTGGATTTAAGTTCGCATTATGAATATCAAAACTGTGTTATTTGATGATTTTTTACATCAACTTTCATTTAAAGTATGTTTGAACGCTATAGTTAATGCCAAAATAATTTAATTAAATAAAATTATAAGTTTACAAAAAATGTGAAACATTTCACTGAAATATTACATAGGCGTCCGAAGCACCGGGAAAGCAAAGCAGAAATTTATGGTGTTGACTTCATTAAACTCTAGCAATTTTTTATATAAAATTTCAATTGTTTTGATGTTTACAGCTTATTTGAGACCTAAAGAATGCTCTAATATTTCAGTTCAAATTTATACGAATCATAAGCAAAATCGAGTGTCCGGAACTCGAAGCAAAAGTGTCCGGATTTAGAATCAGCTTTTATCAGTGTCCGGGATTCGAAGCACAAGTCATTTTAATTTTAAAATCTTGATAAAAAATTGTTAGCAAAGAAATATTTTAGTTGCATTCTCTTAAAACTGACTGTTTATACTACATCCTGATGATATTATATGGAGATGTAGCCAACTTATTACATGATTTTTTGCCAGCTATAACAAAAATGATATGATGATAAACAAGCTTCCCTGCACCGTGCGGTACACGCGGTTCACTTGCACCTCGGGTTTGCTTTGCGCCTGCTTTGTTCGGTTTACACCCGTACCCGACTCACACGAACCGAGGGTATTTTGGTTCATCGTACCAGCGCTCCCCGACACTCTCGGTTCGCCGCGTCGGTTTTGTGTCTGGCACTCACCCATGGCATGAACCCGATATTTGAGCCAAGGTGCTTCACTCGTTACGAACCGAGGTACGTGCCGTGGTACGCGCTGGCGGTACAAAACGGGTCCAATACCACGGCGCGTACCACGGCACGCTGGTTTCATGCCTCGGGTGAGTGCCAGACACACAACCGATGGGGCGAGCCGAGAGTGTCGTGGTGCGCTGGTACGATGTACCAAGAAACCAATACACAAATGGGTTCAGGCACGTACCGAAGCTAGAAAACCAAACCCGCGGTGTGCGTTGGCACTGGCGCATGGGAAGCTTGATGATAAATGATACTAAGTGTCCGGATGAAAATTTGAGTAAATTCGGAAAATTACGGTATTTTGGGAAAATTTTAGGTTTTTTTTAATGACAAAAGTCTATAATGTGAAAATGTATAACATAATTCGCTTCGTTTGATTCCCATGTTGCAAATTATGACTATTTGAGTATTTTCGAAAAATACGGAATTTTGCGAGAAAGTATGCATAAAAACTTCGCTTCGTTTGATATTTCAAATCTTGAAATTTGTGTATTTTCGATCAGATACGGTATTTTGTGAAAATTTAAGTATTAAAAAAAACTCTAATATAGTGAAAAAGCATACAATTTTTCGCTTCGAGTACTTTCGAAAAAAGATGGTATTTTGTGAACAATTTTGAGTATTTAAACTTTGAAACTTACTGCATTAAAAAAAAATATATTCTTGGTGAAAGCATTGAAAATTTAACAAGATATGGTTGCGGTAAGTCGATTTTAGAAAGATTTTTAAAATGAGTCATCGTCCGTTAACGGCGATAAGATTATCGCCGATAGAAATATCAAATAAAGATAACGATAGCGAATAACTATCGTTATCGTTATCGAGCCGGGTAACTTTCTCAACGATCTCGTCTCCAACTTATGAAGATTTAGTTAGTCCGACTTCATGAACAAAATTTTTGAAAATTAGTCGACTCCAAATCCAGGTCGCTCCGACTCCAAATCCTTGTTATTAAGTAATTAAATGTTATTAAGTGAACACTCTAGTTGAAGCAAACCCCAATGTTGGTAGCAATCTCCTAGGTTGCGAATCACACTCGAGTTGCTTCCAGTGAAATAATACCATTCAAATAAGCATTACTCACGTGAATGTGGAAGAGCTGGTGCGCGCCCTCCGGCAAACAAGGGTGATATATTAAATTAGGGTGGCACACGTGTGCCGTTCCTAGCACAACAAGCCAGCTTCCTAGGAACGTGCACGAGCTTCCTCCCTGGCACGTGAAGCAAAACTGGCGGGTTCCGTTTGTTGGTTTTGAATGGTTTTGCGCGACACAGCAACAAGTTTCTAATTAGCAAAGTTGTCCACAAGCGATGCTGCTGCTGTTGCTGCTACTGAGAACCACCAGACCACGAGCCTAATTGCATCGACATCGACGGTTTGTGGGGTCGTCCTGGCAGAGGTTTCGGCGGAGATGCAACGGTGCCGCCGGGTGTGCTTATGCTGGATAATAATTCATAACGGCCGGGCGAGCATTATGGGAACCGGGTGGCTGGCTGAAGTAAGTTCGAGATTAGGACTAACGTGACCACATGTTCATAGCGTGCATTTGTGGGATGACTCTATTAGGAGTTGACGCAATTAGTGGAAGTGATGACCAAAGTAGATGGGTTAAAAAATGTGTAGCACGTTCTCGTTACCTAGTCAACTAGGATGTTTTGAGCATCAGTGATTAGACAATTTACGTAGATTAAGTTGAAGTTCAATATTTCGCCTAAACTGTACACTGTACTCCTTTTTTGGCACCGCCCCAAAGTTTTGCGATTTTCGTCATTTTTTCAAAAAACCTCTTTTTTCAAATGGCCATATCTCGGAAACAAATAATGATAGAGCAAAACTCGACAGCTATTTTTAAAGGAAATTGGACGCTGAACGCTGAGATTTTCGATTGAAATCAAACTTTGATGCATTTTGCGCTATTGAAAATTTACACGTAATTTTCTCAATATACAGTCGATTAAATTTTAAATTAAACTTCATCATCGTGTTTCTCAGACGATTTTACTGTCAAGTTTTGCTCTATAATTTTTTGATTACGAATTATGCTCATTTGAAAAAAAAGGTTTTTTGAATAAATGACGAAAATCACAAAACTTTGGGGCGGTGCCAAAAAAGGAGGGATGGTCAAATAAAGTTAAAAATTGGGATTCTTGCATGTTTTGATAGTGTCAATAACTCCACCAAATTTGAGCTTGATCAGAAAAAGTCGATTTCGAATTAGTACTTTTTTGTGTACAGTTGAGGCGAAATGACCCATATGGGTAATTCTCTACCAACTCACACGAAATCGGGAAAAGTTGCCCCGACCCCTCTTCGATTTGCGTGAAACTTTATCCTAAGGGGTAACTTTTGTCCCTGATCACGAATCCGAGGTCCGTTTTTTGATATCTCGTGACGGAGGGGCGGTATGACCCCTTCCATTTTTGAACATGCGAAAAAAGAGGTGTTTTTCAATAATTTGGTGATGAGATAGAAATTTGGTGTCAGAGGGACTTTTATGTAAAATTAGACGCCCGATTTGATGGCGTACTCAGAATTCCGAAAAAACGTATTTTTCATCGAAAAAAACACTAAAAAAGTTTTAAAAATTCTCCCATTTTCCGTTACTCGACTGTAAATTTTTTTGGAACATGTCATTTTATGGGAAATTTAATGTACTTTTCGAATCTACATTGACCCAGAAGGGTCATTTTTTCATTTAGAACAAAAAATTTCATTTTAAAATTTCGTGTTTTTTCTAACTTTGCAGAGTATTTTTTTAGAGTGTAACAATGTTCTACAAAGTTGTAGAGCAGACAATTACAAAAAATTTGATATAAAGACATAAGGGGTTTGCTTATAAACATCACGAGTTATCGCGATTTTACGAAAAAAAGTTTTGAAAAAGTTACTTTTTGCGTTTCTATTCGTTTCGTCGTCCGTGTCCGTCGCGGGTGACCATGAACGGCCATGATCGATGACGACCAACTTTTTCAAAACTTTTTTTCGCAAAATCGCGATAACTCGTGATGTTTATTAGCAAACCCCTTATGTCTATATATTAAAATTTTTGTAATTGTCTGCTCTACAACTTTGTAGAACATTGTTACACTCTAAAAAATAACCCTGAAAAGTTAGAAAAAACACGAAATTTTAAAATGAAAAATTTTGTTCTAAATGAAAAAAATGACCCTTCTGGGTCAATGTAGATTCGAAAAGTATATTAAATTTCCCATAAAATGACATGTTCCAAAAATGTTTACAGTCGAGTAACGGAAAATGGGAGAATTTTTAAAACTTTTTTAGTGTTTTTTCGATGAAAAATACGTTTTTTCGGAATTCTGAGTACGCCATCAAATCGGGTATCTAATTTTACATAAAAGTCCCTTTGACACCAATTTTCTATCTCATCACCGTTTCAGGCTGCAAATTATTGAAAAACACCTCTTTTTTCGCATGTTCAAAAATGGAAGGGGTCGTACCGCCCCTCCGTCACGAGATATCAAAAAACGGACCTCGGATTCGTGATCAGGGACAAAAGTTACCCCTTAGGACAAAGTTTCACGCAAATCGAAGAGGGGTCGGGGCAACTGCTGTGTGAGTTGGCGGAGAATTACCCATATGCGATATCAAACTCTGACCGGGAATCTTTCTTTTTATTTTAGTGAAGGGAATTTGTTGTGGATAGCTTGACAAAAAATTAGGGGCAAACCATAAACCTGGTTCCTATTGTTGAATTCACATTGCTTAGGCGCTCTATGTTTTGAGGATTTTTCAAAAATGTAATTTAATAATTATTGCAGTTCATTAAGTATTAAGACTTTTTTTTTGCACATTCCAGAAATTAATTAGTATTTTTGCAAATAATTAAAAAAAACTCCAGAATTTGTATGTAAAATCTTACATAATTGTTGTACAATGCATTCTAAATAATTTACATTTTTTTTTGTGCCTCCTGATTTTTTGGGGAGACAAAAACTTGAAATAAAATTTGCTGAGGATTAAAAATTAAAAATTCTAAGATATAAGAATAAATCTCTATTCGATTAGGAATGATTAGATATTATTACATATGATTAAATCAAATTCGAGATATGAGAAGATAAGAAAATATTTGAAGAGATAAGAAAATATTAGAAGAGATTAGAAAATATTACACAGAAAAAAAAATCATGGTAATATTACATCTGGAAAGGGGTACATCTTTTATGTCAGAAAAAATGTGTAATTTTACCTCTGAAAATGTGTAATTTTACCACTTTTCTGTTGTAATGTCGCTTTTTCAGTCTAAATTGAGGTAAAATTACATCATAAAAGAGGTAATATTCAACCTTCCAAAATTACACCTTCCAAATTTACACAATTTTTTGCTGTGTAGATAAGATTAGATTAGATTAGATTAGATAAGATTAGATAAGATTAGATAAGATTAGATAAGATTAGATAAGATTAGATAAGATTAGATAAGATTAGATAAGATTAGATAAGATTAGATAAGATTAGATAAGATTAGATAAGATTAGATAAGATTAGATAAGATTAGATAAGATTAGATAAGATTAGATAAGATTAGATAAGATTAGATAAGATTAGATAAGATTAGATAAGATTAGATAATATTAGATAAGATTAGATAAGATTAGATAAGATTAGATAAGATTATATAAGATTAGATAAGATTAGATAAGATTAGATAAGATTAGATAAGATTAGATAAGATTAGATAAGATTAGATAAGATTAGATAAGATTAGATAAGATTAGATAAGATTAGATAAGATTAGATAAGATTAGATAAGATTATATAAGATAAGATAAGATAAGATAAGATTAGATAAGATTAGATAAGATTAGATAAGATTAGATAAGATTAGATGAGATTAGATAACACAACTGAAAACTTCTCTTTTGAAATTTCGATATTATGCACCGATTGCAAATTAAGCCTTGCAAATATATTTCAAAGTAATTTTCGATTTCAAATTTTATATAAGATAATATAATAAAGATAAAGATGGCATTTTTTTGTCATTTAAAACATATCTCAAATTGAGAATAAAGAAAAGTTTATTGAGTGAAATTATTTTGTTTCGTGTTTAATGTGGAAATAAAAATTCAGATAATTTTTTTATGAGCGTAACAATTTTTTTCACTCAAGAATTATAAAAATGCATATGGTATCAAAAAATAAATATTTTTGTCCATTTTTTAGATTGTTACAATTTTTCAAAGATTTACGATAGGTATACGTGAAAGTGGGTCTACAAAGTCAAATTAAGAAGTTAATTTTTCGAGTGATTTTATAGCCTTTCCTCAGTATGGTGAGGAAGGCAAAATTTTAAACATGAGAAGTTCAATTCGAGAAAATCAAATAGTTTAATTTAACGAAACTGTAAAAAATAATTCAGAGATTCCGTGCTCCGGTTGGAAACGAACCTATTTCTCACGATCACTCCAAGCTCCCAAAAAGCTCCCCCTTTACACCGTTCCAAAAGCTTCTACAACACCGATCGAGCCCCATTCCACCAACACATCCAGAAACCGGCATCTCGTTCCAACTCCACAACACACCTGACCTGATCGTCGTCGTCGGCGCCTTTCTGTTTACATTCTCGTCGCATGGCGCGAACTCCACAACACAACCCATCGTGTTCAGTTCTCTCCGAGACTTGATCGCGAGTGGTTCGTTCGGCGAGCGGGGGAACCTACGATCGTTTACGTGCCGAGCCCGGTTGCGGCGTGCTTTTTTCACGTTGTCGCAGTGTGTCAAATTGCGCAGTTTTCGCACACAACAGTGTAAGGTGCACATTCGGGTTCGTCGCTGGTGTTGGCGAACGGGCGCGTTGAAGTCTCTCTTCGCTGCGAGAGGGCTAGTGTTTGTGTGGCGCACGTTGCTAATTGAACAAGTGTTTACGGTTGTGTTTCTTTCTTTCTTTTCCGCTAGTGTTGTTCTAACACTTGTGCGCAGTTTGATTGGAATTTGTGAGTGTGATTGTTATTTCTATCGTCGCAAGTGCTGTTTGATTGTTGCTTTTAATACGCTGTTCGATCTTGTTCGATCGATTGATGTTTCAAGTGCCGACATTTTTTAAGGAAAAAAAAAAGAATCTGACAAGTGTTTGTGAGTCACTGTTCTAGGAAGTGTTTCTCGAGTTGAAACTGTTCGAACGAGAAGTTGACGTGAATTTTTCAGATATTACGCAACACACGCTAAAAATAGTGCGGATCAAACCGGTCATACGAAGAAATCAACAAAAATTAAGCCGGCGAAAGGTTGATCGTTTCGATCGTCAAAAGAGTCAAAAAGTGAGCAAAGATAACGAAAATAAATATCCCAACCGCAAAGGCCAGACAGTGCGAAGCCTTTTAGGAGAGAAGCAAAAATAAAGTAAAAAGTTAAAGAAGAAAAAAATCTTACATAAATAATAACGACCGATTCGGGCTGCAGCTCTTGTGTGACATACGTGTGCACTCAAAGAAAAAAAAAAAGTGGTGAAAATTTTGGCGAATCTGTCAAAGTCAGCGTGTTTGTGTGTGTGCAGTTTTGATTTATCGTGCAGTCGTTTCGGATAAGTCGGAAAAACGACAAGAAATTGACGGAAAAAGGTAGGTGAATTACTTTTACCTTTAAAAAGCCAAAAATATATGGGACACGTGTGAAAAATGGAAACCAATTTGTAATTGCCAGTGCAAATTGGGTCGTGCAATAAAATTGTATGAAAATTAATCAACAGCTTTATCGCGCAGATCGCGATGTTGGTTTGCCTCTTTTTTTCGGGGTTGGATTTAATTTTGTGAGCGTTGTGGAAAATGTGGAGCGAATGTAGGATTAGGGAAAGTGTGACACGGCGGCGTGCTGCACATGGTCGAGATCCGCGTAATTTTATGTGGCTGATGGTTTAATTTTGACGGTTTTATGATGCATTGCCGTGCAGCTTAGGAAGAGTCGGTCGGCGCGGTTGGCGGGGGCTTTTAATCGTGATCACTTGTCAATTGGACGGCGGAACTTTGAATTGAGATGTTGGGCAGCTTTTAATGCATATTTTATATTGCTCGTTTCAGACTGTTAAATTTGGGCGTAAAAGTTTCACTGCGATGAAACGAGGAGATTACAATGACATTTTTAATTTGGTTATTTATGATTTATTATACATTGATTTAAGAGATTTTTTAAATTTTAGCTTTTGGTTGGAATAAAAATTGTAACAACAGCACTTAGCTTAATAATTATTGTGGTGTGTAAGGCTCTTAAAAATTAAATTTCTGGAGTTTTGTTAAAAAGGTCCCATTAACGTTTTTTTTTCTGCTTTTGAGGTTTTTGTCTCTCAGTCATAGTAGATGGTGGGCTGATAAATATGTAAATAATATTCAAATTGCCATCAATTTAGAAAAAAATAATCAATTTGCATCATAAAGTTCTTTAAATAAATATACAGTACATGCCAATATTAAAACCCTTTAAAATTTCAATTGAATCATGTAAATATGTGTTTTTTTTATTGTTTAATGTCTTATAAATCTAATTTTCCATAGAGCCTTACGGATGTCTTTCGAATAAAAAGGTGAAAATAATTGTTGTACAATGTGTTCTCAAAGAGTCACGAGTTTTTTTCCGAGGAAATTTATATTTTTAGCAATTGGGTAATTCTCTACCAACTCACACGAAATCGGGAAAAGTTGCCCCGACCCCTCTTCGATTTGCGTGAAACTTTGTCCTAAGGGGTAACTTTTGTCCCTGATCACGAATCCGAGGTCCATTTTTTGATATCTCGTGACGGAGGGGCGACCCCTTCCATTTTTGAACATGTGAAAAAATAGGTGTTTTTCAATAATTTGCAGCCTGAAACGGTGATGAGATAGAAATTTGTTGTCAAAGGGACTTTTATGTAAAATTAGACGCCCGATTTGATGGCGTTATCAGAATTTCGAAAAAACGTATTTTTCATCGAAAAAAACACTGAAAAAGTTTTAAAAATTCTCCCATTTTCCGTTACTCGACTGTAAAAATTTTTGGAACATGTCATTTTATGGGAAATTTAATAAACTTTTCGAATCTACATTGACCCAGAAGGGTCATTTTTTCATTTAGAACAAAAAACTTCATTTTAAAATTTCGTGTTTTTTCTAGCTTTGCAGGGTTATTTTTTAGAGTGTAGCAATGTTCTACAAAATTGTAAAGCAGACTATTACAAAAATTATGATATATAAACACAAGGGGTTTGCTTATAAACATCACGAGTTATTGTGATTTTACAAAAAAATGTTTTGAAAAAGTTACTTTTTGCGTTTCTCTTTGTTTCGTCGTCCGTGTCTGTCGCGGGTGACCATGAACGGCCCTGATCAACGACGACCAACATTTTCAAAACTTTTTTTTCGTAAAATCGCAATAACTCGTGATGTTTATAAGCAAATGTGGATTCGAAAAGAACATTAAATTTCCCATAAAATGACATGTTCCAAAAAAATTTACAGTCGAGTAACGAAAAATGGGAGAATTTTTAAAACTTTTTCAGTGTTTTTTTCGATGAAAATACGTTTTTTCGGAATTCTGACGCCATCAAATCGGGCGTCTAATTTTACATAAAAGTCCCTTTTCCGAAATTTCTATCTCATCACCGTTTCAGGCTGTAAATTATTGAAAAGAACCTCTTTTTTCGCATGTTCAAAAATGGAAGAGGCCGTACCGCCCCTCCATCACGAGATATCAAAAAACGGACCTTGGATTCGCGATCAGGGACAAAAGTTACCCCTTAAAACAAAGTTTCACGCAAATCAAAGAGGGGTCGGGGCAACTGCTGTGTGAGTTGGCGGAGATTTTAGGATTGTTTTCAAAGGGTTAAATGAAATTTGCCTTGGACTTGAACTTTAATTTGTTTGATTCTTGTCGATCTGGAAAGGTTGAAATGCATGGAATTATAAATTGCCTATGGTATTTCTTTAAATGTAAATTCTACTGATTTCAAATTAAGTTGTATATAAAGCAAATGCTCATTTTACGCATTTAGCAGTAAATTGTTTAACATAATTTTCATTCAAATAAGGCACTTTTAATTTTTTTTTGTGTTTTGTGTTTTGTGTTTAAATTTTTGGATTTTCGGGGGTTGGAAGGTACGCAAAGTCATGTGGAAATAAAATTACTGTTAAATTGAATGGAGCAGTTTGTGATACTTTTAGTTTAAAAACTTTGAAAATATTTTAATTTGTGGAGACACAAGTGCCAATAAAAAGAGTAAACAGCAGGTAACCCCTTCCACGTGTCACACTACGTTTCATTTAAAAAAAAATGCGGCAGCATGACTATGCATTGAACTTTGTTCAATATGAAGAGAAAGAGTTTTTATGATCTATATAGACCACAAGATGTGGCATATAACACGATCACGATCACGATCAAAATCATTTTATGTATTCGCTCTACATCATATTTCCATGCCACGTATTTCGAATCCGATTATACGCCACGTATTTCGAATCCGATTACCCTCAATTACACAATAAATTGAAAGTTGCTCAACGCAATCGCCGAGAATCGAACCCATCAATCTTGGGGACTACATTGCCCCACCACACAAACACACACGATACTCGAAAGATTTAAGCCCATCCATCCCCACATGCAACGTTGTCGCCGTCATCGTCCTACGTTCGTTCGATCACCTTATAACTTACCGGTCTTCAATTCATCAATGACACCGGCACAAATTCGGCGCACACAATGTTCCGGCTTACCCGGTGTTCACCGCAAGCCCCAAAACCGTTTCCAAGAAATGAGAAACCTTTTCATGTCGCAATCACCCCCGGGACCGAAAAAATAAACTTGTCTGCGCGCCGAAAACGAACCAACGAAAAAAAAATTAGCCTTATTATATCACCTTTCAGGCGCAAGCCGGCCACAATAACGTCAACAACAGTTGCGACAGTTCTAAAGTCCCACACGAGATCATGGAAAGATCACCGAAGCGGGAAACCAGTTTCCAGCGTGCCAGCCAGGCAATGTTCGACGGCCAACGCACGAATCAGTTGCGGCGGACCATTTTTGGACAGTTGCAGGCAGCAGCTAGTCGAGGTGAGCAAGTCTCTCAGCGACGAACCCGACGACGCTGGAGAGGTCACTCGATTCCTTGAACTGTGCAAGTCTGCTCAGATTTTTGCTGGGATTTGCGGTTACGAACTGTGGTGCCATCGGGCACCGGGAGTCCTTGTCCTGGCAAGTCCTAAAATTGCGGTAAAAACAACTCCAGACCGTCGTGAACGAAATCGAAAACAATCTACGTCGGCTTGACTTGGCGTCGACGCGTGATTCTCTACGATCTCGCCGACGACGAACGGCGCTGGAGGCCACGTGGGATGAATAATTGGCTGGAATTTAAAGGTCTTTTGCACTTATATGGGGTGGCAAAGTGAGGTTGTATTTTTTGCACCGTCAGAACACAGCCAACGGATCATCAGCAGTGAGAGTGCGGTTGGACTTGGACTTGGAAGCGGGCGCTACACACGTTTAGTGTATTTTGCCCAAATAGAGAGAATTTTAAGAGGGTGGCGGGCGCGCGCGCACAGCTGTGAGCAGTTTCCTCGAAAGCAGGATGACGCGTTGACATTGACACCGGTTGGAAGTGGCCACGGCGTTGGCACTTCCGTGAAGTTTTTGGATTGGTGCGATGGTCACGGAAGGTCGTGGATGCGGAATTGGTTTCGTGGGTTAACGAGGGGGCGATTTACGGTTATGAATTATTTATAAAATCAATATTGATATTCCAGCAATTGAGCTAGCTTGAAGCCTACTTCAAGATTAACGATAAGTTGAGTTAAACGATGTCATGCACAAAATTTTCAGCTATAATCTGTTAAATTACTCATAAAAAGTTCACTGAAATATGCTAACATAAAAAAAAGTTACATTAGGTCCATTTCAAAAAAATACCAGATTGAGGTGAATCAAGAATGTAAGTATTTGAATGGGAGTGGAATTTAACTTGAAGTAGTATATCAAATAATATATTTTTCAAATCATAAAAGAGTTTTAGGGACCATCCACAAACCAAAGGGATGCTTTTTTAAAATTTCAGACCGCCCTCCCCCTCCTCCCCTCGTGGACAATTTCCATACAAAACAAATCTTTTTTGTATAGAGCGTGGACAATCCCTGAAACAATGTTTTGTGAATGTTTTTAGTGAAATTTGGTACCTGTAAAATCAAATTTTCGATTTTTTCGTGCCGCCTTTCCTTTTCGACTTCGGCATACGACATAAATTTGAATAAACAGATTCCTAAAAAAAGTGTCCACGTGGTTTATGGATGGTCCCTTTAGGGGACGAATAAAAAAATATGTTGGTAGTTCAAGTAGATTTGAAGGTACTAGAATGTGTGTAACAAAAATCTTGGCTTTTCTAAATTCATTTGTTAAGCTTAGAACCTAAATATTTTTATAAATCACGTTATATGGCCAATGCCAATTTTATTCAATTTCTCCCTGCCCAAGAAAATTATTAAAAAAAATAAAATAATCATAGCCAAAAATGAAAATTGACACAAAAAATTTTAAATCATTTGTAAACCAATTATAATACAGAAAAGATCGTTTTTTTTAGTGTATTTTTCAAATTTTGAAAAAAAAATAAATCATAAAACTTAAGTATTTCTGAATTCCTTGTGCTGAAAGACAAAAACTTATAATACAATTTGTAACAGCCTTAGGCACAAAACCATATCTTAAGTAGCGGCCTTGAATCGGTCCAGATACCGGTATTTTATTTCAAATACTTACAGTCAACTGGAATGAATCGGGACTGAATCTGAAAAGGGACAACAAATTTCAACCAAAGATATCCGTATGGTACCTGATAAATTTCTTGGAGTGTTAGCTTTCTTTGAAACCAGTCTTCAATAATTCGTTAGAAATATGTTTTTGAATGTATGGGACCATCCATAAACCACGTGGACACATTTTTGGTAATCTCACACCCCCCTCCCCCCCCTTCGTGGACAATTGTCCATACACAAAAATCTTTTTTGTATGGAGCGTGGAGAATCGAATTCAAATCCCGGAAATTTTCATATTTTGTCCCGATTTTCCATTTTTTTTAAATCTGAAATCCTGATTTCGTTGTGAACAAACCGGGTTTTCTATTTATGATGGGCAAATATCAGCACAAATTTGACTTAATAAAGAAAACAGTTCAAATTTAAGTGTACAGATTTGCAAAATGCCTAGCTCTTGAAATATTGTCTACTTAATTTTATATATTTTTAAAAGATTATAATTCCAATTGTTCCCAATGACACATTTTTTATGTTTTTTTTCGAAATAAATATTTTATATTTTGTCATTTGAAGCCATACACTGAAGTTAAAAAATAGTACCGAATGCCTAAATTCTAGGAATATTGCCTCCTTTTCTTATTAAGTAATCCAAAAAACCCAATTACTAAATAAGGAAAGGAGCCAAAATTCCTAGAATTTAGGAATTTGGTACTTTTCTTTTATTTCAGTGTATTTTTGCACATTGTTTTGATATTTTCCCAAGCAACAGTTCTTGTTGCGTATTCTTGTTTGCAACTATTTCGTAACAGTCAAAATAAGCTATCGCAACATTGTTACAAGACTTCTGGGGACAGAAAAAGTGCACGAAATGGTATGTTGACAACATTTCGCTGTTTGTATTCATTCTAGTTGCAACGACATTGCAGAAACAAAATTTGGTTCCAAAAAATGTCGGTAAAGTAGTTTAGTTTGTTGCCATCATGTTGCCATAATGTTGCCATTATCTTGCACAAAACAAAAAAAAGTTATAATTTTTGATATAATTAGACATTGACTGGATGTATTTTTTTTCTTTATTTGTTTATTTTTAAAATAAAAGACTTCACGAAAGTTCATTTCTATTCTTTGCGAGGTTAGTTGAATGTGCTGAGTATAATAAAATCGAAATTAAGTTGAAACTACGCTTCATGAATAGGGGAAACAACCTTCAGTTTATCTTATCTGGATTAACCATAAACTATCAGCATCAATTTCATCATCATTGATTCACTTCACGATCTTGATATCTCCGATCATAACAAAAGTTCGTGATTAAACGCCATCATAATTACACGTCCAGTAAATGATACCCTGGTCGGATCACATTTCCACCGAGCCTGCTGCTGCTGCTAATCAGAACGTCAATCTGGATTCCGGCGCGTCCATCAAATCATCCAATTTGCTGAATAAATTTATTCAACCCTGAGTTGACTGCCTCCACCAACCGTGAAGCGGAACCTTCTTCCTTTTCGCCTACCTCAGCTGCTTATCCTGCCCTGCTCGAAAAATGTTTCTTCAATTGGATATCGGGTGGGGAATAAAAATGAAGTACCTACCACCGACTGAACTTGAAGGTTAACTCCGACGAGCCATAATCGAACTCTTCGCGCGCGCAAACAATCTCGCTGATTGTCACTGAAGCGTGCAATACCCGAAGACGACGAGCTTCGATTTGCTTCTTATTCTATTTTTTTTTCTTCCAGTCTGTAATTGAAACTCGATAGCAACCCCATCCAACCAAACCCCCTCCGGGTGACGACGTGCTTCTCGTTAAAGTTTTTCAATTATCCTTCCTTGGCTCAACTTGAGAAATGAACAATTTGTTTATTCATACAATGTGTACACTCAAGTTTCTCCGGGAAGTTCGAGCAAGATCGATCGCATTTTCCGTTACCCTAAATGTTGTTTAGCGTGTACTTTCGTTAAACAGCGTTATATTGCGCATCTCCAATGGTGACGTCACCCCGTTTGAGCGGTCCCTAATGACATGTTGTCATCGGCAGCAGCCCCGCGCCCATTATATTAATGTGTGCGCCTCTCTAAACAACGAGGTTGTCATTTGCATAATACACAAAACCACTGCCTGAACGGCTGGCACTGGTGCTGGTGCGCTCTGTCATCCAAGTTGGCCGTGCGTCGCACGTCAACGCGAGTTTCAATGTCACCGCCGCCGTCATACTCCTACACACCTGGAAAGTGAGGTTATAAACAGATGAATGTTATTGGCCGGGTGCGCACACACATACACCAATTCACACACACGTCCACCTACAAAAGCGCTTCCGTGAGTCGACGACTTTGGGAAGCTGCGGTAAGTTCGGTTGTAACTCTTTTGAAGGCGGCATGACAGAGTGATCAAACGCGAACGCGGTTTGAGTGAGGCGTTGGTGTCATTCTGACGTGACGATGTGGTGACGTTTATGGAAGGCTATTGTTTACGAGAGACTTGATATCAGCTGTTTTATTGTTGAATGTGACATTGTGGCTGCTTGCATGCTTGGTGCAAACGGTGCACTTCATTTGACAGTTAGTTAGTGAAATTGTTGATTGACATTGAACTGTATTAACACATGGTACATCTAATGGAGCATTCTTTTATTACGTAACGTAAAAAAAGGTTTTTGACCCAACTCCACCCCTGCGTTACGTAATAAAAGAACGCTCCTGAAGGTCAATCAAGGTGTTTGGTTTTTGGGAATAGAGAATTTGCAGCAAAGCTAAAAGACACATGTCGCCACCTATGAACAAATAGCGTAAACCTATGATTTTTTGGAAAAAATGTGTTTTTTCCTTCACAATCAACATTTTTATAAAACTTATGCCGGATTCGAATGAGAAAAATTATTTCCAACAATTTGGTGTACAACTTTCCAATATTTGTTTGATTTTTCTATGAGAAAACTGTAAATTTAGAAAAAGATAGTAATTTGGAGTATTTGGCAAGACAGTCTGTCAAAAATCAATAAAAATTGTTGAATATACGTTAACACATCTGTTATCAACTATATAACTGTTTATTTCATTGATATAAACGGGGAAACTCATTTTTTCGTGTTCCAAAACATGTTTTTTTTAAAGAAAAAGGTCACAAATTTTTGCGCGCCCAAAAAATGATGTTCATTATTTTAAAGCAAAAATTTTTTCTCGTCTTTTGCAACCAGTTTCATTAGGATTGATGCAGGGAATCATGAGAAATAAGCGATTTTGTTCTTCAATCCAGCAGGGATAGTTTTCAAAAAGTCCTGAGCGCCATTTGTAAGTAAAGCCGTTGTTCGATCAACATTCATCCAATTTATGAATAATCAACATCAAAAATGCTTTAGTTTGTTAAAATGTACATCCTATAAATGCTATTTACTGAGAAATAATGAAAATTCGCTTTGTTTTATAGAAACAAAAAAATCAAATAACTGTCGGATTTTTTACAAATCTCCGTATTTTCGGAAATTACTCAAAATTTCAGTTTTTTACAATATAGGTATCACATGATAGAGATTTTTTCATACATTTCTAAAGTTATAAAACATTTTTTTGGAAATATTCAAATTTTTCACAAAACTACGTATTTTTGAAAAAAAATACTCAAAATTGGTATCAAATGATCGGGATTTTTTCATACATTTCGAAAACATTTAAATATATTTTTGAAAATTTAAAAAAATCATAAAACTACGTATTTTTTTAAAAAATACCTCAAATATCAGTTTTTTTACAAGTGTCAACTGCTCGTGATTATTTCGTTTATTTCGATAATGGTAAAACAAATTTCTGAAAATACTGCAATTTTTCACAAAACTACGTAATTTCGAAAAAGTACTCCAAATTTACGTTTTTACAGCATGAAATCAAATGATGGGGATTTTTTATGCATTTCTATAGTCATAACACAAATTTTTAAAAGCACAATTTTTTTTACAAAGCTAAAAATTTCAGAAAAAATACTTTACATTCAGTTTTTACAATATGGGTATGAAATGCTCGAGATTTTTCATACATTTCGAAAATATTAAAACAAACTTTTTAACATACTATTTTTTTCATAAAACAACGTATTTTCGAAAAAAAAAACACTGAAAATTTCGTTTTTTTTTCAATATGAGTATCAAATGATCGGTTTTTTTTCGTATATTTCGAATGTTGTTAAACAAATTCATGAAAATACTCATATTTTTCATAAAACAACGTAAAAATACTCAAAATTTCAGTTTTGAACTGAACTGACCGAGAATTTGAGAATTTTTTTTCAAAAATATGTTGTTTTGTGAAAAAGATTTAGTATTTTCAAAAAAATGTGTTATTACCGAACTTTATGAAAAATCCCGATCACTTGATACCCATTTTGTAAAATATTGAAATTCTGAGATTTTTTCTGAGTAGTTTTATAAAAATTTGTGTTATTATTTTCGAAATTTATGAAAAAATCCCGATCATTTGATATTATAAAAAACTGAAATTTTGAGAATTTTTTTCGAAAATACGTAGTTTTGTGAAAATTTTGAGTATTTTCAAAAAAATGTGTTATTATTTTCGAAATGTATGAAAAATCTCGATCATTTGATACCCATATTGTAAAAGACTGAAATTTTTAGTATTTTTTCGAAAATACGCAGTTTTTGTAGATTTTTAGTATTTTCAAAAAAATGTGTTATTATTTTCGAAATGTATAAAAAAAAATCCCGATCATTTAATACCCATATTGTTTAAACTTAAATTTTGAGTGCTTTATTGTGAAAATTTTGAGTAATAAAAAAATATTATTACGTAAATGTATGAAAGAATCGCGATCATTTGATACCCATTTTGCAAAAAACAATGATCTTGATTTTTTTTTTGAGAAAAAATTGCATTTAAAAAATACAGGAAAATTACGCATTTTTGAGGAAATTTTCATCTAATTAAAGTTGCAAAGAATAGCTGAGATCATCCCGATTCTGAAACACTTTAAATTTTTTGATGTTTGTGTTTAAAACCCTTTCAAAAAGTTATTCTTGAATATTATAATTCGATTTTTTAAAATCATTTTTACTGAATTTAAACTTGAAGACGCTATGTGTCAGACAAAAAAAACCAATCCTCTAAAAAAAAAGATTTTTAAGAGGCTGTTTTTCAGCAACCATCATTCTGATCAACAAAGTAAAAAAAATCAGCTCTTCGAAAATATTTCTTGCAGGGTCGCTTTTCCTTCTTAAAGTATTTGAAGTCATTTTTGAATGCAAATTTGAATTTGCAGCTAACTTTTTTTTTTTGGAAACTTGTTTGACAATATTTTGTAGTTATTCCAAAAATTACAATTGTTCAAAAAATCTCCGGTACCAAATTCGCACCATCGCTCTGGCGCAAATGATGCCTTGCAAAAAAGTGGGATTCAGTCATCCATAAAATTTATAAAATGCATTTTTAAATGTGAAACTATGAGACCCTGAGAAATTTTAACATGCTTTGGATGTCAATAAGTTTCTAGTAAAAAAACTAGTCTAGTTAAAACTTCTAACGCGTTCACTGTGAACATTCAGATCATATTTCTCAAACCAAATTGTATTGGAGTAACTTTGAATATGTAACTCAAGGAGTTTTTAATTTGGTAAATTTACGGAGCTATGAGCTCTTGTTACGCCAATCCGTTCTTTTTTATCTGATTGGTCAAATAATTTGTTAACCAGTGCCAGTGATTTAATAAAAACAGAAAAATAACTATAAGTTGAAGCTGTATTTCAAAATACATGCTAAGGCATCAAGGGTCAAAAATGAAAGCTACTGAAATATTGCCACTGGAAAACCCAGAATGAATCATGCTCAACTCATTTTTTTGGTTGACCTCAAAGAGCCACACACAAAAGAGCCCCTCTTCTTTCTGGGCACACAATCTTTCAATTCTCGTAATGGTAATGAGCACAACCAACAACCGTCACCAGGTCGTCGGTCCGTTCGTGTCCATTGACGAGATGTCCAATTGGTAGGTCATCCTGGTGGTGAAGGATCTTCGTCGTCAACGGGCTCGAGTTCGTTATGCTGCTGCTGCTGCATTCACCTGGTGTGAGACCAGTAGCGGACCCAGGCACAAACAATAACCGACACTTTTTTTTCTCGTGGATATCTCATGGTCGTAATAATAATGATGATGGTGGTCGCGCGAAAAGAAGTCGCGGTTTTTTTTTCTCTGCGTTGAGTTCGGTTGAACTCCACGGTTAAAAAAAAAAAACGCCGAGAGCTGATATGTTGGGAGTGTTTCTGCGGTAAACAAACACATAAACCAGTGCCTGTCGCACGGTGGGTTAGCTTTGAATAACATTTCAAGCAGATGACTTGAGTGACCGTTTCGAAGTTTGTCACACCGTGCACTTATATTGGCCAAACCGGAATGGAACACTGTCCTGAAAATGGCCATTAACACAGCGGCAGCGATGCAGTGCACCGCACCGATGATGGTTCCCACAAAATTGACCAAGTGATGTCATTTGCCAGCGCCGCTGCTGCGATGATGATGCTCTCACTCCAGAACCAGAGAGATGATTCAATCACACAACACGGAGGTGAAAACTGGAAACTCGTTGGGCTGGTTTCGCTGCCTCTTCGAACTGAAAATAAAAATTTCGTAAATTACGCACCGATTGAGGGCACACGATAGTGGAGTGAGCGCAGTGATTTATACCGAACCGCGATTGGATTGGCAGAGTTATCAACTAAAAGCATCCATAAATTGCCCTCACTTTGGTTGGTGGTAGCGAGCAACCTCACACGATCTCTCGACGCAAAGGGGCCGGACGAGAAAATGATCCCGCATAAACATAACCTAAATATGTTTTAAGTGGTGCTTCCTCCTGGTCGTGATCTCTAGCGTCGTCTTTCTTTCGTGATTTGGATCATAATCACAGACACTCCCCGAGTCTGCGTCGCGGAAATTAGTAATTAATCAGAGCGTGATCAGGGAACTCCCCCCGAGTGAATGATTAAAACCAAAATTTTGATGGTTCGTTTATTCATGAGGTTGGTCGGGTTTGTGGAAACAAGCAATCCTTAAATTTTGAAATAGTTCACTTCACAGGATTCTACATTTTAAAAATATTTTGGCAGTATTTTACTTAATTTTGAAATATTTATCCATTTGTCATTTGAAAATAAGGCCGATGTCGAAATAACAAGAAATAGTCTCACCATTTGAATGAAAAAAAAAGTGGTATCAAAAGCATTTTATATTGGTTGTCTGAGTTGTTTTGTAATCATCAGATTATAAAATTTTAAGATTTGACGAAAACAAAAAAATTTAGCGAAAAAAAACTTTTTACGGTAATGTGCACCAAAAAATTCAAACATTCAAAAGATTTTAGTGTAAACCCATGATTCTATATACAGGGGAATGCGCTTTAAATTGATTTCTGTTGGTCGCACTTGAATTTTGAAAATATATTTTTTTGCCTCTTGATTTTTCGGGTCGATTTTGAATGGGGGGCCCCAAAACTTGACAAAAACTTGATGACAAAAACTTTTAAAAATATGTGTACCAGCCTAATGACAATAGTCCTGATTAAAATCCTGATTTTCCATACAAAAATGGATCATAATTATTGGATAAATGCGTTTGGAGAAAAAATCCCATTTTCTCCTTCTTTCCTATTGCAAATTTCTTTCAATTTTTGTCCCTTATCAAATTACAAATAGATTCAAAATTTCAAAAAATTAGAATTCTAAAAATATGTTTGGCATCAAAAGTATACTTAAAAAACGTAAAAAAAAATCCGAGTATTTTTTTTATTAAATATTCTTCAGCAATGCCCTCAGTTTCAGATTTTCAAATATTATTATTTAGTTTTTATGGACCTATGCCAAAATTATATGGAACCTTGTATGGGCTATATGCTATAGCCTATGTTGTAATTTAAAACTAGGCTTAGTGACTTTTCACGCTTAACAAAATGCAATTCTCACAGGGACCACTATCCAGAAACACAACATTACATGGAAATTTTACGGAGTTTAAAAATTTAAAAATAACCTATAGAATCTTATGGTAAATAACCGGAATAGAATCGGAATTAACCGGAATTAAAAATAACCTATAGAATCTTATGGTAAATAACCGGAAAGATTTTTACACTTAATTTTTTAATTTGAATTTTTTATTAAGCTTCCAAAGCTATGTGATTTTTCAGGCTGAAATTTTTAAGTTTTCACAAGGACAGTCAAATCATCAATCTTCGTGGGAATTTCATGAGGTTACGGAAAAAATCGGAATATTTTAGTTTCAAGTAAAAGGCTGATTTTTGGGATTAAAATAATATTTTAAAGCTTAAGTCAAATGATCTTGAGTAATTCGAGTTTTAATTCTTAACTATCTTTTTGAATTCTATGATAGTTAAATTGTTATTGTACTGTACTTACTTAGCGCATTAACATATAAACTCCCAAGCTCGAAAAAATGGAAAATTCGTATTGAAAATCCCCCTTTTTAGGTTTAGGTGTTAAACACCCTAATAAATTTTCGAAAAATGACTTTTTACGAAAAAAAATTGCGAGTAAAACTCATTGTCGAACTGTAATTGGATGTATCACTTATATTCATTTTTTTAATCAAGCTAAAATTGATGAAAAAGCACGAAAATGCATGACTACACATCTAAAGTTTCTTGAAAAAAATAAATAAAAATAAAATGACTAAATATCAAATTTTGGGCATATTTTAAATTTGAAGTTATTAGTTTTAAGGAACCCCAAGCTTTGATCGCACAAGGTTTTTTGGCAAAATTTTCCCTAATATTTGTTTAATTGCATTTAAAGAACCTTCTGTTATCAAGCGATTAATTAAAAAGAAATAGTGGCAAGGAACACCAAATCCCTATGAACCAGCCAAACACACAAGATGTAAAACTATTATTTCGGTAAATAAAATGAATTGAATTGAATTAAAAGTGAAGCAAAACATTTTCACTTAACCTTTTTTTGGTTATTTCAATCTGTGATTACGATACTAAAAATTTAGAAAAGCTTAGTTAAGCCAAATTTAATTTGAAACTAAAAAAAGCTAAAAGAAAAAAACAAATATGATGTTTACAATCGATTGTACTAATTTTGTTTTCATAAAAAATTATGTTTCTAACTTACATATTTTTGTATTTTAATTGGATTTTTTTTACTACAATCAGGTATTACTATTCATTTCTTGTTAAATGTTGTAACAATTCTATTTTGATGATTTTGTTCCTTTCAAAAATTAGATTTCAATTCAATAGTAAAGAAGAAAGTCAGAATCACGATATTAACTTGAAAATTCATCAAATTTAAACTTGAATCATTTGTTTCATCTGTGTACTGGTTCCAGAAAATTCTTGCATTTCACGAGATTTCGTGGCAAACATATTCAGCGCTTTTGTAAACATGCCTAAAATTGGTCTGAATTTGAATATTGAAAATTTTCAGCTCACTTTTATACGAAGCATTTTTTTTATCAAAACGGTGAAGTGTTTGAATCCTATACATAATTATAATTATAATCAATAATTTGTTTTTTTCATGTAATAATTTGGTTTTTTCCTGTAATAATTTTCTTCTGTATTCCAACCATATTAATTCAAAAAATGTTTTAATTATTTTATAAATAATTCCGATTGAATTCTTATGATTTATCTGAGTATTTTTTTAATATTTTAAATATTTCGGTAACATGTCTTCGCAATGTTAGCCATCAATCCCCTGGTTGCCACCTGAAACGGTTAGCGGAACGCACTATTTATCACTGCTCAATCTGCTCCAGGGCTCACAGCTGGGTGCCAAAGCTGCAGAAAAAATAGCGCCCTCGAGTCATATTTTTTGCTACTAACGCTGCTGCTAAATACCTCTCTTTTAGAGTGCCCCTCCGGCATCCGACAACCAGCAGTAGCACTACCATCATGGGACAGCAAGAAGGTTCACAAAAATTTGCCATCAAACCACTCTCCTCCACTTGACGACGATGGCAACAATGTGAGCAGTCTGTGCAACCTGATGGAGAGACAACATATAATTAACCTTAAACACTTGCTCGGGCCCTCTCCCTCTTCTGCCAAACTTCGAACTCTTGTTCAAACTTCAAGTGGCTTAACTTTTTTTGTTTCCGTTATTCGTCACCATCGCTTGATGCCTTATAGATGCAAGTTCCACCCCAGGAAAACGCTTTTAATTATATCACCACCACCCATGTACGCGTGTGTGTGGATTGTTGTGTGGGCTTAACTCATCCGTTTTCCATACGATGATCATCTCTACGTCAACGCCGCGCCGCCCGGGAAAAAGAGAGGAAAAGTGCGATGCTAAAAACGTTATTTATTAACTGGGCAGAGACTGGGTTTCCAGTCAGTGAGTGGCGTGAAGACACCACCAAAGTGACTAACGATGGCGTCACGCCACGTGGGCTTTGGTTGCATAAATTAGCAGATTTACGTAAAAATTACAGTTTCTTTCGAAGACGAGTCAACGGGATTTGCTGTTCTGAGGGCTTATGACATAAAATTAAGTGTTTGGAACGAGTGTGATTTTTTAAGCAAATTAGTAGAGCATGCAGTTTTTATGAAATTTTCTATTTTGAAACATTAAAACAGTAAAAACATTATCTCTTTTTTGATTTTCACTTATCTTGTATTCCCTGTATTATTTTAAAAAAAAATCAGTGTTCTGAAGTCTCGAAATCCTAAATGTTTATAAAAAAAGTAATGTACATCGTTTCTAAAAAATACATAGACTGTCTATTTTCAAGATTTCTTGAGAATAAATAATAATTCTTGAAAGAAAAGCACCTCCGAAAAATATTTACAAAAAACTGAGAAAATGTCCTTTAATTTTCTCTCTTGAAATTTGAAACTGAGATACAGCCTCACAAAGATTTCAAATCAATGAAAATGAATGTACCGATATCTCCAAACTATTGGTCCAATATTTAATGATCAATATTGTAACCTGTCCAAATATTTTTGATTTTTTCAATCAAAATGAGCTAATTTTTGAAAAAGTCTTGTTTATTTATTTTTTAGACCTAATTATACAACTTTTTAAAATATTTTTATTGAAAAACCGAGTGATGGCCAAAGCCCGTTTGATGGCAAATCCGTTCAGGCAGTTCTGAAAAAAATCGAGTGAAAAAGCATGTCTAAATACAACCCTACAGGCATTTGCTCAGTTGCTTCTGAGTCGATTGTTATCTTGGAGGCTTATTTAAGAGGTTAATTAAACGAGTGATTTTATAACCTTTTTTGTGAGAAAGGCCTAAAGATGTCTTGCATTCACTTGTTTCAAAAATCATGAATATAACGAAAAGATTCTACACTTGAACCTAAAATGGATCTTATTTATATTTTTGAAAACTCGTGAAATTTGTAGTAGTCTTATATCTGAATAATTATGAAAATTTTGCGCTTCTGAAATCGAAGTCTCGATTCCAAAATTTTCAACATATTTTTTTCGAAGAGATCAGAAAATTTCACAAATGCATGTTTGGGTGTGTCTTAGAAAACTTCAAGTTTTTTGTTTATTTTCCTTTTATTCGATTTTTCTTTGACAAATAAATAGGAAATTTTCGAAAATTTGTGAAATCACAAATCACCGTTCTAAAATATCCAATAACTGAATTTTTAAGTTAAAATTAAAACTTTTAGAGGCAATATTTCGAAAACGACGCACTTTTTCAGAATTTCAATACCGTTCTTTTTGATTGCAAATGTGATTTACATTTAAATCTAAATTCAGTTTAAAAATTTGAGTGAAATTTATATTCTCTCCAACAATAATTTTATTTTGAAAAAATGGTAACTTGGCAGACAAAAGTTGCGGATTTTTATTTCCTAAAATAAAAATAACATAATAAATTAAAAAATATAGATTTTGGAGAATTGTTTTTTTAGCATGAGCATGGTTGGCTACCAATGCGCTGTTACTCCGTTATTGACAGAGCAGCTGAAGTTAAACAATAAATCAAAAATGATCAGTCGGAGTCAACCATCGTTCACTGTTTAAACTCTGAAGATCCCTTCTTTATTAGTCAATACCGACGCCCTCCCAAGAAGCCTGCAGTTGGATTTTGGAGATTTGTTGTTTTTGTGTAAAAAATGATTTTTTGTAAAAAAATTTTTTTCGTTTACTTATTTTTCATGGTACTCATAATATCTACAACTTTGCTGTAGACACTTAATCGATTAGAAAATTCTTCCAAAATATACAGATTTTCGAATGTTTACGTACCATTTTTGTATGGACGTTTTTGAAATTTTGAAAATCATTGGAATTGGATCAAAATTTGCACAGATCCTGTATTTTGCCTAAGGAATCGAGCCAGGGGTGTCCTCAAAATTCATTTTCTGTAACTCTAATAGACAGCTACCAAAACAGTTAATTGCTTCTTTGGTCATAGGCATGGATGCTACATGGTTTTTTAAAATGTCTGTAAAACAGTCTGTATATGTCTGCACATTTGTCTAATATTACAATATATCAATTAAAAGTCATAGAAATCCATCAGAAATTTTGTTTATAAGCTTTTGAAGACTAAAGGAACAAGTTTCGGTCAATAATTTAAAAAAGTTTTTTTTTAAGTCTGTGCAGCTCAAAAAATTTCAGAAACAAACAAGCTCAAAAGTTTGTGAAACCCAGACAAATCTGTGCATTTGGCATCCTTGGTCATAGGAAAGGCCCTTAAAAGACTGAGCCTAGTAAAAAAATTGTTTTCAATAATTTTCAAAGTATTGTCAAATGTACTAAAAATTAAAGAAAATCTAAGAAAATTTATAAAATGATTTTGAGTTCATCATACCATCTTAACTGGGATGACTATGATTATTTGCTATGCATTTTTTGGTATTTTTTTTAAATATATTCTTGGATGATTAAATTTTGTTGATTCATAACCGTTCTTAAAAAAAATGGAGAAAACAAATTTTTAAACAAGTGTTTATTTTGGTGGATGAAGCTGATTTTTTCCATTATTTGTCAGAAAAAGAGATTTCAATTGTTTTTTTTTTCAAAAGATTTAATTAGTCTGTTACTAAACTAGTCACGTAAACCTGATCCTAATCGCATTTTTGAGCTCCATCAACAGATTTCTAATGCAACTTATGTTCCCAGCGACCCTCAAAGCAAAAATCATGTTCAAGATGTTTGTAACTGTTTGATGTCACTCGTTTCGAATGCCCAACACAAGCAGCACCAACTCGAACCCACTAAGTACTTCACCAGGCCTAAAATTGTCCATAATTGACTTCACATGTCCGCCGATGGGCACCGATGAAGCACCCCCAGGTACAAGCCACTCGGGGCCATCCAGTACAGTTTTGTGAAGGGCCATTGATCTCGAGAAAAAAAGCCCGAACGTTCCTTTCGAGCACTTCTAAAAGTCCCGTCCCGTCGTAGTGAGTGGTGGTCTCCGCCGGCCTTGAGTGCGGAAGCACCACTCCACACCCCGTGGGCCCCCGAAAACTTGTCCAAGTGGTGGTGGTGCGAGTCCGAGCAGTCCGAGGTCTAGAAACAATTCACTCACGCTAGACAAAAATACATAAATGCCTTGTGGCATGAGCAGTCTGATGGTCGTAAAGAGTCAAAATCGTGTCATGCATAAATTATCGAACGGAGGTTAAAACAACAGCACTAAAGTAATGGCTGCTGGCTGGTGGGGTACAACAGCAACTGCAAGTGTTCGGAGCAGTTATTGTTGTTCGACAGGTAGACGAGAGATTGAATTGGTTGTTGGGATGGTATGTTGGTGGTTGTACCGCTAATCGCTTATGAATGCCAACCCGAACCGTCTAACTTCTCACGCAGATCATCGTGCGGAGTTCAGGTGTTCAGATATCGCGATGTAGCTGGAAGGTGCTAAACGGATTTCCCATCGTGTAGCACTTTTGAACGGTATAATTTGTACGAGACGAGTAACAGGTCGTTGCTGAACATTGTCTAAGTCGATTATTCAAGGCTTACGAAGTTTCAGCTAACGACGATTGATTTTTGACTCTATATTATTTCTCATTGTGTCTAGAATCCATTTTTGGCCCATCGTAGATTAGCACCTACACACATGTTGCTCTCATTATTTTCCAGAGCACTGCTAAAAACAGCAAAGTTGACGTCAGTGGTAGCTGAAATCCGCCATCCAACGCAAGACGCCTCGTCGAAACAACCGTAGAACATCTGTCCGTACCACACTTTTCGACCCAGAACGTTGAAACTCGTTCTTCAACCGCCACAACAACGGTAGGCAGATTCTGTCCCCATCGGAGTGGAACCTCGCGGAAACTCCCACTTCATCAAACTTCGATTAGTTCTAAGCCGCGACTTGCTCTTTTAATTGTAGTTGCGCGAACGCGTAGAACTTCAAGACGCGGAGAAGTTCGTCAATTGTTGCGTCCTCCCCGCTTCAGCTGGGTCGACGCTCAGCAGTTGGCAAACTACCCCCTCCCTGCGCGGCGCAAGAACACCGGCATTGGCGGAACGAAGCTTGAAGGTCGCAGCCGGATAGTCGTTAGAAATGTCACAAACACACAAAGTGTCTGCGTTGGAGCGAGGTTCTAGCAAAGTCTCAAGCACCGCGGTGAGTCGTGGGCTTATTAACCAAGACGACCGACTGCGGCAAGATTTATTCGTATTTTCCTAGGCTGCGAGCGCGAGCTCGGAGTTGAAGTCGTGGGCTTAGCTTAGCCATGGCAATGTGGGTTCCGCGGAATTTGCTTTTAAGTAGAGGGCTCTTTTTTGTTCAGTGCTGTTGTAGCAATCGATGTGTTTGCATTATTAGAGGGGGGAAAACCTGCTCCACGAGGAATGTGCAGGTGATTGAGATGAAATGAGAATTAATGCAAGAGAGCAGCGTTGAGTCTTGGGAAAAAAATCAGTCGCCCCGGGGCAAACCTCGCGAGCAATCGATCCGGGCAAGTATTAATTAGAGGCGGCTTAAGGTGCAACACACGATCGATTCGCTTGTTCCTGGAACTGTGCTCGCGAGGAATGTCGATAAATTCATCTCAGCCTAAGTTAGCACGACGTGGTCTGATGTGGTGGCAGAAACAAGATAATTTAGCAGAAAAATTCTCAAAAAAAATCCGCGCACACCCATCATCATCACGAAATCTTCTTGTTGATTTTGGCAGACGTTTCATTTTCAGGTTCAGGTAGCAAGCGAAAAATTCCCAAAAAAATGTTAATTTATGCTGGAATCACACACACAGCAAGTAAGAGGTATGAAACTGCAACGCAACGGGTGCGCCGGCAAAAGGCTGGAAGGAATAATGAAACGTGGGACACCCCCAGGGCGATCAAATTTGCATACTTAATTGAAAATTTATGCATCGTAACGCGCTGCGTGTTGCGTGTGATGCGATGCGACGCGGGAAAACGCAACCTCTGCCGGATCGGACCTTTTGCTGGAAATGGGCGAGAAATTTGACATATTTTGTAAAGCAAATTTGGCAAAGGTATACTGACGTTTATTTTTTTGTTTACATGAATTAAATACGCTGTTGAACTTTTTTTTGTTCTTTTGTCCTTCCTGAGTGACAAAATGGATGATTTTTTCACCGAAAACCGAAAAGTTTATTACAGTTCAATTTGAATTCTGAAAAGTTCAACTTGCGAGTTATGAGCAAAAAAAACCAATTTACCCCATTCCAAGATTTTATGAAATTATTTATTATTTGATTTAATAAAAAAAACTTTTTTAAATTCATAATTAAAAAAATACTGTGTACATTGATCAGAAAAGTTTAAAAAATTCAAAAAATACATTTTGAAAAGATTCTATTTTTTCTCGAAAAGAGATGACTGAATAAATGTACCTTGATTTTACAAGAATTTAGTTGCTTCATTGCTTTACAGATAATAGCATAACTCTGATAGAACTTGAATGGTAAAACATGAACCGTGTCAATTTTTTGTTGCAGCAGACTTAAATTTTCCACGAATTGAATTGTAACAATTCCACAAAATAACTATTTAAAGGATGTCCAAAAATAACCAATTCTTGGTCAAATTCCGAGAATTCCTAGGACTTTTCCAAAACCGGAAATTCCTGAATCCTGTTATTTTTTTAAATATTTCCTGACGGTTTTTCCGAAACCTAAAAAATAAAGATTTTGGCATAGAAATTTAGGATTTGGTTTTGAAAAAAGATGAAAAGTTTGATACTTAGTAAGAGGTAAGAATTGTATAATATTAAAAATTTTATTCGACATATATTGAGCATTAGATTGGCTATTAGGCTGGTACAAATATTTTTAAAAGTTTTTGTCACCCCCCCCCCCCCCCCTTCAAAATTGGCCCGAAAAATCAAAGGGCAAAAAAAAATTTTTTACAATAAACTTCAAAATTTCAATGAAAGTTCAAGTGCAAGTAAAAAAAAAAAAAAAGTGCAACCAACTGAAATCAAATTAAAATACATTCTCCTGCGTTTAAAATCATTTTAGCATGTTTGGGTTTATTAAAAAATCTTAAGATTTTTTGAAAATTTTCGATGCAAAATCTTTTTTTTTCGATACAATTTTTGTTTTTTTCAGATCTAAAACTAATGATTGCAAAACAACTGAACTAGTGTAAAATGCATTTTAAAACACTTTTTTAATTTAAATGTGAAGACTATGGCTTGTTATTAAAATTTTTATATTTTTTTTGCCCCCCCCCCCCTTGACCTCGGCCAGGGCCGAGGGACAAAAACTTTTTTTAAATATTTGCATCGGCCTTAGGGAAAATTTCACAAAAATTAAATTTACAATTCCGGAAATATACGTTATTTCAAATATTATTATAATGATTTTAAATTTGAAAAAAATATATCTCATACTTTGAAATCTTTCCTCAAGTATCAGTTGGCGGTAGTGACTTTATCCTTCTTTTTTTTCATAACAAAATGTATGAGACTGTTTTATTTTGAAACTCAATGATTTAAAAATTGTGGTTCTTTTAAAATCCAAAGCACAACAAAAAATATTTTTTTGCTTTTTTAAGCCATCTACAAACTGCGCCTCGGTTAAGAAGAAGTTTACTACTAATTAATAGTATTGAGTCAATTTCAAGATTTTAAGCTTGAAACAACAAATATTAAAATAACAAATTTAGATTTTATGACTGTTTCAAAAATATAAATATTTTTTCCTTTCCTCGAAAAATTGAAAACCCAGAAAAATGGACGATGTGATGTGATCTTCAAATTTGGCCCACCATTCAAAAACTTTGAGCCCCCCATACCTGTCGTATAGATAAGTCAACATTTTTTGAAAAAATAGGTAAAAAAATTCAAGCGAGAATGGATTTTTGAAAAAAAAACTTTTTTATTAGGTCATGTTTAATCAGTCAGGGTGCTTAATAAAAAAAATCTTATATTTTTTGGTCACCAAGAATTAATTTTTATTTATTTGGTTTGATACCAGTTTTCACCAAAATATTCCGATCCAAATTAATTATTACTAATAATAAAAATAAATATATATTGACTAATTATGGAATAGGATTCAAGAAAAACCTTTGTGCCTATTTTGTATTATTTTTGAAAGATATAAAAAACTTATAAATATATGACAACAGTTTTCCAGGTCTCATAAAAATAATAAAATATTTTATTTCAGTATAAAGAGATAAACAATATTTTGTAGATTTTGTCATGGTTTGATCATGAACCTTTTGATAATAAACTTTCTGCATCTCTATTAGCTATATCATGTTTAAATAGTTTCGCTATTGGGCTGTTACCAAAACAGTTCGTATTATGATGCATCAACATTAGGGTGACAATAAAAAAAATCGATATCGAAAAAATCGGATTCGATTCTTTAGGCAAAAATTAGTAAATGTGAAATTTTTTAGCGAAATCGGTTTAGGGTCGCTTTTTATCGTTGAAGTTTATCCCTTACGATTTTCCAAAATTTTCATTTTTTCTTGTCACCTTAATCTACATTTAATGCCACCTCTAGACATGGCAAAAGTCGGAAAATCAATTTTAAGATAAGTTTTGCCTTCCTCACTGAGGATTGGTTGTTTGTAAAATCACTCGATGAATAAACTTTTTTTTGCCGATTTGTTCCATTTGATCCAGTTTTATTGTAAAACTACCTTCACAGCGCTTTTTTAAATTATTTTGCGTGCATTCAGGGTCAATCAAATACAATCATTAAGCTGTTACACTTGATTTTATGAGGAAGTCAACAATCATTGACGCTTCAATAAAGTTTTTATCTTCAAAAAGCATCGCAAGGTCAATTAAATAAATCTGGTATAATTTCAAAGAATCAAGAAGGGGAGAAAAAACTTGAAATTAATTTGTATTTGTCTAATAAAGATTTAATTCAATTTTAAAAGGCTATGTCCTGTTGTTGAGGCATATCTCGAATGCATTTATTTCCAACTATGAAATCACTTTCAAATCAACACACGAAGCTCTTTAGACTAAAATCTCGACCAGTATTTTTTTTTGGCAAATGTCAGCTGGCACTTAATAAGCCAATCCCCGGACCGTTTTCGTCACATTAAGTGGTCACGGCCCCAAAATAGCAAGCATCATAAGAAAAAGATGTTATTCTAAAATGTCAAACGAGCGGGGACTGGACCGGCTCTTGCATCATGCTAATCAAATGCCACGAAATCGACTAAATGTGACATTCTCTCAACAGTTTAAATTGTTGACCAATTTGGATGTTGCGAACACATTGCAGCCTCCAAATTGACACGTTACTTCAAGGGAAAAATCACAACTTTCCAAACTTGCCAAATCCGAAGAAAAACCACAAATTATTCGCGCGCGCATTTTGCCGGGAAAAGTTGAAGTAAAAGTGGTCTTTGCCATGGTCGTCGACCACGACGTCGGCAGTTCCACACCGGTTATGACTTTTAATGGCAGTTCATTAACAAATGTATGTTTGTTCTCGCAAACTGTTGGGGCCGTTTATCAGCGCCTCGAATCTCACCATCCAGCGCGGCCTGTCATTTTCCTTCCTGTGGCCACATATGGGGCCCTCCCCCTCGCGGATAGGAGGGGGCAGTGCGGGGTAAAGTTTTTTGACGTTTTTCCATGAATGACTTTTTGATTATATGATAAGAACTTTGGAAAATTTCTTAGATTTAAGAAAAACCATAATGGCCCATTTTACCCCACTTCCACCGAAGAAACAGTCGGTTACCAGCGCCGATGCAATTTTTCTTGTGCACGTTCCTGGCCACAACATGCAACATGCAATGTGATCCGCGAAACAAGTCGAGATGAATGTTTGTGTGTTTGCCGAGTCCAACTCCACGTCCCGTCCACGACGGAACTTCAACTTCAACAACAGCGCGCAACACTCAGAACGGGGAGTTTTTCGAGAGTTATGTCGACTCGTCGTGGCCATAAATACTGCCTTGCCTTGCGGTTTCGTGGAGTCTCTCAAGACCCTTTTACTTTTTTTTGCTCCTCCCGCCAAGTTTCAGGCCTGTCGTCCTCGTTCGGCGCTGGCCCGTAACGGGATCCGCGAACATATCTAGGTAACTGGTATCAAACACGTGCATTCCGGAAATGGCAAACCGCAGTCTCCTTCCCTCTTCTCAGGTTAGACGGACGTCAGAGATGTCTACCCGGTGTGCAAAGGTTTTCTTCTTCTCTCCAAAAGGGAAGACACCAGAATGGCCTCCCAGCCGGTATCCAATTTCTTGTTTTGCTACGGCTCCTCAGCTGATCGTGTGTGAGGGACTGGGTGCTCATTCACTTTCATCTTCCCTCGTGTGTGTGTTTTCAAGCAAGTTGGGCTGTCTGAAGTCGTGGAAAGTTGGCTTTTCCTTTCGATTAGAAATTTAAGGAGAGATATTAAAAGAAACTGTGAGGCAGCTTGTTGGAAAATACCCTAGAATATGTTTTAATCAACAATTTACAAACAAAATAACTGTTATTTTGGTCCATTTTACGGTGCACGTCAACAAGATCAATAAAACTACCGAAACTATTAATAAAATGTCTGTTTCAACGCCGAAAGGATTGTCTTCTCAGGGATTTCACACTTTGACTATTTTTTAAATCAAGTTATTTCATGTTTGGATCCGTAAATGCAACAATTTTGGGAGAAAAAGACACCAGCTGTGTAACATGAATTTGGTTTTTTATTTTTTTAGAACAGATAGAAAAAACGTTTCCAAATTCAGTAATTTTCTTGTTGGGAAAATATGCTTGGTTTGATAGGTAAATAAACTATCAACAAAATATGTCCGGAAATCATCAACAGCAAGCAAGAAAACAGAAAATAATATTCCACTTTGACATCAAAATTGTTGATAAAGGGTTTCTAATGATGACCTCCATTGATTAAAAATTGCAAAATATTTACAACCCTTTACAATACTTATATTAAATCCTCTAAAATCCAAATTGCATAATTCTTTCATTCTAAGTTTTTTTGTTATTTCTTTAGGAATAGCATTTTTCAACAAATACTTATCATAATATTGTTGGTGTTTCTTTATCTTCTTGGAAATACTTCAATAAAAAAATGTTGACTGTCAGGGAAAAGATATTTTTCCTGAATAAGGCCGTTGCAAATATTTTTTTGCAATTCCGTCGTGAAACTACTTACTTTTCCTGTCATTCTTGAACGGTGAAATAGCCTACTTTTCTGTATAAAAAATAACAGAATCGATTTGAAACACTTTTCAAAATAAATGCTGAAAAGTTCTACTTTTCAGCACTGAAATGGGTGCTGAAAAGTTGAACTTTTCAGCACTTGTTTCGAAAAGTAACACTTTTCTACATTTTTTTTGATTCAAACGATTTATTGACAAAATACATGAAAATTTGACTTAAAATGTTACTCAATGGGTGTTTTTCGGAATTGCAAAAAATGTTGTATAGAACTCGTTGCAAAACTTGATTTTTTCAGCGCTCTTCGTATTTATCCAACTCGGTGAACCTCGTTGGATAAATGTACGACTCGTGCTGAAAAAATCCTCATTTTGCAACTTGTTGCATAAACTACTATTTGAAGTTTATGACCCTCGACTCTGGTCGGGGTCGAGAGGGGTTGGCAAAAAAAAAAATTAAATTACAAGCCAAGGTCTCAACATTTGAATGAAAAAAGTGTTTTAAAATGTATTTTACACCTGCCCAGTTGTTTTGCAATCATAAGTGTTAAAAATATGCAAGTATTGAAGAGATTTTTTTTTCGCCGAAAAAAAACTTTTTGCGGTGCTGTACATTGGATTTTCACAAAAATTGAAAATATTTTTGATCGATCCCAGACATGTTAAAAATGATTTTCAATGCAGGAAAATGCATTTCTAATTGTTTTCAGTTGGTTAGACTTCTGTTTCCTTTGAAATTTAGAAGTATTTGAAAACATATTTGTTTTGCCCTCTGATTTTTCGGACCGTTTTTGAAGGGGGGTCGACATAAACTTTGAAAAATATTTGCAACGGCCTAAACAGTTCCTAATAAGAAAACTGTTTTTCGCTAAACGGAATAGAAAATTTTCTTAAATTGACTGTTAATTTATATTTTTACCGAATCAAAGAAAATGTACTGTGAAATAGTGAAAAAAAACTAACTAAAATTAGGCTATTGCTAATTTAAATCAACGTTTTGTCCCAAAATGCTTTCTGCTACTATCTCATATTTGCTCTTTCTTGACCAACATTTTAAAAGGGCTTACTATGTGAAATTAGTCTCGTTTTCAAATGATTGACTTGAATATAAAATTAACTGTAAAACTTGTCGATTTCACATCCAACTTTACATCTGAAAGAGAGGTAAATTTTTTTGACAATATTTTTTTTAGTTTTCTAAAAAGTATGTTTTTTTTTGTTGAAAAGACAACAATGCTAAACATTGAGTTCCACTGTTGGATCAAAGCTTAAAAGTTGTAATAATTGTAAGGCTGCTCGCTAGCTGGACTGATCGAACAATTACGAGGGGAACGTCAATGCATTATATTTTCTCAACAAAAAAAAAACAAAATGAAGGTTAATAAATTTCCAGAGCGAATCCAGAGAATCCTTTGAATATGGCATTCAATTTCATGAGAACTTAAAAATAATATTTTATGTGTTGATAATTATTTTTGCATCGACTGACCCCTCGATCATTTTGCTTTGTATTTTTTTTACGTTTGTCAAGCAGCCCAGGCCAATTTTTTTTTTTTTTTGGTTAAAGAAACTCTGGTTGGATAAAAATGCTTTTTTGCAACTCCGTCGTGAAACTGCTCACTTTTCCTGTAATTCTCGAATGACAAAACGGCATACTTTTCTTCATAAATAAATACAGAATCGAAAAGAAATACTTGTCGAAACAAGGACTAAATTTTTTTTCAGCACTCAAATTGATGCTGAAAAGTTGAACTTGTCGACCTCAGTATCGAAAAGTAATGCTTTTCAATATTGTTTTGATTTGAATGGTAATCAAAACACATTGACGATTGACTTTAATTTCCATACAAAGGGTGTTTTCCAGAATTGCAAACTTGTATTTTCTTCAATGTTAAACATTTCTTAATTGAAAACTGACAGAACTTGTTGACTATTGAGAGAAAATTCGGGATCACTGATACATTTGCAAGCAGCATGTTAGTTGTTTTAAAAAGAGAATGTTTTTTTTAACCCTCTACTGCCCAAATTATTTTTTCGAAGATTTGTATTTTTCCCGTGTTGAGGAGGTCATTTAAAGCAACTTTTGTTCTACGATAAACTTTACTTCTGTTGTTTTATGTTTTTCTTGTTTCATTTTAATTTGCATTTATCTTGTTTAGTTTATGTTTGTTTTGGTAGTATTTGGCCTATTCTACCACCTCCTATCATTAAATTTTGTCTATCAAATTTTTTCATGTTTTTACAGTCACTTTTTCAATTTTTTGCTTGTTTTTCACATTTTCTGCTATAAAATGGCACCATTATCATTTAAATTGTAAAAAAAATGCGTAGAGGCATAGTCTGGGACACTAGAAAAATTACTGCATACTTCTTTTTACTTAAAATATAGGAAATGTTAGTAAAAAACACAGCCAAATTTGACCCATAAAAAATGTCATTTTAAAAAACATTGGCAAAGTCACATAAAACAAGTAAAACTTCCAACCCATAAATTTTCTAAAACTTTAAGAGTTTTCCTTTTCAATGCTTTTTAAAGATCAAAAATTGGTTGAATAATGGATTTTTGGCGATTTTTTAAACCAAAGCCCGTCTAAAGGCGGGATTGGGTTGTAGAGGGTTAAGATGTTGGTACAGATTTTCTTCATCGTATTTCACCACGTCTCACTTTCTCCGAAGAGAACTTTGACAGTAAAAAAAATAATCTAGAGATGTTATTCCACTGCTGGTTAGTTACCAAACGCTGATGAGCCTTCTCAAGAAATTCTTCTCCCATCAAACAAACCACATAATTTCGCAATCCAACGCCCCCTAGCTCCCAACGCTCGATTCTTCGCAATCACTGACTTATCTAACTGGGGCACGACCAGCAGCAAGAGCAACTACCAACCATCGCCGTCTTGGAGCCCTCGTCAAGAAGCCAATTGTGTTATAATTTATTCCAGCCGACAAAACACACAAATCTCGACCTGCCTTGCCTGACTTGGCCTTTTTCCAGTGCATCAACTTCAACTGAACCGCATCCTCTGCCTGGCTGGCCGGGGTGTGCAAGTGGAGAAAATAAGATGCTCTCTTACCGCATCATTGCAACTCAAGAAAAAAAATAAACAGAACAACCTCAAAGATCGAGACGTAATCCTGGCCGAGGAGGGAAGGCAAAAGGCAGCAAAACAATCTACTTCATGGCCCAAGCGTGACGTTATTTCGGTCCGGATCGTGCCCGACTTGGCCATTTTCTGCTTTTTTTTTTGCTCTGAGATCACTGGTCTGGTCTACTCCACAAGTCCTCCCCGATTGTGACCTATTCGGGGGGCATCACCAGCTTCGCTTTCGATTTCAGTTTGATGCAAATTGTTAGCCAATAACATTCTCGCGGGCGCGTGGTCTGCCGCGAAAGTAAATCGATTGCTAAACGTTTAGAAATTTGAATAAATTGTTATCAATACTCTTTGTTGTTACAGAGAGAAGGGAAATGAGAGGGTACACTGGCTATTAATTTTTGACCCCGTAACGCGGTACACAGGTACACAGCCCTTCAGCATAATCTCAGCAGTCTAGCGTGACAAATTTTTGTTCAATGGCGACTTCAGGCGTTACTATTTTGGTGACATTTCAGCTGTCAATTATTTTCACCTCTTTGCAAAATCAACTGTCAAATCAGATTTTTTGTCGATCCGGGAAAATCATGCAAAAGGTTTTTTTTTTTTTGTTTCTAGTTTCAGCTTACAGATGTACGAGTTGTTTTGGAAAACTGAGTTGGGTCTCTTAAGTTATTGGGTGCCGGTGTGACCACAGATCCTGTGAATTCTTTATTCTTTTGGAGAGGCGATTCGTCAACTACGGATCACGAGCAATCTTTTATGGAATGCGGAATAGTTTATGGGTCACGAGCCATCATCCCTGTTGACAAAGGGCCGGGCCTTTTGAAGAATTCGATGTTTTGACCGTTTTGGTAGAATCTCCCAAATTATTATTTTTTTTTCGTTCTACATAAACCTCATGTCAACTAATATATAGTCTTGGTTACTTTTTTCTTTATCTCATCATTTATTTCATAAATCATTTTCGTTCAAATAGACATCGTTAAAGCACAACCGAACGGGAGTTTTGACGCGAGTGGTATTTATTTCCTAGTAATGGAAATGGAAGCGACTGATCGAGGAAGATCTCAATATCCCATCCGACAGTCACTTAGTCCTGCGCAGCTCTCGTTCTTGATTCCGGCTCTATCCGTTGCACAAATTGAACACCACCAGAGACAACTTTCTAGGCACCATTCCGTTATTTTATGTTCATGAAGTGGACTGTCATTCAAACGTGCCTCTCGCCACCGGTCAGTGAAAAAAAAAAGAGTTAATTATAATAAATGTTGACAATTCACAATCCTACTCACCAGATTAAGGATTTTTTATAGACCGCGAGTTTATTTTCGTATGTCGGGTTTGTTTATTTTTGAACTGTCACTGCTTGTTTGGAGGAGATTGCTGTGATGGAAAAAAAATCACCTTCCACTTTCGTAACGCCTGAAATTGGTAACGCATCATCGAAGGCGTTACGGTTGTACTTTTGGTTGGTACCATAAATATGGTGGAAATTTGTTCCAAGTCCGCGCTCTATTTTCAATACTCTTTGTTGTTATTTTATTCAGGCAAATTTCCCGTTTCTCGTGCCACCGCTGCACGGTGAGGTTATCGCGAAGACTTGAGGAGGATTACTCTGGAAGGCTGGATGGCAGATTGAAGGACTAGAATGAAAAAGGGCAGTAGAGTAAGTCCATTTGAAATGAAGAAATTATTTCGAAATTTTTTAAAAAAATACTTAAATCTTAAATGTGCAGAATCCAATCATTTGAAAGTTCAAAATTTTGAAAATTGTTTGTAAAACCAAACAAATTCTACACCAAAAACCCTCGTAATTTTCCATGGACCAAGAAAATCCCAACTATTCCCGCCAACTTTCGCTTTCGCGACCTGCTGCCCACCACCGGCTGGATGAGCCTCCGAATGAAAGCCACCCTGACTTGGGGGTGACTTGCCGTCGTGGTCGCGTCATTACGGCAGTGGATTGTTTCAAAGTCGGGTCTTACTCAATTCTTGAGCTTGTTTAGATTTTTTTTCTCGTTACTGCAGACAATTTTCGGACTGAGAGAGAGAGGTCGCAAGGGGACAGACCTAATGGAAAACGGTAAGCTTCGAAGTAATTTGCTGGATTTTTTTGTGCTCTCGTCCCCACACTTTATAACTGAAGTAGAAGCTTACACACGACGGTGTGGGGGTGTTATAGTCCGATCACGCGCCAACCATCATATCACAGAGGGGGTCCATCTAAACGCAAGCTAGAAGTAGCCTTATGGAATTGCTGGAGATGGTGATGCTGCTCTCCTCTGCTAGCACGTTAAGTGGTGGTCTCATGTGAGATTAGCTCGAGATGGGTGTGCAGATATGATGCGCTGGCTGGTTTGAAAATTGAGCCTCAATGGTCCACTAATCCAAACGAGCGGTTGTTTTGGGGTGAAATGCCACTAGAGAGATAGTGTTGAAATAGTTGTTTCGAATAAAGTGGCCAGGTGGGCAGGGGTTTCAGGGTAAAAATGAAGTCAACGATCAATATTTGAGAAAATTGCAAAAAGTAAACTCTTTTTTAAACATATCTATATAACTGAAATTTACATCAATATATTTCAAAAATGCTAACAAATCGATCTTTCTTTCATTTCAGGTACGTCCCCCTTGGATTACAGAGACTTCACTAGGTTAAGTGAATCAGGTGGATACTTTGATTTTTACCTTTTGCGCAGCGGAGCAAATATTACAATTCCAAATTGAAATGAAAACTTCTTTGAAACAAAAAACTTTAAAGTGGTTGGTGCCTTCCCCATGTCTGTCTGTCTGTAGTTCAGTGCTGCGATGGCACTGATAGAAATTGTATCTTTTAACATGAGTAAAATATAGAAATAGAGAGTTTACAAATTGGATGAAAATAGGATCGAGGGGAAACACGTTTTAGAAATTACAATTTGTAAAAAACTATGGAGAATAAATATTTAATAAAAAAATGCGATTCAAATTTCCGTCAGAAATCAAATAAATTAAAAGTTTCAATCTACAAAAATGTTGATCGCATTAAATTAAAATTTAATTTTTCATTTCAAAAACGGCAATATTAGCTCTTTAGGCTGTTAATTATGTATTGAATAGTATGTCAAATGTTTTTATTTTAAAAAGATAAGCTTGAGATCAAAGGTTCACCTTCATAAAAATAATTGAGCAACAAATATTTTTAATTTTTTCATTGTTTAGCAACTATTTTTTTGCTAGAATTTAATTGTTACCCAAATTAATATTTTTCTGTTTCAATTATTTCATCAAACAAAATTACAACACTTTTACTTAAAAATGTGAAATTTATGAAAAAAAAATATATTTTGATTTTCATATACAGAATGCACAGAAAAAAACATTATTTGAATTTATAAGAATTTTTACTTAGATTACTTCAAGTTAAAGTTTGATTTATTTAGGAACATGATTGAAATCGATATCTTGACTTTTTTTTGATAAGGTCCAATAAACAAATGTAAACATTGAGTGTATCCCGCTTACTCCGATGGACTTTGACATAAGGTGTGAAAGGGATACACTCAATGTTTACATTTGTTTATAGGACCTTATCAAAAAAAAGTCAAGATATGTTTTGTTTATTAGCCAAGAACTTTTCAGTTATAAAATTTTGTTTGGACAAAAGTTTCAAAAATATAAGCAAATTAATAATTTTTTTGATAAACATCACTCCAAATAATTTTCAAAATTTAAAAATTGTTTTATGCAATCAGGGAGCAAAATATTTTTTTTTTGTAATTCCGTCATAAAACTACTTACTTTTCTTGTCATTCTTGAACGACGAAATAGCCTACTTTTCTGTACCAAAAATAACAGAATCGAATAGCAACACGTTTTAAAATAAAACTGACTTAACTCTTCAGCACTGAAATGGGTGCTGAAAAGTTGAACACTTTTCAAAACACTTTCAATTTTTTTTGATTTAAATGATTTATCGACAAAATACATGAACATTTTACTTAAAATTTCACTCAAGAGCAGTTCTCTACGGAATCGGTCTTTTTTCTTTAATTTTAATTTTTGTATTTTTTAATCCGGCTGAATTTTTTTTGGTGCCTTCGGTATGCCCAAAGAAGCCATTTTGCATCATTAGTTTGTCCATATAATTTTCCATACAAATTTGGCAGCTGTCCATACAAAAATGATATGTGAAAATTCAAAAATCTGTATCTTTTGAAGGAATTTTTTGATCGATTTGGTGTCTTCGGCAAAGTTGTAGGTATGGATATGGACTACACTGAAAAAAAATGATACACGGTAAAAAAAAATTGGTGATTTTTTTATTTAACTTTTTGTCACTAAAACTTGATTTGCAAAAAAACACTATTTTTAATTTTTTTTATTTTTTGATATGTTTTAGAGGACATAAAATGCCAACTTTTCAGAAATTTCCAGAATGGGCAAAAAATCTTTGACCGAGTTATGATTTTTTCAATCAATACAGATTTTTTCAAAAATCGAAATTTTGGTCGCAAAAATTTTTCAACTTCATTTTTCGATGTAAAATCGAATTTGCAATCAAAAAGTACTTTAGTGAATTTTTGATAAAGTGCACCGTTTTCAAGTTATAGCCATATTTAGATAACTTTTTTGAAAATAGTCGCAGTTTTTCATTTTTTAAAAATAGTGCCCATGTTTGCCCACTATTGAAAAAAATATTTTTGAAAAGCTGAGAAAATTCTCTATATTTTGCTTTTGCGGACTTTGTTGATACGACCCATAGTTGCTGAGATATTGCCATGCAAAGGTTAAAAAACAGGAAAATTGATGTTTTCTAAGTCTCACCCAAACAACTCACCATTTTCTAATGTCGATATTTCAGCAACTATAGGTCCGATTTACAATGTTAAAACATGAAACATTCGTGAAATTTTCCGATCTTTTCGAAAAAAATATTTTCAAAAATTTAAAATCAAGACTAACATTTCAAATGGGCGTAATATTGAATGTTTGGCCCGTTTGAAATGTTAGTCTTGATTTTAAATTTTTGAAAATATTTTTTTCGAAAAGATCGGAAAATTTTACGAATGTTTCATGTTTTAACATTGTAAATCGGACCATTAGTTGCTGAAATATCGACATTAGAAAATGGTGAGTTGTTTGGGTGAGACTTAGAAAACATCAATTTTCCTGTTTTTTAACCTTTGCATGGCAATATCTCAGCAACTAAGGGTCGTATCAACAAAGTCCGGAAAAGCAAAATATAGAGAATTTTCTCAGCTTTTCAAAAATATTTTTTTCAAAGGTGTGCAAACATGGGCACTATTTTTAAAAAATGAAAAACTGCGACTATTTTCAAAAAAGTTACCTAAAAATGGTTATAACTTGAAAACGGTACACTTTATCAAAAATTCACTAAAGTACTTTTTGATTGCAAATTCGATTTTACATCGAAAAATGAAGTTCAAAAATGTTTGCGACCAATATTTCGATTTTTTGAAAAAATCTGTATTGATTCAAAAAATCATAACTCGGTCAAAGATTTTTTGCCCATTTTGGAAATTTCTGAAAAGTTGGCATTTTATGTCCTCTAAAACATATCAAAAAATAAAAAAAATTAAAAATAGTGTTTTTTTGTAAATCAAGTTTTAGTGACAAAAAGTTAAATAAAAAAATCACCAAATTTTTTTTACCGTGTATCATTTTTTTTCAGTGTAGTCCACATTCATACCTACAACTTTGCCGAAGACACCAAATCGATCAAAAAATTCCTTCAAAAGATACAGATTTTTGAATTTTCACATATCATTTTTGTATGGACAGCTGCCAAATTTGTATGGAAAATTATATGGACAAACTAATGATGCAAAATGGCTTCTTTGGGCATACCGAAGGCACCAAAAAAAATTCAGCCGGATTAAAAAATACAAAAAAAATCGAATGACCGAAATCTCAGAGAATTGCTCTCAATGGGTGTTTTTTGGAACTGAAAAAATATTGTATGGAACTCGTTGCAAAACTTGTTTTTTTCAGCACTCTTCGTATTTATCCAACTCGGTGAACTTCGTTGGGTTGAATGTACGACTCGTGCTGAAAGAAATTTTAATGATTTCCTTAATTTTATGGTTGTAAAATAACAGCAATAATGCTTTGTGATATTTTGTGCAAGAGAAACTTAATCTTCAAATAAAAAAAAATGCTTCACAGGTTTTGTGTGATTTTTTCTCTATAGTTAAAGATAGCAGGTCAAACAAATTACAAAGATATTTCGCACAACACAAAATTGAGATCAAACACAAAATTGAAATCAATCAAATCAAAATTTCCCTATAAAATAAACGGGTAAACAAAATCACTTACTAAAATACAAATGTTCATTAATAAAAGCTTGTAAAATCGATTTTAAATTATTCAGAAAAATGCATATTTATGCATTTTATAGGAAATAAATACTTTTGAATCTTAAACAAATGGATTCTGGGATCATAGATCGGTAAAAAACGAAAAAGTTCAGGTATAAAAAATTTTGATATATCAATTTCGCATTTTGTTTTTGGGAATCAGGCATGAAATTTTAATTTTTTTTATTTTATTGAACAAAAATAAAATTATTGGCAAGTTGATATAATACTAATTTTGATCTATTTTGAAATTTTTGTTGATTGGCCAACTTTTTGTTACATGTATACTAAAATTTAAAAATATACATATACAGCAATTCCATTTGAAAAGAGCCTAAACCGAAAAAAAGTTCTCCGATCGGGCTCAAAATTTTTCTGGGGTTTCCTTGGCCAAAATAATTAGACCCGTATTTTTTTGTTTGACCATTAGGGTGACCTACGCCGTGTTAGTGTGGTCTGAAAAATGGCAATTTTCGTCATTTTTCGCAAAAACCTCTTTTTTCGAAAAATCATATCTCCGCACCATTTCATCCGATTTTAGCTGTCTTAGACGCAAAAGAAAGGCTATTTGGGAAAAATAGTAAGAAGTTTCAAAAATCTAGCTTTGAAAAAGTCGTATGAAAACTTAAAATGGCGTTTTGACCGTGTCTGGACCAAAGAGCCTATGTCTGAAATAGTAGTTTATGCAACAAGTTGCAAAAAGAGGATTTTTTCAGCACGAGTCGTACATTTATCCAACGAGGTTTAGCGAGTTGGATAAATACGAAGAGTGCTGAAAAAGTCAAGTTTTGCAACGAGTTCCATACAACATTTTTTGCAATTCCGAAAAAACACCCATTGAGTGAAATTTTAAGTCAAATTTTCATGTATTTTGTCAATAAATCGTTTAAATCAAAAAAATGTTGAAAAGTGTTACTTTTCGAAACAAGTGCTGAAAAGTTCAACTTTTCAGCACCCATTTCAGTGCTGAAAAGTAGAACTTTTCAGCATTTATTTTGAAAAGAGTTGCTATTCGATTCTGTTATTTTTGGTACAGAAAAGTAGGCTATTTCGTCGTTCAAGAATGACAGGAAAAGTAAGTAGTTTCACGACGGAATTGCAAAAATATTTTTATCGGATTCCTCGGAAAATTTCACATAACTTTTTTTCGATTTAGGCTCTTTTCAAATGGAATTGCTGTGTAACCAGATTGAAACAAACAATAATACTAGAATTGTAAAGAATTTTATTATTTTTAAAGATTATTTTTCAGGAAATTAGCATTTGCATTACGGGTCTTTACCAAGAGGTTACTGTGTTCTATCCCTCACCATGTCCAGATAAAAATCCATGATAGATCTGTCAGACCAAGACTGTCAGACCAAAGAGCCAAACATAAGCAATCTTGGTTTTGGACATAATTGGTCACAACAAATATTGGATTTGATTTAAATAACTGGTTTTTGGCTGAAAAATTCTTTTTTACGACAGAAAATTATTAAATATTTCGGCGTCAGGTTAACAAACATTAGAATAAAGCAGTTAAAGGCCTAATTCGTCCACTTTCATTTGAGCACCTTTTGTTCTACGAAAAACATTACTTCTATAGTTTTTTATTTTTCTTGTTTTATTTTTAAGTATATTTATTTGCATTTATCATGTTCTGTTTATTGTTGTTTTTAATAGTATTTAACTTATTCTACCACCTCCGATCTTTATCTTTTGCCTTTTTTCATGTTTTAACAGCCACCTTTTTATTTGTTTGCCTGTTTTTCACATTTTCTACTATAGAGCGATACGATTGTCATCTAAATTGTTAAAAAATGCGTAGAGGCTTAGTCTGGCTCATTAAAAAAATTATTGCATACCCACTGGCAAAGTCACATAAAACAAGTCAAATTTCCAAACCTTAATTATTCTTAAATTTCAAGTTCACTGCTTTTTAATGATCAAAAAATGGTTGAAAATTTATTTTTGGCAAATTTGTAGATCAAAACCCATCTAGAGGTGAGATTGGGTTGTGAAGGGTTGAATATAGTTTTAAAGACAGCTTTTCACTAAACTCACAATGTAACTTGATTCCCACTTCACATTGTTTCAACTGGCCCAAATCCACCTCACCAAACCCAAAGTGATCCGGCGATCACCACGTGAGGTCCACACAGCAAAACAGACCCTGCACTTTAGCAGTCCCATTGTTGTCCCTCCGAGGTGGTCCCTTACAGGCTAATGATCACGGCGCGATGGTTCCAACGGCAAACTAATTGAACTCCCTTGTCTTGCGAGGTTTCCCGGCGTTTTTTGGAGCCGTCAACCGACCAGCCAGCATAAAGAGCATCGCGAGCGCGCGAAAAATTTCACATTTAACGAATTCGTGACGAGAAAGTAATTGAATCAGATGGGGTTTTCTTTGGGCCGACCACCGACCGGCAGATCAACCACGCGCGGAGCTGGTGACGACGACCTTAAATGAGCACACAAGGTGGCTAGGGTTTCTTGGATGACTTTAGGGCTAATAAGCTTTATATGATTTGTAATTGGTGCTTGTTGATAATTTGTTACACCAATAAAGCTTGAAATGTACAAACAAGCCTTTGCAATCTTTAATGTTAGCACTATATCTACATATAGTGCTGATTAAATGTTACTTATGGTGCTTGGGGTGCATTTCAAAGCTTATTTCAAGCCAGATTCTCCCAATTTCCCTTTTTCTTAAACAACTCGAGGTGAAACCACCCACAAACGAAAGTTTAAAGTTAATCAAATTCTGCACAGCCCAGTTTCCTGGCTGGACGGCGGCATCGAGCATCGGGGCGTGAAAATGGTCGTTTTCCGAACGCGTGCAAGTTCTTTCCCCCACCCCTTTCGCCCCCACTTTCAGGTGTTTTTTGTTGTTGACGAGTGAGTAAGCAAAACGAAACGAGCCACTGACAGCCCCAGACAGGTGTGTGTGTGTGTGGCGGGAGTTTGCTCGCACTCTCGAAAGAGCATGTTTGAGCGTGATCATGGGTATTATTATCGCGTTTACATGCACGATTGTAATCGCACTTCTTTTTTTTTGTTGATGTTTTGTTGCCATTTTTTGTTGTTGCACTGAGCTTACCCGCACATTTTTTTTGCGAGAAGGAGGAAAAAAGCTTGCGGCGTGAAAGCCCGACATAAGTGAAATAACTAGCAGTTGGTTTAAATCAGTGCGCGCTCAAAAGTGCTCTCGAAACGTGAGGGAATGAGCCTAATGACTGCCGGGATCATTAGCATTCATAGAGTGGGTGGGGAGCAGGGGGAGTGGGATGAAGGGGGTGGGAGCGATAAATCATGCGCACCAGCGCAAGCTTTAAATGAGCACTATTGCCCGATGCTTAAGGAGACGGATATCGTGCTATGCGAAGGTCGCACTTTGTTGAGGTGTTATTGTTCGTAAAAGATGGTACTTAAATTAATTTCTGGAGCAAAGCGATGGGAAGAATTCAGATTAGTTGAGCAGTGACGGGTTTGAACAGTTGATGGGAGTGATTTGTTTAGAATTAGACATCTTTATTTTTTTATATGAGTCAGGGGTGCCCAACCTTTTGGGCATGCGGGCCAAATTTTAGTTTTCTTAAACGGCGATGGGCCAGATATTTGGTATTTAAATTTTTAATAAAATATTGGTATATTATTACTTTCTGAAAGTTTAAGGAACGTAAAACCCTCTTAAATTTTTTTAAAACTGTGAAAATACCTATGAAGTATGACAGTTTGAATTACTTATAATGAAAAACCCTTATTTCTTTAGAAATTATATCAGTTTTAATCAGCGATGGAATTATCTTCATCAAAAGATAATGTTTTGACGCTCATCAAGAGAAAAAATCGGAAGAGAACATGGCCTCTCATCTCTCTCGAACAAAAAAATCGTCCAAAATTACCTGTCACTATTCGTAGATGAACAATGTTTGTGAACAAAATAAAATAATTGAAGAAGTGGTAACACAAAATTCACATTTTCTAATGATTGAATTTTTTTTCCGATTTTTTCGAGTGATTTTTTTTTGCGTGTTTCTTCTTCTTTCTCTTTCGCGGGTCTTTCTTCACCCGTCGCCAATGAAACATATTATTTTTGCGATTATTCTGTCACTGGTTTCAATCTTTTATTTTTAAAACCCTCAATTCAATTTGATCGAAGTACAGCAAAAGGATAACAACATCCATTTGTTTTCTCAATCAGGTTTGTAGCAAAAACGCTCAATTTCCGTGCAAATTAAATTTCTGCAAAACTTATTCACAGATGCCAATTTTCAATCACATAATATACTATGAAAAAAATTTAAAAAAAATATTTAGTCACATTTTTAAAATTAATTAGTGCATAAAACCTTTGAAATGCTTTGCTTCTTTAATGGCGCCTACGTCACACAGTCAAATCAATGCAATGCAATTTGAACATTTTTTTCAAATTTTTAGAACAAAAGATGACATTTTCTATAAAAACAGGCCATCTGAAAGTAAATCGCAAATCGTGAGTTCTAAACGATTTTTGGATTTTTTTTTGTTGCAAGAACACATTGTTCTTGAGGCAATATTTTAAATTCAATTACAATTAAAGTACACAGCATAAATTGTGTAAATTTTGAATGTTTTAATTTTGAAGGTGAAGCAATACCTCTTTTAAGATGTAATATTATCTCAATTTAGACTGAAAAAGTGACAAACCACTGAAACAGTGATGAAATCACACATTGTTAGAGGTAAAATTACACATTTTTTATGACATGAAAGATGTACCCATTCTCAGATGTAATATTACCATGATTTTTTTACAGTGTTAAAACAATTTAAAAATCAGTTTGGTTGTTGTTTTTGCCTTCCTCACCTTACTGAGGAAAGGCTATAAAATCACTCGAAAAACGAAATTCTTAATTTGACCTCGTAGACCCACCTTCACGTATACATACACAGAAAAAAAAGTTGAATTTTGGAATGTTGAAAATTTGGTAGGTTGAATATTACACATTTTTTGAGTAATATTACATAAAAAATGTGTAAAAATGTGAATGCATCAAAAACTGATGAAAATTCATCATTTTCAGAGGTAAAATTTATCATTTTTTTCGAAACAAAATCTGTCACCATTTCCTGATGAATATTACCATCATTTTTTTCTGTGTATCGACTCAGAATCAAATTCTGAGCAAATGTCTGTGTGTGTGGTGGGATGTTGATCAAAAAAAAAAAAAAAAATGCACTGTATTATTTCGGCACTGGCTCAACCGATTTTGTCTGCATTGGTCTCATTCGATCCATCTTGGGGTCCCATAAGTCGCTATTGAAAATTATAAAGCTTAGTTAAGTATTTCAAAAGATATGCTAAAAAAACTATTTTAACAAAAGTCCGGAAGATTGTAAAAAGGGTGGTTTTTGTAAGAAACCCCACAATGCTATACATTTTTTGAAAGGTATTAAAAAGGCCTTTTCAACGAGCACAAAAGATCGAAGATCTGACAAACCTATCAAAAGTTATATGCACTTAAGTGTTGTTCATGCACTTTTTGTAGGCCGGATCTAAGATAATTGGATGAAAACGTTGTCCGGATCTATCATGCGACCTGTCGTTGGATAAGTTATCAAAAGACCTTTCCAACGCATTCAAAAGATTGAAGATCTGACAACCCTATCATAAGTTGTAAGCACATAACCCAAGCAACAACAGAGCTCTTCAAGATAGCTACAGCATAGCAGTTTGGACCGCGGTAGGATAAAACTCTCTTCAAGTACTCTTCCAAAATCCTGAAGAAGTTTTGAAGAGCTCTTGTAGAACTCCTGAAAAAAAATGTTACTTGGGAAGTGCCCTGAATTTTAAGGATCTGACTACCCAATCTGATAGTATGAATAATGAGTCAAATTAATAGAACACTGAAATTTCCGCCCTTTTGTGTTTATTTTGGATAGCATTACCTTCTAAATGTGAGGACGGCACCAACCACCTAAGGGTTGATTAATCCACGTTTTTATTGTTGATTTTATTAGGGGAACTTTAACCCTATGGGTCATTCGCTACCGTAAAATCAAAATTAGAAGGATGAGTCTGTGGAAAAGACACCATCAATAATAAACGAGAAAAAACATTCATATTTTTTAATTGATTTTAGATTTCTGTCTATTTGGTACACAGAAAAAAAATGATGGTAATATTCATCAGGAAATGGTGACAGATTTTGTGGCAAAAAAATGATTAATTTTACCCCAGAAAATGATGAATTTTCATCAGTTTTTGATGAATATTCATCAGGTTCACATTTTTACACATTTTTTATGTAATATTACTCAAAAACAGAGGTAATATTCAACCTACCAAATTTTCAACATTCCAAAACTCAACTTTTTTTTTCTGTGTACTACAGAGCACAGAGGCATCGATTTAAAAAATTTAATGTTTATTTTTATATTTTAATATGATAATCTTGGATTTGATTTTTGGTTTTGAAATCATCACGAATTACAGCATTAGTTTCATTATTTATAGTGAGGAAAAAAAACCACTTTCCAAACAAAAAAAAGTATTATTTTTGTAAATTCTCCATTACGAAAAATATCTTTTCCAAAATCAATAAAATTAAATTTTCTGCAATCGTTGTTTGTCAAGAATAGAGTTAACAATTTCCTTCAATTTACATTGTTCCCAACGTCCAATGCCAATCTTGCAGACTTTTCCGCCGGTGGCTAGCGCAACTAATCGAAAGATAAAAGGCACCTTAAATCCTCGGAAAGAAACACTTTTAAATCCTCTGGGCAAGCAGCAGCACCAGTCGGCCGGTCCATCCGACCGTCCGTCAATCTTCCCGCCAACCAGTCGTCGTCGTTTGCGTCTTCTTCTTCACAGTCGATTGATGTTGTTGGCCACCCACACTCTCCTCAAGCGGCGAGGAGCTTCCCATCATCAGCTGGATCGGCCCTGGCCAGAAAAGTTCAACAGGTCCGGTCTTTTGATTTCCAAGCCTGGCAGATTCCAACCAAGATTTGCGCGCTAAATTGAGGCAGTTTAGACGGGGTCTGGTGTCATTTGCTTGACTTTAATGGCAAAGCTCTCCAATTTTGTAAGCAGTTAGAATTGAATTATCTTTGTTTTGAAACAATTTTAATGAAATCTATCGTAAGTCAATAACTGCACCCTTTACCCTAGCCCATACAAAAAACAATCCTAGAAAAACAACGCAAAGTAGGCGTATGTTTACCTTCTGTGTTTTTTTGTTGTTTCTGCCTTTCTGTTTTCCCCCGTTCCGGCTGGCCAGCCGCACTCGCTGGTTCCAGTTGGCCAGAGGTCCCACCGTAGTCGATTCTTTGTGACCGGTTCGACTCGTTTTTCCACGGTGGTGGGTGATTGATTGATTTTCCACCCTCCCTCTCCCCCCTCCCCATCAGATCAATTCGCCGAAGAAATGTGAGCGCTTTTCAGTGAGCTTCTTTTCTTTTTCTATTTTTCCTTTTTTTCTTCTCAGGAAAATAAAAACATCGTCAACCTCGGAAGCGAGTGCGTTTCTTTTCAAAGCGAGCAACTTTTTTATTGCTTTTTCCACTGCGCGCGATTGTTTGCAATTTTATGAACAAAAAGTATTGAATCGAAGTAGGCAGAGTCGAGTGGCGCTTTGCATCGACGTCGCTCGGTGGGAGGAATCGTAGTCGAAGGGGGGCGCGGACCAGAAATCAAACCGCCGACGGCGACGCGTCGACAATGCAATGACCTGTTGTTTGTCAGTTTGATTTCGGAGAAGGTTGAAAGTTGCCTGTAAATCTCGATGGGAAAATGTCAGATTTTCATTTTGATTTTTCTTTCGGATTGATAACATGAAGTACTCCGCCAGGCGACTTGCCTGGTCGGAGGTTTGATGAGAAAGAGAACGTTTATTTGCACGAATCTTAACTCTACACTTTTCACAGGTCATAAAAGTATCACAGATAAAATGTAAACAAATAACAATACTACCCTACGTTGTGTTTGTGTTTCAGTGTGGTGACAATCAGATATTCACCACACTGCATTGGCGAGGGGTGCTTTGTTTATCTTAATTTGCACCCTGGAACACTAGAGACGTTAGGGTTCCAACACGAATCATAAAAATTGAACATCTACAAATTATGTGATTTTATTTCAGTTTTCTCAACATGCATTTACCCGGGCAGACGGTAATAACAAGATTCATGCCATTTCAATAACAAATACTGTTAAAATAACAGAAAGTGTTATGGAATCTTCTTGAAAAATCCATTTTTGCATAAGGGTTTAATAACAGTTTATGTTATCATAACAAAATTTGTTATTGGTCTGATATTGGTGGAAAGCCAAAACAACTTTGGAATAACATATTTTTGTTATGAAAGAATACCGCTAACTGTTATTGGGATGATCGGATTAGTTGTTAAAATAACAAAAAATAATAACAAAGATTTGTTCGAAAAATAACTTAAAATGTTATTAGTCTGTTATTACAATAACAATCCAATAACAAAAAAATCATAACGGCGAATAACAAAACATGTTTTAAATTACATGAAATGTTATTGGCCTAGTATTTTCAAATATCAAAAAATGTTATTCCCGCGTTATTTCCGTCTGCTCGGGTAATCTTTTGTTGTATGGGTTTAAATTTTGCGAATCATTTTTATCAGTTTTGTTTCGCAAGTTCAACGATAAATCTCTAGTTTAATTCAGTTACAAAATTATTACTTTTTAACATTTTGCACTTGCCCATTAGGTTAGCAAAATTCAATAAGTTTCGAAGAAGCAAAATTGAGTATTAAATAAAGATTAGTGAATATGAGAAAATATGAGGAACAAAGGCGAATGAAAGGATATAATTTGTAAAAAAAAGTTCTGCTGCGATATTCTTTTTTTCTGCGTTTAAGGTATGTTCTGCTAACTCTGATCAACAACTTTTGCTTGATTTGTATTTTTCATATTTAATATTAACTTTGTCGGTTTTTGCTTGATTTCAATTTGTTTGCTTTGAAATAACCTTAAATTAAAATTTTAGATTTTTTGTTTTTTTTTTAATTGAGTTGAAATCCGTTAAGAAGGGGGATTGAGATTTAACGGGGTAAGCAATCAAAAATTAAATAAAGGAGATTTTATGTGAATGTCATTCTTAATAAAGGATCAAACTCACAAATGGTAATAATTTACCATTATTGGAATATTTTTCAGGAAAACTTCAAAATCAAACAAAAAATTAAAGTTTTTTTTCTCGTGTTCTTTTTAAACAATTTTCACTAATAGTAATAATTTACACTTATTGCAGTATCTACCAGGGAAACCTCAAAATTAAAAAAAAATAATATTTAAAGCTTTTTTTCTCACTATCATTTCAAACAATTTTTGAATTTTATGCTTTAAATATTCGACAACTGAAAACAAAATCATATCATTTGTTTTTCCTACCAACAAAATTCCAAGAAAAAATGTAGACCTCTTTTTTGTAGTAAAAATTAAAAACTACCAAGAAGTAATTTTATAATTGTTATGTTTTTCTTTGCTGTAAGTTTTTTTTTCAATCAGAATTTATTTTAAATTTTTATTTTGTTTTGCATTTTTTTGACCATGACCTGGCCAGAGACGAAGGACTAAGTTTTATCAAGATGAAATGTGTGTTATTTAAATAATGTTTTTTTAGATATTTCATAAATTTTAAATTGCACTTCGAATCATGGAATCCTCGGATTTGATGACAACAAAATATTCATCCCCCCCCCCCCTCTTCGAAACCGGTCCGAAAAATCAGGGTACAACATTTAAAAAAAAACTTCAAAATTTTAAGGAAAAAGGAAGAAAAAAAATCAGAAATCATTTCAAAATGCATGCCTTTGCGTTAAGAATCATTTTAGATTGGGATTATTCAAAAATATTTAGAATTTTTGAAAATTTTCGATGTACAGTACCACAAAACAAAAATTTCGCTGGAATTTGTGTTTTCGTCAAATTTTACGTTTTTGTAAAACCAATGATTGCAAAACAACTGAACTAGTGTAAAATGTATTTTAAAACACTTTTTTCATTCAAATGTTGAGACTTTGGCATGTTATCTTAATTTTTTATTTTTTTATTATTTTGCCCCACCCTGTCCCACTCGTCACCCTCCGAGGGATAAAAACTTTGAAAAATATTTTCATCGGCCCAAGCTGAAGCCTCTAAACTACTCTGATAGTAGCTAATTTTTAGATTTTTTCGGCACGAGTCATACTTTTATCCAACGAGGTTTATCGAGTTTAATGAATACGACGAGTGTTGAAAAAAAAAATTAGCTGCGAGTTGCTTACAACAATTCTGAAAAACGCTTTTTTGATGGAATTTTATGTAGAATTCGAAATATTGAAAAATGTTACCTTTCGATACTAGTGCTAAAAAATTCAACTTTGCTGCATCCGTTTCAATGCTGAAAAGTAAAACTTTTTAAAGTCACATACAAACTTTTGGATAATCGAACTTTGTTCGTGCAAGACGGTATTTGTATCCGTCCCCTGAATGTTTACTTCTGTACCCGTATCGAGAACAATAAACCTTTATTTTGCTTCTTCGCGCGCTGACCACCGTCCGAGACGGTTGGCTCGGCAGTCACCACAAACTAGTTGTTTTATTTCAATCAATTTGGAAGATTCTACGCACCTGAACAAGTAAAACACAACGTAGGGAATTCAAAGTCGGCCCCTGGCCGAACAAACTTCGATAATCGAGACTTTGGATAATCGATTCTGGATATCTATACTAGACTCTGTCCAGGAAGCTTGAATTAAAAAAAATGTTCGAGTGGAACATGTAACGGTCAAAGGGCTGAAATTTTAAGAAATATTTTTTTTATTTCCATGACTCTATATCTTGTTTATACCTGGAAAAATCGAAAATTTGAGATTCATTTGTTAAAAATCATTTAAATATGGTCTATTTTTTTCAAAATCAAATAAAAATCTAACAGTTTATTCCAACTTTATATTGAGAGCACTCACATCCATTCTCAAGAAATTGAACTGGTTCACATAAGCTGAAAATTATGATTACAAATTAAATCCCTGGTACAATGTAAACGGCTGTCCCTAATCGCATCATCTCTTCAAACAGAAATTTGCCCCAATTTTGCCGCATGTTAGGTTGAAACTAGCACTTCAGCAGCTGGGTTTATAATTTCCTAATAAGTTTCGCACAGTCCGGCGCCACCACGAACCCGTTTTGTTGGTTTAGACCTCCTCCTTTCTTGACACTAATTTGCCGCCGAACCAATTGTGGCCTTCGCCGCGGTCGGATAATCCCATTAGTTCTAGCATCAATATCTGACAATAAAATTCCCGAGTCCCGAGCTCAGCTGGTTCGCCGGCGTGGCGTTCCGATTTAATGGTTTATGATTTCCCACCGATTCTCCAGGGGGGCTGCAATACAAAACGTAAAAATAAACCCGTTGAAGCGATTCCCCAGAGGTCCACGGTGGAGGGTATCAAGTCAACCAACCGTGAGCCGGGGCTGGGGCTGGCGTTTCGGATATTGTGGTCGAGGTCTGTTGATTTGTGCGACTCCTTCACACTTGAAGGTATCATCTTTCGTGCTCCAGTTTTCTTCCCTTGGACGGTGCACGTTTAACCCTGATTTTGCCTGACCTGGCCTGGGATCTGAACAAATTGTGCCCGAGTTGATGCTCCGTGAGCGCATAGATTAACATCGTTAAATATGGGTTAGCGGTGCGAGCGCGCAGCGATTTGGTGCGATCTTCTCTCTGTTTTTTTTTTTTTCGTTGAATATCTCGGGAGTTGACTTTGGAGACTAAGTGCCCGGCTGACCAACGGCCCGGCTATGGCGCGTGCGATGTCCGCGCAGTGAAAGTGAAACCAGATGAAATTGAGATTTTTGATCAAAAATGAGGTTGATTTGATGTGACAGTCGAGGGAGGTTTTCCTCTGCATTTTGCTGGAATTGTGTTTGAAGTTGAAGCATTTTGACGGTTGTGACAGCTTTGATTAGATGTGCGTTAAGCTGTGTAAGGGATTAGGCGGGTTTGGTACACGTGGTACTGATGTAAACAGAAGATCATATATGGCAGACCAATTGCATGTGTTGAAGTTGATTTTTTTTTCTGTAATCGTTTATACTTTCTAGTTTTTTTAAGTTGGTTATCTGTTTTTCTTGATTATGAGGTCAATTTTAAAATCTATTTGAATCTTATTTGAAAACAGAAGTTTTACAATTATTTCATTTAAAAAATAACATAAAAACCAAAATTATAATGTTCAAAGGGAAATAAACTAGGCTCATGTGTCAGAAATAAACTCCTACCTGATAACCGACTTGGCAGTCTTAAAGTTCAAAATTAGTTCTTGATAAGTGCATTCACACCAACCAAGTCATGCCAATTGAAAACTCACTTCTCTTAACACCTTTGCAACCCCTAATGGAAATAAACACTCAAGCTCACCAGTTTCCACCAACAACAATCATTCTTCAAGACAACCTCCAGTCAAGTCGGATAAAAAAATCCCGTCCACAACGCGCGTCACTTTGGCATGTGCTCGTACCTCGTACCTTGTTCACGCGGGCTCCACATCTAGGTAGTGTAAACAGTCAGTCACTCACTTCTTCTACCAGCGCTTGTAACCCCATTAATAGTCCCCTCAACGCGCCAGGTATTTGCTCGATTGTTAGCATAACCAGCATGGCACACGCGACGGCCGACCCACAGGGGCCTCTCTTCAAGACCTTCAGCCACCAACTGGCGACACTACAACTTGAAGGTAGCTGACTGCAATCAAGTAACACACACGACTCGACAAGCGAGATCTCATCAGGCCTAAACGCAGATAGCTTCCCGCCGAGTGTCCGGAAGCTCTTCAGGAGGTTCTGCAGACTTTAAATTTGTTACAAGAAGAGGTGGCGGTGTGGGGAATTTGTTGCAATCGCACGTTAATTTACGCTTGCCGGTTAACTTTCCATTGCCACCGACGACGACGACGACGACTTCGAAGACTTCAACGGCCTTAAACGACGATGTGTGAGAACTGACAGTGATAAATACTATTGACATTTGTAATTCTTGTCATCGATCTCTCGAACGAGGGGGGATTTATCCGAAGACACGGACTTCGTGAGGAAATTAGACTTAATTGAATGTGTGGTGCTGGTTCGGTTTTCACTTTTTCCAAGAAGATTCCGGCGCGGGGTCCGTGCGGATTATTTGCAAATGGAAAACTGAAAGTTGATCTTCGACATGTGAGCATACACGATGAGATGCAAATTGATGTTGCACTGTCGTGCGGTGGAGGTCACGACGAGTCATGTGGGCTGCGAGGGGCAACATTGTGTGGAATTAATACTAGTTTGTTGGGTTTACTTCTGAGAACAAGTATTTCCAAGTGTAGCATTGAAAAAAATCCTACAACCTTAGGTTTATTTACCGAATCCGGTGGTTGAAAGATCTGTTAAACTAACATCGATAATCCATATGTCAAAATGATTAAAATTTCACCGAGTATAGGATATACGATGAACAATAATTAACTGTTTTTGCGATTTTCGTTAAGTTTTTACCGAATTCGGTAATTTTCAGTTTACCGAACTGTTCAGCAGTTAAAAATTCGGTAAACTTTAATTATTAATGACTTTTAATATTTACTCAAATTAATGTAAAGATCCAGTTTTTAAGATCTTGAAATTTAGCCCTTCAAATTCTATCAGCTTTACATTTTTAAATGAAACAAAATTATCAATTATTACATGTTAATTTTTTAAACAAATTAAAAACATATTTAAAATTATTGTTTGATTTTTTTCACTTACTTGATTTTTCTAGCACCTCATTTTTTTGGTTATTTTAAAATGCCTTTGAAACTTCAAATATTATATTGATTACAAATTACATAATACATATATAAGGCTACCAACTGTACGGATTTTTTCCTTACCATACGGATTTTCGAACCTCTTCGCAGATTTTCAACAGGCCGGAATTTTTGTAGGGAATTTTACGCATAATACGGATTTGTACAAAATTTTAACAACTTTTTAATCATTGAATTGCTTTTTTGATTTGGTCGAAGCTTTTGTTAACTAGAAATTTTTATTTTTCTGTGAGTTTGATTTAAAAAGGGAGAGTTTTCCGGAATTTCCTCAATTCAAACTTGATTATCAATAATTCAAGAGTTTTTGAACTATTGTCTTTCATATGTTGATAGGACCTTTTTTTAAAAAAAACTCTAGAATTGTTATTTTAGAAATTCCTTACTAAATATATTTCATTTCTAAAGGCTTTCTAAAACTTGTGAAAACATTTGAACATTTAACAAATCTATAGTTTTTTTAATGGTTCTATAAACTGTTATGTTTCACATGCTATAGGACCTTTTCAATAAAAAAAAAACTCTGGAAAAGTGTTCGTGAAAACACTAAGAACGATATTATTCGTAAAAGCAAACTTGACATTTCGTAAACTTTTAAACGCTTAACAAAAAAAAAATGAAGAACATAATGATTTGATTCAAATCACAGTTTATTTTATGAATACTTTTAAACGTGCAAGTCATAAGCACTCTGATAGCATTTTGTGAAATTTTTTAGCTGTCAAAACGACACAGTTTTATATTTTTAATTCTCAGATTTAATAAATTTAATTTATCTAAATAATTCATTGACAGTTTTTGTAATACCATGGTTTCATATCGGCAAAGTGTACGGATTTTTGCTCAGCAAGAGTTGGTAGCCTTATACATATAGAACCACGTAAAACATAAAAGCAAAATTTTAAAATGGTCCAAAGGAAAACAAATAGTATAGGTATCCAAATATTTTTTGGGGTGATCCAAGCCAAAAAAACTTTTTTCGCAAAATATTATAGCCCCCAGTTATTTTAATTAATTTAAGCGCTTTTGGACCCAATTTATAACACAGCGTAACAAAATATTTTTTTTATTTTTTGGCAGCACGAAAAAAAATGCTCCTCTAGGGATCGGCTTCCCGAACAAAATGCAACCTGGCGCATATTTTTATTGTTATCCTAACTCGAGATATTCAATGCAGAAGTTTTGTATATGAATCACCCCCCGTCGGAAAATATTTTTTATTTTGTTTTCTCTGTAACTTTTGATCAATTAGGTCTTTTTGGACGCTTCCGGTGTCATTCGACGGTAAATTGTTAGAAAAACTCAAGATTTGGTCCCATTGGCCGGTTCCCGTAACCGGTTCCGGAGGAAATCCGGAATATTGGCCAAAACTGTGCAAAAACTTCAAAATTTTGAAGTTTTTTGCTCTTAATGCGAAGTGAACGCACTATAGCATGAAACAATCCATACAAACTAAAAAAATGTTGGTCTCAGCATGTTTGAAGGTGTTTAATTGAAAAGGTGGCCATTGAGAACCGGTTCCGGTGAATCCGGATCCGGAAACTCCGGAAAAAATTAAGCAATATTTTCACAATTCCAATGTGTCAGACAGATATAAATAAAAGTGTTGTTGAAGCATTCTTTGCTACTTCATATTCATATTACCACAAAAACATGGCCAAGTGGCCAACGGGAACCTGCTCTAAATGTTCCGGATCAGGGAACCTGTGGAAATTATATATTTTTTATTAATGTTATGAAGCAGTTTTTATTAAGACATTTTCAATGTATCTGGAAAAAATCTGAATTGATTCAAAATCAAAATCAGAAATGTGGCCAAGTGGCCAACGGTAACCTGTTCTGAATGTTCCGGATCATGGAACCAGTGGACTTTTGACATTTTTTTTAATTTTAAAGGCAGTTTTTTATTAAGAAATTTTCAAGGTTTCTGGAAAAAATATGAATTAATCCGAAATATAAATAAAGGTGTTGTTGAAGCATTCTTTGCTACTTCATATTCATATTACCACAAAAACATGGCCAAGTGGCCAACGGGAACCTGCTCTGAATGTTCCGGATCAGGGAACCTGTGGAAATTATATATTTTTTATTAATGTTATGAAGCAGTTTTTATTAAGACATTTTCAATGTATCTGGAAAAAATCTGAATTGATTCAAAATCAAAATCAGAAATGTGGCCAAGTGGCCAACGGGAACCCGTTCTGAATATTCCGGATCAGGGAACCAGTGGTCACTTGAAATGTGTATTAATTTAAAATAGCATAATTTAATCAGGAAATTTTCTAGTTTTCTACAAAAATCAGAATTATTTAAAATCAGAATCAGAAATATGCCCAGGTAACCAACAGGAACCCGTTTTAAATGTTCTGGATTAGGGAACCAGTGAACATTTGAAGTTTTTATCAAGTTTTCAAAAAACATGTTTAGATTAATGAAATTAAAAAATTCCTGTAAAAATTAGGAACATATTCGATATCAGAATTAGAAATATTGCCAAGTGGCCTACGGGAACTCGTTCTGAATGTTTCGGATCATGTTACCAGAGGAAATTTGAATTTTTAATTAATTTTAAAAATGCATATTTTAATTAATGAAATTTTTAAATCCCTGGAAAATCTGAATGTATTTAGAATAAGAAATAAAAATGATGCCAAGTGGCCGACTGTTCCGGATCAGCGAGCCAGTGGTCACTTGGCATATTTTAATTTAGAAATTTTCTAGATTTCTAGAAAAATCTGAATTTATTTGAAATCAGAATTGAAAATGTTGTCAAGTGGCCAACGAGAATCTGTTCTGACTGATCCGGATCAGGGAACCAGAAATCACATAAAAAGTTTATTAATTAAATAAAAAACATTTTTTTAATTAAGAATATTTCTAGATTTCTAGAAAAATCTAAATTTATTTTAAATCATACTTAAAAATTTTGCCAAGTGGCCAACGTGAACCTGTTCTGACTGGTCACAATTTTTATTAATTTAAAAAATATATATTTATTTTACTGATTTGTTTTAAAGTTTTGGAAAAAATCACAGTTTATTTAAAATCAGATTTAGTAAAATTGCCAAGTGGCCAACGGAAACCCATTCTGAATGTTCCGGTTCAGGGAACCAGTGGTTATTTGAAATGTTTATTAATTAAAAAAAGCATATTTTAATAAGGAAATTTTCTAGTTTTCTAGAAAAATCTGAATTTATTCAAAATCAGAATCAGAAATGTGGCCAGGTGACCAACAGGAACCCGCTTTAAATAATCCGGATTAGAGAACCAGTGAACATTTGAAATTTTTATCATGTTTTCAAAAACATATTTTGATTAATGAAATTTTAAAATTCCTGTAAAAATTAGAATATATTTAAAATTAGAAATCAAAATGTTGCCAAGTGGCCAACTGTTCCGGATCAGGGAACCAGTGTTTACTTGACTTTTTGTTTTGTTTATTTTATAAAGCATATTTCAATTATGAAATTTTCTAGATTTCTTGGAAAATCTAAATTTATTTGAAATCAGAATTGAAAATGTTGTCAAGTGGCCAACGAGAACCTATTCTGACTAGTCACAATTTTTATTATTTTTAAAAAAATATATTTATTTTACAGATTTTTTTAAAAATTTTGGAAAAAATCACAATTTATTTGAAAACAGAATCAGAAATGTTTCCAAGTGGCCAATGAAAACCCATTTTCAATGTTCCGGATCAGGGAACCAGTAGTCACTTGAAATGTTTATTGATTTAAAAAAAAGCATAATTTAATTAGGAAATTTTCTAGTTTTCTAGAAATAGCAGAATTTATTCAAAATAAGAATCAGAAATGTGGCCAGGTGACTAACAAAAACCCGTATTAAATGTTCTGGATTAGGGAACCAGTCCCAGAACATTTGATTTTTTTAATTAATTTTAATAAAGCATATTTAATTTTTATTTAAATTGCTGGAAAATCTGAATTTATTTAAAATTAGAAATATAAATGTTGTCAAGTGGCCATCGAGAACCTGTTCTGACTGGTCACAATTTTTATTAATTTAAAAAAAAATACTGATTTTTGGAAAAAAATCACAATTTATTTGAAATCAGAATCAGAAATGTGGCCAGGTGACCAACAGGAACCCGTTTTAAATCTTCTGGATCAGGGAACCAGTGAACATCTGAAATTACTATCAAGTTTTCAAAAAACATATTTTGATTAATGAAATTTTAAAATTCCTGTTAAATATCAGAACATCTTCGAAATGAGAATTAAAAATGTTGCCAAGTAGCCAACAAGATCCTGTTCTGACTGGTCACAATGTTTATTAATTTATTATAAAGAATTACTTTCAAGTTATTAAGAAAAATATTTTCAAGAATTACGCAAATTTGTTTTTTTTTCCATTGATTGCAATGAAAATTTCTCATTAATAGATTTTTTTTCTGAAAATGTTTGTATTTTCTTAATACGAACCGTCGAAAAATTTCGATGAAGATTATGTAGAGATTATTTTTTAAATGTATGGTTGAGAATTTCTCAAATAAAATTATTACTACACTTAACTCATTTCTTAATATGTCCGCCTCTGAATATGTAATTTCTTTTGAGTTTTGAGTAATGTTTTTTTCAAAATTTAAACATTTTTGGCGAAAAATAAAAAGATCAGAACATTCAAAAATTAATGCTTCATTATTCAAAATTCAAATTTCATCAATTCGAAACTTTTTTTTATATTTTAATAGTTTTTCTAAACAATTTTTTAAAATTCAGATTATTTTATTCATATTATTAAAATTCAGATTATTTCCAAAATCGTAATTAAAATAATCCAAAATTTCTAAATTCAGAATTTTAAAAATCTCCAAAAAACTTAAAAATCAAAAATTCAAAATTTATAGAAAAAATCAAATTTAAAAAAAAATCAAAATTAAAAAAACAATATTTGAAAACTAAAAAATATAAAATTTAAAACAATTTTGCAAACAAAAAAAAAACAAAAATCTCAAAATTCGCAAAAAAAAATTCTTAAATTCTTGAATTCTTAAATTCTTAAATTCTTAAATTCTTAAATTCTTAAATTCTTAAATTCTTAAATTCTTAAATTCTTAAATTCTTAAATTCTTAAATTCTTAAATTCTTAAATTCTTAAATTCTTAAATTCTTAAATTCTTAAATTCTTAAATTCTTAAATTCTTAAATTCTTAAATTCTTAAATTCTTAAATTCTTAAATTCTTAAATTCTTAAATTCTTAAATTCTTAAATTCTTAAATTCTTAAATTCTTAAATTCTTAAATTCTTAAATTCTTAAATTCTTAAATTCTTAAATTCTTAAATTCTTAAATTCTTAAATTCTTAAATTCTTAAATTCTTAAATTCTTAAATTCTTAAATTCTTAAATTCTTAAATTCTTAAATTCTTAAATTCTTAAATTCTTAAATTCTTAAATTCTTAAATTCTTAAATTCTTAAATTCTTAAATTCTTAAATTCTTAAATTCTTAAATTCTTAAATTCTTAAATTCTTAAATTCTTAAATTCTTAAATTCTTAAATTCTTAAATTCTTAAATTCTTAAATTCTTAAATTCTTAAATTCTTAAATTCTTAAATTCTTAAATTCTTAAATTCTTAAATTCTTAAATTCTTAAATTCTTAAATTCTTAAATTCTTAAATTCTTAAATTCTTAAATTCTTAAATTCTTAAATTCTTAAATTCTTAAATTCTTAAATTCTTAAATTCTTAAATTCTTAAATTCTTAAATTCTTAAATTCTTAAATTCTTAAATTCTTAAATTCTTAAATTCTTAAATTCTTAAATTCTTAAATTCTTAAATTCTTAAATTCTTAAATTCTTAAATTCTTAAATTCTTAAATTCTTAAATTCTTAAATTCTTAAATTCTTAAATTCTTAAATTCTTAAATTCTTAAATTCTTAAATTCTTAAATTCTTAAATTCTTAAATTCTTAAATTCTTAAATTCTTAAATTCTTAAATTCTTAAATTCTTAAATTCTTAAATTCTTAAATTCTTAAATTCTTAAATTCTTAAATTCTTAAATTCTTAAATTCTTAAATTCTTAAATTCTTAAATTCTTAAATTCTTAAATTCTTAAATTCTTAAATTCTTAAATTCTTAAATTCTTAAATTCTTAAATTCTTAAATTCTTAAATTCTTAAATTCTTAAATTCTTAAATTCTTAAATTCTTAAATTCTTAAATTCTTAAATTCTTAAATTCTTAAATTCTTAAATTCTTAAATTCTTAAATTCTTAAATTCTTAAATTCTTAAATTCTTAAATTCTTAAATTCTTAAATTCTTAAATTCTTAAATTCTTAAATTCTTAAATTCTTAAATTCTTAAATTCTTAAATTCTTAAATTCTTAAATTCTTAAATTCTTAAATTCTTAAATTCTTAAATTCTTAAATTCTTAAATTCTTAAATTCTTAAATTCTTAAATTCTTAAATTCTTAAATTCTTAAATTCTTAAATTCTTAAATTCTTAAATTCTTAAATTCTTAAATTCTTAAATTCTTAAATTCTTAAATTCTTAAATTCTTAAATTCTTAAATTCTTAAATTCTTAAATTCTTAAATTCTTAAATTCTTAAATTCTTAAATTCTTAAATTCTTAAATTCTTAAATTCTTAAATTCTTAAATTCTTAAATTCTTAAATTCTTAAATTCTTAAATTCTTAAATTCTTAAATTCTTAAATTCTTAAATTCTTAAATTCTTAAATTCTTAAATTCTTAAATTCTTAAATTCTTAAATTCTTAAATTCTTAAATTCTTAAATTCTTAAATTCTTAAATTCTTAAATTCTTAAATTCTTAAATTCTTAAATTCTTAAATTCTTAAATTCTTAAATTCTTAAATTCTTAAATTCTTAAATTCTTAAATTCTTAAATTCTTAAATTCTTAAATTCTTAAATTCTTAAATTATTAAATTCTTAAATTCTTAAATTCTTAAATTCTTAAATTCTTAAATTCTTAAATTCTTAAATTCTTAAATTCTTAAATTCTTAAATTCTTAAATTCTTAAATTCTTAAATTCTTAAATTCTTAAATTCTTAAATTCTTAAATTCTTAAATTCTTAAATTCTTAAATTCTTAAATTCTTAAATTCTTAAATTCTTAAATTTTTAAATTCTTTAATTTTTGGAAGAAAATATTTCAAATATTGGAAATGAAATTTGTTTCGGAATTATTCGAAATTAAGTGTGGAATATGGAAAACAATCTGTATTAAAATTCATAGATTTTGAATTTTTAGAATTTCGAAATCTAAAATTCAATCATATTCAAATTTTAGATTTTGGTTTTTTGAGCTTATATTTTTAAAGTTAAATTTCATTTATTAGATTTTTAAATTTTGTTTATATTGGTTTATAATTTTCTATTTCGTTTATATTCGTCAAAATTATTGTAGTGTCCCTCTGATTCGCAAAAAAAAATTTTTGGTGACACTTTTCTTGACGTCTCTTTAGGTATTTTTTAAAAGGATTTTTTGCTATCATTCCTTCAAACATAAAACGAGTTTTTTTTTATCAAATACTTTCTGTATTAGTTTTTTGTTTGGAAATAATGTTTCTTGAATGTTTGTCGCGATTTTTTTATATGGCGTGAATTTCGCACGGATTGAGGTTTCGGTCAGCGCGGATTTGGCGCGGATTTTCTTTCGACTTTCCCGTAACAACCCTGCATGTCCACTGGTTTCTTGATCCGGAACAGTCAGAACGGATTCCCGTTGGCCACTTGGCAACATCTAATTCTGATTTCAAGTAAATTCTGAATTTTTACAGGAATTTTAAAATTTCATTTATCAAAATATGTTTTTGAAAACATGATAAAAATTTCAAATATTCACTGGTTCCCTAATCCAGAACATTTAATACGGGTTTTTGTTAGTCACCTGGCCACATTTCTGATTCTAATTTTGTATTAATTCTGCTATTTCTAGAAAACTAGAAAATTTCCTAAATAAATTATGCTTTTTTTAAATCTATAAACATTTCAAGTGACTACTGGTTCCCTGATCCGGAACATTCAAAATGGGTTTCCATTGGCCACTTGGAAACATTTCTAATTCTGTTTTCAAATAAATTGTGATTTTTTCCAAAATTTTTAAAAAAATCTGTAAAATAAATATATTTATTTTAAAATAATAAAAATTGTGACTACTGAAATAATAAAAATTGTAACCACTGGTTCCCTGAACCGGAACATTCAGAATGGGTTTCCGTTGGCCACTTGGCAATTTTACTAAATCTGATTTTAAATAAACTGTGATTTTTTCCAAAACTTTAAAACAAATCAGTAAAATAAATATATATTTTTTAAATTAATAAAAATTGTGACCAGTCAGAACAGGTTCACGTTGGCCACTTGGCAAAATTTTTAAGTATGATTTAAAATAAATTTAGATTTTTCTAGAAATCTAGAAATATTCTTAATTAAAAAAATGTTTTTTATTTAATTAATAAACTTTTTATGTGATTTCTGGTTCCCTGATCCGGATCAGTCAGAACAGATTCTCGTTGGCCACTTGACAACATTTTCAATTCTGATTTCAAATAAATTCAGATTTTTCTAGAAATCTAGAAAATTTCTAAATTAAAATATGCCAAGTGACCACTGGCTCGCTGATCCGGAACAGTCGGCCACTTGGCATCATTTTTATTTCTTATTCTAAATACATTCAGATTTTCCAGGGATTTAAAAATTTCATTAATTAAAATATGCATTTTTAAAATTAATTAAAAATTCAAATTTCCTCTGGTAACATGATCCGAAACATTCAGAACGAGTTCCCGTAGGCCACTTGGCAATATTTCTAATTCTGATATCGAATATGTTCCTAATTTTTACAGGAATTTTTTAATTTCATTAATCTAAACATGTTTTTTGAAAACTTGATAAAAACTTCAAATGTTCACTGGTTCCCTAATCCAGAACATTTAAAACGAGTTCCTGTTGGTTACCTGGGCATATTTCTGATTCTGATTTTAAATAATTCTGATTTTTGTAGAAAACTAGAAAATTTCCTGATTAAATTATGCTATTTTAAATTAATACACATTTCAAGTGACCACTGGTTCCCTGATCCGGAATATTCAGAACGGGTTCCCGTTGGCCACTTGGCCACATTTCTGATTTTGATTTTGAATCAATTCAGATTTTTTCCAGATACATTGAAAATGTCTTAATAAAAACTGCTTCATAACATTAATAAAAAATATATAATTTCCACAGGTTCCCTGATCCGGAACATTTAGAGCAGGTTCCCGTTGGCCACTTGGCCATGTTTTTGTGGTAATATGAATATGAAGTAGCAAAGAATGCTTCAACAACACTTTTATTTATATCTGTCTGACACATTGGAATTGTGAAAATATTGCTTAATTTTTTCCGGAGTTTCCGGATCCGGATTCACCGGAACCGGTTCTCAATGGCCACCTTTTCAATTAAACACCTTCAAACATGCTGGGACCAACATTTTTTTAGTTTGTATGGATTGTTTCATGCTATAGTGCGTTCACTTCGCATTAAGAGCAAAAAACTTCAAAATTTTGAAGTTTTTGCACAGTTTTGGCCAATATTCCGGATTTCCTCCGGAACCGGTTACGGGAACCGGCCAATGGGACCAAATCTTGAGTTTTTCTAACAATTTACCGTCGAATGACACCGGAAGCGTCCAAAAAGACCTAATTGATCAAAAGTTACAGAGAAAACAAAATAAAAAATATTTTCCGACGGGGGGTGATTCATATGCAAAACTTCTGCATTGAATATCTCGAGTTAGGATAACAATAAAAATATGCGCCAGGTTGCATTTTGTTCGGGAAGCCGATCCCTAGAGGAGCATTTTTTTTCGTGCTGCCAAAAAATAAAAAAAATATTTTGTTACGCTGTGTAATTATTAGTTGGATTAGTTGGAGTTGGATTGAATAGGTTTAATAGCTTATATTTCCGCAACCAGCGGTAATTTTTTTTAATGTTTTTGAGACAATTGTTTTTTTTTACAACTGAAAATGATTTTTTGATTTATTTTAGTGCATTTTTAGTACTTTTCAACAATAACATTACTTTTCTAAATTGCATAAATTGGTCAAACAAATTTGAACTTGTTGTGCCATAGCTATTTTTTTTTTGTTATTTTGAGCAACTATTGTTCTAAGAAAAACTTTACTTTTATTGGTTTTCTTGTTTCAATTTCAGTATTTTAATTTGCATTTATCTTGTTAAGTTTATGTTTGTTTCTGATAGTACAGTCCAGACTCGATTATCTGAAGGTTCGATTCTCCGAAGTTCGATTATCCGAAGGTTTGTATGGGACTTCAAATAATCGAATCACGACAAAAAAAAAAATTATTTTACTTTTAACATCAAATTCGAGTTCTGCGGCCCCATTTAATCCAATTTGAATATTTGATTGCCTTTTAAATCAAAAAATTCACTTTTTCAATATTTCAGCACCGCCATTTTGGTCGCCATTTAAATCATTTTAGAGTAATTTTTCCGAGGCCTTCGGATAATCGAGTCTGGATTGTATTTGGTTTTAATTTTTTTTCTTTTTAGTTTTTTCGCGATTGAATTTGATTTTTTTTGCTTGTTCTTTACATTTTCTGCTGTAGAACAATTTCATTGTCATTTAAATTTTAGGAAATGCCTAAAGGCATAACAAAATTTACTGCATTCTTATTTTTACTTAATATCTTGGAAGTTTGCACTAGAAAAAATGTAATTAAAAAACATTGGCAATGCCACATAAATCAAGTCAAATTTTCAACCATACAATTTTTAAATTTTAACAGTTAAATTCATGATCCAAAATGACAAATGTCCATACAATGACCATTTTTTTATTTTCCTCATAAATTTTGCGACTTTTCCATACAAACTTCAACGATTAAAAGCAACCCTTAACCCTTAACCGATTTGGCTCAAAATTGGCACAGTTACTTATTTTTACCCAAAGAATCAAGACAGGGGGTATCTCTTAAGATTTTCCATAATTTTAACATATTTATTGTTACTCTAATGGACATGCTTTATTTAGATTGATATATCTTTCAGCATATTTGAAAGAATTAAGTTATTCCTCGGGTCTTTTAATTTTTTTTTTAATTTATTGAGATTTTCATGAAAAAAAAAAATGAATTTCAAACATGATAAATAGTCTTCAAAACTTCATGAAACAACCCCTAACGAACCACCTCAACCACCAAAAGTACGTCGAAGACAAATCCATTTATCACACGTGCCACACGCGTTTCCAGCAAAAAAGCACACCTTCTCGAGTCACTACCCCCTTGCAAAAAAAAAAAAATAGAACAAAAAATATTGGTTGTAAACCAGTCCAGTTTCGACAACAGAGACTGAGGGCGGGGGTGTCGGTACATTTTCCGGTTCATTTGTGGTCCACCAAAGTGAAGAAAGTGCCATAAATCTACTTACTTTCTATACTAGTCTTGCAACCGATAGGGGGGGGGGGGGAGGGGGAGCATGGTTTTTCGGGGTCTAGTTGTGGGTGGTTGGCAAACCAGCCATGGACCATATGAATGGGACACACAATAAGCCAATAACTTCACTAGAGAGCTCTATGGACCGCACAACGCTGGTCGTTGGCCGTTTTGTTCCAAGAAGGACCAGCAACAACTACTACAGCAAACAGAAGAAAAAAGTTGCATTGCATGTCCCATCGAAAGCAAGTTATGCTGCGAGTATTTTTGTTGGTATCTCGGCGGAAAATCTACAGTTATGAGTAAAACTGGAAAAACCGGCGTCAGCATGCATGGACTAGACGTGGTATGAATATTGAAAACCGAAAGGGAAAATATGGCCCAACGAAAAAAGAACCAGAAAAATGTACAAATAACTGACTGAGATACATCGTGCATTTTTTGCGACTTGGGAAAACTACGTGTTTTTGCTGTTTGTTTTCATAAACAAACTACATCTTCTGAACCAAATATGATTCTTTCTTGGATTTTCGTTATACCGTTGAAATAAGTCTCTTGACAGACAGATAATTCATCATATTTTACTAAAATTCCCACCACCCCCAACAAAAATATTCCAAAAACCACTTGCACTTTCCCCATCATCATTGTGGAAATAATTTTCCACCCGCGCACCAGCTCATTAGTGCAAACGCTTCCACGTGCTGACCCTTTTCACTGCCGCCGGGTTGGCCGGCAAAGCCCTTCTTCGGTTGATGGAAGCTGCCTGCATATTTTTCCATTTATTTAGCGCCGTTTTCACTTGCCATCATCTTTTCGGAGAGGGCGCTATTTTTCCCCCCTCTTGATACTTCTCATAACGTCACGCAACTTACACTATCACGAAAGTGAACAAAAAATAACTGAAGCTTTTTTCCGGGCCCGCCGCGATGTGTACTTATGTTTCGCATGGTGTGGAACAATATCACCTCCGTCGCACACCTGCACCTGCACCTACCCTTCCTTCCCCCTGCTGTGGGGATCGTTATTTGATCGTTATGCTGCTGGTGGACTATGCTATACTTACTATTTGTGTGTGTCGAGTACTATACGGGCTATGATGGTGGGTGGTGGGACTTGGGCGCGAACAAGAGGGCTTTCATTTTCGTTCCATTGTGGGATATTTTTTTGCTTCTGATGGTGGTTGGTTTCTTGCCACTCAAAACAAGCTTTGGTATGGGGTTGTTTGACAATTTGTGTGCAATAACATAACTCGATATTTTTGAAGTTGGTGTCAGTAATCGCTTCAGTTTCGTCAAAGTATGATAGATTTAGGTTCCCTGAACAAGCTCTAATCGACAGAATTGAATTTAAGAGTATTCCTTGCCAATAAATAAAATTTCTAAATTTGGGTATAAATGATTGCTTGAAATAAATTTATACTATCTAATCCGAAATCGGTTATTTTAATTTAATGGCAAGGAATTCCCTAAAATTCAATTCCGTCGTTTAGAGCGGGTTAGGGAGCCTAAATCTATCATACTTTGACGAATTTGAGGCGTTTACTGACACCAACTTCAAAAATGTCGAGCTGTTTAAGAAATAAGATAAATAAATGCTATTTAAACCGAGCACATCTATTCAAATTTTAAAGCAAAAAGTATCACTAAATGCTTAATACATGATTACAGCTAAAATATAAAAAAAATTATGAAAAAAAAAACATCTATCTTCTATATATATAAAAAATTTCGACGGTTTTGTTCGAACGCGAATCAATTAAACACGGAAAGTCGGATCGAGGTGCTCTTTGTTGCGTTGGGTTCGTATAAGACCAAGGATGGTTCTTACGCCAAAAAGTTACAACTTTGGCCACTCTGGAACCGATTCCGGAAAATCTGCCGATTGTATGGGAAAAGTTACGTAAAATCAAATTTTGATCACAGGAGGCTGAAGAAGCAAACAAGTTAAAAACGTCAACAAACGAAAAATAGGCAGAACGAAGTTTGTCGGGTAAGGCTTGTTTTTCCTAAAGCTCCAATAATTTTTGATCTGTTGCCCCAAAATTCAAAATTTGTGTCTTAAAAATGCCCTATTTAATTTAAAATACATAAATATACATTAAGCAATGTATTCTTAATATTTTACAATTTTTATTACCAGTTTTTTTCTGATGAATATTTTAATTTTGAGTTTTGAATGAAAAAAAATAAAAACCAGCAAAAATATAAAAATTTGTGAGAAACGGACAAAACTAAACTATAATTGGAGGTTGTAGAGTTAGATAACCAATTTAAAAAAAATAAAACTTTAAAAGTTCATTCAAAAAAACATTCATTTGAAAATTTGTTCAATTAACAAACGCATCAATAATAAAATTATTTGATGAACATATTTAAAATCATTGAACTCATTTATAAAAATCAACTTTCAATGCATATCCTGCGAGATTATTGAAATTTCAACGTTACTAATTAAATTCAAAATTATCATATATTTTCGTTTTTTGAAAGTAATGCATCAAAATCACCTCGTTTTTTTGTCAACTTTTCAAACATTTCTAAAATAATGTAAATCATCTTCTTTCGGAAATTTCGAACCTTTATTAATGTTTAATTGTTTTTGCTTATTTCGTAGTTTTTTTTTTAGCTTTACAAATTATCTTGGTTAACCCTCATTTTATCAAGAAAAATCCTTGATGTCGTAACCAATAAAACAACAAATTACAAATTATTAAAAAATAATTAAGGAAAATTAAAATCGTATATTTTGTATTGTCTTAATTTAAACATCAACCCGAGTAGGGGTAAATAACACGGGAATACCAAATTTTGGTATTACTTGGGCAAATAACAGGGACCAAAATGTGCCCTTGGTTGCCCAGTAATAGATAGTAAAATACCATGAAATCATACCAAAGTCTAGTATGTGGAAGGGCACAACAATACCAAACCATGTTATTCCAAGGGTAAAATAATACCTCAAAATAAAACCATTTCAATACCAAGTTGAGGTCTTCTGGATTTTTGAACATTGCTTGAATACCAAAACTTGGTATTGCCATGGTTTTATTTTTAGGTATTCCCGCGCCCTTGGAAAATCAGATTTTGGTATTCCTGTGGTCTTCCAAATACATGATTTTGGTATGATTTCATGGTATTTTACCATCTATTACTGGGCAACCAAGAGCACATTTTGGTCGCTGGTATTTGCACAAGAAATACCAAAATTTGGTATTTTCATACCATTTTTAGTGCAACAGTTGCAGTTAGTGAAAAAACGGAAATGATCCATATGCAACAGCCAAATCTACTCACCTGATGATTCCATGTTGTTCTTAGTGATATTCTTCACCACATTGAATGCATTTGTCATTGATGAACGGCCTGTGTGATTCTGAAAAATAACAAGATTGAAAAATAATTGTTATTAAAATGAAACTGGATTGAAATTCACCAAAATTCTATAATCTGTCGATTAACTCGTTTTTCAAAGTATTTGGTTATCCCAACTTAGAGAAATTTCAACGTTTTAAAAAAAAATCTTAGTGGGTATATAAAAAAAATGAAAATCAGCTTTAACATTTTTGGGTTTCAAGTCATTTTAGCGCAAAATTAATTATCTCATCAAAATTTATAAAAAAAATTCCCATAGTTTCAGAGGAATTTGATGAAACCTTTCAATACCAAAATAATACCAAAATGTGGTATCCTGACTTAGAAATTTTTCCACAATGTCAAGTCATTTGAGACATCATTTAAGCGCAAAATTAATTATTTTGTCAAAATTGGTCAGCATTTTCCCATAGTTTCAGAGGAATTTGATAAAACACTGTAATACCAAAGGAATACCAATATGTGGTGTTCGACCATTGACAAATTCTGCAATTTTGCAATATCAAAACAATACCTTTAATTGGTATGATAGCACATTTTGCTCTTGCATAATCCTTAAGACAAATTTTAAAGGGTCCAGGAATACCCAAATTTGGTATTGATACAAGAGAAAGGTATTATTACGCATTTCCCTTGTTATTTACCCATGCTCGGGAAATTTGAGTTTAGCCAAATAAGCGGAATTAAAGTAGTCCATTGCCTTTACCTTTACCAAATGTAAATTTTCAATAATTCACCATCGCCATATTGGGTGCCATCTTAGATAACATATTCTCAAATCACTTCGGAGCATTGTAATGGTCCTATGTGAACTGAACGACCCTAATATTAAAATGTTTTTTTTTTATGTTTTGAATATTATAAAAAAATCCAACAAGTTGTAAAAACTTGTAAATTTTTTGAAATTTATCCTTCAATTTATATTGATTAGAAGTACCTATGGAAAAATAGTGTTTCAAATTGTTAAAAAAATGTTTAAAATTTGTTCAATTTTTTTTTTTGAAAACTGTTTAAAAATGTCTAAAATTCTTTGTGTAAATATGGGTATTCGGCGCCGTCGCTCCGTGCCATACTTTCATACACTTAGGAGCCCAGGGCGGCGAAGTCCTTGTAGATAAAAAGGAAGACACTAGTGGTTGGTACTAGCAATGGTGGCCAACAGCTATAAAGTCAACTTCGTTTTTTTTCGTTTAAAAATGGAATAAAAAATGTTAATAAATTAATTAAACATTGTTTAAAAATTGCTTCAAAATTGTTTCAAAATTGTTTCAAAATTGTTTATTAAATTATCCAAAATTGTTTAAAAATTGTTTAGATATTGTTTGAAATTTGTTTCGAAATTATTTAAAAATTGTTTCGAAATAGTTTTAAAACTGTTCAGAAATAGTTTTTAAATTGTCTCAAAATTGTTTCGTAACTGTTTCAAAATTGTTTCAAAATTGTTTCAAAATTGTTTCAAAAATGTTTCAAAATTGTTTCAAAGTTGTTTCAAAGTTAAATCAAAATTGTTCCAAAATTAATTCAAAATTGATTTATAATTGACTCAAAATTGATTCAAAATTGATTCAAAATTGATTCAAAATTGATTCAAAATTGATTCAAAATTGATTCAAAATTGATTCAAAATTGATTCAAAATTGATTCAAAATTGATACAAAATTGATTCAAAATTGATTCAAAATTGATTCAAAATTGTTTCAGAAATGTTTCAAAAATGTTTCAAGATTGTTTCAAAATTGTTTCAAAATAGTTACAAAATAGTTTCAAAATAGTTTCAAAATAGTTTCAAAATAGTTTCAAAATAGTTTCAAAAATGATTTCAAAGTTGTTTCAAAATTGTTTCAATTTTTTTTCAAAATTGTTTCAAAAGTGTTTCAAAATTGTTTCAAAATTGTTTCAAAATTATTTTAAAATTGTTTCAAAATTGTTGATATTTATTGATTTTTTTTTTCAAAATTGCCAAATTCTTCATAAAATGACCTCAACTGCCATTTTCCCCCATCAAGTTCCTCTCTTGTAAGGCACGTGACTGCGATGATGGTAGTCGTCGTCGTCGGCGGTGGCGGCATCTTCTGTACCTTCTGTATACCCACTAGCCCACTCTAGTACGAATCGGCTGTTGGCACGGATTTGTACCACAAATAAGCGTAGCATAACCGTACCCCATCATGGGGTGTGTAGGAGGCTTTTCCTATTATTTCCAACATTTTTTTTTCTTCGAGCTTTTTTTATGCCGTTGATTGCTCTCTATCGCGAAGCTGATAATCACCCTGATCGGCTATGTGGGAAGCACTTTTCTTTTTTCTTACCAATTTCACCGTGACTTATGTAATGCCCCCCAGCATGAATGACGTACGTGTGCAATATTCAGAAACATATTTTTCTCTTCCTGTTCATTCTTTGCAGGCTGGACTAACTGAAAACGAGTGAGGTTACTGGTGGAAAATTGACCACTTTCCCTGGAAAAAGGTATGTATTTGCCTTCTTCGTGTATATTGAAATATTGGTAATGTAATAAAAATCGCTCACGCTTGTGCGAACATTCTGGCAATATTTTTTTTTATGAATGAGCCCTAGTGATTGTGACCGATATTACGTGCGGAATCGACCTGAAGGGAAAATGCCAAAATTGGAAGCGAAAATACTGACCAAGACCATGATTTTACTTTTATCGCCATAACCAACTGACATTGATTTGATTTTTATGTCACGTCGCTCTCCCGGGGGTTGGCAGCCGACAAAACAATCAAGCCAAATTGACGGTTTTATTGTATACGCTTAAAGCGCGTGGAGTCCGAAAACCGGTAGCAAAAAGGGGAAGTGGTGGGGACGCCATCGGGAGTGAAGATAAATTGTATCATAAAACCATAAAAAACAGCTCGATGGAAGTAATGGATGGAAAAAATACAGGAAGGCAACGGATGGCGAATGGGTCATTTGTGTGATTAAAAGTCACTCGATGATGATTATTTAGTAATTATCGAAAAACTTTGCTGTGTGGGAAGAAAATGGTCTAATTTTAATAGATCTTTCAATTAATGTATGGCAGTTTCACAAGTATAGCGAAATATAAGTTAAATCCAAAAAAAAAAAAACAGTAAAGTTCTGCTTGAATTACATCTTCATAAAATAATCAGATTCAATTTTCAGCTGAAATCAATCTAGACAGACTAACACGGCTTTGAGCCTTGTCAAAACCAACGTCACTTTGTTCATCAAATTTACCCAAAAACCGGCAAGGACAAAAACCCAGCCACTCAACACTGAAAACGGCCTCGATCCGTTTGCTGATTAGATAAGCCAGACCAGACAATCCGTCGAGCAGCATCTTCTATGCTCAATAGCAAACCTTTTTTTCCATGTTATTTTGTCTGGTTTATTTTTTTCCTCTTTTTGCAACCGTTTCTTCAAATTTCGCCAGAATCCATTTCTGATTGCTATTTGTTTCCACCTCCTCCTCCTCCCCCTCAATATCAAAGTCTCACTTTATTTGCATTTTATCCATCTCGGCTGGCTCGAGGCACGTAGCAACACGCAGCCGATGCTTCCTAGGAAATTGGAGGAAATCAGTTTGTTGAGATGAAAAAAAAAATAAGCGAGGTCCTTTGCGTTGATTGGAATAGTTTGGTTTGAACTAAATTGAATGATATTTTATACTGTAAACTATAAATTTTAAAAAAATATTGAAAACGAAATTAGACAAAAAATAATATTATATCTTTTTTGTGCGATTGCATTTTTGCATAATAATAGATAAAATTTGAAAAGAAGGGATTATACACAAAAAAAAGTGTTTTTTGCAGTGTATAATGTTTAAAAATGCATTCATCTTAAATGCTTTTTCTATACCTTTTTCATTTGAAATAATGACTTTTTGATGTGAATGATGCAGAAATATTTGAGAAATAAAACTTTCAACTTGAGAAAAAAAAGCTAGCTTTGACTAAATACGTTTTATTAAAATTCGGCCCTGTGCACTCCTTCACTAAAATAAAGAGAAAACTCGAAAAAAAAAATGCAAAAATTAGTTTTTTGATTTTGCAAAAATAGGATTATAGTTGGCCAAAACAAAGTCCATTGTATGAAAAATAAATGTGAAACTCTGCAATTATCATTGATTATCAAGACTAACATTTTAAGAAAGCGTTTTAATAAAAATTCAACCGCTTATGAATAGAAATGGGAAATTCTGTGAGTCTTTGGGAAACTATTAAATTCGTATTTTTGTTATTTTTATATTTTGCATACCTATTTAGTATACGTAAATTAGCCAATTTTTGTCCATTCGTCCAAATTATTCATTCAAATTTGGGAGTAGGTCATACAAAAATACTTTGTAAATGTTTGAAAATGTGAAGTTATTTTGAAAAAGAATTTTCATATCGAACAGGTAAGGGAAATTCGAAAAAAATATATTTAATCAAAAATAAACTTTTATCATTGAAATGCAAAATTTAAATTGTGCAAAAAGTACCATTTTGATTTTTTCAATTATTAATATCTTTTGGGTGAAAAAATGCCATATTTCGAGCTATGGTACAGAGTGATGACAATTATTTAACCTATGCTTAACTTAATTTTTTTTAATCTAAAATCAAATTAGCAATAAAAAAACAACTTTTTTTTCAAAAAGTTTCGTTTCCATGTAAATCATTTGAATTTTTTATCGAAAATAGTTAAATTTTTGACCTTTTTTTCAAGAGGTTAATTATTGAAGATTCACAGACAATTTTTTTACAAATTCGATTCGCGAAATAAAATATGATTTGACAAATCTTGACTTTTTTTTGATAAGGTCCTATAAACAAATGTAAACATTGAGTGTATCCCTTTCACACCTTATGTCAAAGTCCATCGGAATAAGCGGGATACACTCAATGTTTACATTTGTTTATAGGACCTTATCAAAAAAAAGTCAAGAAATATTTTCTGAGACACAGCCATTGGAAAAAAGGAAAAAAAATGGTTTTCTCTGATGGTATCAAAATAACAAATGCCAATATATCAGCCACAAAAACGTCCAATTTTTAACGAGGAAGAAAAATTAAACTTTCTTGAAATGCCAGATAAAATTAATTTGAAAATTATAAATTTAAGCATCCCTTTTTTATTTGTTCTAAAACACTTTAATTTGACCTTCTGCAGAGTCAGGTATTTAGTTTTTTTATCAAGACTAACATTTAAAGAGGGCGTTTTATTAAAAATTTAACCGCTCTTTTGAAATGTTTTTTTTCCCAAAAAAATTGAAAGGATCAGAAAATTTTACAAATGTTTGACATTTGGACCAATATTTGTTGATAAATGATTTTGTTTTTGCAAATATTAAGACAATTATTTATAATATTTTTTCAAGTAGCCATTTTAAGTTTATCATCAGAAAAAGAAACAGGTGACGTATACAGTCCAGACTCGATTATCCGAAGGCCTTAGCAAAATTTCACTTCGGATAATCAAACCACAACTTTTTTTTTTGTTTTTCGCTTATGTATGGCCCTAAACTTCTCTAAAGTGATTTGGAATTTTCAAATACAAGATGGGGGCCAAAATGGCTGTGATGAAATATTAAAATAAAATGCAATTTTTAATTTAATGGGCAATATGGGTCGCAGAACTCAAATTTGATGTTTAAAGTAGGAAAATAAAAAAAACACGAACATTTTTTTTTTGTTCATGATTCGAAGATTTTTTAAGGGCTCTTATATGTTTTTATTCAGAACTTCATCGGCGACTTCACACTAAACCAGCAAGATTATTTTCAAATTTTAATCAAATATGTGTTTTTTGAATATGTATTTTTGCTAAAATTGTCAAAAACGCGTTTTTAGCTACCCGCTTGTGACCACCCTGGACCCTGGTATTTGTAGGGGAGATGGGGGTTAAACGGCCACCCTATGGTAAAAACTCTTGTAAAATCAAAATAAATAATTATATTCAACTCGAACTTTGTACAGATTCTTGTTTGACATCTCCTTCATAGAAATTACCTTACTTGGTATCTTTAAAACTAACATTTCTTTACTTTGTATTGATTTCAGAAAAAAATTTCATTTCGATCATTCCTCCTCTTGCAGGGGTAAGACGGCCATCGTTTTTTGCAACTTAGATAACTAAGATAAAAATACATAAAACCTAATATTTTATACTGTTAAGGACATTACAATCATGACTGTGAAATATAAATCTATTAGTAATATGCCCCTGATTGTTTTTAAATCAGTTAATAAACAAAGATTATTTTTTTCAAATGATAAATATTACGTCACACTGGTAATTACGGTAATTTTTTCTTACTTATCATCTTTTTGTTAACAAATCACTTTTTTGTTTTGGAAACAGTGACTCAAAGTAATTTATTTAGCCTAAGGTACAATATCATAAGATATTTGGGTAACTTTAATCATGTTTAGTAGTAAATCAAGCGCATTGCCGTCCTACCCCCACCTCCCCAATGATTGTTATTTTATTCAAGTTCTTAGTCAACGTTTTAAATCATAACACTTTAAAATGTTTTTGGGTTCTGTACTAATATTGGGAAAATTTTTAATCTAATTTTTTATGAGTTTTAGTAATTTTCAAATGCTTTGAAAATCAATTGCGCTTTACTTCTACAAAATAAAGTCAGTGCCAATAATAGCAAACAAACAGGTTCCCCGCCATTCCATTGCCGCATTAGTAGTGTGTTGCGCTGCAGTCGAAATCGAAATCGCCATTCATGGGAGGGCGGTCGGTCGGTCGACCAAAGACCATCCAAGGGGTAACCCTTCAGATTTCCGCGTTGTCCGCGTTGCCGCGCGGCAAGTTGCCACCACCAACTTTGGCAGCAGAGCGCAGCAGCAGCGGGTCAAAGAAGGTACTCTTTTTTCAATTATTGCAAAACAATTTTCTAATAACACAGTTGCAGTCACGATCTAATGGACTTTGAAAATTAGTTTTTTTTTGCTTTGTCGCTGCGCGACCAGTAGCTGGAGTAACATTTGAAAAGGTGCAATAAAGTTTAAGTTGAAAATTATTGTTTCAATTTTTGGTATAAACTTAAAAATGATTAGCTAAGTGTGTTTTTAACTTATATTTTTTCAAATGTACCTCCATTTGATAAAAGCAACACTAGTGCGAGAGGGAAAAGACAGTTGGACAGTTGGACCGACAGCAGCCAGCGTTCCCTCGGTGCACCCTTTAAACCGTCAATTATTCCCTTTTCTTGGCGCAAGAGAGCATCTTTTAAGGTGAAGGTGGCTACGGCGGCGGGTGAAACAGCGCGCGATCGAACTCGAGCTTCGAGGAGATCTAATAAACCCGTAAATGTGAGACCATTTGGATCGATTTAAACTTCAGCGTGGAGTGTGGGTGGATTTGAGCATTAAAAAGGCGAGTTGGAAATAGGGGAGGGGAAAACCAGTGAAATTGAAATCATGCTAGCTTCGCATGGTTGTGTGCGCTTATAAATAAGGTTTTATTAAACAAATTAAGTCAATTTCGGTATTAATTAAATCAGCTCTCGGAATGGATGTGGTGAGGAAAATTGCAGAGCAAAGAGGAATACATGCTGCGAGTGAGAGAAAGGTTTGCGGCGTATTTGTAGATTTATTTGGCTGGGATTCAGTGGAGTAGACCAGCTAAATTAATGGAACAATAATAAGATTGATATTTTTTTATTTGAATTTCACTATTTTAGTATACTAAATTGTTTTTTCGCGTACTGCTATTGTCCACGCTTCATACGATTTCTTGTTTGAACAATTGTATACGATGAAGAAAAAAAGGTCTACAATTTCCAAAACAAATGTCCACGTGGTTTATGGATGGCCCCTATTGTGTCTTCGGTCTTAGGTTACAAGAAGGACTTTTTTATTTGACTTTAATTAATAATTGTTGAATATTCCAAATAGTGTTTTTTTGAAAATTCTAGTCCCTTTTTATGTGCACAAAGAGACTGAAATGGCATCTTTTGCACCTGAGTTTAGGATGGCACAAAATGTGGAACCGGAGTTGTATTGTATGAAAATCAAAAAAATGTTCCCCGTCTGAGTTTCCCCAGAAATCAATAGAAAAAAAAATAATTGACTCAAATTAAAAAATTTGTTGTTAAACTGTAAAATCGATTGTAAGAACACTTATTTATGCATTTCAAAATGAAAAAAAAAACTTATTAATGCTTCGCAAATTTTGATTTTTTTGGACCGCAGATCTTTACTTAAAAGTTGAACAAAAATAATATTTTCGCATTTTATTTGATATTATGCACATTTTTTTATTTTTGTAACTGTTATATTTTAATTTTAAAGCATTTAAATTTTAAAGCAAGTGAGTGATACATTTTGTTTTAAAATTTCGCAAGTCTGGCTTGAGATTTTGATCAACCCCCTCCCCCTTCGAACACGACTAGAGCCGAGGGAAAAAAAACCTTAAAAAACATTTGTAACCGCCTAATCAAGTGACAAAAAGTTAATTTTGCGTTCCTAATATAGATTTGGCAATCCTTACAGCCTGCATTGGCACGCTCTGCACTGGCACTTCAGATTAGCACTTACCTCAAGTTCTACGCACACTGCGCATTGCACAGTGCTAGTGCTATTTTTTAGCACTCCCTTATAGCACGCCCAAGAAATTTCCAAAAAAAATTGGTTAGCACTAGCCTTGGTGGTCAATTGGGTACATTTCAATAAACTGGGATACTTTTTGCGAGCTTCTAAGGCTACAAGCGGTTGATCCATTCACGCAAGTGGTCAACATCTAACCAATTTTTAGTTTCTCTTGCCATTCCGATTCCAATAATCTAAAAGAAAAAAGCTGGCACTTTTATTACACCAACATAAAAAAAACTTTACCTTGTAGAGAATAGATCCATGAACCTTTCAATACCAAGTCTTAAATGCAAGCACTGCAGCAAACTTTCAGATGAAAATTGATGAAATTATTTGCATAACTTTCGAGTGGTCGACGTCACTCAATTCCAGATAAACAAATGAAAAAACGTCTTAGTTACCAGTTTAGTTAGAGTGCAAGGGCGAGTGCTATGATTGAAAGCGCAGTGCTATTCGCTAAAATAGCACGCGTGCTAACCGTGCGCAGTGCCAATGCATGTCTGATTACAGCTTAGTTTTGCTTCATATTTATGTTGAGAATTAAAGCAAGTAGATTTGTTTTAAATAGAATTAGAAAATTTAAATAAAAACTAACTTATTTGCTAGAAAGAGCATAACAAAAAAAAACTACTTTAAAAATTTGGCAAAAAATCGTTTTTTTGTGACATATATGCAATAATGGTAAACTTTTTTTTTAAAGTCTTCTTTGGTATGAAAGTTTGGAAAAAAACATTCGTGAATATATAGTTTATTTTTTACCAAAAGAGATTTCAAAAAAATATTGCGAAAAAAGTAAGAAAGCGTTGAGAAACCCCCAGTATTATGTTAGAAGTTGGATTGTTTTCAATTTAAATAACTTCAGAATAGTTATAATCAAACAGATTGAAAAATCAAACCAATATTACAAAAAGATGGACATGCAAAAAAATGGAAAACTCACAAAAATATGTTTTTAGTAAGACCATTTCTAAAAAATGTTCAGACAATTGCTCATTTTGAAAGAATGAGAAAATCACAACAATTTTGCTGGAATGCAAAGCTTTGTTTGATTTATATAACGATTTTTCATAAAACTTACCCAAAACTGACAAAAAATATTACCAACTAATAAATAGATTTTTTGTCTGCCAAAGCATACTGTCTTTTTGTCCTTTTGAAATTTTGGATGAGATCCTTATGTCTTTTTGACAATATGTTTTCTAACCTATTATTCAGAAAGTCATTTTGGCAAACGTTTATTGTCCGAAAAACATGACTTTCCTTAATTTAAGTTATTTTATCTTTTTTTTAACTTTTATATGCATTAGGCTTGTTCAGTTTCTGGTTTTGTTTTTTATAAATTTTTGGTATTTTTTTCAAATTTTGTTTTTATTTTTTCACTTTTCACGTTTCACTTTAAGCTTATATTAATGGTTTTTAAGCTGGAACAATTGCCTTTAAATTAAGTTGACTATTTAATAAAAGTTAAAAATAAGCTTTTTTTGGCCTTAGAAGATACCACAAACAATGCTCATGTTCAAAACATTGCCATAGTACAACCCTTAAAAATTCAAAAGGTCTCCTTCCAATATTTTTTAAATAGCAAAAATCTAGCTTCAAAAATGTTTTTTTTTCAAATGAATTCATCTAGAAGTTGAGTTGGGTTGTAGAGGACATTATTTTCTTTTGTTAATTGAAGAAAACTACTTTGAACTGAAGAATCGCCTGGACGAGTTAATAAACCGATCTGTCTTCCTCCATGATCTATGCACTTTTCCAGCAAGTTCTTTCAGCAGCCCTGTTGCAAGCCAATTATAAGAATATTCACACAGCAATTATAAACGACTGGAAAGCTGCACAAAGGCTCAGCTCGGGATGAGGTGATAAATATCGGAACTGCTATTTACATGCATCGTTCTTCGGCGCACAGAAGCCAATTCTATCGGAGGACTTTGTTCAAGCCGCTTACTAGGCTCTTTTATTCTTTTTGCAGCATCCGTGAGACACGGAAAAAAATAGTATGTCAAATTGATTGTTATCTTAGTTTTTTTTAATCTGACTTTTTTTTCTTTTACTGTTAATGCTATTATTCTAACTTTTTGTTGACTTTATTTTTCTAAAGCCAAACAACTTAAAAAAATACATTCCCAGAACTTTCCCGTGTTTCCAGTCAAATCCCAAGCGGTAATAGATAGACCCATCTTCGGTGTGTCCTCCTTCAATGCCAACTCTATTCCCCGGGTGGGAATAGCCGCCTCCTTTCGCTTTCGGAAGTTTCTCGATTTCGCTTTGTATCGACCGCGGCCCGGCCAACGTCCAAGGTTCACCCTCCTCCTCAGAGTTTGATAAGATATGCCCGCAATTATTCCAGTCACTTTCAACGGCTGCGCTCGTTTGCTTATAATTTCAATTTTATTCGATTAGAGCCTTTTTCCCCTGGATCTCTTTGTTTCGAACAATTATTTTAATTTTTTGCCCTGCCTTCAGCGCTGGTTGCTGCACACCGTTCGATTGTTGTCTCCGACAGAATGTACAATTTAGACATTTTTTTTCGCTGCTCTTCTCCAGCCCATCAGCCTTAGAAGAAGGTGGTGGTGTTCTTCTTGGGTGACGACGGACCCATGAAGGTTGCATGGCTAGGTAGAATGGCCATAGACAATTGCGGGCGAGATTTATATGCGAAAATATCGGCTTGATCTCGGCATGAAGCTTCAAAGTGCGAACCAAGCGCGCGTTTTATAGAGGCAGAAATTGTTGCAGTGCAGGTTAAAAGTTTGATTGTTGTTTTTTAAATTCCTGATTTTTCTTGTCTTCGAAAAAGTTTTTGATTAAAAAAAAACATAATAATTTGGTCCACTCGTAAAAATAAACCAATGTGTTTAACTAAACTAAATACAAGAATATAAATTATGGAAATGTACTCCATTTGGAAACTATACATTCCAGACTCGTTTATCCGAAGGTCTTTCAGATTTTTTTTCGAATATTATTGTTGTTTTCTTATAAATAAAAGATAAAATTCAAATTCAGCGGAATAAAATAGTCAAATTTCGTTGAATGGTTTTGTGTAACAATGCTAAATGAATTTTAATCAATATTTCACATCATAGATCACATGGGAGCATTTTTGGAACAAAATATGACAACAACAAAAAAAATATTTCGTGATTTGATTATCCACAGATTTGACTGCAAGAACTGACCATTTTGGCAGAAGTTCTAGCAATCTTGAACTGTGTTTTGTAAGTCATGGATGTCACCTTTGACAAAAGTGCCACAAGTGCCCAAAACAATAAATCTGAAAAAAGGATTTTCGAAATAAAAATTAAATTCACTTTTAACTAACTCTCTATCACCCATGGTTACTCCTGACCATCACTTAATTATGACCTGAAACTTCAATTACTATGAAACCAGACATTTATTCAACCTGGGTCAACCTGCATTGGTTTATACACAATGTTAACTTATGTTCATTAAAATTTGGATTGAATTCATGATAGTTATTAAGAAGAAATCTATAATTTCTTGATATTGCTCTTTGTGGAAAAGGTTTGAAAAAACTTCTTTTACAATAATAAATGAGATCTTTAAATTTTCTCCATAACTCTAAACAAAAAATATTTCCAGAGTTTTTTTTTAAGGCGGCTGACTTATAATAATTTAGATACAACTATGAATAAAAATTAGAAAAATTAAAAAATATCCCAACATAGCAACTGAACAATTCCTTGCTGAAATATTTTCCATAGTTGTAAAATGAAAATACTTCAGTTAAAGTACACTTTTTTAGAATTTTATATTTTTATAATTCAATAATTCTAGAGTTTTATTCCTTGGGCATGAGTAAGGACCTCGACGCCGTTAGCAATGTTGGCTTTAAAATAAAATTTCGTGATAATATCACTTCCCCCCAGCCTACATTTTTGCCATGCGAAGCGGGCCTCGACGCTGTGTCTAGGTTTATTTCCTAGCTAGGAGCCATCAGTGTCTTAAGAGGTGGTTCCAAGGCCGAGTAGGAGTTCATGAAGCAAATTAGTCGTCTCCCACCCCTTTTAAATTGAAAATGAACTCTGAAACCAGCGCTTACTCACAACAGAAACAGAGGCCTCTTCTAGGCATTGTAGGATAGAATAGATTTTGAAATTTATTTAAAAAATGTTACGTGCATAAATATTAAACTTCCATTTAAGTAATAATGCAAAGCATTTTGATATGTCAAAATGTCCATAGAGTCTCGATCAATCAATAATGTAATGATATCGGACAAAATTCGTTAATCTGTTGAACTAACGGTTTTCGGATTATGGTTGTATCGACACATTGTTGCGAATCGAGGATCTACTGGAGCCTTGACGATCAAATGGAGCCTAACATTTCAAAGGACACATGGGTTTTGTGAACAGGAGTGTATATCTTTCACTCAAATGACAGTTTACATAAGGTTTGATAGGGATGCGCGCTTGTTTGCAAGGCTTGTGTGCCCTACTGAAATGGAAGGCATGAAATAGTCTTCTTAACGACGAGTATTCAACTTGTAAAATATGAACTGTTCATTTATGTTTATTGGTTTTGGAAGCAGCAAGTCAGGTTTAAAAACAAGGTAAAGGAATGTTTGGCTTTGCAATTAAAATATCGGGGATTCAAGTTACTTTCAGACAGATTAGTTTAGGTTGATTAATTGGACTTCAATGATTAGTTGAACTGTTCGAAGTGTACTATTTCATTTGCAGATCTGCTTCTAGTTGTAATGTACGACAAGACTACTACGGACGTGACAGGACGGGGCCAAAAAAAAGGGCTAAAAATTTATATTCCCTAGACGAGTTAGTTTTTATCTTTCGTTTTTCAGTATTTTTTTTAATTTCCTTTAAATTTGAAATACATCGTAGGTTTCTTCCAGGCCTTTTTACTTTCAATTATAATTTCAGATTTCCTTTATTCAGTTTCAAACTTAGATTAACGTAATTGCTCAAGTCATCCAAGTTCTTACAACTCACACCTACACTAATTTTCTTTCACCTTCCCCCTCCCGATCCCCTAAATCTTCCGGTGGTGTTCATTTTGTATGCAATACTAGTTCGGCCACTACCCTTTTTTTCCACAAGAAACCGGACTTGGACTGACTTGAGGCCGCGTCCCCCACCTTGCTCCGTAAAACGAAAACGAATTCAATAATTCTAGAGTTTTATTGTAATATGTCCTACAAACATATGAAACACAAATGCTTATAGGACCTTTTCAAAAAAAACCTCTAGAATTCTTCAAAACACTCGTTTAATTTATTTTGATTTCAGTTTTCAAAGTGAAAATGAAGATAACTTCAAATAAATCAATCTTGACTTCTTGCCTTTAAAAAAAATGAGTAATGAGTGAAAAATAATTCAGGAAGGAATTCAGGAAATAGTTGAACTGTTTAAAGTTATTAACAAATCAACCGATGTCTTTTTATTGAGCTGAGAAAGAACGAACAAAAAAATCTGTGTTACAATTCAAAAATCAATTAAAAGAATTTCGCAAATCGACTTTTCATTGTATTTTTAATTTGTATGAAACTTTGTCTATCAATTCATTAAGTCTCATACAAATGTTGGGACTGTCCATAGAAAAGTGCTATGGAAGCATTCGAAAATCTGTATCTCGAGAAGGGATTTTCGGATCGGATGCCTTCGGCTAAATTGAAGGTTATGATTAAGAATATTCAGAAAAAAAACTAGTTACACTCTTTATAAAAATTACCCATTTTGTTAAATAACTTTTTATAACATAAACGCTTTTTACAAAAAACCCCTTCGTTTTTTTCATTTTATATATTTTTAACAAAGACAAAAAGTGCCACTTTTGGCGCTTTTGGAGCTTTGGCACTTTTGGCGCTTTTGGAGCTTTATGACGGTCTTTTTTGGCCAATGTAAAGTGTTTTTTGGAAAGTATAACACACAAAAATAATTCAAAAAACTTCTTAAAGATGTATAAAATAATTCTTAATAAAAAAATTAAAGTTAAATAATTAAAAAAACATTGTTTAAATTTTGATACAGTTCACCGTTGTTATGGCAATTTTTAAGGTTTAATTTTTGAACAAAATTGTCTTTTTTATTTTTTAAAATCCATCTGTGGAAAAAAATACCGAAAAACTGAGAAAATCTGTACAATTTCTTTTTTGGACGTTGTTGATCTAATATTTGGTTGCTGAGATATGTATGGCTTGCAAAGAATGAAAATTACCAAACATGAGTTTTTTTTAAGTTCAACCAAAAATGCGTTTTTTCAGTTCTACTCAGTTGACCTTAAATTTTCAATCGATGATATCTTAAAACCATTGATCTGATGTTCAATTTTAAAAAATAAAACCTGTGTGAAATTATTTCAACTTTTTGAAAAAAGATATATTCAGATTTTTGAATACACGGCAATCATTTCAATACGGCTAAATAACATAATTTAAGCAAAATTCCTTATTTTGGACATAAGGAATTAGACAAATTTTCTGGAGTCAACAGAGGCCGTGTTTTTAATTGATATCCCGTACTGTTTATTTATGTCAAAATTATTAAGATGTATTTTTTTATGTCCCACACACATAGTTTTGGCATTAAAGCTTTTGGCTTAAATTTATATCAAACGAAATGAAAAACTCTGAAAAAAAAACAAAAAAAAATAAAGACATACAGCAAATAGACGAAAGGATGTTGCAGATTTTGTTTAAACTACAAGCAAAAAAATCAAAAAATCAAATATGATTAAAGAAAACTAAAAAAACAGGGAAATAATGTTGTAAAACAACTGTTGCTCAAAATGACCTACTTATAACGGGAAAAAAACATTTCGAAACAAAATTTAGCAATATAGAGATAATTTTTATCGATGTTTTGTCCCTCGGCCCTCGTCAAATTCGTGGCAAAGCTTATTTTGTTTCAGGCAATTATTTCTCTGATCTATACATTATTACAGTTATGAAGCTGTCAAAATATATTAAATATCAATGCTTTTATGGCAAAAAATCTGACTGTCTTATGTTATCAATCGATTGCACAAGTTGTGTCTTTCTATTAAATTGTATTTATTTTATTTTTATTTTTGCTCTGATTTTTTTGGGACAGGAAATTTAAATTCCAACTTATCGCATTTTAGAAACATTTTTTGTGAAAATTTTCCAGGATTTTGCCAACACTTTCAACCGACAGTGTAAATCCAGCAGCCCTGAGAACAAAATCGGCAAACAAACGACAGCCCGACACAAAACCAAACAAAAAAAAACTATTGAGACAGATGAGCTTTTGCCAAGGAGTCGCGTCGACGACGCTATTCTACGGGGGCGCTTATCTGGGGCGGATCTTCGGTGTGCCTCACGACGACTTTGAAGCGTGGAAAAGGCGCTTATTTATTCTACGATCCGCAGCTGCTTCTGCTGCTCATCGATGCCATCCGTGGAGAAGACAAACCGCGGCAAACTACAATAGGCAAATAAAAACTACCAAGTGACGCAAGATTGGAGCTGTTTTTTTTGTGTTTCAAGGTAGAATGATGCACTGAGGATAGAAGGTTTGTTTAAAAACATTTTCAGAAATCTGAAAAGAGAAATTCAAGGCCGATGACCTTCTTCGATTGCTGGTGCAAGCCGCTAATCATGGCATCGATTTTTCCCACTCGCAGCCACTTTCCAGTGCAAATATTTATTTCCGTGCTCGGATATCGCCGGATAGTCCGGAGTGAAAATCTGCGGCGGCGCCCAGCAGAGTGTGCCCGGTAGCTTCTGTTTTCCACTTAATCGATAGTCGGAGAGAGACCATGCTTCTTAGATACGCTTTCGTTGAAGGTGGTCGGCGGCGGCAATCTTAACCAGAGCACCGATTCCGCGGGGGCCTCCCCGCGATGGGAATTAAAGTCATTAATCAGTGCGGCCACTAGATACCACTGTTTTTTTTTGTCTGCCTTCTGCCTGTTCAACTATTTTGCTTCCACTATTTTGCGCTGGTCGGATAGAGAGATGAGATTAGCTCGATGTCCCAGCAATTGCAGCAGCAGTTCAGCAAACATTGCGAAAGCTTCGGAAGATCTTGCGAGTTCGATAGCCGTTCGTACTCGGACTTGGACGACGACGGTCGGGAGCTTTTATCTCCGGAGGACGATGACTAGTTTGGTATCACATGGTTGGCATCTCGGGGCTCGGATGCCGTTCCCATCCCCGGGGACACACCGCAAACGACGACCAAGACGACGATGACGACGCAGTGAGTTCAATCTGGATCGGCGTAAAGTTTTCACTTTTTACGAGAGCATACTCAATTCGATAGCATCGCGAAATGATGCTACTGTGGCATGACTAATAACTATATTTAGAACTATTGCAAACGGCACGGGTTGTTGGGAGAAATAGTCAGCGAAAAAAATTACGACTGTTAGTTTCACCAAATGGCCATCGCTGACATCGATCTTGGGCAATAAAAATGCTAGTTTTTGCTTAGAATGCGAAAGATTAGTTACATGCAGAATTTGTGTTTCTTTTTTCCTTAGGTGCATTGTTAGCGTTAGTTCAACTTCCAAGTTTGACAAAAGTCACGCCTTGACACTGAAACTGTTCAGCACAATCTCAAAATAATGAACCACAAACCAGTCCCACGTCACATCCAAAATTTACGCTTTCTTTCCAATGTCGTGAGACAATTCTCTCCCTCCTGAACCACCTCCCCCCACACTACCAAACTTTTCACCCACTCGCGCTTATCATCAAGAAAATCAAAACAAACCCCTGTTCTCACGCCAGAAATCAAAAGTGGCCTCGTAAAACTGACCATGACGACACGACCAACGCACCATCCAAAAAAAATACCCCACCAAAAGAAAAATACAATTTTCACGCGTTCCCAATCTCTCGCCATCGCCTCGCACTTCATAAAATGCCTCGGACGGCGGCAGCGGCGTGACCAAGTGGTCCAAAGTTGTGCTGGACTCTTGGGGGCGACGAGCGATGGCTTTCAGCAGGGTTAGCGCGGCGTGATCGCTGTATCAAATAGCTGTTTAACATACACTATTTTATCTCGCGTGGTGCATCTCATCTGTCACTGCCGTGTGCGGGGGTGGGAAGGAAGAGAGTGGGAGGGATGGGAATCTTCAGAAAATGAGATGCAAAATATAATAATGAAAACCTCTAAAAACGGCATTAAAAAAAATAAACAGATTTTGAAACATTCCAGACTTATAATTTTTTCTCCAGCTTTTGAAATATCTTCCGAAAATTAAAATGGAAGTTTTGCAAACAAATTTGTGAACTCTTCTTAAACAAATTTGATTGCAAAACTTCCATTTTACATTTTTAAAGATATTTAAAAATTTTAAAAAGAAAAAAAAGTTAAATCTTTACAAAGTAAGTAAATCTAGAAAACTATTTTTTTATCATTAAAATATATCTAAACTACTTTCATAAAGTGTTGCCGGAAAATTCAATGTGAGTTTCAAGTGAATTGTATTTACCAACGGTGCTAATTTACAAAAGTCACGATTTTGTTTTATTGATTTTCACTTCATCAGTGTTTTAGTGTAAAAAATTACAAGTCACCAAAAATATTATTTTTGAAAACAAAATGTTTTCATCATTTTCACCTTTATTGGAATTTTAGTGAAAAATAACATTCAATTTGTATGATTTGCAATATGCAATTTGCAATATATATATATAAATTTTCACTACATTAGATTGTTAAGTCTAAATCATTCCATTTTTTACAAACTACCTTAGACTATAATGTAGTGAAAATATATTTAAAAAGATCAAGGATTGTTTTGATAGCTGTATTTTTTGATAGTTTAATAATTTCACGCATTAAATTCTGAAACATAAAAAAATCTTTGAAAAAATTCACATTGATTGTTAAAACCGCAAAAAATATAAATATAAAAATATATACAATTAAAAATATCTGATATTTTCGAAAAATATTGTATTTTTTTAGAATTTCAGTATTTAAGGCTCAAAACATTGATGCAGTGATTTTTTTATAATTCGCGTCGTTTGATACCTATGTTGCAAATTTAGCAAATTTTACTTTTAAAACAACCGGTATTTTGATGATAAAATAATAGAGGTAATTTTAAATACAGAAGTTAGTTATTTGTAGCATTTTAATTATTGAATATTAGTTGAAAAAGAATTTGAACTTTTTCGATTAATGTGTTTTTATTTAAATAAAGTATCGCCTTTAATTTTGACTTATTTAAGCTTTTAGACTATTATCGAATAATAAACATCTTATTTTTCCAACTTTGTAATGCCCTATAATATTCGATTTTTTTTTCTAAAAAAGTAATTATCTAAATCCTTTGTACTAATTTCATTTGTTTCATACACAGAAAAAAAATGATGGTAATATTCATCAGGAAATGGTGACAGATTTTGTGTAAAAAAAATGATTAATTATACCCCAGAAAATGATGAATTTTCATCAGTTTTTGATGAAATTCATCAGGTTCACATTTTTTAATGTGGTAAAAAAAGAGGTAATATTCAACCTACCAAATTTTCAACATTCCAAAATTCAACTTTTTTTCTGTGAACGTTTGATATTTTTACATTTGCATCTAAAATTTAATTTATTGTTACCGCTATAATCATTATTCAAAAAAAACTTCAAATTACAATCTTAAATGAAAAATCAAAAATTACAATCTATTGTTTTCACTTTTTTGACAATTAGGAAAATTTGATTTTTCTGCTATCGGTATGAAAGAAAGTTATATTTTAAATTATTTTGGCAAAATAAAATCAAAATACAGGGGTCATACAAATTTCAGCATTGGTGTATGACCCAATCTCACCCAGGCCAAGGGTCACTCCTGATGACGAAGTGCAAAAAAATATCCCCATCAAAATATTGTTTAGAAAATATTTTAGGAAAAAAGAAAACTGATTTAAGTTATTATTATTGAAATTTAAAAGTTCTGTTTCAAGATGTTTCATTTGCAATCCATAAATTTAGAGAACCTTTCAAACTGAGATCAATTCACCTCTGCAGGGAGGGTACATATTTCTATGTTCAGATTTTGCTATCTAAGTGCTCTTTAAAGAAAAATAAATTTTGAGAAAAAAACGTAGATCTTTGATTCAAATAATTCAAACACAAAAAATACGTATACATTTTTGAAAGGTCCTAAAAAATCCCCTCTAGTATGATAAATTCAAATTAGTTACCTCAATCCTACATAACGTGAAGAAATAAAATCATCCTTTTTGATTTCCTGTTAATATTTCACTCGTTAAAACTAGCGAGAATCATCCATTATGTAAATCAATATTATTTTTTCGATTATTTGAAAAAAGTGTCAAATTTGAATCGATTTTTTCGTAAATCGATGCCTTTGTGCTCTATTGTACTAAACTAGCTAGATTTTTCATCGATATAATAATTTTATTTAATTTTTAGAAAAATAAGAAAATACTATTTTCAGGATATCGACATCCGAGAAGTCTGTATTTAAAATGATTTAATCAGAAAAAATCTCAATGCGTATGTAAAAAACTAAATTTAGCTTTTAAAATTTCACGAAATTTGAAATCTAAACTATTCAAAAACTGAATAAATTAAGAAAAAAACATTTTTTTAGGTATTAAAAAATCCGCTCTAAAATGGTCAGTTAAAATTAGGGGCATTTCTCCTTAATCATCATTAATCGTGTTTTAATGAAATTCAATGAAAAGTTCCCGATAATGGTACGACAGTTGCCAACCTCCTGTGGCCGAATGGTTACGGGTTTCGCCTCATAAGCGGAAAGTCATGGGTTCTTCTCAGGGTGGCAGCCTTAGGTTTAAGTTCAGAGGTAGCAGCAACCGTATGAGTATAAAACGGGTGCTTCACGTGCTCTTCTAGCATGTGATCGATCTTGGGATATTCCTTTGCGCCTCTTCCCAAAATACTTTCCTCGTGTCTTCGCATGTAAATAATGCCCAGCCGATCGGTATTGCACTGCAGTCCAGTCGCATTGTCCAGATCAGAGCAAAGGGAACACCGCAAAAGTAGCGCCGCAAAAAGACAATTGTCTTTACAAGACCCCGCGCGGCAAATAATAGCTGCTGGGAAGAGCTTGAAAAATGACACGAAAAAATTGTCACCGCGGTTCTAGCGATACATAGCGCACAAGGTACAAGGAATGGAATTTACAGCATCTGGATGGAACAGCACTTTTCCTCTCAATAGGAACTGTGTTATAGATCTAGAAATGCTTAATAACAGTAAAAATGGGTAACACGATACAATAGTCCTTGTAATCAGGATTCCGTGTCTTAATACTCAAACAGAAAAAAAAAAGAATGGTACGACAGTTTAACAAAATATAAAAAAGATTTTTTTTACAAAATGCACCTAAAATTTTTAATCCTCAGGGGAAGGGGTCAAATTTGGATGCTAATCGAGAATCTTGCTTGTTTTGATGGTATTAACAGCTTCGCCAAATTTGATCTTGACTTCAAATGTTCATACCTTACCCATATTTTTCAGATGATATGGCAGGTTCTTTCTAATTCTTGTATTAATTAAATAAATGTTATTTCTGATAATCAAAGAAAAAATCAATCGAGAAAATTTTGATCGCAGTTTTTAATGAAACTATTTTTTTTGTAAGGTCAAAGAAAAGAAAATTTCGACAGAGAATCTGTCCATTTTCACTTCATTTTGTCATCTGATTTTAGTGCACCATCCATCAGATTGGCTGATGATATCGGGCATCTTGAAATAGAGCTTTACCCTGCTCGCTCCCTCTTCTGTAACCATGAGAAAAAGTGAAAGATGATTACTCCCCCCAAAATCAGTCCACAAAAAGCATCCCACTAAAGATGAAAAAAGCGAAAGGTTGTGTTCAAACTCGACTGTTCGACAGAGTTTCAGGTGACAAACTTTCAAGAGAAAGAAGAAAATTAGAAGAAGAAATCACACGAAATGACGCAAACGAGAGGCTTATTGTGGACTAATTAATGAGACAAAAGTGGTCGTCGACGAGGTCGCGATGGCTGATGATAAATTATCGATCGTTAAGTTCAGTACATCATTAGCACGTGGGGGAGATCGGTAACGCTGCGGGAGTCTTGTCTAGCTAAGCTCTTGATTTTAGGCACTTTTAAGCTTAGGCCCGTCAGTCACGCTAATTGAATGTCGGCAGGGGCATTCCGATCACACCTTTAACTATGCTTGATTTGATTGATAAGTAGGAAGAGTTTAAAATATTACATGGGGAGAGAGTGAAAATTTGTGCTTTCGATTTATGAGTAGGAGAGCTTTAGGTGTTACCGATTAGTTTCAGCTTGCTCCGTAAAAGGTCGAAGCAAATTTATCATCGCAACTCTCCGGGATCAAAGGCGAAACTCATTTTCATACTAATGCCGTCGCTATTATTCATCATCAAATTAGCTTGATACAAATACAAACCTTGCTTCCTTTCAGTCCCCTCTAAAATGCTCGCAAAATCCAGTCAGTCCAGTTCCATCCAACACAATATCCAAATCGAATTAATCATACTTTCACAGATAATTAACCTTTTGATCGCATCTCCGCCCAGTCAAGAGGTTAATTTCCTGCCAAAAACTTAAACACGCTGCTTTACCACTCCTCCCCTTAAACATTTTAGCTTAAGCACCGAATGAAATATGCAAACCGTCTGGGCGAAGAGTCTGGTCTTCGTCGCGGTCGTCCGTCAAAAATCGACGACGAAGACAACAAGCAATGCTCGCGAGGTGATGGCGCTATTTTTGCCGGCGGGAAGAATTCCGCTAGATTTTTCGAAGCCTAACCTGACGCAAATCCTTGGACGGTGCGAGGTAATAAATCACTTTCTGATTAGTGGAACGCTTTAGGAACGGTTGGGAGGGTGATGCTTTCGATTTCATACGGCGAATGGGATCAAAGGGTTGAATGATTCATTTGGCATTTGGCAAATTGATGTGAGTTAAAATGTAAGTAAGCTTCAAATATTTAAAATTTTCCTTTGCTGTAAGCGTATTTATCAAAAAGTAAGCCAGAAAATGTTTTTTCTGTTGTTATTAGTAAGAATCTCATAGACAAAACTTTCCAAAGAATTGAGAAAGGTGAACATTTTGGCAGGTCGATTTGGCATGTAAACCGTCTATAATAAATCTGATAATGTATTCAATCAGTCCATAGAACTGTTATTAATTTTTATGTTTTTCTTAAATATCTTTTCAGGTAAGAGCTCGTGGTATACAAATCCATCTTCATCAATACGGTCAGCCGCTACAAAGGGTTAACCTGGTGACGCTGGAGGTAAAATCCTAACATCCTTTAAAATCAATCTTCGTCATAAGCTAAGGCAAATCATTACAATGCCATCGTTTTTCTGACCACAGTTTTTTTTAAATATGTTTCTCTTGTAAGGTTTTATTTTTTTGTATGTAAAATTTTTAGTACTTTTAAAAAGGGCCGGGGCAAAAATTGTACAGTTATTAAAGGGATGTCATAAAAAAATGACTTAAATAATAAATAATAAATAAATTTATAAAAAATATTTTCAAAATCGTGATATTAAAGTGTTAAAAAAAAGCTTTTTTGTATGCGTTTGGGCTGGCAGAATTTTATTCAAATGTTTGTCTCTCAGCTCTTTTTGAGGTCAAGGAGATAAAAAAGAAAGATATCTAAATATCAATTTTCAAGCGTAATTTTCAAAATATATAAGCAAAAAGTATAACAAGTTATATTACAGTGATGCTACTGTCGAAAAATTGTAAATTATCAATATTTATTTGCCTTATCTGGGTTCCCAATAGAAAAATTGTAAGCTGATTGAAGAGCCTCAATTTGATTCCAAATGCATAAATAAACGTTTTGAAATGTATTCTTAATAGTTTACATTCCATGTAACATTTTTTTCATGAAATTTTAACAATAATTATGATATTATGAACTCAAGATTAAAATTTAATTATTAGGTATTTGGTATTTGAATGAATGCCTTGAATATTTCTCTTATTGACATTGAAAATTGAATCTTTAGATTTTGAGATTTCAAACGTTTCAAAATTGAGTGATGTTTGGGTGAATACAAATTTTTCACATTCTTTATCTTTAAGTGGGTATATCTTTGGATTGTGTAGACCAATCTTAGATATTACAATTTTTGGTCAACACGGGCTCTTTTAAAAAAAATGTAGATTTATTAATAAATTAAAAAAATAAATAATTTGCTCAAAAATCAATTCTAACTTCTTTGGACTTCAAAATTGAAAAATATGGATTATGGAAATTTAATTTTTTAAATGAGTAGATTCAATCGAAGTGTAACTTTTTTTTCTAAATTGTCATAATCAATACAAGTAATTTAGCCGAATATATCAAGTTAATCAAATAAATTCCATTCCAAGATATATATTACAAAGCTTACTACATACTATTTATGTATGGACAGCTGTCTTAATGTTATTGAGACTATGGATAAGCCAATGACGAAAAACAATTCTAAGATCATACTTAAGGCTCCTAGATTGTTACAGCCATTTGATAAAAAAATAAATGCTTCGAAAAAAATCAGGGAGAATCACTCAAAGACAAAAAAACATAAAAAATGAGACTTAAAGTTTTTCCTTCTGAATCTGAAAAAAATCGATTGACATGTAATATACAGTAGAAGGTTTAAAACAGGGGTGCCAAATTTGAAGCTCAAATGAGCTTGCGGGCCAAATTTACAAAATAGGTTATATAAAAAATTAAATTACTTTATTTTAATTTAAAATACTAAAACATTATCGGTCAGTTCTTTGAAATTTCTGTTACTTTTACATAACATTAATGATTAACATTTTCGTTGATTAAAATATATAGTAGAAAACACAAAATGTTGATTTATAGAGTTTTTTTTTTGATAAGGTCCTATAAACATATGAAACACAATAGCTTATAGGACCTTTAAAAAAAACTCAACATTTGAGTGTTTTAGGCATATGAAAAAAAAATATTTAGTTGAAACTTGTGTTTTCAATAAATTTTAAAGGAATTTTTTTATATTTCGAAAATGGTGACATATAATCTGAACAATTTATGGAACGGCGTAATTTTATCTTTAAATTAGGTGTAACCTAAGAAACGTCGTTGAGAGCCAGAAATCCAACATTTCAATGAAAAATATGTTAGAAAATGTTTGAAAGACTCGTAAAGTTTGCAATGTTATATTACAACATATAATATATTCAACATATTCTATATTCAAAAAAAAAAAAGATTCGACGAAAAAAAAACATTTTAGCGAAAAACACTTATTGCCATTTTAAATGTTTTTAGCTGATTGCACTTGAATTTCCATTGATATTTTTAATTGTTTTGAAAAAAATATTTTATCCACCTGTTTAATCGAGCCAATTTTTAAAAATGGTAAAGGAGGCTTGTTGCAACAACCTTATTCCTCCGATTTCAACATTTTGTCTGCATGAATAAGATGGTAGTCAATCAGATTCGTTATCCTGCTGTCATGAGTTTGAATCCCGAGGGAAGTTTGACAGTTAGATCATAAAAATGGTCATTATGACTTTCAAATTAATATGGATTACTTTTGCAATTATCACAGATTTCTACCTAAGTCAAATTTAAATGTTTGAACATTTCCAAAAACGTTTAATACCCTATTTTTTAAAAAAATAAGCCAAAATTTTGAAAAAGTATGAAATCACTTTTTAAGTGTTTCACGTGCCATTTTACATGATCATTCTAAACGGCTCCGCGGGCCACAAAAAACCACCATACTTTGGTCACCCCTGGTTTAAAATCACCAGTCACTATTTTTTAAACTAAATCATAAAAACATCCATAATACACAAATTGATAGATTCGCTTCACCAAATGGTTTCAAATTCAAAATTGTTTGGTCCGTGTAAAAAAATATGTATTAATAAATCTATGCTATAAATTGAGAATCTGATGCATTTGCTCCAGTATTCCAAATACGACCATACACCCAGTTTAGAAAGTCCCTTCTCCTTCCCACAATTAACTTGTTAGCACGAGAGTCAAACACCGTGACGTGAGTTCAAAATGTCATCGGATTCTCACATCTCCGGCGCCGCCGCCGCCGCCACCACCACCACCACCCTCAAATTTATCACCTTGGACTCGCGCAGCAGTTCAGGAACATCCTCACCGGAGTGTTGACTTTGTACCACTTTTTTCCGAACTGATGATCATCTCCTGCACCGCAGGGAATCGTGTCAGAGGCCCCCATGTTCCTCGGCAAGGCTAGCCTGGCAAGTGAGTGAGTGTCCTAACCTTTTCGGCGCGCCATTTACACCAACCGTCACTAATCACGGCGAGCGCATCACGACGTCGGCTCAAAATTGATAGATGTAGCTCGCGACCGACTCACGCCTCAATAGCTCATTAATCACCGAAAACAAAAAATTAAACGAGAATATCACACGTGAATGAAAGAGGGAGGACGTGTTGAACTCTCACGTCCCGGCTGATCTCGGAGGAGCAACACTTGGCGGCGATGCATCATCAGCGATCGAAACGATGCTCACCTACTTCCCAGCATCATCATCTTCACGGGGATCAACCTTTCATGTTTCCCCCCTCGCGAGTGTTTTTTTCTTCTCACACTCATATGAGCCATTATAACATTTTTTATCTTGTATTATTGCCGTATCGTAGCTTCATCAGCAGCTTCTCCACTTTTTTTTCGGTAGTAACCCCCCGCTTAGGATGATAGTTCAAATCTGGCCTTAAGTATTATGTTAATGAACGATTCAATTATCCCCGCGTTCAACAGCTGAGCTGAGGCTGCTGCTGGTGCAAGTTTGGTACCGTTAATCGGAGGGGCCGTTTAAAGCGATTAATTTATCTATTCAGGAGGTTGGACCTTTGCCCATTACGGAGGGAAACTTTAAAGGGTCGAAATAATTTGTTTGGAAATTGAGAAAGCTCTAAGAGGCTCGCTGCGGGGGCTAATAGCTACCGCTGCTGATGATGATGGCGGGCGACAAAGGTAGTAGCAATATTGTCTGTTACTTTATGAATGCAGATTTGGGGGGCCTTTAATAATGTGATTTCAATCCATTTGCATAATATGAGGGCGATGACGGTGGGAAAAGGGAAACATTTTGCCATTATACTTTGGAATTAAACGCATATTTTTGTGAACACAAATGGATACTTAATTGTGATACTGGGCTATTAGGTATCCAATTAATTTTCAACATTTTATTATTGAGTCACATCTTTTTTTAATCAATTTTATAATGTACGAGCCCATGGAATATTTTTTTGAAAGTGTTATTTCTCTGTTATGGATACCACAATAATATTATGTTTGGCTACATTATTACTTTGTAGAATATCATGAATTTTTTTTTCTGTAAAAAAATATATTGAAGGTACTTAAAGATTTTTTTCAATTGAGTAAATAGGAGTTATTTTGGAAAACTTTACGCTTTTGAAGTACATGGACGTTTTTTAGGCCTTAAATCTTTCGCTAGCCCGGTTACCATTCCAGAAATTTAACAAAATATCAAATTCAGAATTATCAGGAAAAAACTGAAGAATAGTTTCCTCCCTTATGTATAATTATGACCATTTCAATGTTAGATTGGATTTTACAATTTAGTTTGCCGAAATGTCGCCCTTTTTTAATCTACTAATTGTTTCCAAGTAGAACATAAACACTTTAGAAGCATATTTTTTCTTAACGGTACACATCAACCAGAGCTTTTGCACCCAGATTTTTGTTACAGACATTTTCGTATCTTCAAAACTACAGGTACTATCGAAATATTTTTTTATTCATCCCCTAAAGTACTGTTCACAAAGTAATTTACAACAAAGTTTGATTAATTTTACAGTCCCGTTATTGCAGGATTGGGTCCGTAAGTTTGACAATTTTGGAATAAGAATACAACAACTTCCTTCGTTGCTGTGCACCCTTAATTTCAATTCTTTGCAATGCTGTAAGCAACTTATTGTTTTCAAAGTCAAAATATTATAACTGCAGAGAATTTTATCTGCTCTTAAAAAAATATTATCACATCAACACTATTTTTAACATCAAAAATTAACTCTTTTTTGCCCGAAATTAACCATAAACTACCTTGTTATAGAAGCGGTGCATAAAGTTCTTTTGATTGCTGATCCAATTTTACTTTTATAAATGAGTTTTGGAAATAATAATTTTATTGGTAATTTAAAAAAAATCCATAACCATAACTTTGCAGGTATCCATGATGAAAATTTACAACAAATATTTACAAAAAAAAAATTTAGCATGTTTTCCAAAAATAAAAAAGGGTGACAAAAAATATGTTTAAGGTGTGAATATTTTTGTAAATTTACATCACTAAAACCTCCACAGTTCAAAAAGCAATAAAAGTATAACATCAAAAAATATCTATCTTCTAAATATCTATATAAATAAAAAATTTCGACGGTTTTGTTCGAACGCGAATCAGTTCAATACGGAGCGTCGGATCGAGGTGCTTTTTGTTGCGTTGGGTTCGTATAAGCCCAAGGAAGGTTCTTACGCCAAAAAGAGACAACTTTGGTCACTCTGGAACCGATTCCGGAAAATCTGCAGATTGTATGGGAAAACTTACGTAAAATCAAATTTTGATCATAGGAGGCTGAATAAGCAAACTAGCTAAATACGTCAAGAAACGAAAAAAAACAAGACAAGACGAAGTTTGTCGGGGTTAGCTTGTTACATATAAAAATGTGTAAATTTACATCTTTTTATGTGTAATTTTACAAATGCCACACAATTTAGGTAGAAGGATGCATTTTTTAAATGGTTTTTAAAATTCCGAAAATAAACTTTTTACACTGTATACACCAGTACTAAATACATCATCGATCAGAAAATACCTTCCAAGCAATGATGCCAGCTAATTTAATTTGAATAGGACATCTGTATTTTTCCTAAAAATAATTCTGTATTTAATCTTGATCTGTATCATGTCGAATTCAGAGGCAAAGAAAATACTTTTGAATACAATTTAGGGTTTGTAATCATATTTAAGCAAAACTCAAATACTATTTTTTTATTAATTCATTTTAAAAGTCTGTACATACATATATTTGTGATTTTTAGGATCCAAATAATCTATAAAGTACAGATTTTTCTGTATATCTGGCATATTTGCTTCCAAGATGCAGTTTATTTCAAACTTAAATTTGTAGGAACATTTGCCGAATTCGTGAGGGAACTTGTATGGAAAAACCAATGATGTTAAATAGCTGTTTTAGTCATAGAGAAGCCTCTCAGAGTGAATAAAATAATAAAAGTTTAACCCATTTGCGGTCTGGAGGGAATTGTTCCTATTAAATAGATTTTCAAATTGGACAACATTATGGCAATAATCACTATTTATGGAACCTAATAAACTTGTGAGATCATAAAACGGCTCAGTGAGTTGTTCTTATTAAATATATTTTCACATCTAACACCATACATATGAGAATTTTATCCTGAACTTCGAGTCAGAAAAGATTTACTTATTACAAGATGCAATTTTAGCTCAAAAAAGTGCAATTTAAGAATTTTCAACAATATATTCAATATTCATTCTACATAGCGAAATAAGTAATATTACACCTACAAATTTTAAACCTTCCACCAAATTTAAAAATGGATGATATTTAGTCAAACACTTGTTGAGTTCTACTTGTTTGGAAATTCTAGAGATAATAATTAATAGAAAATTAGATTTTCAATTTTGTATGGATCTTTTCCTTTAAATGGATTGACGATGATTTTTACTTATAAGTAAAATTTTAGTGTAATCAAGCGGTGTTTTAATTAGAGTCAGACCACCCGGACCCTAAGATGACAGTTTTCGTGAGTTGCACGTATTCACCGACAGAAGGCCAGTGGGCCTCGTCGGAGTCCGCCCATTAAATACGCAACTCAAAATTTGCATGGGAAACTTTTATTTCGTGACGGCTTTCGCGGCACGCTCTCTTCAACTGTTCTAGACAAATATTTGATCGTGGCGTATCTCTAAACAAGTTTTTATAGAAAATGATTCCAGATTGCTTATTTTGTCGTTTTAAACCGAAACAAGGCAAAAACTATATTTAATTAAACTATCCGCCATTTTCAAAAGTATGGCTAGATAATATCGAAGGCCGCCATCTTAGGCCCACTGGGCTCACAAAAAGAGGTACGCTCAGTTTGTATGGGATCTGTCAACATGTTCCCGGGCTGAGTCAGACTAACTATCACCCCAGATAAATAAAAAAACAAAATTCTTTAGATACATTTTAAAAAGACAAAAAATAACTTATTCAGCTGAGATACACAATCATTTCCTCGAGGAAACAATTTCCCGCACTATCAGCCACAATTCCCAATCTACAAACTGCCAATCAATGAACCCCAAGGTCACACGCCATATTCGTACCCCAACGATATAAACTGTATGCAAGCGCATAGTTTCAGTTTCCATCATCCCAATCTCGTCAGCAACAGTCTCACTGCACAGTCGTTTCCCCCCCACTGCTGATTGCAATTGCTCCAGATATGGCACTCGTAGTCGTCGTCGTCGTCGGGAAAACAGTCATTTTGTTGTGCACATAAACCGAAACCCTTCTCCCCGTTGGACCGCAGACTCCACTAAAACCACTTTGAAATCAAGTTTTCCGCTGGAAATGCAAAATATTTCACTGGTTTTGGGAGGGGTTCGGTGTCACAAGTTGAACTCATTTGATCACCAATGTCGAGATCCAACTATTTGAATTTTACCCTAGAAAAATCAAACCAGCAGCAGCAACAGCAGGTCTCACTGGTCGTGATCGTTTTCTAGTTTGGAGTTACAATATTTTCCACTTTCCCTACCGCCCACAAAGCTGTTGGTTGCAGCGCAGTTGGAAACTCTTTAACCAAGTTTTGAATTTCGACAGGAGGGGATACCAATCTGGTCTGGCAACACCGCTACCACCGGGTAGAACTTTGAACCTGATGAAGTCGCTGTGTAGAGGACTATCGAGGGAGACATTATTTGGTTTAAAGTTTGACTGTTACGGCTTTAATGTGGTAGTTTCCAAACTTGTATTTTCTTTCATTTAAATACCAAAAAATTTCTTAAAATAAGCAAAAAACAATTCTTCAACAAATCGCAGCATAATGTTTCGATCGTAAAAACAGGTGAACCCTAATCTGAAAGTTCCCACATAATTTTCAATCAGACGGTTGTTTGAGGTGGCGGTCGTGGGGCATTTTATTTCATTTTCATTGGCCGGTCAGCTGTTTTTTTTTTCACTCACCTCTCCTTCTTGAACGTCGGAAAGAAACCTGCTCGTGCGAACTGCTGCGGTCTTATCGCCATTTATCGGCGTGTCAGTTTAGTACTGCTTCTTCTTGGGACACAAAGAGAAGTCAAAAGAAAGCTTCCGAACTCTTCTATGCTAGGGTGGAGGGAGCTATAATTGAAATTAGGATAAGAACTGATCTTGTTTCCGAAAATTACGTGTAATTTTACATAATTTCTGTGTAATATTTATTTGAATATAAATTGATGTAAAATTACATAACAAACGTATTATATTTAAAGCCTCAATTATTACTCCATAAACCTTTCCCCTAAGTAATTTGTATTTTTTTAGACACTTTTCAAAGCTGATTAATTTCATGCTTTTTATACCCAACCCCAAAATCACCACCCCCAACCCTAACGATAAATTTCAACCAACATCGAGAGTGAAAAGAAGACCAAAACAAAAAAAAGTTTTATTTGCTTTTAATTGATTTATCTTCGCTTTCTGGCGCTAATGGTAGAGCAGCCCCCGGCGGCGGCCAGATAAACTTTTCAGCAACAGCACCACCAACCCGCTTGTCCGGTTGAGGTGGCCCGCCACCGGCAAGGTTGGCCGTGGACCGGAGACAGCCACTTGACAGGGCGGTGAAAGAAGCAACCTGACACGCGACCTGGAAATTGGCGCTAGAGAAAAAAAAATAGTGGGAATTTTATGCACAGGAAATTGATATTAGAGGAAAGATAATGATTTTAAATATACACAGCAAAAAATCCGATGGTAAAATCGCATGCAAAAGCATGCACATCACCTTCGTCAAAATAAACACTTAATATTACACACTGCATGTACAATTTTTGCAAACACAAAAAAAAGTTGCAACCGGCGGGATTCAAACCCAGCACCAACAGTAAGGACTGGCGCCTTAGCCCACTCGGCCATCAGACCGATGAAAAGCTGTTAGGACAAACGCATATATGAGCTTGACATTTCGGTCAAGTAGGATTCTCATACTGATGGGCTACATATTTTAGGGTGTAAAATCACATAAAATTGCATAAAATAATGAAATATTTATTTTACACCCAGGCCTTTTATACGCAGCTGGATTACTACTTTTTTAGCTGTGTATGAGGAATTTTAAATTCGCTAAACTTTGAATAAAACAATGATTTTGAATTTTCACAAAAAATTCACGTCCCAAATATCATTATTTTATTACCCTTAAAGCAATAATGATTGCTCATAAAATTAAATCTCTAATGCTCCGCAATGATCACTCTTCATTAGGCGCTCGGAGCGAATGGCTGCAGATTAGTTTCTTCATTTGAGAAACCACTTTTTTTTGCCGTTCCGTTCTTCCAGCCAGTCAATAAAATATCGATTATTATGATGATCTTTACCTTCATGCACTTATTTCCCGTTTGTTCGCCACCAAACTCGGAGAGATTTCCACTTTTTCACCGGTAACGGCTCTTCTTGCACGTGGTGCTGGAAAGAAATTGGCGAAAGAAACCGAGCGTTCACGTGTTCGTAGAGGTAGAGAGCAGTGACAGAGGTAAACCAAGAGCACTGTGGTAATTAACAGTTTCCTCTTGAAGTGTAATTTTGCACCCGGGGGAGAACGTTCTTAACCCTCATGTGGACAATTTTTATTTAAATTTACAATTGCAGTCGTAAAACAGACATCTAAAAAAATTCTATATGACATATTTTTCAAATATAAATATCTGAACCTTTTGAAATTTTGTTAAAAATTTGAGAAATATGAAAAAAATAAGAATTGCGAAGGACATCTATTTTAAATATTTTCAAGTCTAAGGTTTGATTGAATGATAACAATTCTAAGAAACTTAATAAACTTGTGAGATCATAAAAAGCACAGTGAAAATTGAACCAATAGTTGCCTATGTCAGTTGAAACTGTTTCAGTGACACTGAAACAACGCATTTTTACAAAATTATAACCTTTAGAAGCTATATCCCAGACACCAATAGCCCGATTCACAAGGTTCAAAAATAGACAATTATATGAAATTTCAGCATTACAAATAAACTGAGTGCTTTTCCAACATTAAATATTTTTAAATAGAAAAAAAAACATTTTGAAAAATAAATCCTGGAACTTGAAAATAGTACAATGTACCAAGAAAAAAAATCTCGGTATTTTTGATCGTAATTCGATTTTGAATCTAAAAATAATTTTAAAATTTTGTATGATTGCATTACGCATTTGTATAGATAATATACAGATTATATAAAAATGAAAAAAAAAAACACATCCGGTTTGAGATTTTGCACCACCCTAAACTCAAGCGTAAAAGATGACTTTTAAATCCCCTGAAAGAGTGCAAAAACTGTCTCCAATTGGAAAATATCAAGGTTTTTAACGATAAAATTATAAAGGCTCGACGATAATTTATCGCTATCGAAAAACGAGTATTCTGCCGACAATCGACAATAATCGACGAGAAATCCGTTAAAATATGATTACTTAAATTAAATTGTATCCACCTACTGATAAACTTTAAAAGTAATCATAAAAATGATTTTTTTTTTTATAAGATCGTTGCAAATATTTTTCAAAGTTTATGTAGATTATGCCTTCAAAATTGGTCCAAAAAATCAGGGGGCAAAAAACTTCAAAATTTTAATGAAAATAAAAATCAAACCAACTGAAAACAATTCAAAATCCATGATAATCATATTTTTCGTGTTTGGGCTGGATTAAAAATATTTTGAATTTTTATAAAATTCCAATGTACAGCACCACAAAAACTTTATTTCTGGCAAAAAAATAAATTTTCGTCAATACTTAGGTATATTGAAAACTAATGATTGCCAAACAACTGGACAGGTGTATAATGCATTTTTAAACACTTTTTTCATTCAAATGTTAAAATCGTGGCTCATAAATTCATTTTTTCGAGGGGGGGAGGTGACCTCGACTTTGGTCAAAGTAGTAGGAAATAAGCTTCAAAAACTATTTGTAACGGCCCAAAATTGGTTCGAAAAAACAGGGGGCAAAAAAATATTTTTTCAAAAAAAATTGTAAAATTTCAATGGAAATAGAAGTCTAAACAACTGAGAACAATATTAAATGCCCTTTTCTGCATTGATAATCATATTTAACATGTTTGGACTCGTTTAAAAATATTTTGAACTTTTATGAAATTACAATGTACAGCACCGCAAAAACTTTTTTTTCTCGCAAAAATAAAATTTTCGTCAGTATTTAGAAATTTTGGAAATCAATGATTGCAAAACAACTGGACAGGTGTATGATGCATTTTAAAGCACATTTTTCATTCAAATGTTGACACCGTGGCCTGTAATTTCAATTGTTAGCTTTTTTTATTTTTTGCCCTCCCCCCTCGACTTTGATCAGAGTCGAGGGACATAAACTTCAAAAAATATTTGCAACGGCCTAACTAAAAAAAAAAAAAATACAAAACACTGTAATTTTTTAATACTCAAATAAACTTTTTTTCAATACGGGTGACAAATGAAACCAAATTTTGTATAAAATTTCTGTAATTTTGAGTTTGTTAGTTAAAAAAAAAATATTTTCTCAAATACTGTATTTTTAAAAATTCCTAAAATTGAAAAAATGCAATATGGATATTAAACAATGTGAAGTTTTGTAAGTGTTTTCAATTTATAGAGTTTTTTTTTTCGTTTAATACTTAAATTTTAGCAAAAAACCGTACTTAATGAAAAAACTCGCATTTTTTTAGTTCGAATATAAGTACCAAACGATTCTTTTTTTTTCATTTTATTACAGTTTTTTGTGTAAAATGCAATTTTTACCAAATTCCGTCTTTAACGTTAAAAAGAAACTACCGTAAACTGGGGTCAATCGGGACACATGGGGCGAATTGGGACAGAAGTTTTAACCATGTTGGAGCACAATATTTTGATTTTTCTGGTTGGTTTCGGTTAGAACAGACTCAGGCCAACAAAATGTGTACATCCATTTCCAAATTTAAAAGCTTTAAGTGCTCTAAAAATCGTTGTCCCTATTCAGACTGTAGTCCCGATTCACCCCAGATTACGGTAATATTTTATAACTTTCAATATGAGTAACACAGTATTGACTTTGTTGCGGAGTTTAGAAGTTTGGGAAAAAAACTCAAATATTCACAAAATATCGTATTATATGTACCACACAAAAACATTTATAACTTGAAAATGCCTACAACATTTCGCATCGTTTGACACCCATAATGAAAATTATGAACATTTATGTATTTTCATGAAATACGGAATGTTGTGAAAATGTTAGTGTTTAAAAAACACTCTAATGAAGTAAGAATGTGAAGAAAATTTATAAAATTTTTAAATGTTGAAAAATATGAGTATTCATGAGTGTATTCATGGTTTTGTTTTTGTGTAACAAATTAAGTATTTTACACTAATAAAAATTTAGGTTTTTCAAAACTACTTATTTATCCAAATCATACCTTTAGAGTAAAAATTTAAAAGTTCATCAGATTTGTTATGCAAAGCAGAATATATTTTTTTAATTGAAAGCTAATTATTTTGAATGAGTTAGTAGTATTTCGTATTGTATCGTAAAGTTTCCAATTCATCGGACGATGAGATTATCTACGATTCTCAACCTTGGAAGATAGTTGTTTTGGAATATTTACTTTTGATAATTAAAAGTCCAACAAAAACATTATTGATCTTACAGCTAGTTGCTGAGACTAGTTTGTATTTTGTAAATTTTGTTTTTGTTTTTGTTTGTAGTTTAGCACTCATTTTTCAAATAACGAGGTCTCAGAAACTATTGGTGGAAATTTTAGCAAAATTCTCTCTTATTATTAAAAATTGTCTCAAAATTATAAAATCAAGCCAATAATAAGAAAATGTTCAAAATAAGTGTTTTGAATTACTCTCTTGTCAAGCACAATAATTTTAGAATTAAGAAATAATAAATTAATAATAAATACTATTTGTGTATCGGCGGTAAAAAAAAATAAAAAAAATAAAAAAAAAACAAAAAAATAAAAATTAAACAGGTAAAATAGAATATTAAATTTCAAAAATCAAAAAATAATGTAAAACAAATAATGAAGTTGACTAGACCAATCACCTTGACTCCATCCATCCATCTAATAACCATGTTTCTTCGAGGGTTAATCCCCAAAGTAGCGCAGCTGCTATCAAAACTGCTCGTAAATCAATCTTAATTTCGATAATTAAAATGATTTTCATTTTCTGTCCGGCACGTCTTCCTCCGTTCTCCTTCTTAGCCCTCACAAAACGATCAAATTTTCTTCTCTATCCCAAGTGGAAAATTATAGCCTCCCGCTCCTCTCACCTTCCCAACCCCACTGGAAAATTTTGCGCCAATTACCCGCTTGCGCGGTCGCGGCCCCACTCCAATTCATAGAATCGGTTCACGGTTAGTGCGATTTATCAAATTTGAGCTCTTGTTCGCGCGCCCTTCGCCGACGCCGTCACGCCGGTTGGGTGCAAATCTCGGGCAGGTCATCGAACGGATTGGACCGACGACGACGACGTCGGGGATAATGATAATCGCGGGCATTAGTCGTTGGTAATAGTTTTTCTCCCCCCAAACCCTCTCTCCCTTCAGTCAGGCTAGTGGTTTTAATGATGAAAAATTATGTGCCACAGTTTTCCCGCCTTCCTGCCGGGGAGGGGGGAAGAAAGAGCTTTCACCTTCTGTAATGGAGAAGCTGCGCCGCGCAGTATCGAAGATATACCATTCGAAGCTATCCCTAATGGCGGAGGCAGTTCAGTGGGGCAAACAGCTCGGGTGTTCGTAATTGGTTTTAACACCCGCGCAGCGTTGAAGCGGTCGTGTCAAGCGGTTGGATTAAAGGACGAAAATAGGTACTGGGTGAAAGGTGACCGTTCTACAGACGATCGCTCATTTAGTGCACAACTTAATCTGAGATTTGAGTGACCCAGTTATAAGGGTTAGGAACGAAATCGGCTTCCATGTTAAAATGACTATCGTTCACAAAAAGATGCTTTAATTCTCGAAAAAAATAAATCACATCATGTGCACCGCTCGCCAACAGCCACTAACTATAAAGCTGCCAATTAAGCCATCCGTAATCTTATAATTGCCCTGCCCATTAAAACCTCTCAACCTCAACGAGATGCACGATATTAAGAACGACTCTAGTGTGTGGACGTCCGGGGATCAGAACCCATCTGTAACGGTATCAAGCAGAGATCTTCAAAGGTCTTTCCCGGGAAAATGACGGGGAAGAGGTCCCCCCGCTCTCAACAGTCAATAATCACTGAATTTAGTATGAGCACCCTCGAGGGAGGGGGGCCGGCCGCCACGTTGCCACCATCAATTATAACACACAAGCCCACTTGACAAACCCTCGGAACCACCCACTTTTTGCCACCCTGGACGGGACAGTTTTCTGTTTGTTTGTAGAGAGTGAGTGGAAGAGGAAGTGTGTGTGTGTAACGTACGCTAATTAAACAAGAGCTTTTAGCCTACTGCAGTACAAAGAAGTCGTCATGACCTCCCAAGGAAGTAGTCACAGTGAGAGTGCTTGAAGGCTCGAGGCCTTCCTGCTGGGTTGGGTAGCCCGAGCAGAAAAAATCAACTGCTTAGAAATAATTTTCTTATAAGCACGACTTTCAATTAAAATTGTGCATTTTGATTTATAAAATTTACAATTAATTATTGAAAATTATCTCTTAAATATTTTTACATTTCATGTTTAAAATACTAACAAAACCACAAATAATAAGAAAAATGGGTCATTTTCCGCCAACTTAAACGAAATCGGAAAGAAAAATTGCCCCGAACCATTTTCAATTTCAATCTAGCTCCAATTTGCGATATCTCGTGACGGTGATATGGTAAAACCCATGTTTTTCAGAGATTTTAGCTCGAAACCGTAAATAGATAGAAATTTGGTGTTAGAGGCACTTTTGTGTAAAATGGGACGGATTGGATTGGTGGCGTACACAAAATTCCGCAAAGATGATCAATTCGATGTTTTATCTGAAAAAATGGGAAAATCACACCGTTCTTCAAAAAATCATAATATTGTGATATTTAGTGAAGAATGCATGCACATCTTTTTTTTTACTTTTCTCTGCAACTTTGTAGAACATTGGTACATTCCAAAAAAATAATCATGCAAAGTTAAAAAAACATAAAATTTCAAAATGATTTTTTTGTCCCTAACAAGTTTCTAAAGTAAAAATTACATGTCTGAGATTCGAAAAGGACAATAAATTTTCCATAAAATGACATGGCTCTCATTTTTCTACAGTTCAGTAACAGTAAATGGAAGCGATTTTTAAATCTATGTTTTTACTTTTTTCCTGATGAAAAATACATATTTTGCGGAATTCTGAAATCGGACATCTAATTTTACACTAAAGTCTTTTTGACACCACATTTGTATCTCTTAATGGTTTTGAGCTAGTAAAAATAGATAAAAGTGTCTTAGCAAAATCTAGAAAAATTATATCCATCCACCAATATCGAAAAAAACATAAGAAAAAAATAAAAAAAAATAGATTCTTTAAAAAAATATTACTTTCTAAAGCTATGAAAGGTTTCCGATTCGATAAAAATAAAAGAATCCTCAAAAAATAGTTTTTTAGAAAGCTTATGTCTGCAAAACAACTGTACTGGCATATAATGTATTAAAACGACACCTTTTTCCGGAAATTTAAAAACCATGGCAAGCAATTCAAAATTTTCTTCATTGCCCCTAAAATTTTGAATTTTGAAGAATACGTGAATTTGTCCTCATTTTTCATAATAAACTAAACATTTTAGTACCTTTTCAAAAATACGTAGTTTTGCGGAAATTTTTCATGTATCTAAAAACATTATTATTACTTTCGAAAAATAAAATAAATTTCCGATTTTTGAAAATAGTATGCATAAACTAAAATATTCAGTACTTTTCAAAAAATACGCAGTTTCGTATTTATTTAGATTTTTCAAAAAAGTATTGTTATTTTGGAAATTTATGACTAATTTCTGATGGTTTAATACACATCCATATTTCAAAAAAATCAAATTTTCAGTACTTGTACAAAAGTGCGTAGTTTTGTGAAAATTTTGAGTATTTTTAAAAACATATTAATACCTTTGAAATGTATGAAAATTTTTAGATCCTTTGGAAGCCATATTGCATTAACTAAAATTTTGAGATTTTTTGCAAAAATACGTATTTGAGCAATTCTCTACGAAATTGTTTTTTTTTTAATTTTATTTTTGTATTTTTTTAATTCGGCTGAAACTTTTTTGGTGCCTTCGGTATGCCCAAAGAAGCCATTTTGCATCATTAGTTTGTCCATATTATTTTCCATACAAATATGGCAGCTGCCCAAACAAAAATTATAATCAAAATTCAAGAATCTGTATCTTGTGAAAGAATTATTTGATCGAGTTGGTATCTTCGACAAAGTTGTAGGTATGGATAAGGACTACACTGAAAAAAACTTATACAGGGTTAAATTTTTTTGGTGATTTTTAATTTCACTCTTTGTCGCTCAAAATTGATTTGCAAAAAAACACAATTTTTATTTTCTGATATGTTTTAGAACGGGCAAAAAAACCTTGACCGAGTTATGAATTTTTGAATCTACACTGATTTAAAAAAAAAATCGAAATATTGTTCGACAACATTTTTCAACTTCATTTTTTGATGTAAAATCGAATTTGAAATCAAAAAGTACTTTAGTGAAATTTCGATAAAGTGCACCGTTTTCAAGTTGAAGCCATTTTAAGTATTTTTTTTACTGTTATTAATTTTTTAAAAATAGTACCCATGTTTGCCCACTTTACAAAAACATATGTTTTTTGAACTTTGTTGATACGACTCTTAGTTGCTGAGATATTGCAAAGATGCAAAGATTTACGAAAACATTATTTTCATTTTTCAATCAAGACTGACATTTCAAAAGGGCGTAATATTTTAACTTTTTTTCGTGAAAAATTTATGAAATAAATTTAATAATACCAGATGTTTTTAGGCCTGTTTTCCATTTTTTTGTTGAAGCCTGTTTTCCTTATAAGATTGTTTGCTTAAATTGATTAAAATGTTTTTTATGTGCCTGATTCAATCTAGATCCAAATTAAAAAAAAATATTTTGTTTAATTTCAATTTCAAACCAAATTCAAACTAAATCATTGAATGTTTTTCTCGGGTCAACTGCTTAGATCCCAAAACCAATGAGGTACCCCACAGTAGTTTCCCGACCACGACCCGGACCCATTCCCTGCCCAGGTGAGCCCCGTTCCTTTCTCCAGTTGTGAGGCGCGCGTATTCGCAGAAATCCCTCATCCCATAAAAAGTCTTAATCTGAAAGTTTTGCTTTTAATTTACTGTAAATTAAAAGCCATGCCTTTCCGTTGATCCCGTTGCTGCTGCTGCTGCTCCTTCTGGTGCTGTGCGGTGCCCTTGGGTTCAGTATGTTTTTATTACTTTCACGACCAGCAAACCGCAAAGCGACGACTTTAAGACGACTGTGCGCGACCAAGTCAGTGAGTCAGGTTTGTCTGGCTGCGGGCTTTGGGTGCGCTGGAAATTAATTAGAATAAATTCCGCCGACTTTGGGGGGGAGGGAGAGGTGGGGGTAAGGCTCTTTCTTCGACTCTTTGAAGAAGGCTTCAGGGAGAGTACGGTTCGCTTACGGTTAATGTGGATCAGTGTAAGCCTGCTTGCGCACATGAAGAAATGGTACGTCAATGACTAGTTTAGTACTTTGTTCCAGAGCAATCTCGCGTAATGGAGTTGAGCGCCTGATGAGCTTTATTTTAAGCACTTAAATTGTCATTAACGATTTAAGCTTCAGATTTGATTCTTAATTTCCGCGCTATTTCGCGACCTCCCGGAAATGACCTGATTACCAATATGTGGTCCGATCTTCCGCCGGTACGATTGTAATTTTTCACGTCCATCGCCGCTCTTCATAGAACGGAACCAAGTTGTAAAACAGCCATTAAAAAGCGAACAAAAAAAAAGTCCATTCTCGATTTCCTTCTGCAAACAGTCGTCGTGCCGCGGCGGCGGCGGCGGCGGCGGCGGCGTTGAAACAGGTCTTTTGACGGCCATTAACCACCTCATCATCGTGATCGGTGTCTTCTGCTCACGTGTCGGAAGTTTCGATAATAGGGTTGGCCAACTCTCGGCCCAAACCGTCGTCGGTTCGCGTGACGGGGCGTATGTGTATAATTGCTGGTGTCTGTCCAAAGGGGGAGGGAAGCTACTCCAGCACCATCGGCGAACAAGTTTTAAACAAGTCCAATTTGCTGAAAACTAGAGTCCATCCTCTGGCGGGTTTCTTCCTGTTTCTTCGTATTCAGCTATAAAATATGGTTCCACGGAGAGACGATGGGTTGACCGGATGGTGGTGGTTTGTAGGTCCAAGTTAAGACGCCTTCGATAGCAGTGTTGGGAAAAGCTATGTGAAATTCTTATCAATTAAAGAATCGCTAATCGATTTTCTTGGAATCATAATTCCTGGATTTGTCACAATTTTCAGGGGACATGGGAAATTCTCCAAGGTGTACATTTCAGTTTAAAATGATTTAACAAATTTTCCCACCCCTGCCTCCTCAATTCGAGAAATGATGGATAATGATGTTGTAATAAGCTCATAGAAGCCGATACTGAAGTCCGGCGGTGGTGGTCCCACAGCTGACTTTGCTGGCTGGCAAACTGCCACCCCGAGGGCCGATTGGACCGCAAGGCAGATGGTGCGGTTGGTGTGGCGAAAGAAAAAAACACTTGTCATCATCAAACCACGAAAGCTTAAAACTCAACTGGGTTGGGTTGGCGGTCCGAGTGGTGAGAAGTCGTTATTATGATTATTAATTGCTTTCCAGGCACGTATGAGGTCCTCCACTCCAGCTTCCAGCAGAGAGGTGGCACGACTTTTGGAGCACTTTCACGCCACGCCAGGACTTGTCAACTCTTTGGGGTTCGGTTCGGATGGCAATATAGTCATAGAGAGCTGAGAGCAGATCAGTCCATCAATTAATCATCCCCTGGGAGGGGCACGCGACAATGACGTAGTTTGAAATGTGATCCCTGTTCCAGGGTGTCAGCCATGACACTAGTTTGGATTTGCCTTGTAATTTAGATTCGTGGCATACAAGAGTATTATTTAGTGACAACATTTCAACTGTAATGGGTTTTGAACTCAATCCGGTTTCCTCGAAAATCCACAAACATTTCGTTAATACTGCGCATTCATTTTGAATCTAGTTAAAAAGCAGCACATGCTGCAACCACGCAATAATTCGCAATTATAATTAAACATTGCAATTTTCAGCGTGCAAAATTCCACCTTCCACCCAAACTAAAACCACATTTTGCGACATTTACATCGAAATTCTTGACCGACCAACACAAAAACCATCGCTCTCCAAATTCTTCTGTATACATTCATAAACGCCGCTAATGAAGCCCAATTGCACACCCCCAACTCCATCTACACCCCCACACTGGCCAATTTCCAGTTTGATATTTAATGAGCATAAATTGATTGAATAATAATAATAATTACGTGAGAGAGTGGAGGCTCACATGTTTTGGAGCATTCATTCGCTATTTTTGGAGGCCGCATATTGGCTCACCCAAAACGCCCCCAAACGAAAGCCATTACCGTGCTGAATGGAGCCGGCGCGAAAAACGAGAGCAATTATTTGCTCTTGCTTAATTTGAGCAAAAAAGTTGGAGGCAAGATGTGTGCAAAAACAATGTTGGTGATCACTTTTTGTTTCTGACGGATAATTGAACTTATTTTATTGATAAAAATTACCTCAAATCTCATTGTATATTACGAACTGAACAAAGCTTTTATAAACTTTAAAAAATATATGGATTTTATAAAAAAAAAGCTAAATAATGTTTTTTTTTTCTTTTTGTTTCACGTTTATATCTTAGCTGTGAAGCAAATAATTTACACTTTTAACAATTCTCATTAAGTGTCTCAATTGGACTGAAATAGAAAATATAATTTAAAAAATCCTTGCAATGTTAAACGAATTTGCACAACATTTTAGGAAAAAAGCCATTACCAACATTTAATTATGCTTTATTTTGTTTTTAAATTAAGAAAATGATTTCAGTTCAAGCTTTATTGCTAAGGAAAAAAGTCTAGATCGTTATGTTACATACATGACTATGGCAAAGACAATTTTTAGTTAATTATTAAAAGATCAGAAATATCATATCATGAACCATACAGTTAGATACCCGGTTATTCTAAGATTACCATTAATTGTATGCTTATTATATATTTTTGTAACATTTTTATTTAATTTTTGAACAAATTTTATAATTTAGGTCACTCTTGGACAACTCAATCGTAATAACTTGCTCCAACCCTTCTTGGATTTCTGTGAAACTTAGTTCTCAAAACTCTGAAAGTAGAGCGTCCTAACTTGCGAAAATATTAGGCCAATAACATTTTATGTTATTTAAAACAAGATTTGTTATTCGTTGTTATGATGTTTTTGTTATTGGATTGTTATTGGAATAACAGATAAATAACATTTTTAGTTATTCTTCGAACAATTTTTTTTATTATTTTTGTTATTTTAACAACTAATCCGATCATCCCAATAACAGTTGGAGGTATTCTTCCATAACAAAAAATGTTATTCCAAAGTTGTTTTGGCTTTAAACCATTATCAGACCAATAACAAATTTTGTTATGATAACATAAACTGTTATCAAACTTTTATGCAAAAATGGATTTGTCAAGAAGATTCCATAACACTTTCTGTTATTTTAACAGTATTTGTTATTGAAATGGCATAAATTTTGTTTTTACCGTCTGCCCGGGCGAGGTTACAAAATTCCCGGGAAACGGGAAATTTCAAGAAATTTCCGGGATTTTTTTTTCGAAACTGTTCTTATCCTGGTTCTGGTCAATATTTTGCAACAAAATGTAAAGAATAACAACTTAAATGGGCAAAGTAAGTGTGAGGATAAATTAATGCCTTGACTGCTTGTCTTGCACAACTTTAAGACAATATTTAAAATTTCTAAATTTATAAGATGTTCTTCAATTAGTACAAAATATCAATAAAAAAAATATAAGTATTTTTTTATTGAGGCAAATATTATTTTTATAATCACAGTGCTTGGACAGTGAGTAAGAATAATCAATACTGGAGCGAGTTTTTGAAATATGTTTGCATTTTTTGGCACCTTTTTAATAATACGAAGTAGTTTTTAATGATTTTTTAATGTTTCAGCCTAATAAATCACTTCGGTTAAAATATTTTTCATAGCAAAAAAAGGTTTTTAGTTGATTAATATTTAAACCTCTTTACAACAAACCTCTTGCCTAACAAATAAACAGGATCTATTCCCAGTTGTGAAATAAATATCATCTGGAATTACCTTGACACGAATTTATTTCAGATGAACTGATAAGTTCTATAAGAACAGTAAATTGAATGGAATAAAACAGTTTGGTTCTTCCATTATATTTTTTTGCTAATTTAATTTTATAAATGTCCAAAAAGTTAAGAAAATATATACTTCCGCATGAATTTCAGGAATTCCCGGGAAATTTACGAATTTCCCGGGAAACGGGAAATATATATTTTTTCGGGAAATCCCGGGAATTTTTTTCCTGGACGGGAAATTGGACGCTCTACCTGCAAAAGATATCAATTTGTGCCGAAAAGACTTTAATTCAAAAATGAACGCCCGATTTGAAGCCGAAAAAACGCATTTTTATCAACAAAAAAAAAGTTAAAATAGTTTTAAAATCACTACCATTTTTAATGAGATTTAAAAAAGTAATTACTTATATAAAAAAAAATTCTTGTATATTTTCCCACGATTGAATTTCCCTTTCATCCAGGGAGAAAACCTTTTAACATTGCTCATCCTTACCTGCGACATTCACCCGATCCAATCGCGTCTAATATCAGCTCTAATGAGTTGTCATAAAACGCCATGAGTCAGCCGTGTGAGCAGCCAAAGGTGTTAAAATCCGCCACATAAAACACTAAACTAAGCAGCACAAACGTTTCGACCATTTAGCCAAAATGATGGCTATATCCAGCCGCTGCTGCCTAGTCGTGTGTGCACCTGCGCAGCAACTATGATCTGTAAGATCTGACTTTGCGGTTAAGCGACAACACCTGTGCAGTGAGCCACCACCATAAAAAAACCCAGCAACCTTCATTTCTGTCGCCATTTGGGAACCCACAAAACACCTACTCCAACGACGACCCTGGCCAATGAACGAAAGTGAATCTGAAGAAATACACGGCGTAGCAGTTTGTACGGCATTCCATCAGTCTTAGGTCTCACTGCATGCTGTGTCCTCCCCTCGGCATCGTGCCGAAATGCCCCAAGTATTTTAAAACTATACGCAAACCCGGACCATAGTTGAACTCGACTTTCGCAACGTCGTCGCGGCGTCTTGGCGGGAAATCGCGCAGGAAATAGGTGTAAAATATATGCAAATATATGTGTGTGTGTGTGTGTGTGTGTGTGTGTGTGTGTGTGTGTGTGTGTGTGTGTGTGTGTGTGTGTGTGTGTGATTTAGTTAGCATAAATATGCCCCCTCGACGACGACTGAGGCTAGCGACTGAGGTCGCCGAGGCTGTTTCGTGAGGCCTAAGAAAGCTTGTTGTTTGCTCAGGAGGCAGCATTGATGGAATCGAGCATAAGATTTCACGCTGGTGACGGCGCTGGGACTGGGGGCGGAAATGGTACTCGCGCGCCACCACTACTACAGGGGGGGATGGGAGAGGAGAAGGAGATTCAACTTGACAGCAGGGGCAATGGCGCATAGTAATTTGGTGGGCACCCCTAATCAGATGGACCGGGTGAGCACTGATAAAAAGTGTGACAAATTTTCTTTTCGTGATTTTTTTAATTTTAAATATTTGATTTGGATGCAACTTTGTCCATGCACTTTGTCTATGTAAAAAGAAGTCATTTTTACCAATAGTTTTTTCTTCCAAGTCTCAATAAAATTTTGAGGCCTAGTCATACAAAATGGGTATGTAAATGTATGAAATTCTGTATCTTGTGAAGGAAATTTCTGAATTAATCAGCAAATTTGTAGGTTCCAATTTTATTTTATCTAAAAATTGAATTCTCAAAATACTTATTTTTCAATTTTGAAATTTTGTAATATGTGTTAGTGAACTTTTGAGAAACTTTGCGTGATGGTGCAAAATCTGGATAAAAAGATATGTTTTTTCAATCGTGTTTTTTGGAAAATATCAAAAATCAGCACAAAAAATATCAAAAATATTTGTTTAAAGCTAAATCGAATTTGCAATCTTAAAGTACCTTACATTTTTTTAAATGAATGTACCGTTCTCAAGTTATAGCCACAGTATTTATTTTCGTTTTTGCATTTTAAAATACTTCTTAAAGAAATACACCTCCGAAAAAATATTTTTGAAATGCTGAGAAAATTTCCCATATTTTTTGTGTGAAATTTTGAAAATCGGGAAATATGTTTCTGAGATACAGCCTCACAAAGAATTCGAATCGATTAAAATGAATTCTTTGAATGTCATCTAATTAGCCTGTAATTTTCAACACTGACGATATCTCGGAAACTATTGATCCGATTTTCCATGTTAAAAATTAACAATAATATTGAAATGAAGTTTTAATTTTGAAAAGATCTGAAAGTAGATATTATTTCATATTTCGTAATTAAGGCCATATTATAAAATATTTGAAATATTTCTATTGAAAAGGTCAGAAAATTTCGCAAAAATATCGTAATATAAAGTAAATAGAATATTAGGATTTCTTTCCGTGTACTTTTTTTTCTGAAAAGTCCTGATCATAACCTACATCAAATCGGTCAAAAAATCCCTACAGAAATTCATGGATTTTCGAAAGAACCCATTTTGTATGACCAGCCCCCAAAATTTTTATGGAAAAACTAATGATGCAAAATGACTTCTTTTTACAATGTGTTATCCAAATCAAAAAATACGAAGAAAATTCAAGTAGAAATCGTAGAGAACCACTCAGACGTTTTTATATTTCCTGGATTATGTGATTTTTATAAATGTTTTTGAAATACTACGTGATGTGGAATATGAAACCAAATATAATTTTTTTAAAATTAATGTAATTATAATTGTCAAACAAAATTGAAATCTAAATTTTGGGTATGATTCAGAACATGAAATATGCAACTTATTAGTAATTTTCCACCAAACGGCAAAAATCAATTTGGCAGTAATGCCAATTTTATGAAATAATGAAGTTTTACATTACATAATTAAAATTTTACTACAAGTTCTTTTGTAAAATTGAATTCAGAATCGAAAAATACGTTTGCACAAAATTTGTTCCACCAAAGTTTGATTTTTGCGAAAATTTTCGAACTTTTGCTCATGCCTGAATAAGTCGATAGGTTCCAAAAAGTTCCAATAAATTTGTCCAAAAAACTTTAAATATTGGACGTGTAGTTGCTGAAATACAGTCACAAAAATCAAAATAGCAGGTAAAATGGCATATTTGGCACTCATCATTCAAAAATCGAACCTCTCAGAAAACAATTGACTCGATTTCTAACTCTAAAAACGAAATTTACGTGAAATTGTCGGGTCTTTCTGATATATTATCAAAATATTGAATTGGAGACTTACATTTGAAAAGGGCTTTTATTTTTTGCGTTTACGGATCACTTAATTAAAAAGCCAATCGGGTCCAATTGGATAGGGCTAAAAATGTTTACCTTTACAATTGTTAGTCTTTAAATTAAACAACAGTTATAATTGTACGGAAAATATTAATTCAATTGAGGCAGACAAAATTATTATCGCATTAGGGTTACGTCCTAGAGCATTTGTGTCTTATGCAAAGTTTCTTAGGAAAGTTAGGACTACATTTTGGTAATTAGGCCTCTTAGACAAAAATTTTATCGAGTGTTTTTATTTTTACCCTATTTAGGTGTCATTTTGAACAACTTCTTTTCTAAGAAAAAGTTTACTTCTAATTTTTGTGATTTTCATTTTTTTTTTTTGTAAAGTTACACATTTTCAGAAAAGATGTACCCCTTCCCAGATGCAATATTACCATGATTTTTTAATAAGTGCATTACTTTTGTTTAGCTTAGTATTTGGCCTATTCTACCATTTCCTATCATTATCATTTGTCTTTTAAATATATTCATGTTTTAACAGTTACTTTTTCAGTTTTTGCTTGTTTTTCACATTTGCTAAAATATCATTACCATTTAAATTGTGAAAAAAAATGTGTAGACGCACAATCTAGTACATTATAAAAATTACAACTTACTTCTTTTACTTAAAATATTTATTTTAAATAAAAAACTGAAACGAAATATATTAAAGAAATAAAAAGGTCGATAACACGACAATCACGTCCGGAAGATTTTCTCATGTGATTTTTTGTCATAAAAAAATGTCTTACTTACTTGCCAATACTGTGACATGCGAAATAACTAAGAAATTACGCAAATATTTTGTTATTCAATTTTAAATTGAGATAGGGATTAAACATCGAAACTTAAAAAAAAAGAAATTTGGCACAGTGCCCAAAGCAAAGCAAAATAAGAATACTAACTGCCTCGAATTAAGCGATAAGTATGGTAATCCAAGCGATTTGTTCCACCCGAACCCCTCACTTTCCGCCAATTCTTGGGCAGCACAAAAACAGCGTTTCCAGCACACTGTGTGGTGTTAAGTGTCCATAAAATTATTCCGAAAACTGCCTTCACTTCCTCGTCTTTTTTCTTGGGCAGAGCAGCTGCTTGCCCTTTGGTGTTGTTTAGTTAAATTAAATCAATTTTATTGGCTTTCTCCGATTTGCGGCTGGCGAGACACTTTCGGTCAATCTGTTTGTTGTGTTGGAAGCTCTTTTTCCCGGAAATTGTCCGTCAATTTTGAAGCAGCAGCACTTTTGCTTTCGTTTCCTTGACCAACGTGAAATTCCTTACTCTTTGGGAGAGGTGGACGAAAAAATCACCGAACAAGATGATGAAGTTTAACGAGCGCGCTCATACTCATTAGGTTTATTATTTTCTCGGCACTTTTTTGCAGATTGACCAGTTTTCATCACCTGGGGAGATTCCTGAGCTGCAAAAAAAATAAGAGCGACGATGGTCACCCGGACAACACGGCAACTGAATTAAGGTGAGAATTCAATTAGCTGGCTGCTTTTTTATTCATTCAACTTAACGTTGGACACGCTTGCTTTTTTGCCTTCAAAGTGAAAAGTTTGTCGTTGGCTGTGTCGCGTCTCCAAACAGTGGCGGAAGTCGTAAAGACCAACTTTTGAGACCTCCGCTAATGTTTGCGCGTGCGATTCTGACTAAAATTTAAGCTGACCAATAATAAAGTATGGGGCGAGAAAAAAGACGGTGTCGTAAAAACGAGACTAATTAAAAAAGCAAACATTCTCTATCTTTTAAGTCTTTGGGTGAAAGTAGTGTTGGGAGTCCCTCTAAAAACAGTATAAAGACAAACTATCGGAACTGTAAATCAACTCGCGAATTATATCCCCGGGAAGATCGCGACCAAAGACACAGAAGCTTGCAGAGGCAATTATTTTTAAGTTTGGTTTTTTTCACCGTTTGACACGTTTTTAATGGCTTCGATGGATTGCTATCGAAAACAGCAGGAGGTAATTTTTGGAATGAGAGCTGAGATAGTCGCAAAGTGCTCTAAAATTTGTCGGGGATATCACCTTGGAAAGATTTTCTCATGAGATTTTTTTAACAACTTGGATTTAACAAAACTTGAAAAATTTGTTCTTTTAACAGAAAAATGTGCAACAATTCCCATGGATTTGCGTCATTGCAATAATTGCTTCATTATTATCCGATACTGTCACATGTGAAATACGTCCACATGGATCAAACAGATTTCTTTAGGTTATACCGTTTCAATTGAAGCAATTAACCCTATGACGCACTTAACGTTCTCGTGGGAAAGTTCTAAATTCTTCAACATTGTATTCAAACCCGAATACGTGGCCTAAGGATTCTTTGTTGTCAATCAAATTTTTCATGCAACGAATCTTCTTCCAACCGCAAAGTTATTGGCACAACTTTCATTACTGTTCGCAACGATGACCATCTCGGACGTAGTAGGCCGACTCTGGGCACGCTGCAAGCGACGATTCCGCGCCCACTGGGCGGAGCTGACCAGGAAGTTCAACTACCGCTCGGAGTTCTTCTTCGGCATGGACTACTTGATGGCCATCGGTGGGCTGAGGTTCGAGCCAAAAATCGGAGCCTCGCCGATCTGGTGGAAACTGTACCGACTGTCGATGCCGTTGATTGCGGTTTTGATGACGTGGAAATTGGCGCGGAATGTGGCGCAGGAAAAGAGTCTGGATCGGGTCCTGAACAGCTTGCAGCTGGCAATAGGAACTATCGTGATACTGATGCGGGGTGTGCTCGTTGTGCGGTGTTACGATGCTCTGAGCAGAGTTCGCGAGTACACCAACAGACGGGATTTTGGCAAGGATCTGGAATGTTCGCTCCGGATTCGTGCCGATGCGTTTTACACTGTTCGACGATTGGTGGTAATCCTGGCTTCTGGACAGTTCTTTGGAACAATCGCATTGGCTACGCAGAACATGGCCGACCACGACACTTTCGGGTTGCCGTTCGATCTCCGGAACACAAGTGTTTTGCTGCAAACTGTCCTTCAGAAGCTCTACAGCCTGTCGTTTCTTGGAATTACCTACACCTCCCTGGTGGGTAACATGGCGGTCTACATGGTACTGAAGGGACTGTTGACCGAGCTGACCATTGTTGCAAAGTGCTTCGAAGGAATCATGGATCGGACTAATCAGCGAGTTGCTGTCAAAATGGATGGAATCGCTGGAAACTCCGAACACTTGCGTCTCACCGAGCGAGAATACTACTGGACATGTCTATCGGAGGAGTTCCAGAAGTGCATCCAGCTACACCAGAAATTGCTCAACTGTCTGAACGTTGCAAAGCCATGGCTCAACGCTACACTGCTGACCGTGTACTATTCGACCATGCTGAATATCACTTGTGGAATTGTCTACCTGCTGTCCACGGAATCATCCCAGATGGGAATCTACTCAATACAGATCTTCTACTACATCGGAATGCTCATCTTCGAATGCTACGTCCTGTCGTATCTCGTGAGCAAGCTAACCGAAGTGGTAACTGCTTCAAACCTCCACCCAGCTCCAATTCCTGATTGCACCCCTTTCTTGCATTCCAGAAAAAATCCATCGGCTTAACGGTGTACTCGCTTCCGTGGCCGGCGGACTTTGTGTTTGAGCCAAGATTTGCGGCTCAGTACCGTTCGGCGGTCGCCACAATCCTGGTGATACTCGCAACCTCGCAGCAGCCGCTCCGACTGAACTGCTTCGGATTCTTCGAGTTTACGCTGGAGCAGTTTGCCGAACTGGCCAACCAGACGTACTCGCTGGTGACGTTCTTCAGAAACTTTGTTTGAGAAGTAGGTTGTTGTTGTTAGGTCATTAGTAGAAGTGAGTTTAAACCTTGTTGATGTACTGGTTTAATCGAGGCTTTCGATATTCGAGTCAGAACTGTATTATGAATATTCACCAAAACAAGAAGATATTATTCACAAAGCCACCAATCTCAAAAACCACTTAATTAGCACAAAAGACAAGCCTGCGCCCACAATGATTAATCGAGAATTGATTGCCGATTCTACCGATCGATTACCAGCCGCGGCGCTTGAGCCTGAGATTCAGGTCAACCCCACTTCCTGGCCGCGCTGCGCGCGATTTTTCACGCAATAATGCGATTATTATCCAATTTTTCAAAGACCCCAACGTTCCGTTACAGCAGCCAATTCACACCTTTCCGTACGGGTGTGGAGATTGAAATTACATCACCACAGACCCTTCTCACCCGTGAGGTGCGATTCAAGAGATGAAACAAGAAATAGGTTCTTTCTCAGCTAAAGCTGAGAGGATCGGTTGAAGTATCTCGTTTGATGGATGACCCTTTGCCCACATCAACGGGCGGCATCTCGGCCGATACAGAAATAGCTTTGCAACAAGGGGGTCCCCCCCGAATGAGCAATCATGACAGGTTGAAGGTATCGTCAACGGACTGCATAGTGGGGACGTTTGAGTCACTGTTGGTAAAAATTGGATGCTGACCTAATAGAATTGTTGTTATTGTTGAGTCAAAGATTTAAAGTCAGTAGTCAGTAGTCAGTAGTCAGTAGTCAGTAGTCAGTAGTCAGTAGTCAGTAGTCAGTAGTCAGTAGTTAGTAGTCAGCAGTCAGTAGTCAGTAGTCAGTAGTCAGTAGTTAGTAGTCAGTAGTCAGGGGTCAGGTGTCAGGTGTCAGGAGTCAAGAGTCAATGGTCAGGAGTCATGAGTCGGGAGTCAGGAGTCAGGAGTCAGAAGTCAGAAGTCAGAAGTCAGGAGTCAGGAGTCACGAGTCACGAGAATCTAAATCTGAATCAGAATATTATTCATACCTGAAATAATAAAGAATTTAT